>NC_142462.1:30975067-31600067 GCF_049115385.1 Moschus berezovskii
TACTGGAATGAGTTGGCATGCCCTCCTCTCGGGCATCTTCCCAACCCAGGGATTGAACCTAAGTCTCCTGTATCTCCTGCATTGGCAGGCAGGTTCTTTACCACTAGTACCACCTGGGAAGCCCCCACAAATTATGTAAACCTCTTAATTTCCACTCTTGTAAAATCAGTGTTATAGTTAAAGGGCCCTGACAGATATAACATTTATGACTGTGTTCAGTGTATATGTGAGTGCATTTATCACTTAGGATGTACACCAGAGTGAATTATCTCTGCTAGATTCTGTGACTGTGACATAGATCAGGTGTGGGGTTAAGTCGTGACTTGATTATAACATTTCAAGATACAGAATTTTTCACTGTAACCATCCTAGCCCATCCTGTCCAACCATTAGGGATATATCTCATGAAAGAAGTTAGACAAACATGATTTGAAACCACTACCCTTCAGTTCAAAAGTTTCAGTGTTTTTTGTTTTTGTTTTTGCAGGAACCTGGTTCCTCAACTAGGGCTCAAACTGTGCCTTCCTACAGTGGAAGCTCAAAGCCCTAACCACTGGACCACCAGGGAATTCCCAGTTTCAAAATTTTTAAAGTTTATTTCCCACATTGTCTGTCTCATCCAACTTCTTTTTTTTTCTTTGTCTTAGTTTCTTTTAGCTTTCTTTTCTATTTTTCTAAACTGATTTTAGCAAGTCTCGGCAGTTGTCTTATATTTGAGGCATACCATGAGAAACGGATCAAGAAGGCAGAGCCTGTGCATTGGTAGGTAGGAGCTGGCCACCCAAGATGGCTGTTCTCTTGCTCTCTGCCAGTCCCCTCTTCTACCAGTACCCACTTAGCCTACACCCTGCTCACCTGACTGACCTTCCTACATACTTGCCTCAGCCCTAGCTAATGACTGTTCTGACCTGTAGATCAGAACATCTCCACCTGATAGCCTGTTTAAGGGGCGGTGAGGGGCGGCGGGCCTCCGCTAGTTTCCCTGGTAACCAAGGAGCCAACCAGATAGCAATTCCCCCCACAACCGGTACCCTCCCGCCCCAGCAGGACCGAAGCCTGCTGCTGGGTACTGCCACGGGCCGCTGCCCCGCACTGTGAGGCGTCCCTCCAGGACCTTACTTCGGACGTGTAAGTTTGACCTCTCTGCCGCCGACTCCAAGGCTCTTTCTTTGGTCTCAAAGCTGGGCAGGGACTGGGCTCGCCCGCCTGTGGGACGCAGCCCCGCAGTTGACCGCACAGCCAGGAGACCAAGGAGGCCCCTGTGAGCGCTGGAGCCGGTCAGGAAAGGGAAGCTGTGGGGGCCCTGCACTAACACCTGCGGCCTGAAGGTGGGGGGGTGCGGGGGAAACTGAGGGCGACCACCTACTGATGTGGGCCCGATGATGGCTGTCCTTGATGAAAGGGGACCACCCAGAGAGTACAGAGGACTCAGACACCCTCAGGCTGTTGCAGAGATGCGGCCGCCATTACAGTGGGAAAGAGTGGCCACATGGCTGCTGCTTTCCATATTAGGACCGCGGGTACCGAGCTCACAGTCCAGGTGAAGCTGGAATGCTGATCATGCGCCTCAGAAGGTAAGGTGTAGGAATGGGAGGGGATGATATGTATTATTGTCTATTACTCTTATTTGTTAAACTGAATTTGTGATTTAGAAATGGAAAAAAGAAAATCCCTGAAAAATGACCAAGATGGGAATCTTGACATTCTAAAACTGGTTTCTGTATATTGCCATGAGACGAAATGAGCTTTCTGAAAGGAATTGGTATTTCTCTTCTTGTGTTTTTGAGATGTAAATCATCTGCTTGGGATCTCAGGGACTTTATCAGAGAAGAGAAAAGAGACTTATTTATTTATGGATTACAGTTTTACAATGTTGTTAGTTTCTGCTATATAGTATATGTGTATTATATATATTCTTTTTTATATTATTTTTCTTTTATAATTTACTATAAGATATTGAATATAGTTTTCTGTGGTATACCATCAGTTCAGTTCAGTTGTTCAGTCATGTCCGACTCTTTGCAACCCCATGAACTGCAGCACACCAGGCCTCCCTGTCCATCAACAACTCCCGGAGTTTACCCGAACTCATGTCCATTGAGGTGGTGAGGCCATCCAATCATCTCATCCTCCATTGTCCCCTTCTCCTCCTGCCCTTGATCTTTCCCAGCATCAGGGTCTTTTCAGATGAGTCAGCTCTTTGCATCAGGTGGCCAAAGTATTGGAGTTTCAGCTTCAATATCAGTCCTTCCAATGAACACCCAGGACTGATCCCCTTTAGGATGGACTGGTTGGGTCTCCTTGTAGTCCGAGGGACTCTCAAGAGTCTTCTCCAACACCACAGTTCAAAAGCATCAATTCTTCAATGCTCAGCTTTCTTTATAGTCCAACTCTCACACCCATACATGACTACTGGAAAGACCATAGCCTTGACTAGACAGACTTTTGTTGACAAAGTAAGGTCTCTGCTTTTTAATATGCTGTCTAGGCTGGTCATAACTTTCCTTCCAAGGAACAAGCATCTTTTAATTTCATGGCTGCAGTCACCATCTGCAGTGATTTTGGAGCCCCCCCAAAATAAAGTCAGCCACTGTTTCCCCATCTATTTGCCATGAAGTGATGGGACCAGATGCCATGATCTTAATTTTCTTAATGTTGAGCTTTAAGTCAGAATCTTGCTATTTATCCATGTTCTAGATAGTGTATATGTGTGAATTTCAAGATCTTAATTTATTCCTCTCCTCAACTTTCCCCTTTGATAGCCATAAATTTGTTTTCAAAGTCTGTACTTGTTTTACAAATTAAGTATATTTTTGTCATTTTTTAAGTTTCTGCATGTAAGCAGTATCATATGATATTTTTCTTTCTCTGGCTTACTTAGCATAATAATCTCTAGTTCCATCTATGTTGTGGCAAATGGTATCATTTCATTCTATTTTTATGACTAATATTTCATTGAATATATGTCCACATCTTCTTTATCCATTTGTCAGCGGATATTTAGGTTGCTTCCGTGTCAATAGTGATGCTATGAACATTGAGGTACATGTATCTTGTCAAATTAGAGTTTTCTCGGCATATGTGCCTGGGAGTAATATTGTTGAATCATATGACAACTGTACTTTTAGTTTATTAGAGAACTTCCATACTGTTTTCCCGGAGAAGACAGTGGCAACCCACTCCAGTGTTCTTACCTGGAGAATCCCAGAGACGGAATTCCGTCTGGGCTTCTGTCTCTGGGGTCACACAGAGTTGGACCCAACTGAAGCGACTTAGCAGCAGCAGTAGCATACTGTTTTCCATGGTAACTGCATCAATTTACATTCCCGCCAACCTGGTAGGAGGGTTTGCTTTTCTTCACACCTTCTCTAGCATTAATTATTTGTAGATTTTTAAATGAAGGCCATAAAAGAGGATATTGTAAACTCTAGCAGGAAAACTGGGAGATCTGTGTTGACTTAGATAAATGTATGTCTATATGTACCTTACAATATACCTTATAATTATAATGTTTCTCTGCCTCCGAGTGGCATGGCCAAGATCATCAGGCATAGAAGCAGCAAGTGACTTTAAGTTAGTCACTAGGGGCGAAAGAACTTTTAATACCATTCACAGTTATTAATGGTATTAATAACTGACTGGGATAACATTTTTAAATAGGAGTATAATTGCTTTACAATGTTGTATTGAAGTTTCTGCTGTACAACAACATGAATCAGCATTAAGTATACATATATTCCCTGCCTCTTGTGGGTTAACATTATTGAAGCCTTATGACTTCAGGCAGTACTCACTTTGATTTTGGAGGGGTGTTTTTCATTTCTTTCTTATTCATTCACATCTTTTACTAAATATTGAGGCAGAAGGCAGGAATGAGCTATTAAAGCAACTGGAATAGCACCATGGAAAGAAGATGGAGAAGAATGAGTTGGTTTTTCAGTTCAGTTCAGTCACTCAGTCATGTCCGACTCTTTGCGACCCCATGGACTGCAGCTCACCAGGCCTCCCTGTCCATCACCAACTCCTTGAGCCTACACAAACTCATGTCCATTGAGTCGGTGATGCCATCCAACCATCTCATCCTTTGTCGTCCCCTTCTCCTCCTGCCCTCAATCTTTCCCAGCATCAGGGTCTTTTCAAATGAGTCAGCTCTTCGCATGAGGTGGCCAAAGTATTGGAGTTTCAGCTTCAATATCATGATGTCCTTCCAATGAACACTCAGGACTGATTTCCTTTTGGATGGACTGGTTGGATCTCCCTGCTGTCCAAGGGACTCTCAAGAGTCTTCTCTAATACCACAGTTAAAAACATCAATTCTTCAGCACTCAGCTTTATAGTCCAACTCTCACATCCATACATGACTACTGGAAAAACCATAGCCTTCACTAGATGGACCTTTGTTGACAAAGTAATGTCTCTGCTTTTTAATATGCTGTGTAGGTTGGTCATAACTTTCCTTCCAAATAGTAAGCGTCTTTTAAATTCATGGCTGCAATCAGCATCCACAGTGATTTTGGAGTCCCCACAAAATAAAGTCAGCCACTTTATAAAGTCAGTTTCCCCATATATTTGCCATGAAGTGATGGTACCAGATGCTGTGATCTTAGTTTTCTGAATGTTGAGCTTTAAGCCAACTTTTTCACTTGCCTCTTTCACTTTCATCAAGAGGCTCTTTAGTTTTTCATCACTTTCTGCAATAGGGGTGGTGTCATCTGCATATCTGAGGTTATTGATATTTCTCCCAACAATCTTGATTCCAGCTTGTGCTTCTTCCAGCCCAGCGTTCCTCATGATGTACTCTGCATAGAAGTTACATAAGCAGGGTGACAATATACAGCCTTGACATACCCCTTTTCCTATTTGGAACCAGTCTGTTGTTCCATGTCCAGTACTAACTGTTGCTTCCTGACCTGCATACAGGTTTCTCAAGAGGCAGGTCAGGTGGTCTGGTATTCCCATCCCTTTCAGAATTTTCCACAGTTTATTGTGATCCACACAGTCAAAGGCTTTGGCATAGTCAATAAAGCAGAAATAGATGTTTTCCTGGAACTCTTGCTTTTTCTATGATCCAGCAGATGTTGGCAGTTTGATCTGTGGTGCCTCTACCTTTTCTGAAACCAGGTTGAACATCTGGAGTTTCATGGTTCACGTATTGCTGAAGCCTAGCTTGGAGAATTTTGAGCATTACTTTACTAGCGTGTGAGATGAATGCAATTGTGCAGTAGTTTGAGCATTCTTTGGCATTGCCTTTCTTTGGGACTGGAATGAAAACTGACCCTTTCCAGTCCTGTGGCCACTGCTGAGTTTTCCAAATTTCTGGAGAGCAGCACTTTCACAGCATCATCTTTTAGGATTTGAAATAGCTCAACTGGAATTCCATCACTTCCACTAGCTTTGTTCTAAGTGATGCTTCCTAAGGCCCACTTGACTTCACATTCCAGGGTGTCTGGCTCTATGTGATTGATCACACCATCATGATTATCTGAGTTGGTTTTGGGGACCCACAAATAGCCAATTTTGCTGAATGATGAAAAACTTGTTGTACAGTAATAGCAATCATGATGGTTAACTTTATGTATCAACTTGACTAGGCCAGTGTGCTTAAATATTTGGTCAAAAATTACTCTGGATGAAAGTTACATTTAAATCAGTTGATTCTGAGGGAAGCAGATTGCCTTCTATCAGGTGAGTAACTATCATCCAGTCAGTTGAAGGCCTGAACTAAACCAAGGACTAACCTCCCCTGGCAAGAGGGAATTCTGCAGCAAACAGCCTTTGAACTTCATCTGCAGCTTCTATCCTGTCCTAAGTCTGAAGCCTGATAGCCTTTCAGACTTAACTGTACAATCAGCTCATCGCTTGGTGTTCAGACTTTCAATCCACTATGCAGATAGTTGGATTTGCTGGACTTCACAATTGCTTGGGCTATGTCCTTAAAATAAATGTCTTTCCATATATACACAGCCTATAGGGTCAGTTCCTCTGGACAGCTCTGATTAATACAGTAATGAAAGAAAGGTAACAGGAAATTAGCAATAAGAGACTGTTAGCAATTTTTAAGTAGAAGAATGATAAGAGTGGAGTCATGTTTCAGGAAAATGAATCGTGGTGAGATGTAAATTTCGTGGAGGGGTAAAGTACAGTAGAAAAACAGGTGGACAGGGAATGTAATAGAGGTTAGTAAGTATTCGAGAACATGAGTGGCACTGTAATAAAGATACAGGATAGGTAATGAGAAAACATAGGTGGTGATGCTTCAAATTCTGGAAACAGACTGATCACGATTTGAAACCCCAGCTTTTTCCTTTCCTGTTTGTTTGAACTTAAATACATTCCAGAAAAGCTTTCCTTTTCTGTAAAATAGAAGTAATTGTATCTATTTCCTAGAGCCATTGGAAGATTTGAATAAACACATAATTAATCCTGTAATGTGTAACACAGATTCTGTGTATCTTGTATAGTAACCACTGAATGAATACTAGTTTCTTTATTTTTTTAGCATTCTTTTTTTTTCTTTTTTTTAATTTATTTTATTGGAGGCAAATTACCTTACATTAATATATTGGTTGGTTTTGCCATACATTGACACGAATCCGCCCCGGGTGTACATGTGTTCCCTTTCTTGAACCCCCCTCCCACCTCCCTCTTCCCCATATCCTCCCTCCAGGTCATCCCCGTGCACCAGCCCCAAGCATCCTGTATCATGCGTCAAACCTGGACTGGTGATTCATTTCACATATGATAATATACATGCTACAATGCCGTTCTCCCCAATCATCCCACCCTCACCCTCTCCCACAGAGTCCCAAAGACTGTTCTATATACCTATGTCTCTTTTGCAGTCTCGTGTACAGGGTTAAGGTTACCATCTTTCTAAATTCCATATATATGCGTTAGTATACTGTATTGATGTTTTTCTTTCTGGCTTCACTCTGTATAATAGGCTCCAATTTCATCCACCTCATTAGAACTGATTCAGATGCATTCTTTTTGATGGTTTCTTATACCCATCTCCCACATACACAGGACAGCTAGCACATATATGGAGAATTAGCCACATGAGAGCTAGCACATTTATGTGTATGCACACATATGCTAGCTCTACATATATATGCTAGCTATCATACATATATACATGTGTGTGCATATATATAAAATGTGTATAAAGTACATGGCACAAAAGCAGCAGTTCAGATAAGTTAAAGGGAGGAGGAGGATTCAAGCTTCTGTGACATGAAAAAAAATGGTACTGTGAACAGGAATAGCAAAATCAAAAGCTGTAGCTCTTTTGAGGTAAGAGACAAGGAAGGATAATAAACTTGTTTATTTTAGAACATGCTAGAATTCATTTACTAAATGAGAGCTGAGGAAAATCTAAGTGGTTAGAAGTGAAAATTTAAGAATATCTAATAAAGCAGTTGGAGAAAAACAATATCTTAATTCCAAAATAACTGGAATGAAAATTGAAGATTTTAATTTATTCACTATGTATATTTCTATTGAGATAATAAGAAAGTTTTAATGAAATGGGAAAATGCTATATTATAGTCATTTCTTCCAATACACATATTAATTAAAATATAGTCATTTTTTTCAATATACATATTAATTAAAATATAGTCAATTCCATGTTATAAAATTATAATTCATTAATTTTGTTTGCATTCCAGTAATCTTACAGATGAACCTCTGCTTTTTAAAAGTGGGTACATGTGTCAGATGCTAAGTACTGGGATTTATTAGCATTGATATTTGCAATTGAGAAATCATGGTCAGACATACATACGTATGACTAATATTGATCACCTACTGCTTTTCAGGTTCTGTGCAGTGGTTACTTCTTCCTCAGAATATCCCTACTGGTTTGGAATTTATTCTCTAATCTATGAATGATGCTCTCTTTCCTTTCAGAACACAAAGCTAATAAGAATACAGTTAATCTGAACCCAAACTTGTGTGATTTTACAGCACTTAGATGTGTGGACTGGTTACCAGAAAGCATTTTTTTTTAAGCCCAGTGGTTATCAAAATTAAACCTTTTTATTGTGCGGAAAAGCTTCAAAAGCTTTCTGTGGCAAAAGGTTTTCTGTCCCTTTTGGATTCTGCTCAATCACAGAGGAAGTTGTAATAAAAGTTCTCATGGTAAGACGCTTATTTCACTTCAGCTACTGTCTCCTCCCACCGTCTATAAAAAGTTTATGTACCACACAGACTATAAAGAACACACTGAAGGCAGACTCACAGGATAGGGCTGAGGTAATCTGTGCTCTGCAGACACTCTTCCTCTACACATTTGTAGAAAAGCACAATAAGACTTTTCAGACATCTGTTTTTGAGGTTAACGAAAACCGAAAACATCGACAGGACTCAAATAGCTTTAAAATTTTTTAACACACTCGGCCATGTTGGAAACTACCAGTCAAAATACATTCTCTTAAAGCAACATATTCATTTCATATTTTATTTGTAAAATTATTCTATTATCCATTAGCCTGGCACCAAGTCTATTTACTGTATCTGGGGATACTTTTTAGAGTTAAAGTAACATTGTAAATTGACATATACCGTGTATTTATTGCTCCTTCCCATTTTCAAGCTCTGACAAAGCCCAGGGCCAAGGCCTTTGAAGATGGTCTAGAATCCTGCAACCAAAGGGAACATGTCAGGAAATGGGCTTCCTGAGGAGGCAAAGCTTCTTGCTGCTCTGTAGCTAGGCCACAGACTGGCTAATGAGCAGCAGGCAAGTGACCACTTAGAAAAAGTACTGTAACAGGTGACTAAAAAGGTGACTGGAACTAGAACCTACTTTGTTCTTACTTCATGAGCACTCATAGGTCAATCCGTTTTTTTCTTACAGGTGGAATGATAGAGATTTCACCTAAATCCTTAAACCCATTTCATACCATGCTGCTGCTGCTAAGTCGTTTCAGTCATGTCTGAGTCTGTGTGACCCCATAGACGGCAGCCCACCAGGCTTCTCTGTCCCTGGGGTTCTGCAGGCAAGAATACTGAAGTGGGTTGCCATTTCCTCTCCAATGCATGCATGCATGCTAAGTCGCTTCAGTCGTGTCCGACTCTGTGAGACCCTATGGACAGCAGCCCACCAGGCTCCTCTGTCTTCGGGATTCTCTAGGCAAGAATGCAGGAGTGGGTTGCCATTTCCTTCTCCATTTCATACCATAAAAATACCACAATAAATATTTAAAAATAACAGCACAAGCACAAACTTTTGAAATACTCATTAAGTAAGTAAAACCAAACAGAATATAAAAACCACTTTGTTAATGTCCCCTGAGGTTAATCGCCCTATATGAGTAGAAAGGGCAAACCATCTTACAAGGCAAATCCAGTAAGTTGGAAATATTTTATTCTTTTAGAATCAGAAAACCTTCTTTTGGGAACCATTTCTCTTTGCACCATGATCAAAATTAGATTCACATTAAATTTATTAGTTATTAAACTATGGAAACCTTTAAATTAGTAAAGCTAAAGACAGGACTGTCCCTAATATTTGCAGGGCCTGAGGCTTGCACTAGACATGTCTGAAAATTTTAAAGTTATATATCAGACTATGGGGCTTCCCTGATGGCTCAGTGGTAAAGAATCCACCTGCCAGTGTAGGAGACACAGGAGACAAGGGTTTGATCCCTGGGTTGGGAAGATCCCCCGGAGAAGGAAGTGGCAACCCACTCCAGTATTCTTGCCTGGGAAATCCCATGGACAGAGAAGCCTGGTGGGCTACACAGTCCATGGAGTCACAAAGACCCGGATATGACTGAGTTACTGAGCACACACACACAAATCAGGCTATGGTCATGATCCTACCAGGTTCTCACTAAGGCCCTTGGAACCTGCTCTTGCACTTGCCCTGCAGCTGAGGTGCAAGAGGTGTTGATCTCCCAGGCTGCATCAATCCCTGTAAACCCCAATAACCACTGGATCTGTTGACACAGGGCAAGGCAGAGGCTGGTCCAGCACCCAGGATGCCAGGGCAGTCACTGGAATTACCCAAGCCTAGAGCAGGTCTGACCTGGTAAAGTTCCCCCAGTGACAGGATGGCAAGATCTCCTCCCACTCTCTTACTTTTCTAGCTCAGAATTTCCTGGCAGTTCTAAGCACTTCCCAAAGCTATGTTACCCCAGGACAGGGAGGGATGGTGTTTAGTTGTTTGGAGCATCCAGTCTGACTCAACACCTACTTGCAGTGATTTGAGTCAACCGGCTTAAATAGAAGCAGCTCCATTCCCTGACTCCCAGGGAAGAAACCGTGATTTTTCTCCACTCGCGTGACTCACTCAACACACACATCCTGTGTGTGTGAGGAGGAGGAGGTGTATGTAGGGGGGTTGGTGTCCCAAACATTCCTCCCAAATAATTTTATTGGTCCAATTAGTTATTGAACTTTTGAAAACCTTCCTTAAAAGGTCAGAAAGAAAAAGAAAATTGTATTTTGGTGTTTGAGAAATATGTTGATTCCCCTATAGCATGAGACCTAGCCCTGGAGCCTTTGAAGGCAGGACTTGCTCAGAAGAGATTTATCTTCTTCATGCACTTTAATGTCTTCTTCTTTGCTTATCTCCAGTGTCTAGTAATTCGGCCACATCTGCCAGAAAAACTAATTGCTTTATAGTCATTGTGTGACAGTTATTGTGTTACTTATGATAACAGTGTTCGGTATGAAGCCTTTCAGATCTTTAAAGGTATAGTATCTCATATCTCATCACATTCTTATGGTTAGATTGCATTTCAGAAGGACCAAAACTTGCCACTGAGAACGCTTCTTCCAGCAGAGATGCACCCTTCTGTACCCCATGTGGTTCTTGGGGCATGATCACTCCAGGGGCCTTACCTGGGATCTGGTTTCTGGGTCCTGGGGACATGATTTAGGATTGGACAATCTGAGTGTCTCCTGCCTTGGCAACATGACTGGTGGCAAACGGGGCTAATCAGAGTCCAGAAGTGCTGACAGATGTTGGGAAGAGTATGTTCTTTTTCTCAGGAATCCAGAGCATGTTGGATTAGGGCTGTCTCTAGTCATCTTGCTGCCTCATGAAAAAAAGCCTCTGAAATTCAAGTCAAACAGAAGCAAGGAGAGATGAGAGAGTCCTCAAGATAGTGTTTAGATCCCTGAATCCAGTCATGCCCCTTGGAAAAGCCAATACATTGTTTGATTCGGTTTATTTTGAACTAGTTTGACTTGGAGTTGTGTCACTTGTAACACAAAGCCAAATGAATAAGAAAGCAACAATTGAGTCTGATCCCAGCCAAATCTGCCCAGATGTTCTACAACCACATCATTTAAAAAACTAAACCTATCTGTTTATCCCGCCTCCTTGACAAATCTGCCTTTCCTACTGTATTCCAAAACCTCTGGCCAAAAAATATCACTCCCCTTGAAGTTCCATCTCCGGAAGTACTGCCACACTTTGTCCTGAATATTCGTGAATCCATCTTCTCTTCTACTGTCACTGTTTATTCCATAATTTTTATTTTTATTTTTTTGCTGATCTGTTGGAATAACCTTTTTCTAACTGTTTTTCTGTGCCTCGTTTTGCCCACTTGCAAACTGTATTTGATCTTGTTGCCAGGGTGAGATTTGTGACAAGTACTTTTAATGATGTGACCCCTGTGTTCCATCCCACCCCAGCAACACTCTCTCTCTCAATTGCTTATCATTGCCTGAAAGGTAAAGCTCAGATACCTTAACACTGGTTAGCTAGCTCCATTATAATCTGGCTGAAGCCTAAACATTTCTAAGCTGGCCTCCTGCCACTGCCTTACAAATAATCTGTGGTTCATCCATAATAAATTACTCCAGTTCCTTGGGCACAATCATTTGTTTGCACATGCTGTTTCTCCTTTATCTGAGATGGCCTTTATATTTGTTCTCAGCAGAAAATTAATATGTGCTTTTCTAGACTTAATCAAGCCTCGTTTCCTTCTAGTAAATGTAATCTTTCAAGGATCTGTATAGAATGGAAAGTCGAAATCAGTCTACTACTTAAGCTCAGGATTTTATTTGTATCCATTATTCTTAAATTCACTTAGAGAATCTGTGAGGTATGATCACAGAGGAATGGGAAATAGTAGAATGGATCTTAGAACTTTGCTGTGAAGAGGCCATGGTTATTATCTGCTGTTCCAGAAGCCAAGGCAAATGTAAATTTTTAGTTCTTTTGATTCTGTACTATTTGGTTGGCTCAGTGTATCCATGGGTCACACACTTATAGTCCTGTAATATAAACCCAAAATGCACACTGGTGTGTGCTGAAAGCGTAGCGACATTCCATGTTGTTTATGACTTTTTTATTTCCATGTAGTTTTTCTCCCAGAGCCCAATTTGTATTTCTGTCTCTGCACCTCTGAATTGGAGATTTTCTATATTTGCATCAGTGTTTTACATTGGACATTTCCTCAGGGTCTCTGACTTGGATTCCTACTCTCCCTACTTCGGGTTACTTTGTAAAGCATATGTCTATATTGTAGCTAGCCCATTGGAACCCACTGCTTACACATAGGCCCCACTCTTGGGTATATGGGCTCTTCTTAATACTGACCAGAGTTTCCTTTTAAGTCTGGTTAGCAGGAAATATGAATGTTGGCTTAGTCATGAGCACGATTTAAAGACCCAATAGTAATCACGAAATCCAGCTAGATTTCTTTTGCAGTGACTTAGCACTCCTTCCTTTGTGTTGTTTTTTGGTCTCCAAGTGGAAGGAAACAAAAGTTCCTGTTTATTTCTCTAAAGTGCCTGTGACACTGATTTGTTCATTTCCAGCCCGAAGGTAGTTGAAGCCAGCAATAGTGTGACTCATCCATTTGAAATATTTTTTTCAGTCCATCTCAGCAGACTGACTTGTTCCGGCTCCAAGGCAACAATGCCTGGGCAAAGTGGTTTATCATTAACTCCCAGATTGCATGATGCCAAATGCTGGATTTTTAGAGTCATGGGTGTTTTGCAAAACCCTCAATGCCCAGGCGAGACATGCTGGATAGATTCTGTGCATTCTGGGAAATACATCAAGGTAATAATTACTTCCACATTTCCCCTCTTAAATACACATTTTTACTCAGGGCCACAGTTTGCCCTTACATACACCCAATGCATTTCAGATTTCTGTGTAATTTAAAGAAAAAGCATTGCTGAGGTGAGCCAAATTTATATACGAGTTCTTTGTATAAGTTATTTCAGAGCTACAAAGGCTGTGGACCCCTGCTTATATACAGTTTGTTTCCTTGTTATGGCTTTCTGCCATCAATTGGAATACCTTTCTTACAGTGCCTTAGCCCCCAATATGAAAAAAGGTTACTTATTTTTTATTAATTTTTTAAAGAAAGACTCCTTATGTATGTTACTAAGAGGACTGGTTTACATTTTCGATACCCTTGATCTGGATATGGTAGGAGAGGTGATATGTTGGAACGGAAAATTGTGAATTGCAAGTCCAGTGGAAAGAATGGGATCGTTTTCTCTGGGGGTGAAGGAGAACATATATAAATTTTTATTCTGTAGAAACTGAAGGCAAAATGTATTGAAACATATCTTCATGAATTGTAAATAGAGCTAGTTTCTGTTGCACTCACTTATTCCTTGTAGTATATATATAGTTGTTTAGTTTCCATATCATTTTGAAATCTTTCTTAGAGTTAATGTTCAGATTATTACTCTCTGTTCAGTATTGATAATGTCAATTACATTATTCATCTCCACAGATTTTTGTTTCATTACTGTTTGAAAATGGCTTTAACATTGCTTTGGTCATAGGTCTTTCATATAGAAATAGTTTTCTCAGTTTTAAGTGTGCCTTCTAATTATATTTGATTAAAGAACATTTGGACTGTATTTTGGGGTTCTCTTTGTATATTGTTTTTATATTTTCTTAAAACCACTGACAGTTTATAGATATATTAGGAAGTCACTAGATTTTTCTGTTTCTTACTGTTGTCCATGCTTTCTATTAAAATACTTATTTAAAATAGCAGAGATTTTGTCTGTGGTTTTGGGGACATTAAACTTAAGTGCATTCTGTGACTCAAATGTGTGTCTGTTTAGAGACATTCAGAAAGGAAAGCAATTGAAAGCTCAAGTGCAATGTTGTTATGTTTTTATTGAAAAGAATTTTTAAAAAGCCAGATATTGTGGTGCCAGATACATTACTTTAATGGTTAACTCCTTGACAGTCTGACAAAAGGTAGAACTTGTATCTGGGATAGCTTTATGGGATAAAAATGTCATAGCTTTGATTTTACTACCTCTGACTATAGAAAATTGTTTTAACTGATTAACCATGTGCATGGTCATGTGTTAAGTACCATCCATAGAGCTTTTGTGGAGAAAGTATACTGGATGTATAATTTTTAGGGTATCATTAGATTGTTTGAATTTGCTTTAAATTAAAAATGACTTGAATATCTTCAGTTCAGTCGCTCAGTCATATCCAACTCTGCGACCCCAAAAATCACAGCACGCCAGGCCTCTGGATCACCAACTCCATCACCAACTCCCGGAGTTCACTCAAACTCATGTCCATCGAGTTGGTAATGCCATCCAGCCATCTCATCGTCTGTCGTCCCCTTCTCCTCCTGCCCCCAATCCCTCACAGCATCAGAGTCTTTTCCAATGAGTCAACTCTTCGGATGAGGTAGCCAAAGTATTGGAGTTTCAGCTTTAGCATCACTCCTTCCAGTGAACACCCAGGAATGATCCTCTTTAGAATGGACTGGTTGGATTTCCTTTCAGTCCAAAGAACTCTCAAGAGTCTTCTCCAACACCACAGTTCAGAAGCATCAATTCTTCAGCGCTCAGCTTTCTTCACAGTCCAACTCTCACATCCATCCATGACCCTGGAAAAACCATAGCCTTGACTAGATGGACCTTGGTTAGCAAAGTAATGTCTCTGCTTTTTAATATACTATCGAGGTTGGTCATAACTTTTCTTCCAAGGACTAAGCGTCTTTTAATTTCATGGCTGCAATCAGCATCCAAAGTGATTTTGGAGCCCCCAAAAATAAAGTCTGACACTGCTTCCACTGTTTCCCCGTCTATTTCCCATGAAGTGATAGGACCAGATGCCATGATCTTAGTTTTCAGAATGTTGAGCTTTAAGCCAACTTTTTCACTCTCCTCTTTCACTTTCAAGAGGCTTTTGAGTTCCTCTTCACTTTCTGCCATAGGGTGGTGTCATCTGCATATCTGAGGTTATTGATATTTCTCCTGGCAGTTTTGATTCCAGCTTGTACTTCTTCCAGCCCAGCGTTCCTCATGATGTACTCTGCATATAAGTTGAATAAGCAGGGTGACAATATATAGCCTTGACATACCCCTTTTCCTATTTGGAACCAGTCTGTTGTTCCATGTCCAGTTCTAACTGTTGCTTCCTGACCTGCATACAGGTTTCTCAAGAGGCAGGTCAGGTGGTCTGGGATTCCCATCCCGTTCAGAATTTTCCACAGTTTATTGTGATCCACACAGTCAAAGGCTTTGGCATAGTCAATAAAGCAGAAATAGATGTTTTTTCTGGAACTCTCTTGCTTTTTCTATGGTCCAGCAGATGTTGGCAATTTGACCTCTGGTTCCTCTGCCTTTTCTGAAACCAGGTTGAACATCTGGAAGTTCATGGTTCACGTATTGCTGAAGCCTAGCTTGGAGAATTTTGAGCATGACATTACTAGCGTGTGAAATGAGTGCAATTGTGCGGTAGTTTGAGCATCCTTTGGCATTGCCTTTCTTTGGGATTGGAATGAAAACTAACCCTTTCCAGTCCTGTGGCCACTGCTGAGATTTCCCTATTTGCTGACATATGGAGTCCAGCACTTTCACAGCATCATCTTTCAGGATTTGAAATAGTTCAACTTGAATTCCATCACCTCCACTAGCTTTGTTTGTAGTGATGCTTTCTAAGGCCCACTTGACTTCACATTCCAGAATGTCTGGCTCTAGGTGAGTGATCATACCATCATGCTTATCTGCATCATGAAGATCTTTTTTGTACAGTTCTTCTGTGTATTCTTGCCATCTCTTCTTAATATCTCCTGCTTCTGTTAGGTCAATAGCATTTCTGTCCTTTATGGAGCCCATCTTTGCATGAAATGTTCCCTTGGTATCTCTAATTTTCTTGAAGAGATCTCTAGTCTTTCCTATTCTGTTGCTTTCCTCTGTTTCTTTGCATTGATCGCTGAGGAAGGCTTTCTTGTCTCTCCTTGCTCTTCTTTGAACTCTGCATTTGGATGCTTATATCTTTCCTTTTCTTCTTTGCTTTTCGCTTCTCTTCTTTTCACAGCTATAAGTTAAATTCCAACCTAGACTTAATTGGCCTATTCTCCAAAGGCAAAGTCCAGAATTGAATAGAATGTCATGATTTATTTATTAAACAATCTTGTACCTGGAGAATAAGAAGAGAAGGTGACATTGCCGAACTCTGAGTGCTTCTTCATTTGTTCTGACGCATCCAATTGTTTCTAGTTCTGTAGCTCTTCTTTGGAAAAAAAGGAGTCAAGTGGTTTCAAGCTTTGGCTTTGGAATCACATCAAAAATGTTCAAATACCAGGTTTTCTATTTGATAGTCACATGGGAAAATTGTGTGTCCTCTCTGAGCCTTGATATTCCCTGGAAAATGAGTAAATTTTAACCTGTATCATAGGACAATTGGAAGGATCAAGTGAGATTAATGCAAGCAAATTATTTATCTTAGACTCTTGATACATCATATGATTTGTTAAATCATTCCCTAAGTGTTAGAGATGAGGTAGAATTTAGGGAGTGGTCCAACTGCACTGATGGATGGCATACTAATACCATACTAATATTCTGATGACAGAATGAAAGTGATCAAATTTAATATAGATCCATCCTTATCTTGCTAGCTCTCTTAGTAATTCATCTGCCAGATCTAATAAACTCAGAAGTGAAGCTGACATTCTAGACTACCCAAAGACAGTGGCAAGCTAGGAAATGATGACTATCTAATAGCCCAGGAACTTGCCACACTATTGATACTGGAGATGTTCATGACTGGGCATATGAGCACTTGGCTTCCAGTGCCCCCAGTGGAAGTCAGTTTCTCTTGATCACAATGCCTTGGAAAATTTAAATGTGAAAAATTGTATAGTGTAGTGTGTGTAATATGTGTAGTGTGTGTGCAGATTGACAAAATTTGCAAGAAGATTCAAGTCTTGCCTATGTTTCCTACCAAAGGAAAATACAGTAGCTATAAACCATTGTTGTTGTTGTTCAAGTTGTCAAATTGTGTCTGACTCTTTTGTGATCCCATGAACTGTAGCTCACCAGGCTCCTCTGTCCATGGGATTTCCCAGGCAAGAATTCTGGAGTGGGTTGCCATTTCCTCCTCCAGAGGATCTTCCCAACCCAGGGATTGAACCCGTCTCCCCCATCGGCAAGCGGGTATTGTCTGAGCCACCAGAGAAGCCCTTCTCGTGATTTTAGAGAAATTGTATTGGAAAGATAATTAACTACAAATATATTTACTGAGTCATTTCCTTCAGGAAAGAATGCATATCATCTAGAGGGCTAATGTTAGTATAATATAAAAGTGACTGTCAGTGTCAGATAAGTACCCAGAATGTTTCCTTAAACAATTCACACAATAACTTCTTCTGCAGGAAACTCTGGTTCAATTCCTGGGTTGGGAAGTTCCCCTGGAGGGGGAAATGGCAACCCACTCCAGTATTCTTGCCTGGAAAATCTCATGGATAGAGGAGCCTGGTGGGCTACAGTCCATGGGGTTGCAAAGAGTCAGACACGACTGAGCACAACCTTATCTAAGTGCATGTGGAATGAGGTTTGAGAGGGAACATAGTATTATACCCCTTTGTTCAAAACACGTCTGTGCGCACAGTCTGAGCTGTAATTTCTTGTTTCTGTTTCAGTCTGTGTTTCTCCACTCACATTTTAAATTCTTTAGATACAGGGGACAAGTCTTGACCTTTTGCAAAGAACAGTTCATACCAAATGACACTGGTTTTAAAACCTTTTTCTTCTTCCTCTGCCAAAATGTTGCTACTGAGGAATTATCATCAGCTCAGTTACGGCCCTCCAGTGTGAATGGTGGTGTGAGTCACCCACACTCTCACCTGATCCCCTTTTGATCACAGCAAACTTTTGCAAGATAGCTGGATGGAATGATGGTTAGCTGCAGTGAAACCATTAAGCTCAGATTGGGACTTGAACCCATAGCCTGGGGCTAAAACCTGGTTAAAACCCAGTTTGGGACTTGAACCCATGTGGCCAGGACTTGAACTCAACCAAATCCCACAGTTTTCCAACTGAGATCACAGACCTAGTTTCAAGACCTAATGAAATTCTGGTTCTTGCTGTCTCATCGCAGGAAGAATTCAGAGAGAGACAAAGTGATAGGTAAGAAGTGGATTTAGTTAGAGAGAAACACACTGCACAGAGTATGGGTCATCTCAGAAGGCAAGAGCTGTCTTTGGAGAAACACACTTCACAGACAAGAGTGTGGGCTCAAAATGTGATTGGCTAGTTTTTATGGGCCGGGTAATTTCATACACCAATGAGGGGGAGGATTATTCCAGCCATTTTGAGGAGGGGTGGAGATTTCCAGGGATTGGGCCACTGCCCACCTTGTGGTCTTTGGTCAGCCTTGGAAATGTCTTGGCACCTCTGGGTGTGTCATTTAGCTTGCTGATATATTCCAATGATCATATACTGAGGATCAAGGTCTAGTTGAAGTTGACTCCTGCCATCTTCAGTTCAGTTCAGTCGCTCAGTCGTGTCCGACTCTCCGCAACCCCATGAATCACAGCACGCCAGGCCTCCCTGTCCATCACCAACTCCCGGAGTTCACTCAAACTCATGTCCACAGAGTCGGTGATGCCATCCAGCCATCTCATTCTCCGTCGTCCCCTTCTCCTCCCGCCCCCAACCTTTCCCAGCATCAGAGTCTTTTCCAGTGAGTCAACTCGTCGCATGAGGTGGCCAAAGTATTGCAGTTTCAGCTTTAGCATCAGTCCCTCCAATGAACATCCAGGATTGATCTCCTCCAGAATGGACTGGTTGGATCTCCTTGCAGTATAAGGGACTCTCAAGAGTCTTCTCCAACACCACAGTTCAAAAGCATCGATTCTTTGGTTTATGTTTTATCCTCGGGCTATATCATTCTTTCAAAGGTTGTGCCCTGTCCCCTCCCTCCTGTTTCAACAGCATGGGTAAAATGCTACATTTTCTGTTTTCGAACATGTTTCTAAAGGGATAAGTACTACAACTCTGGCATCATTAACACTGTATTCAGCAGAACCACTTAGCTGTATGCTGAAATGTATATTTGAATTGGGATGAAATTCACAGTGGCATACTAGATACTCATTTACACTACACTCATTGAGTGTAGTAATATCTATACTCGTTTGTGTTGATAAAGCCGAGTCTGTGTGTATTTTGTGCCTAAGAAGTTGGTGGACCCGAGGAGACGAATTAGGAGAAAGAAACATGGGCTCTAGGCCTAACTGGGTGGTCCTTCACTGGGTTAGTAGTTTTCCTTTGTCTCAGTCTTCATTTCTGAAAAACAAGGGTTTGGGCTAGACGGTTGTTTTCCAAATGTACTGGATCTTCAAGAAGCTTATCGCGTCCTAGCCAATCCTAAACGTCTCTATTCAGCGGGGTTATAGCCTGTAAATCTATTATATATGTATATATAATCAAATACTACAAGTAACTTATATAAACACTGGATTAGGTGTTGTTTGCCTCCCTTGCTCCCCACTTCAAAAAGTCAGAGGTACAGGAGGTGATCGTTATCACATTATTATTAATGTTCATTTACAAATGGCTATGCTGAGAGATTGGCCTATCATATCAACAGAAAAATCTAAGAAATAAAATGTGTCTCTAAGGATACATTATGTCACTTTTATTTAACTAAATGACAAAATATGCATTCATTAGTGCATACTAATACATTGAAACCAACCGATAGAACATGGTAGTCATTAAAAGCTTGTGCCATCTTATTGCGGAGAAGGCAATGGCAAGCCACTCCAGTACTCTTGTCTAGAAAATCCCATGGATGGAGGATCCTGGTAGGCTGCAGTCCGTGGGGTCGCTAAGGGTCGGACACGACTGAGCGACTTCACTTTCACTTTTCACTTTCACACATTGGAGAAGGAAATGGCAACTCCAGTGTTCTTGCCTGGAGAATCCCAGGGACGGGGGACCCTGGTGGGCTTCTGTTTATGGGGTCACACAGAGTCGGACACGCCTGAAGTGACGCAGCAGCAGTAGCAGCAGCCATCTTATTGAATGAAGCCTGAGGAGAGGGAAAACTATTTTACTTTTCTACCCTCTAGTCATATCTGTATTTATAGAATCTCTTTGCAACATGGTATTGTAGGGTCTAAGAGCATGAAGAAGTGTTATAAAAATCATGGAAATTCAGGCTTGATATGATCACAACTGTGAAGATTATGAGTATAGGCCCTGTTAAAGAGATGAGCAATATAAAGCAATAAAATTTTGTAACACAGAGACACCTTTGCTCATGCTCAAACATCCACACACACAAGCACACTCATGCCCCCACAAATATGAACACATGCACACCCTCTTTGGAACACATGCTGTGTCACACTCTCAACTCTGGATTGAGTTTTTAGTTGATTAAACACATGAAACTGAACCTATCCAAATAAACTCTCTTGGCAGTTATTGAAAGTCTTTTGAAGTAAGCCAGAATGCCTCTGCAGTCTCTGTTCCCATATTGAGTCAGTCCCTGTCACAGTGATAGCCTGTTTATTTTTTATGTTGGAATGTAGACTTCTTCTTTCATTGCACCAGCTCTGAGAAGATAAAAATAAAAGTCAACAATGCAAGGTTCTGTGGGTTGAAGACCTCCTCTGTGGTGAAAACTTAGGCTCTAATTCTCTTTGCAGTCTATTTAAAAGATTAGGCTGCTACTTTGAAGCATTATTTTCAGGCTTTTTCTCTCCCCTATAAAAGGAAAAATAGTTTCTTGCTCCTATGAAGCAGTTAAGCTTCTGAATACTTTGGTGATTCCTTCATTCCTTTTATGTTTCTGGGGCCATGTGGTCTGTTGAAGCTTGTCATTTGTAACAGGAACTGACTGGGAGAGACCCATGTGGGAAATTGTAAAGGTAATTTTGAAGTTTTTCCCAAAACCTTGTCCCTTTCCTCAGAGCCCTTTACTGCTCAAAAGCAAAATATTTTGAAATACCAAATTTGGAACTTGAACTATAAAGTAAAACAAAGTGAAATATTTCCAAAAGTTAACTCATACACCCTGCATGAAAGCACCCCCTTCCCCCAAAGTCCTTGCTTTGGACAATGGCGTCAACCGAAGTCTTGGCCTCTCATCCTGCCCAGGTGTTATTCTCATGCTGTCTTACCTACAAAACAGCTCTTAGTTTTCATTCTCTGGGCTTGCCTCACGGCTAAGTAGGATTTTGTTGACTATAATCTGTTAATCTCCCTGCTTCCTCTTCCTCAAATCCTAACCCTGTTGAAACAGTCTTCCTTCTAAAGAATGAATCTGATCTGGAGCGGATTCATGTCAATGTATGGCAAAACCAACCAATATAATATTGTAAAATAATTAGCCTCCAATAAAAAAAAAAAAAAAGAAACTTTGTAACTGAATCACCAAGGAATGTTCTTGTCTTATGGTTATCAGCTCCCTTATAACCTATCTTAGACTCATATGCTATGATTTCCTTGGCCCTTATTCAACCCTTCAGCCCCCTTTTAGGGACACTGACCTTCTTCAGTTCAATTCAGTCACTCAGTCATGTCCGACTCTTTGCAACCCCATGAATCACAGCACGCCAGGCCTCCCTGTCCATCACCAACTCCCGGAGTTCACTCAAACTCATGTCCATTGAGTCGGTTATGCCATCCAGCCAGCTCATTCCCTGTCGTCCCCATCTTCTCCTGCCTCCAATCCCTCCCAGAATCAGAGTCTTTTCCAGTGAGTCAGCTTGTCGCATGAGGTGGCCAAAGTATTGAAGTTTCAGCTGCAGCATCAGTCCTTCCAATGAACACCCAGGATTGATCTCCTCTAGAATGGACTGGTTGGATCTCCTTGCAGTCCAAGGGACTCTCAAGAGTCTTCTCCAGCACCACAGTTCAAAAGCATCAATTCTTTGGTGATCAGCTTTCTTCATAGTCCAACTCTCACATCCATACATGACCACAGGAAAAACCATAGCCTTGACTGGACAGACCTTTGTTGGTAAAGTAATGTCTCTGCTTTTTAATATGCTATCTAGGTTGGTCATAACTTTCCTTCCAAGAGGTAAGCGTCTTCTAATTTCATGGCTGCAATCACCATCCGCAGTGATTTCGGAGCCCAAAAAAATAAAGTTTGATTGCTTCCACTGTTTCCCCATCTATTTCCCATGAAGTGACGGGACCAGATGCCATGAGCTTTGTTTTCTGAATGTTGAGCTTCAAGCCAACCTTTTCACTCTCCTCTTTCACTTTCATCAAGAGGCTTTTTAGTTCCTCTTCCCTTTCTGCCATAAGGGTGGTGTCATCTGCATATCTGAGGTTATTGATATTTCTCCCAGCAATCTTGATTCCAGCTTGTGCTTCTTCCAGCCCAGCGTTCCTCATGATGTACTATACATATAAGTTAAATAAGCAGGGTGACAATATACAGCCTTGACGTACTCCTTTTCCTATCTGGAACCAGTCTGTTGTTCCATGTCCAGTTCTAACTGTTGCTTCCTGACCTGCATACAGGTTTCTCAAGAGGCAGGTCAGGTGGCCTGGTATTCCCATCTCTTTCAGAATTTTCCACAGTTTATTGTGATCCACACAGTCAAAGGCTTTGGCATAGTCAATGAAGCAGAAATAGATGGTTTTCTGGAACTCTCTTGCTTTCTCCATGACCCAGCGGATGTTGGCAATTTGATCTCTGATGCCTCAGCCTTTTCTAAAACCTGCTTAAACATCTGGAAGTTCACAGTTCACATATTGCTGAAGCCTGGCTTGGAGAATTTTGAGCATGACTTTACCTGTGTGTGAGATGAGTGCAATTGTGTGGTAGTTTGAGCATTCTTTGGCATTGCCTTTCTTTGGGATTGGAAGGAAGACTGACCTTTTCCAGTCCTGTGGCCACTGCTGAGTTTTCCAAATTTGCTGGCATATTGAGTGCAGCACTATCACAGCATCATCTTTCAGGATTTGCAATAGCTCAATTGGAATTCCATCACCTCCACTAGCTTTGTTAGTAGTGATGCTCTCTAAGGCCCACCTGACTTCACATTCCAAGATGTCTGGCTCCAGGTGAGTGATCACGCCATCGTGATTATCTTGGTCATGAAGATCTTTTTAGTACAGTTCTTCTGTGTATTCTTGCCACCTCTTCTTAAAATCTTCTGCTTCTGTTAGGTCCATACCATTTCTGTCCTTTATGGAGCCCATCTTTGCATGAAATGTCCCATCGATATCTCTAATTTTCTTGAAGAGAATTCTTGTTTTTCCTATTCTGTTGTTTTCCTCTTTTTCTTTGCATTGATCGCTGAAGAAGGCTTTCTTATCTCTCCTTGCTATTCTTTGGAACTCTCCATTCAGATGCTTATATATTTCCTTTTCTCCTTTGCTTTTCACTTCTCTTCTTTTCACAGCTATTTGTAAGGCCTCCCCAGACAGCCATTTTGCTTTTTTGCATTTCTTTTCCATGGGGATGGTCTTGGTCCCTGTCTCCTGTACAATGTCACGAACCTCCGTCCAGAGTTCATCAGGCACTCTATCTATCAGATCTAGTCCCTTAAATCTATTTCTTACTTCCACTGTATAATCATAAGGGATTTGATTGAGGTCATATCTGAATGGTCTAGTGGTTTTCCCTACTTTCCTCAATTTAACTCTGAATTTGGCAATAAGGAGTATATGATCTGAGCCACAGTCAGCTCTTGGTCTTGTTTTTGCTAACTGTATATAGCTTCTCCATCTTGGGCTGCAAAGAATACAATCATTCTGATTTTGGTGTTGACCATCTGGTGATGTCCATGTGTAGAGTCTTCTCTTGTGTTGTTGGAAGAGGGTGTTTGCTATGACCAGTGCGTTCTCTTGATAAAACTCTATTAGCCTTTGCCCTGCTTCATTCCATGCTCCAAGGCCAAATTTCCCTGTTACTCCAGGTGTTTCTTGATTTCCTACTTTTGCATTCCAGTCCCCTATAATGAAAAGGTCATCTTTTTGGGTGTTAGTTCTAAAAGGTCTTGTAGGTCTTCATAGAACCGTTCAACTTCGGCTTCTTCAGCGTTACTGGTTGGGGCATAGGCTTGGATTACTGTAATATTGAATGGTTTGCCTTGGAAATGAACAGAAATCATTCTGTCATTTTTAAGATTGCATCCAAGTACTGCATTTCGGACTCTTTTGTTGACCATGATGACTACTCTATTTCTTCTAAGGGATTCCTGCCCATGGTAGTAGATATAATGGTCATCTGAGTTAAATTCACCCATTCCAGTCCATTTTAGTTCACTGATTCCTAGAATGTCGACGTTCACTCTTGTCATCTCCTGTTTGACCACTTCCAATTTGCATTGATTCATGGACCTAACATTCCAGGTTCCTATGCAATATTGCTCTTTACAGCATCAGACCTTGCTTCTATCACCAGTCACATCCATAACAGGGTATTGGTTTTACTTTGGCTCCATCCCTTCATTCTTTCTGGAGTTATTTCTCCACTGATCTCCAGCAGCATACCGGGCACTTACCGACCTGGGGAGTTCCTCATTCAGTGTCCTATCATTTGCATTTTGATACTGTTCATGTGGTTCTCCAGGCAAGTATACTGAAGTGGTTTGCCATTCCCTTCTCCAGTGGACCACATTCTGTCAGACCTCTCCACCATGACCCATCCGTCTTGGGTGGCCCCACACGGCATGGCTTAGTTTCATTGAGTTAGACAGGGCTGTGGTCCATGTGATCAGATCAACTAGTTTTCTGTGATTATGATTTCAGTGTGTCTGCCCTCTGATTCCCCCTTGCAATACCTACCATCTTATTTGGGTTTCTCTTACCTTGGTCGTGGAATATCTCTTCACAGCTGCTCCAGCAAAGCGCAGCTGCTGTACCTTACTTTGGATGTGGGGTAGCTCCTCTCAGCCACGCTTCTGCGCCTGGTCGGTTGCTCTGGTGCTGGTGTCTCTCGCGTCTGTGCCGCTGGAGCTGGCGCTGGCGTCTCTCACGTTCTGCACTGACCTTCTTACCATTCCCTAAATAGGCCCTGTTTTTATCTGTACTATCTCCCTACACGTGGCATTCCCTTACCTCCCACATCATGACATCTCTGTCCCAGGCTAGCAAACTCCATTTCAACCTTCAGTATTCGTCTAATGTCATATTTGCTGAGGCTTCCACATACCTCCCTCCTAGAGTACTCTGTTCATATTCTATTCCAATGTAGATCGTGCTATGGCTAGTATAATGAGTTGAATGTTGCCCCCCCTCCTGGAAAGGTATATCCACACCCTAACCCCCTAAACCTCTGAATGTCACCTTGTTTTGAAAAAGGCCCTTTGCAGATATAATTAGGAATCTTGAGATCAGATCATTATAGATTACACAGATGGGCTTTAAATCTGATTCAAGTGTCCTTATAGGATACAGAGAGGAGAAACACACAGGGAGAAAGGGAGACTTTGTGAAGATGGAGTCAGAGATTGAATTGACCACAAGCTGAGAAACTCCTGGAGCCACCAAAAGCTGTAAAGATCCCCCTGCCCCAAGACTTGGGAGGAGGGAGCAAGGCCCTGTCAACCTCCTGATTTCAGGCCTTTAACCTCCAGAAATGTGAGAGAATACATTTGTTTTTTTTTTAATAGAAAAAAAAGAACAACTTTGTGCTAATTTGTTGCAGCAAACCTAGGAAACTAAGGAGGTTATTTATACATCTGCCTCAAACTAGATCCGGAAATCCTAGAGAAAAAAAAATGACCAAAGATTTTTTTTTGTAATTAATAGACATTTGGGGAGTGGTTTTAGGTTACTAGAAAAATTGAGCGGTAAGTACAGAGTGTTTTCATATACCCCTTCTCCTCCATTTTCCTTTATTATTAACACCTTCCCTTTGTGGTGTATATTTATCACAATTAATGGGCCAAATGTATACATGATTATTGACTTAAATTCATAGTATGTATTAGGGTTCAGTCTCTGTGTGGTATATTCTATGAGTTCTAACAAACTTATAATAACATGTATCCACTGTCATAGCATCTTACAGAATAGTTTCACTAAAAAGCTAAAATATAAAGCCCTAAATTGGGAGAAGGCAATGGCACCCCACTCCAGTACTCTTGCCTGGAAAATCCCATGGATGGAGGAGCATGGTAGGCTGCTGTCCATGGGGTCGCTAAGAGTCGGACACGACTGAGAGACTTCACTTTCACTTTTCACTTTCACGCATTGGAGAAGGAAATGGCAACCCACTCCAGTGTTCTTGCCTGGAGAATCCCAGGGACGGGGGAGCCTGGTGGGCTGCCATCTATGGGGTCGCACAGAGTCGGACACGACTGAAGCAACTTAGCAGCAGCAGCAAAATGCTCTGATGTCCTACCTATTCATCCCTCCCTTTTCCCAAACCTTGATAACCGTTGATGTTTTTACTGTCCCCACCTGTCATTTATAGAGTGTCAGAGTTAGGATCATATAGTACATAGTCTTTTCAGATTGTCTCCAGTCACTTAACAGTATGCACTCAGGATTCCTTCATCTCTCATGGCTTGACAGGTCATTTCCTTTCTCAGTAGCTGTTACTCAGGGTTTCTGGGTTGGTTCTGGGTTCTTCCTTGATTTGATGTGATTATGTCATATCCTAAAGCCAAAGGACTAAGCGTGAACTGATCATGAAAAGGACACAGAAATACCTGCAGTCACATGAGAAAAAGGAGCCTTAAACCTCCAAAAGATGTATAACTCATATTCGTAGATTGAATACATTTGAGTTTTACATTTAGTAACTTTGACTTATTTATAAAACAATTTAAAAGTGACTCATGTAATATTTATGAATCTTACTTAGTGTCAGATTTTAGGTTATTTCCATGGCTGAATGGCTAGGATCAGTTACCCTTTTATTTTCCCTCCCACTATCTCTTTTTTAAGAAAAGAGTATCCTTCAGTAGCATTCAGTATGTATGAATGAATGATATGAAGTGGAGGTTTTCAGTTCAGTTCATTTCAGTTGCTCAGTTGTGTCCAACTCTTTGCGACCCCATGGACTGCAGCACACCAGTCTTCCCTGTCCATCACCAACTCCTGGAGCCTACTCAAACTCATGTCCGCCGCGTTGGAAATACCATCCAACCATCTCATCCTCTATTGTCCCCTTCTCCTCCTGCCTACAATCTTTCCCAGCATCAGGGTCTTTTCCAATGAGTTGGTTCTTTGCATCAGGTGGCCAAAGAATTGGAGTTTCAGCTTCGGCGGAGGTTTTAAGCCACAATAATTTTAAGAGGTCTTGGAAGGAGAGATACTGGGTTGGCCTAAGTGTTCATTCAGGTTTTTTTGTAAGCTGTTATGAAAAAATCCAGACAAATTTTTTGCCAACCCAATACATATGAAAGGAGCTGGGTAATAGATGGGGTAACAGTGGAAACAGACTTTATTTTGGGGGGCTGCAAAATCACTGCGGATGCTGATTGCAGCCATGAAATTAAAAGATGCTTACTCCTTAGAAGGAAAGTTATGACCAACCTAGATAGTATATTAAAAAGCAGAGACATTACTTTGCCAACCAAGATCCGTCTAGTCAAGGCTATGGTTTTTCCAGTGGTCGTGTATGGATGTGAGAGTTGGACTATGAAGAAAGCTGATCACCAAAGAATTGATGCTTTTGAACTGTGGTGCTGGAGAAGACTCTTGAGAGTCCCTTGAACTGCAAGGAGATCCAACCAGTCCATTCTAAAGGAGATCAATCCTGGGTGTTCATTGGAAGGTCTGATGCTAAAGCTGAAACTCCAATACTTTGGCCACCTCATGCAACGAGTTGACTCACTGGAAAAGACTCTGATTCTAGGAAGGATTGGAGGCGGGAGGAGAAGGGGACGACAGAGAATGAGATGGCTGGATGGCATCACCAACTTGATGGACATGAGTTTGAGTGAACTCCGGGAATTGGTGATGGACAGGGAGGTCTGGAGTGCTGTGATTCATGGGGTTGCAAAGAGTCGGACGCGACTGAGCGACTGAACTGAACTGAAGCTGGGTCCTGAGGTGATAGTTTTTAAAGGTGAGTGATAGAGATATGAGGGCTTGTTTTATTCTCTAAATTTGTATGTTTGAATTTACTCATTTGAAAATAATACTGATAAAGAGAATTTCAACATAATTTTAGACACTGTATTAATTGAATAGTACTTTTATCTCATCTCAAAGCAGAATTTTATATGCCAAAAAAAAATTCTGAAAGACCAAAAATTTTGTATGATTTAAGCTACTTAAGGATCTGAATGCAAAAAAAAATGTGTACATATGTATATATGTGAGGGGTATGTGTATTGAATATCTATAATATATTCTTAGAAAAGGTATTCCAATATAGTAACAATTCATAGTAAATATGTTTGAATTACATTTATGAAAATACTAAAAAAAATGCTTGAACAAATACTGACAACAGATAGTACATAGCCAAATGGAAACATTTTAGGTGCCAACTCAAAGTCTAAAAAGCCAAATATAGAAAAATTTTTTACTATTAAAGAAAAGTTTCAAGAAAGGATATTTGAGCAGTTTCATAAAACAGTCATGATTTTGGGTGAAGTTTATTTGTGATAATTTCAAGGAAGACAGAGGCAACAAATCTATCATGCAATTCATAGTAGAGAATTTATGTTAATATAACTCTTGAGAGTTCCTTGGACTGCGAGGAGAGCCAACCAGTCCATTCTAAAGGAGATCGATCCTGGGTGTTCATTGGAAGGACTGATGCTAAAGCTGAAACTCCAATACTTTGGCCACCTCATGCGACGAGTTGACTCACTGGAAAAGACTCTGATGCTGGGAGGGATTGGGGGTGGGAGGAGAAGGGGACGACAGAGAATGAGATGGCTGGATGGCATCACCGACTCGATGGACATGAGTTTGAGTGAACTCTGGGAGTTGGTGATGGACAGGGAGGCCTGGCATGCTGTGATTCATGGGGTCGCAAAGAGTCGGACACGACTGAGCGACTGAACTGAAATAGATTATTTATGGATACATCACAGATGGGAAGGATTCCTCTCCCACCACATTGGGAACTGTCTTTAATTAGACTACAAATTCATATCATTTCCTTCTGAATAACGAAAAGTTCTCTTCAGAGTGTCCTAAAAATATTGAACTGGAAAAAAGAAAACTAATATTTTGTTCACAATTTCAAATGGTTTTCAGTGTAAAGTCCTAAAACATAAACTTATTTTGATCAGTCTAGTATTATTTATCTTTGTTTTTAATAAATATATGTATACTTATACTAAGAAAATTCATTTAACAAAAGAGCAAAGGAAAAAAATCCCAGCCTCTCGTTTTCAGAAAATATATTAGTAGATGGCTCAAACATAGAATCTTGGTTCCCTATAGGTCTCCAGCCAGCTCTCCCAGTACCTCGAGCTGTGGTCTTCTGTTGCATTCTCCCCATTGTTTGTGATAAATGTTTCTGGCACACTTATCATCTTTGGTAAAGTAAACTGTTGAAATCTGATTTATTGCCAGCTTTCTGGTGAATAGGCAAAAGAGCTGAAATCTGTGTTTTGGATTTACATTTTATTCTTTGGTTGGTACTTTTCTTCTGCTTTGTAGCAGTGTTGTGATTTTGCTTGTTTTTAAGCTTCTGCAATTTTTGCTACATATTTTGTCATTTGGCTAATAGGAAAATGTTTGCTTCTTAGTCATCTTATGTCAGATGATTCATTTCTTCTCTTTTTGCCTTTTTGTTTTTTTGATAACATCAGGCATTTTTAGTAGTGTTTCTAAATTTATCATGCAGTTGTTTAAAAAATACCCACTAGAATTCTAGCATGTGTGCTTTGGTGCTGTAATGAATATGCCTATTTTAAAATTTTAAATTGATACTTCATTGTATACAGAATACATAACAGCATCTCTGAATCCATTGCCTGTCCCAGGAGTCAGAGTAGGCTGTAAAAAATGACTGTTCTGGTATGATTTTTATGAAGATTAGGATTTCAAGGAGTCACTGACTCATTTTTGTTGGTTTTGTTTTGGTGCTATAATAATTTTCCCTTAGTCCCACACCAGCTTCCTAGTCATTCATTTAGCTTTAATTTACATATTTATTCAATTAACATTTTGTGACCACTGCTTATTTGCCATGCACTAGGTTAAACATTGGAACCATGAGATGAATAAGACATGACCACTACATACAAGTAGCTCTCACACTGTGAGGAACATCTTTGTTCAAAAGGGAAAAAGAAACTTGTGTTAAGACAAGGAAAAATGAAAATAACATCTTTCTCTGACATAGGCATACCTGAAATGATAAAACTGTAATATTGACAGCTTTGGGGGGGGGAAATGGACTTGCGGAAACATTTTAGATTGGGAGCAAACATTTGGATTAAAGCACAAGGCTGTCTAGAACCCACTTAAGTTGAATGACAAGGGTTTCTGGTGACGTTTTTGCAGCAATCTGCAGGCAAATGGTGCATATTTGCAGTCTGGAGGTCATCAAGTGGAACTGCAGGGAGTTGGAGTGAAGACAGATGGAGGAGAATTAAGAAACATAAAGGGAAAGTGAAACTACTTGAATATTTAGAAGTTGGAATAGTTGAGAACTCCTACTGTTAATAGGGTGATAAGAATGACAGGTGAAATAATGGGTATTTCATCTCATGTATGTGATAGTGTGGTGGTGGCTAAGGTGTAAGTGAATAATAGTATAAATATGATAAATGTTATTATAATACAAATTAGTAGATTTAAAACTGTTCGATTATACAATAGAATGACTTTTATTCACCCTATATGAGCAATTGATGAATAAGCTATAATTTTTCATAGTTGTGTTCGGTATAGTCTGCTTTTTCCAATTATAATAGTATGAATGAATAGTAGGTTTAGGATCATGGATAGTGAGACTTGGTATAACACTACAAGGGTGCAAGTTTTTGTCATGTTAGTAACATTAACCCTGTTATTAACCCTGTTAGTTATTAACCCTGCTGTTACTGGGATACCTTGTAAATTCAGGTACTCAGAAGTCGAATGGAGATCATCCTAGTTTTATGGTTAGGGCTAATGTTATTACTATTGGTACTGTTGGATTAAAGATTTTTGTAATAGTTCATGTGCTGGACTATAATAGGTTGATGATAATAGCTGTTATAAGTAATATTGATGTGATAGCTTGTGTTTGAAAATATTTAGTGCATGCTTCTATACCTCACAGGTTAACTTTTTTTTAATATAGGGAAAATAGTGTGTTAATTTTAAACTGATTCAGATAAGTAGTCAGTTCAGTTCAGTTCAGTCGCTGAGTCATGTCTGACTCTTTGCGACCCCATGGACTGACTGCAGCTTGGCAGGCATCCCTGTCCATCATCAACTCCCGGAGCTTGCTCAAACTCATGTCCATAGAGTCAGTGATGCCATGCAACCATCTCATCCTCTCGTCTCCTTCTCCTCCTGCCTTCAATCTTTCCTAGCACCTGAGTTGTTTCCAATGAGTCAGTTCTTTGCATCAGGTGGCCAAAGTATTGAAGCTTCAGCATCAGTCCTTCCAATGAATATTCAGGACTGATTTCCTTGAGGATGGACTGGTTGGATCTCCTTGCAATCCAAGGGACTCTCAAGAGTCTTCTCCATCACCACAGTTCAAAAGCATCAATTCTTCAGTGCTCAGCTTTCTTTATGGTCCAACTTTCACATCCATACATGACCACTGAAAAAACCATAGCTTTGGCTAGACGGACCTTTGTCAGTAAAGTAATGTCTTTCTGCTTTTTAATATGCTGTCTAGGTTTATCATAGCCTTTCTTCCAAGGAGGGAGTGTGTTTTAATTTCATGGCTGCAGTCACCATCTGCAGTGATTTTAGAGCCCCAAAAAATAAACTCTGTCACTGTTTCCGTTGTTTCCCCATCTATTTCCCATGAAGTGATGGGACCAAATGCCATGATCTTTGTTTTTTGAATGTTGAAATTTAAGCCAGTTTTTTCATTCTCCTCTTTCACTTTCATCAAGAGACTCTTTAGTTCCTCTTTGCCCTCTGCCATCAGGGTGGCATTGTCTCCATATCTGAGGTTATTGATATTTCTCCCGGCAATCTTGATTCCAGCTTGTGCTTCATCCAGTCTGCCATTTTGCATGATATACTCTACATATAAGTTAAATAAGCAGGATGACAATATTCAGCCTTGACATACTCCTTTCCCAATTTGCAACCAGTCCATCATTTCATACCTGGTTCTAACAGTTACTTCTTGACCTGCATACAGATTTCTCAGGAAGCAGGTAAGGTGGTCTGGTATTTCCATCTCTGTAAGAATTTTCCAGTTTGTTGTGATCCACACAGTCAAAGACTTTAGCATAGTCAATGAAGCAGAAGTAGATTTTTTTTCTAAAATTCCGTTGTTTTTTCTAAAATTCCGTTGTTTTTTCTGTCATCCAATGGATGTTGGCAATTTGAACTCTGGTTCATCTGCCTTTTCTAAATCCAAACTTGAACATCTGGAAGTTCTTGGTTCCCATACTGCTGAAGCCTAGCTTGGAGAATTTTTGAGCATTATTTTGCTAGCGTGTGAAGTCGCTCAGTCATGTCCGACTCTTTGCAACCCCATGAACTGTAGCCTACCAGGCTCCTCTGTCCATGGGATTTTCCAAGCAAGGGTACTGGAGTGGGTTGCCATTTCCTTCTTCCCAGATTGCAGGCAGATGCTTTACCATCTGAGCCACAGGGAAGCCTAGCATGTGAGATGAGCGCAATTGTGCAGCAGTTTGAACATTCTTTGGCATTGCCCTTCTTTGGGATTGAAATGAAAACTGACCTTTTCCAGTTCTGTGGCCACTGCTGAGTTTTCCAAATTTCTGGCATATGGAGAGCAGCACTTTCACAGCATCATCTTTTAGGATTTGAAATAGCTCAGCTGGAATTCCATCACTTCCACTAACTTTGTTCATAGTGATGGTTCCTAAGGCCCACTTGACTTCACATTCCAGGATGTCTGGCCCTAGGTGAGTGATCACACCATCATGCTTATCTAGGTCATGAAGATCTTTTTTATATAGTTCTTCTGGGCGTTCTTGGCACCTCTTCTTAATATCTTCTGCTTCTGTTAGGGGCATACCGTTTCTGTCCTTAATTGTGCCCATCTTTGCATGAAATGTTCTCTGATTTTCTTGGTGATATCTCTGGTCTTTCCCATTCTATTGTTTTCCTCTATTTCTTTCCATTGATCACTGAGGAAAGCTTTCTTATCTCTCCTTGCTGTTTTTTGGAACTCTGAAATCAGATGGATATATCTTTCCTTTTCTCCTTTGCCTTCCACTTCTCTTCTTTTCTCAGCTATTTATAAGGCCTCCTCAAACAACCATTTTGCCTTTTTGCATTTCTTTTTCTTGGGGATGGTTTTGATCACTGCCTCCTGTACAGTGTCATGAACCTCTGTTCATAGTTCTTCAGTCACTCTATCAGATCTAATCTGATCTTGAATCTATTTGTCACTTCCACTGTATAATCAAAAGGGATTTGATTTAGGTCATACCTGAGCGGTCTAGTGATTTTCCACTCTTTCTTCAATTTAATCTGAATTTTGCAATAGGGGGTTCATGATCTGTGCCACAGTCAGCTCCTGGTCTTATTTTTGCTGACTGTATAGAGCTCTTCCATCTTCAGCTGCAAAGATTATAATCAATCTGGTTTCAGTATTGACCATATGGCGATGTCCATGTGTCATCTTGAGTTGTTGGAAGAAGGTGTTTGCTATGACTAGTACGTTCTCTTGGCAAAAGTGTTAGCCTTTTCCCTGCTTCATTTTGTACTCCAAGGCCAAACTTGCCTGTTACTCCAGGGATCTCTTGACTCCTACTTTGCATTCCAATCCCCTATGATGAAAATGATATCTTTTTTGGGGGGTGTTAGTTCTGGAAGGTCTTGTAGGTCATCATCAGTTCAGTTCAGTTCAGTTCAGTCGCTCAGTCGTGTCCGACTCTTAGCGACCCCATGAACCACAGCACGCCAGGCCTCCCTGTCGATCACCAACTCCTGGAGTTCACTCAAACTCATGTCGATTGAGTCAGTGATGCCATCCAGCCACCTCATTCTCTGTCTTCCCCGTCTCCTCCTACCCGCAATCCGTCCCAGCATCAGAGTCTTTTCCAGTGAGTCAACTCGTCGCATGAGGTGGCCAAAGTATTGGAGCTTCAGCTTTAGCATAAGTCCTTCCAATGAACACCCAGGACTGATCTCCTCTAGAATGGACTGGTTGGATCTCCTTGCAGTCCAAGGGACTCTCAAGAGTCTTCTCCAGCACCACAGTTCAGAAGCATCAATTCTTCGGCGATCAGCTTTCCTCACAGTCCAACTCTCACATCCATACATGACCACTGGAAAAACCATAGCCTTGACTAGACGGACCTTGGTTGGCAAGGTAATGTCCCTGCTCTTTAATATGCTATCTAGGCTGGTCATAACTTTCCTTCCAAGGGGCAAGCGTCTTTTAATTTCATGGCTGCAATCAGCATCTGCAGTGATATTGGAGCCCAAAAAAATAAAGTCTGACACTGTCTCCACTGTTTCCCCATCTATTTCCCAAGAAGTGATGGGCCAGATGCCATGATCTTTGTTTTCTGAATGTTGAGCTTCAAGCCAACCTTTTCACTCTTCTCTTTCACTTTCATCAGGAGGCCTTTGAGTTCCTCTTCACTTTCTGCCATAAGGGTGGTGTCATCTGCATATCTGAGGTTATTGATATTTTTCCCGGCAATCTTGATTCCAGCTTGTGCTTCTTCCAGCCCAGCGTTCCTCATGATGTACTCTGCATATAAATTAAATAAGCAGGGTGACAATATACAACCTTGACGTACTCCCTTTCCTATTTGGAACCAGTCTGTTGTTCCATGTCCAGTTCTAACTGTTGCTTCATGACCTGCATACAGGTTTCTCAAGAGGCAGGTCAGGTGGTCAGGGATTCCCATCTCTTTCAGAATTTTCCACAGTTTATTGTGATCCACACAGTAAAAGGCCTTGGCATAGTGAATGAAGCAGAAATAGATGTTTTTCTGGAACTCTTTTGCTTTCTCCATAATCCAGCGGATGTTGGCAATTTGATCTCTGGTGCCTCTGCCTTTTCTAAAACCTGCTTGAACATCTGGAAGGTCACGATTCACAGATTGCTGAAGCCTGGCTTGGAGAATTTTGAGCATGACTTTACTAGCGTGTGAGATGAGTGCAATTGTGCGGTAGTTTGAGCATTCTTTAGCATTGCCTTTCTTTGGGATTGGAATGAAGACTGACCTTTTCCAGTCCTGTGGCCACTGCTGAGTTTTCCAAATTTGCTGGCATATTGAGTGCAGCACTTTCACAGCATCATCTTTCAGGATTTGAAAGAGCTCAATTGGAATTCCATCACCTCCACTAGCTTTGTTCGTCGTGATGCTCTCTAAGGCCCACTTGACTTCACATTCCAAGATGTCCGGCTCCAGGTGAGTGATCACACCATCGTGATTATCTTGGTCGTGAAGATCTTTTTTGTACAGTTCTTCTGTGTATTCTTGCCACCTCTTCTTAATATCTTCTGCTTCTGTTAGGTCCATACCATTTCTGTCCTTTATCAAGCCCATTTTTGCATGAAATGTTCCCGTGGAATCTCTAATTTTCTTGAAAAGATCTCTTGTTTTTCCTATTCTGTTGTTTTCCTCTATTTCTTTGCATTGATCACTGAGGAAGGCTTTCTTATCTCTCCTTGCTATTCTTTGGAACTCTCCATTCAGATGCTTATATCTTTCCTTTTCTCCTTTGCTTTTCGCTTCTCTTCTTTACACAGCTATTTGTAATGCCTCCTCAGACAGCCATTTTGCTTTTTTGCATTTCTTTTCCATGGGGATGGTCTTGGTCCCTGTCTCCTGTACAATGTCACGAACCTCCGTCCAGAGTTCATCAGGCACTCTATCTATCAGATCTAGTCCCTTAAATCTATTTCTTACTTCCACTGTGTAATCATAAGGGATTTGATTTAGGTCATATCTGAATGGTCTAGTGGTTTTCCCTACTTTCTTCAATTTCAATCTGAATTTGGCAATAAGGAGTTCATGATCTGAGCCACAGTCAGCTCCTGGTCTTGTTTTTGCTAACTGTATAGAGCTTCTCCATCTTTGGTTGCAAAGAATATAATCAATCTGATTTCGGTGTTGACCATCTGGTGATGTCCATGTGTAGAGTCTTCTTTTGTGTTGTTGGAAGAGGGTGTTTGCTATGACCAGTGCATTCTCTTGGCAAAACTCTATTAGCCTTTGCCCTGCTTCATTTCTTGCTCCAAGGCCAAATTTCCCTGTTACTCCAGGTATTTCTTGACTTCCTACTTTTGCATTCGAGTCCCCTATAATGAAAAGGACATCTTTTTTGGGTGTTAGTTCTAAAAGGTCTTGTAGGTCTTCACATAGAACCATTCAAATTCAGCTTCTTAGGCATAGTGGTGCGTGCATAGACTTGGATTACTTTGTTATTGAGTGGTTTGCCTTGGAAATGAACAGAGATTATTCTGTCATTTTTGAGATCATACTCAAGTACTGCATTTCAGACTCTTTTGTTCACTATGAGGGCAACCTTATTTCTTCTAAGGGATTCTTGCCCACAGTAGTAGATATAATGGTCATCTGAAATAAATTCCCCCATTCTGGTCCATTTTAGTTCACTGATTCCTAAAATGTTGATGTCCACTCTTGCCATCTCCTGTTTGACCACTTCCAATTTGCCTTGATTCATGGACCTAACATTTCAGGTTCCTATGCAATATTGTTCTTTACAGCACTGGACTTTACTTCCATCACTAGTCACATCCACAATTGGGTGTTGCTTTTGCTTTGACTCAGCCTCTTCATTCTTTCTGGAGTTGTTTCTGCACTCTTCTCTAGTAGTGTATTGGGCACCTACTGACCCTGGGAGTTCATCTTTCAGTGTCCTATCCTTTTGCCTTTTCATACTGTTCTTGGGGTTCTTAAGACCAGAATAGTGAAGTGGTTTTCCATTCCCTTCTCCAGTGGACCACATTTTGTCAGAATTGTACACCATGACCCATCCATCTTGCATGGCCCTATGTGGCATGGCTCATAGCTTGATTGAGTTAGACAGTGGGAGCTGGTTATTACAGTTATGGTTCCTGAGATAATGGTTGTTAGGATGATGATCAAAATGATGCAATTTATTAGTATGGGAAGGAAAGGATATAAACCAGCATTTTAGGGGTATGGGCCAGATGGCTTATTTAGTTGACCTTGCTGTTGAGTCACTAAGTCATGTCTGACTCTTTGTGAACCCATGGATTGTAACCCACCAGGCTCCTCTGTCCATGGTATTCTCCAGGAAAGAATACTGGAGTAGGTTGTCATTTCCTTCTCCAGGTGATCTTCCCAACCCAGAGATCAAACCTGTGCCTTCTGCATTGGTAGGCGGATTCTTTACCACTGAGCCACCAGGGAAACCCCTTAGCTGATCTTACTCTAGAATATAGTGTAATGTGATGGCATGAAGAATTCTGAATTCTTAAGAGTAGGTTCAATTCTTATGATTCTAGAAAGAAGAGAATTTAAACCTTTCTTATTTACTCTATCAAAGCAACTCTTCTATCAGACATATTTGTTGTTTTTTGGAGGAATACTTGATATTATAATAGGTAATGAGACCTGTCACTTGCATAGGGCTAGCATTAGTGGTAAAAAGATTTTTGAAGTAAATGTATTATTTGATCATATGGGAATTATATCAAATTGAATTCATAGGAAATAAATTGTTAGTAGTAATGTTTTAATAATAAAATTGTGCATCATTTTGGTTTATATTGGTTATGGAACACTCCTAGAAATAGGATTGTTGTGAAAATGTTTAGTATGATGATGATGGCATTTTCTGCTGAAAAAAATATGGTGAATGGGCCTGCTGTGTATTCCTCATTGAAACCTGATAAAAGATTCATATTCTCCTTCTGTTAGGTCAAAGGAGTTTGATTAGTTTCTGCTAGAGTGGAAATAAATCATAGCTAAGGGTCGTGATAGGAAAATTATTCATAAATGGTCTTGTGTTGATGTGAGGGTTGAGAGGGTAAAAGATCCATTTGTGAAGAAGACTGATAAAAGAGTAATTGCTAGTGTTTCTTCATATGAAATTGTGCTACTGCTCATTTGCGCTCCTCCAGTTAATGCATAGTTTGAGTTGGAAGCCTATCTAGATCATATAATGGAGCAAACATCCAGGTTTGAGATACTTAGCATAATAATACTCCTAGATTTATATCAATGAGAGGGAAAAGTATGGATAGAGGAATTCATATGGTTAGGGCTAGGATTAATGCAATGATAAATATGGAAATGGAGGATGTAGCTGGTCGTAATGGTTTTGTGGTTTTTTAACAAATAATTTAGACTACATCAGCAATGGATTGTAATAGGCCATATGGACCTATGATATTTGGCCCTTCTCCAGGTTGCATACAACCTAAAATTTTTTGTTCAATTATTGTAAGGGATGCTATGGTTAGAAGAATGGGTATAACAAGTATTAAAATATTAATTTTAAACATTGTGTTAGGAAGAGAATTTGAACCTTTGGTTATAAAAGTTTGTTTTGTGCAGTTACCAGACTCTGCCACCTTAACAAACCCTGATCTTGGGTAGTTTTTTGTATGTTTTAATTAAATTGAGATTATACCATTAATTGGTTTGAAGGAAGTTTTTAAATTAGGCCTTATTTCTCTTGTCCTTTTTTACTTAGAGAAATATATAATAGATTGGAACTGACCTGGATTATTCTGGTCTGAACTTTGATCACATTGGACTTTCATCATTGAAAACGAACCCTTAAAAGCACTTATATCATTGGGTTATCCTGATCTAGCACTGAGGTTGCAGACCCTACTGTTGATAAGAACTCTGGAATAGGATTGTGCTGTTATTCCTTGGACAACTTGTTTCCGAGTAAGTGATAATATGTTTTGACTAGTAAGTTTAGATTTTAATCACTTGGAGGCATTTTTGCTCTCCAAGATTTCCTCAACCAAAATTGCCAACTCATAAAGAATTTCATTATCCCTTAATCTTTAGTTAGGTTTTATTGGAGTTATTAATAATTAATGAAAGCTCCATAGGGTCTTTTCATCTTATTATTCCCACCTGTTCACAGGATGGTCAATTTCACTGATTGAAAGAGACAGTAAAAGAGGGTCTACTTAGAGGAGAAATGATTATGATACCTTTGCATGGTCAGGATACTGTGGCATTTAACAGTTGTGAGTGGGCTTGATCCTGGGTCAGGAAAGTCCCTTGCAGTAGGAAGTGATACCTCACTGCAATAGTCTTGCTTGGAAATTCCCATGGACAGAGGAGCTTAGTGGGCTACTGTCCTTGGAGTCACAGTGAGTCAGACACACAACTGAGTGATAGAGCACACACAGTGGGCAGGCAGTGTCTCTAATATTACTTCCGCTAAAGGTGATGTTTTTGGTAAAGGTGGAGTTTGCATTTGCTGTGTTCCTTTTACCTTTTTAAATCTTTCATATGACTGCATGCTTGTGTTTAATAAATAATGAGTTGTATTTACTGTTAATTATCAATGTGTTGTTAGTTACTGATGCAAAGGTATGCAAGGAGAAATACTTCTTGTTACTCATATTAACATTATTGCCTCTATCGGTCAATAGACTAGTCAAGTACAAGTCTTGGACTTGATTTGCTTGTTGTTGGTTTTAAGGTAAAATTACTGTTGAGCTTGAGGTGGCAGCTTTTAAGCCAACTATGGTGGTGTTTGTCTTTATTCTCTAGTTAAGGTTGTATCCATTTCTGAAAAGCTGTGCCTTTTAGGTTAACATTTTAAAGTACTTAATATTTATAATTTGTGGTAATTTTTAAAGTTGAACTGAAATTCTTTTCCTAGACAACTAACCATCACCAGGCTCCTTAGGCTTGTCACCGTCACTTGCAGATTTGCTCACTATTCTGCTATAGAGATGAGTCTGTTCTAAAAAACTGTTCATAAGTACCTCATCAATTTCAGGATATTTAACTTTTCTTTGTTTAATGTTTGCAACTTAAATCATTATAAGATACAAGGGGGTAAACTTTGCTTTTTGCTACTTTTAATGTTTCTTTCATCATTCCCTTAGTTCCATCAGTTCAGTTCAGTTACTCAGTTGTGTCCAACTCTTTTCGACCCATGGACTGCAGCACACCAGGCATCGCTGTCCATCACCAACTCCTGGAATTTGCTCAACTCATGTCCATTGAGTCAGTGATGCCATCCAACCATCTCATCCTCTGCCGTCCCTTCCTTTTCCCACCTTCAATCCCTCCCAGCATCAGGGTCTTTTCAAATGAGTCAGTTCTTCGCATCAGGTGGCCGGAGTATTGGAGTTTCAGCTTCAGCATCAGTCCTTCCAATGAACACTCAGGACTGATTTCCTTGAGGATGGACTGGTTGGACCTCCTTGCAGTCCAAGGGACTCTCAAGAATCTCCTCCAACACCACAGTTCAAAAACACTAATTCTTCGGTGCTCAGTTTTCTTTATAAGCCCAACTCTCATATCCATACATGACTACTGGAAAAACCATAGCCTTGACTAGACGGACCTCTGTTGACAAAGTAATGTCTCTGCTTTTTAACATGCTGTCTAGATTGGTCATAGCTTTTCTTCCAGGGAGCAAGCGTCTTTTAATTTCATGGTTGCAATCACCATCTGCAGTGATTTTGGAGCCCCCCAAAATAAAGTGTCTCACAGTTTCCATTGTTTCTGCATCTATTAGCCATGAAGTAATGGGACCAAATGCCATGATTCTTGATTTTCTGAATGTTGAATTTTAAGCCAACTTTTTCACTCTCCTCTTTCACTTTCATCAAGAGGCTCTTTAGTTTTTCTTCGCTTTCTGCCATAAGGGTGGTGTCATCTGCATATCTGAGGTTATTGATATTTCTCCTGGCAATCTTGATTCCAGCTTGTGCTTCCTCCAGTCCAGCATTTCACATGATGTACTCTGCATATAAGTTAAATAAGCAGGGTGACGATATACAGTCTTGACCTACTCCTTTCCCTATTTGAAACCAGTCTGTTGTTTCATGTCCAGTTCTAACTGTTGCTTCTTGACCTGAATACAGATTTCTTAGGAGGCCAGTCAGGTGGTCTGGTATTCCCATCTCTTTCATAATTTTCCACAGTTTCTTGCGATCCACACAGTCAAAGGCTTTGGCATTGTCAGTAAAGCAGAAGTAGATGTTTTCCTAGAACTTTCTTGCTTTTTCTGTGATCCAGCGGATGTTGGCAATTTGATCTCTGGCTCCTCTGCCTTTACTAAATGCAGCTTGAACATCTGGAAGTTCACAGTTCACATACTGTTGAAGCCTGGCTTAGAAAATTTTGAGCATTACTTTGCTAGCGTGTGCGATGAGTGCAATTGTGCGGTAGTTTGCACATTCTTTGGCATTGCTTTCTTTGGGATTGAAATGAAAACTGACCTTTTCCAGCCCTTGGCCACTGCTGAATTTTTCCAATTTGCTGGCATATTGAGTGCAGCACTTTCACATCATCATCTTTTAGGATTTGAAATAGCTCAGCTGAAATTCACTGGAATTCACTACCTCCTGTGGAGGTATGGTGAGCAGCTGAAAATCACTTCTACTAGCTTTGTTCATAGTGATGCTTCCTAAGACCCACTTGACTTCACATTCCAGGATGTCTGGCTCTAGGAGAGTGATCACACTGTCGTGCTTATCTGCATCATGAAGATCTTTTTTGTATAGTTCTTCTGTGTGTTCTTGCCACCTCTTCTTAATATGTTCTGCTTTTGTTCAGTTCAGTTCAGTTGCTCAGTCGTGTCCGACTCTTCGCGACCCCATGAATCACAGCACGCCAGGCCTCCCTGTCCATCACCAACTCCCGGAGTTCACTCAAACTCATGTCCACAGAGTCGGTGATGCCATCCAGCCATCTCATTCTCTGTCGTCCCCTTCTCCTCCCGCCCCCAATCCCTCCCAGCATCAGAGTCTTTTCCAGTGAATCAACTCGTCCCATGAGGTGGCCAAAGTATTGCAGTTTCAGCTTTAGCATCAGTCCCTCCAATGAACACCCAGGATTGATCTCCTCTAGAATGGACTGGTTGGATCTCCTTGCAGTCCAAGGGACTCTCAAGAGTCTTCTCCAGCACCACAGTTCAAAAGTATCCATTTTTCGGCGATCAGCCTTCTTCATAGTCCAACTCTCAAATCCATACATGACCACGGGAAAAACCATAGCCTTGACTAAATGGACCTTGGTTGGCAAAATAATGTCTCTGCTTTTCAATAACTATCCAGGTTGGTCATAACATTCCTTCCAAGGAGTAAGCGTCTTTTAATTTCATGGCTGCAATCAGCATCTGCAGTGATTTTGGAGCCCAAAAAAATAAAATCTGACACTGTCTCCACTGTTTTTCCATCTATTTCCCATGAAGTGATGGGACCACATGCCATGATCTTAGTTTTCTGAATGTTGAGCTTCAAGCCAACCTTTTCACTCTCCTCTTTCACTTTCATCAAGAGGCTCTTGAGTTCCTTTTCACTTTCTGTCATAAGAGAGGTGTCATCTGCATATCTGAGGTTATTGATATTTTTCCCGGCAATCTTGATTCCAGCTTGTGCTTCTTCCAGCCCAGCGTTCCTCATGATGTACTATGCATATAAGTTAAATAAGCAGGGTGACAATATACAGCCTTGACGTACTCCTTTTCCTATTTGGAACCAGTCTGTTGTTCCATATACAGTTCTGACTGTTGCTTCCTGACCTGCATACAGGTTTCTCAAGAGGCAGGTCAGGTGGTCTGGTATTCCCATCTCTTTGAGAATTTTCCACAGCTTATTGTGATCCACACAGTCAAAGGCTTTGGCATAGTCAATGAAGCAGAAATAGATGGTTTTCTGGAATCTCTCACTTTCTCCATGATCCAGCGGCTGTTGGCAATTTGATCTCTGGTGCCTCTGCCTTTTCTAAAACCTGCTTGAACATCTGGGAGTCCACGGTTCACATATTGCTGAAGCCTGGCTTGGAGAATTTTGAGCATGACTTTACTAGCGTGTGAGATGAGTGCAATTGTGCGGTAGTTTGAGCATTCTTTAGCATTCCCTTTCTTTGGGATTGGAATGAAGACTGATCTTTTCCAGTCCTGTGGCCACTGCTGAGTTTTCCAAATTTGCTGGCATATTGAGTGCAGCACTTTCACAGCATCATCTTTCAAGATTTGAAATAGCTCCATACAATTTCTGTCCTTTATTGTGCCCATCTTTGCATGAAATATTCCCTTGGCATCTCTTATTTTCTTAAAGAGATCTCTAGTCTTTCACATTCTATTGTATTCCTCTGTTTCATTGCATTGATCACTGGAGGAAGGCTTTCTTATCTCTCTGTGCTATTCTTTGGAACTCTGCATTCAAATGGGTATATCATTCCTTTACTCCTTTGCCTTTTGCTTCTCTCTTTTCACAGCTATCTGTAAGGCCTCCTCAGACAACCATGTTGCCTTTTTTGCACTTCTTTTTCTTGGGGATGGTCTTGATCCTTGCCTCCTGTACAATGTTACAGGAGCAGCAGCTGCACAGCGCTGGAGTGGTGGCTGCATGACACTGGAGTGACTGTGAGGAGAGACCCCATGTCCACGGGCAGAGAAGCCCCATCAGTATGGTAGGAGGGGCGAATTCACATTTAGAATCAAACCCCATACCCGCCAGAGATGCTCAGGGGATTCAAACAAACCTTGTGCAAACGAGGACCCAGAGACCCCACAGAGACTGAGACAGAGCTGTGTGTGAGTGTCTCCTGCGGAGATATGGGTCAGCGTGGACTGCCGCAGGGGCAGGGGCTCTGGGTGCAGCAGACCTGGGTATGGCATAAGCCCTCTTGGAGGAGGTTGCCATTAACTCCACCATAGAGCCACCAGAACTTACACAGGACTGGAAAGCACAAACAGAACCTTGTGCACCAGGACCCAGGGGAAAGGAGCAGAGTCCCCACAAGAGACTGACCCAGACTTGCCCGTGAGTGTCCAGGAGTCTCCAGTGGAGCCTTAGGTCGGCAGTGGCCTGCTGCAGGGTTGGGAACACTGAGTGTAGCAGTGCGTGCATGGGACCTTCTGAAGGAGGTCGCCATTATCTTCATTACCTCCACCATAGTTTCGCCCCAGGTAAATAACAGGGAGGGAACACAGCCCCACCCATCAACAGAACATTCATTAAAGTTTTACTGAGCATGGTCCCGCCCATCAGAACAAGAGCCAGTTTCCCCCTCAGTCAGTCTCTCCCATCAGGAAGCTTTCATAAGCCTCTTATCCTTCTCAATCAGAGGGCAGACAGAATGAAAACCACAATCACAGAAAACTAACCAATCTGTTGACATGGACCACAGCCTTATTTAACTCAATGAAACTATCAGCCAGGCCATATAGGACCACCCAAGACGGATGGGTCATGGTGGAGAGTTCTGACAAAATGTGGTCCACTGGAGAAAAGAATGGCAAACCACTTCAGTATTCTTGCCTTGAGAACCCCATGAATAGTATCAAAAGGCAAAAAGATAAGACACTGAAAGATGAACTCCCCAGGTCGGTAGGTGCCCAGTAAGCTACTGGAGATCAGTGGAGAAATAACTCCAGAAAGAATGAAGGGATGGAGCCAAAAGCCATACCCGGTTGTGGAATTGACTGGTGATGGAAGTAAAGTCCAATGCTGTAAAGAGCAATATGGCATAGGAACCTGGAATGTTAGGTCCATGAATCAAGGCAAATTGGAAGTGGTCAAACAGGAGATGACAAGAGTGAACGTTGACATTCTAGGAATCAGTGAACTAAAATGGACTGGAATGGGTGAATTTAACTCAGATGACCAATATATCTACTACTGTGGGCAGGAATCCCTTAGAAGAAATGGAGTAGCCATCCTGGTCAACAAGAGTCCGAAATGCAGTACTTGGATGCAATCTTAAAAACGACAGAATGATTTCTGTTCGTTTCCAAGGCAAACCATTCAATACTACAGTAATCCAAACCTATGGCCCAACCAGTAATGCTGAAGAAGCCAAAGTTGAATGGTTCTATGAAGACCTACAAGACCTTTTAGAACTAACACCCAAAAAAGATGACCTTTTCATTATAGGGGACTGGAATGCAAAAGTAGGAAGTCAAGAAACACCTGGAGTAACAGGGAAATATGGCCTTGGAGCACGGAATGAAGCAGGGCAAAGGCTAATAGAGTTTTATCAAGAGAACGCACTGGTCATAGCAAACACCCTCTTCCAACAACACAAAAGAAGACTCTACACATGGACATCACCAGATGGTCAACACCGAAATCAGATTGATTATATTCTTTGCAGCCAAAGATGGAGAAGCTCCATACAGTTAGCAAAAACAAGACCAGGAGCTGACTGTGGCTCAGATCATGAACTCCTTATTGCCAAATTCAGACTTAAATTGATGAAAGTAGGGAAAAACCACTAGACCATTCAGATATGACCTAAATCAAATCCCTTATGATTATACAGTGGAAGTGAGAAATCAATTTAAGGGACTAGATCTGATAGATAGAGTGCCTGATGAACTCTGGATGGAGGTTAGTGACATTGTACAGGAGACAGGGACCAAGACCATCCCCATGGAAAAGAAATGCAAAAAAGCAAAATGACTGGCTGAGGAGGCGTTACAAATAGCTGTGAAAAGAAGAGAAGCGAAAAGCAAAGGAGAAAAGGAAACATATAAGCATCTGAATGCAGAGTTCCAAAGAATAGCAAGGAGCAATAAGAAAGCCTTCTTCAGCAATCAATGCAAAGATAGAGGAAAACAACAGAATAGGAAAGACAAGAGATCTCTTCAAGAAAATTAGAGATTCCACGGGAACATTTCATACAAAGATGGGCTCGATAAAGGACAGAATGGTATGGACCTAACAGAAGCAGAAGATATTAAGATATTAAGAAGAGGTAGCAAGAATACATAGAAGAACTGTACTAAAAAGATCTTCACAACCAAGATAATCACGATGGCGTGATCACTCACCTGGAGCCAGACATCTTGGAATGTGAAGTCAAGTGGGCCTTAGAGAGCATCACTACGAACAAAGCTAGTGGAGGTGATGGGATTCCAATTGAGCTATTGCAAATCCTGAAAGATGATGCTGTGATAGTGCTGCACTCAATATGCCAGCAAATTTGGAAAACTCAACAGTGGCCACAGGGCTGGAAAAGGTCAGTCTTCATTCCAATCCCAAAGAAAGATGATGCCAAAGAATGCTCAAACTACCACACAATTGCACTCATCTCACACACTAGTAAAGTCATGCTCAAACTTCTCCAAACCAGGCTTCAGCAATATGTGAACTGTGAACTTCCAGATGTTCAAGCAGGTTTTAGAAAAGGCAGAGGCACCAGAGATCAAATTGCCAACATCTGCTGGATCATGGAGAAAGCAAGAGAGTTCCAGAAAACCATCTATTTCTGCTTCATTGACTATGCCAAAGCCTTTGACTGTGTGGATCACAATAAGCTGTGGAAAATTCTCAAAGAGATGGGAATCCCAGACCACCTGACCTGCCTCTTGAGAAACCTGTATGCAGGTCAGGAAGCAACAGTTAGAACTGGACAAGGAACAACAGACTGGTTCCAAATAGGAAAAGGAGTACGTCAAGGTTGTATGTTGTCACCCTGCTTATTTAACTTATATGCATAGTACATCATGAGGAACGCTGGGCTGGAAGAAGCACAAGCTGGAATCAAGATTGCTGGGAGAAATATCAATAACCTCAGATATGCAGATGACACCACCCTTATGACAGAAAGTGAAGAAGAACTCAAAAGCCTCTTGATGAAATTGAAAGAGGAGAATGAAAAAGTTGGCTTAAAGCTCAACATTCTGAAAACTAAGATCATGGCATCTGGTCCTATCACTTCATGAGAAATAGATGGGGAAACAGTGGAAACAGTGTCAGACTTTATTTTTGGGGGCTCCAAAATCACTTTGGATGCTGATTGCAGCCATGAAATTAAAAGACGCTTAGTCCTTGGAAGGAAAGTTATGATCAACCCAGATAGTATATTAAAAAGCAAAGACATCACTTTGCCAACCAAGGTCCGTCTAGTCAAGGCTATGGATTTTCCAGTGGTCATGTATGGATGTGAGAGTTGGACTGTGAAGAAAGCTGATCTCCGAAGAATTGATGCTTTTGAACTGTGGTGCTGGAAGAGACTCTTGAGAGTCCCTTGGACTGCAAGGAGATCCAACCAGTCCATTCTAAAGGAGATCAATCCTGGGTGTTCATTGGAGGGACTGATGCTAAAGCTGAAACTCCAGTACTTTGGCCCCCTCATGCGACGAGTTGACTCACTGGAAAAGACTCTGATGCTGGGAGGTATTGGGGGCGGGAGGAGAAGGGGACGACAGAGAATGAGATGGCTGGATGGCATCACCGACTCTGTGGACATGAGTTTGAGTGAACTCCGGGAGTTGGTGATGGACAGGGAGGCCTGGCGTGCTGTGATTCATGGGGTCTCAAAGAGTCGGACACGACTGAGCGACTGAACTGAACTGAACTGATTCTTAATTTACTACTAAATCCTCCTTTGGTTTTTAGTTTTCATAAAAACTTTTGAGTGGTGAGAAATATATTCTTAATGTAGAAAATGTAGCTCATTTAGTCTGATCCATAGGTTACACCCTAATCTAATGTCTTTATATGTAATAATTATGCTTACTTTTATCTCTTTTAGAATTTAGACTGAATGTAGTACATAGCCTGAATTAGCAAGAGTTGGTGAGGTTTATTGGGTTTTATTGATTATAGAACAGGCTTCTCTAGAGTGGTGTGAAGCACTGCCAAGTCATTTGAGTTTTAAGCTAGTAATATTCTGCTAGTAATACTCTGGCCAATAGTGTTGTTTATTATAATTATTTGAGTAGAGGGCTAAACATAGTGGTTTATCTAATCCCAGTGTGAGTCTTAGCTGTTGTGTAATCAGGAAGTATTAAAGTCACTTTCATAGTAGATTTTTATTTTAGTTAATGGATTTTTACAACTAAGGTTTATTTTACATCACCGTTTAACGTGCTTTGTGCTGTATTTCTACTAACTTGGGCTAATCATTTGACCGCAGTGGCTGGCATGAAATTTACCAATGCTAGTTAATATAACTTAGTCAAAATTTCATTTATGGCTTAGTTTTTATCACTGCTGTTTCCCATGGAGGGTGTGGTTAAGCAAAGTGTTATGAGCTGCTAATAGTAATGTGCTTGATGACTGCTCCTTTTAATCTTAATGATTTAGAGGGCATTCTCATGGGGCGTAGATGATTGGATGTGTAATTTTATTTAAAACCACTAGAAAGGCGCCTGGCCCAAAACATATGTGTTTATGGAGTCAGTAAACTCATCTAGGCATTTTCAGTGCCTTGCTTTAGGTTTTAAGCTACGTTAACAAGCTGTTCTTAACAATGAGAAGTAATATATTTATAGCTGTTTTAAGGGATTTGTATTGAATTAAATGTTAAAATTTTGATAAAAGTGGTCAGTGGATCTAGGGAGATCTCTGTCTATATAAATGTTAGATAAGTAGCTCATTAGTACAATTATAGTTAATTGGGTCTAATTTTGAGCATTAAGTTATTCATGTTTATTAGGTAGATGGCTGCATTCTATATATTTTTATTTTTTCCTTGTTTGGGGAGTTTGGAAGGTATTATAGTCAGGTAGAGCATGGGATTTAGTGGGGTTGTGGGGGTTTGTTAAACAGGTCATTTACCTGTTCAGTGTGTGCATGCATGTGTACGTGTGTGTTCGTGTGTCAGTAATTTCCTTATGTCCTGTAACCACTGACTGAATATCAGCTTATGGTTGGTGATGTTGGTAAATAATACTAAAATCCAACTACAATTTATTTGGCTGTGTTAAGGCCATAGCTGGCCATAGCTGAGTCACAGCATCACTTTAAAAATGAAAAAATTACCAAATGCATGGAACCATAGTTATGTATGAACATGGGCTTATTAGTCATTAGTCCATCAAGATGTCTTATTTAAGCGGAAATAATAGGTGATTTTATGTGAGATGGTCCTAGGTAAGAATAAGATGCCTGCTCAAGTTCATTAATACTTAGGAAACAGCAAAAGCAGTGAGCCCGAGTGAGAGGAGGGACACCTGCCAATGTGTGTGATCTATTGGATATGATACACATGCTGACTAGAACTGATTTGATCTAATGTGCTATGTACAATCAATAACAATATGTACTATGTAATAGTAATAATATAGTGTGTATGCTTATAAGCATGGGGTAAGTAATTAACATATGACTACAAGTATTGGTATTGTGTACCATCAGTAGAGTAATGTTCATGCTTATAAGCATGGGGGATATAATTAACGCATGTTATACATGTAACGCATTATCTACAGTGTATGTTTGTACATAATAATGTGATAGTGTGTGTATGCACGAATTACATAAGAGTTTATCCTCTACCCATCTTGACAATATCTTTCATGTCTCTTACCAGAGATCTTTTATGTGCCCAATCTATACCTTCTTCATATTTGAGTTCATTCTTTCCCTTGGGTTTAAGTATAGTCTATAATCCTAAATTCTGGTTTTTTTGGCTTAACATTCTCACTGGAATTTCATTTCCATATCCAGCTGCCTTGATATTACCATCAAGCATGGCACAGGGGCTGACTCGGCTGTAGACTCTTCTAGAACTTCAGACTTCACCTCCTTACATCATAGCGCCATCCACCTGGTTTTCAAGCCAGAATGCTGTTCTAGTCTTTCGTGACACTTGCCTTTCCTTCAGTGTTCATATCTTATCCACAGTGAAGTCTTATGGATTTTGGCTCTGTCACAAATTTTCTTTCTTCACTGTTCTTTATCTGCACAATCATTGAAAGATCTCTCCAGTTGTATTCTGGCCAATTTCCAAACAATTCTCAATATTGTCCCTCCAAAGAGATCTTTTTAAAAAAAAGAAAGAAAAAAGCATAGAATGATGATGTTACTGTGGCTTCTTAAACTTCTTGACTCTTTATTCTTTAAGACTTCCCATTATGTTACATTAAAATTTGAAATCCTTAACAGGCCCTATGGATCCTCCATGATTTAGCTGAGACTTGTCTCTCTAGCCACTCTCTGCCTTGCCTGCTCCACTTCACAGTGGATTTCTTTAAGTTATTTGGAAGAATAAGCTCTTTCCTAATATCTGAACCTTCACACATGGTCTTTTTTTCTGCCTGAAATCTCTTCTCTCGCTATTTACTTTAATATTTTGTCTTTATACTCTTAATCTATATATTCCTTCACAAAACTAAAAACCTTACTTTGAATCCCCCTGTAATAAATTACATGTATTTCATTCACATCCCCTTTTTGTCAGAGGTGAAGTCGAAGCTGGAAATAGCAGATGTCAATTGCTCACATTTGAATCTTTCAGTGAAAATGGTCATCTGCAGAGGGCTATGCCATGAAAGATGTGGGGATAAAAATGTCTGACCCTTTGCATCAAGTTGAGACAGCTGAGCTCCAGATATCCATGTAGGATTTACTGAGGCCTCAGTTGCATGACAGGTCAACATTTTTTTTTCCTCTCAGTGTTTGTCTCCAGAGAACCAAACCTAAGATCATATCAGGAATAGTCCTAGGAAGTCATCTATAAAGTGAAAACCTTAGTGCTGAACTGTTCAGTGCCTAGAGGGTAATAAGGACATCATCATCAATGTTAGGATGAGCATGGATAGCCTCTGGCGTTTTCTAGTTCAGAATTAAGCATTCACTGGTGATGAACTGGTAGGGTCCAATATCAGCAATAATATTTCTGGCACATGGGAAGCATGAGCAAATTAGTTAATGGCAATGTCTGTAAAACTGGACATGGAACAACAGACTGGTTCCAAATCGGGAAAGGAGTAAGTCAAGGCTGTATATTGTCACCCTGCTTATTTAACTTATATGCAGAATATATCATGAGAAATGCTGAACTGGATGAAGCACAAGCTGGAATCAAGATTGCTGGGAGAAATATCAATAACCTCAGATATGCAGGTGATACCACCCTTATGGCAGAAATTGAAGAAGAACTAAAGAGCCTCTTGATGAGAATGAAAGAGGAGAGTGAAAAAGTTGGCTTGAAGCTCAACATTCAGAAAACAAAGATCATGGCATCTGGTCCCATCACTTCTTGGGAAATAGATGGGGAAACAGTGAAAACAGTGTCAGACTTTATTTTCTTGGGCTCCAAAATCACTGTGGATGCTGCTTGCAGCCATGAAATTAAAAGACGCTTAGTCCTTGGAAGGAAAGTTATGTCCAACCTAGATAGCATATTAAAAAGCAGAATATTGTAAAATTGCCTCCAATAAAAAATAAATTAATTACCAAAAATAAAAAATAAACAGACTGGTGGACTAAGGCCAGAGAAATAGCAAAAAAAAAAAAAAGCAGAGACATTACTTTGCCAACCAAGGTCCATCTAGTCAAGGCTATGGTTTTTCCAGTAGTTATGTATGGATGTGAGAGTTGGACTGTGAAGAAAACTGATCGCCGAAGAATTGATGCTTTTGAACTGTGGTGTTGGAGGAGATTCTTGAGAGTCCCTTGAACTGCAAGGGGATTCAGCCAGTCCATCCTCAAGGAAATCAGTCCTGAATATTCATTGGAAGGACTGATGTTGAAGCTGAAGCTCCACTACTTTGGTCACCTGATGCAAAGAACTGACTCATTGAAAAAGACCCTGATGCTGGGAAAAATTGAAGGCAGGAGGAGAAGGAGACAACAGAGGATGAGATGGTTGGATGGCATTATCAACTCAATGGACATGAGTCAGTAAACTCTGGGAGTTGGTGATGGACAGGGAGGCCTGGCATGCTGCGTGGGGCTGCAAAGAGTTGGACACAACAGAGCTGAACTGAAAGCCTGTAGAAAGAGATGGCTCTTGATGAGTTCCATTATATTTATTGTCAAGAGAAAATGTTAGGCTCAGAGTAATTATTCCCCAATTAAATGCATAATGTAAAGGCTTCAGGGCATCATCAGTTGCATTTAAAGAAATCCTAATCTCATGATGTGGGAGGAAGAGGTAGCAGAGGATCTGGTACATGACTCTTTCCTAAAAATAACAGAGCTGTCGGTGAAGTTACATTCTCACCCATTGGTCTTCTGCGCTAAGATCAGAGCCCAAATAAGACAAAAGGGGACCTAAGATATGGAATGAGGATTTCTAAATGAATGCTGTTGAGAACTTCACACTGAACCTGCTGGACCTGCAAAATTAACCATATATTCTTTTTATTAGAATTAAATGACTCCCCTGGCTTGAGGACTATCTAGATGCCTCGAGACACTGCAAAATGGTGCTTCTGTCCCCAGTGATCTCCTCCCACCTACCACTGTAGCAACCATTTCAATAATCATATCAAAAAAAAAAAAAGGTTAAATCCCAGCTTAGCCTGAACAAGAATGAGCCTGATATGCCAGGGAAAGAGGTGGATTCTAACTTGAGGGATACTGAAGGACCTCCAGGATCTGGCTGATACATATCAGCAAGAGCAGGGAGACAGTAGAACTGGATTGTGAGATGTACTCAGGGAAGCAGAAATAAATCTGATCAGGAAAGATTATTGATGTGGGCTACTTGTCCAGAGAATAAGATTTAAAAGTCTGACAAGGGTCCTAGGAGATAGTACTAATACATGGCTAAGGTGACTCCTGAAATTTGTAAAAAGTGATGGTCTTCCTTAGTTAAAAAGTGTTAGTTTCTTAGCCATGACCAACTCTCTGCGACCCCATGGACTATCGCCCACCAGACTTCTCTGTCCATGGAATTCTCCAGGCAAAAATACTGGATTTGCCATTTCCTTCTCCAGGGTATCTTCCTGATTCAGGGATTGACCTCGGGTCTCCTGCATTGCAGGCAGATTCTTTTGTAAAGTATAAATGTCAGAAAAGCTGTAGCTGGTAGTGGAGTAAGGGTTTAAAAGGCTCCTGGAGATAAACTTTCTAGAGTAGATGTACTCCCTTAGGCTAGAATAGGTTCCAGGGGAGGGCACATTCCATTTACCAAAGCAATTAGAAATGCCTAATGAGAGGGGCAGGAGCATCACTGGGAAGTTCAGTGAAGGATTTCTTCTGTAGGCAGTAGCTGATGATAGAACATTCTGCTCCTGTTTGGGCTTCATGATGGTGCTGGTGATGATAGGATGCTAGAATGAGGTGGCTGCACTTAACTGTTAGAAGCAATGGTGAATGTACTTTACACAGTAAGGAGCAAAATGAGATTGTAGCCGGGGCTACTGTGAGAGAGGTATGGAGAATGCTAATGAAACACAGTTTTGGTGAAATGAGTGAAAGTCGCTCAGTTGGGTCTGACTCTTTGCAACCCATGGACTATACAGTCCATGGAATTCTCCAGGCCACAGTACTGGAGTGGGTAGCCATACCCTTCTCCAGGGGATCTTCCCAACCCAGGGATCGAACCGAGGTCTCCCACATTGCAGGCAGATACTTTACGAACTGAGCCACCAGGGAAGCCCAAACACAATATTCAGTTCAGTTCAGTCACTCGGTCGTGTCCGATTCTACGACCCCATGGACTGCAGCATGCCAGGCTTCCCTGTCCATCACCAACTCCTGGAGTCTACCCAGACTCAAGTCTAATGAGTCGGTGATGCCATCCAACCATCTTGTCCTCTGCATTTCCTTCTCCTCCTGCCTTCAATCTTTTCCAGCATCAAGATCTTTTCCAATGAGTCAGTTCTTTGCATCAGGTGGCCAAAGTATTACTGTAGACTAAATAGGCATCCAAAAAGGGTATGTCTTGGTTTTACAATGTAAACTAATTGAGGGAAGAGGCTGGATATATGACAGAAAATACAGTCTCAATTTATTTGTACAGCGTGTTAATGCCCACGAGAGAGCATGAACCTCAGAAGAGAGATTAAGAAAAAAGGTAGAAATAATGCTTCCCAGCGGTGCTAGTGGTAAAGAACCTGCCTGCCAATGCAGGAGACATAAGAGATGCAGGTTGGACCCCTGAGTTGGTAAGATGAGGACATGGTAACCCACTCCAGTATTCTTGCTTGGAGAATCCCATGGACAGAGGAGCCTGGCAGGCTATAATCCATAGGGTTGCAAAGAGTTAGACACGACTGAAGCAATTTAGTATGCATGCAGTGACTAAAACCGAAAGACAGCCAGTTGCTGTCATTGGTCAGCCCAGTACTGGGACAAGGGGAGCATAATAGAGATGCTATGATGGTAGAGAGGGAGGTTACGCACAGGCAATCTCTGTAAGGCAGTTCTAGTTACTTCCCCCACTGTATGTTTAACTGGCCAAAATAGATGCCATTACTGAACCTCTGATATGATGTCAACTCTAGAGAAAACTAACCAACCACTTGATGGAGAGTTAATTGTACTTGACATCTCCAAGCTAGAAAGATGAGCAAGTAAAATTCATACACTGGTTATACATTTGCCTTTCCTACCCACAAAGACTTGGCCATCCTCTCTATCTGAAAACATACAGAAAAAAAATGTTTTATCTACTGGCACAGCATCCTGCATGTCTATGCCTTGACCATAGGACTAGCTTTGTTAACAACCCAGATATGGCACTGGGCACATGACCATGGGATCTACTGAGCCTACAATATATAAACCACCTAGAAGTTACTGGCCTGATGAATGGTAGAATGGGTCTGACCACACATGCATCAGTTTGATTTGAGAGTGTGTTAATTCGCTTTGTTGTTGAGTTGTTAGGTCATGTCTGGCTCTTTGCAACCCCATGAACTGCAGTGCATCCTTCACTGTCTCCTAGAGTTTGCTCAAAAGCACGTCCATTGAGTTGATGGTGCCATCCAACCATCTCATCCTTTATCGCTCCCTTCTCCTCCTGCCTCATCTTTCCCAATATCAGGGTCTTTTCCAATGAGTTGACTCTTCGCATCAGGTGGCCAAAGTATTGGAGCTTCAGGTTCAGTATCAGTCCTTCCAATGAATATTCAGTATGTATTTCCTTGTCTCTGTGGTCATAAAAAATGCCACAGGCTAAGTGGCTTAAACAACAGACATTTATTTTCTCTTACTTCTAGAGGCTAGATGTCAAAGATAAAGGCAGGTTTGGTTTCCCCCGAGGCCTCTTCCTTGGCTTGCAGATGGCAGCCCTCTTGATACATTTTCACATAGTTAATCCCTCTGCCCAAGCACACCCTTAATGATACTCTTTTAATTTCCTCTTTTAACAAGGACACCAAGTGGGACGGGCCTCATTTTACCTTAATCATCTCTTTAAAGCTCCTCTCTCCAAATACAGTCATATTATATGATACTGGGGTTCATGACTTCAAAATAGGAATTTGGGAAGTCAGTCCTAAATGTCATCAACCCTGAATGTTCACTGAAAGGACTGGTACTGAAACACCAATACTTTGACCACCTGGTGTGAAGAGCCGGCTCATTGGAAAAGACCCTGATGCTGGGAAACATTGAGGGCAGGAGGAGAAGGGGTGACAGAGGATAAGATGGTTGGATGGTATCATCAACTCAATGAACAGGAGTCTGAGCAAACTCCAGGAGATAGTGAAAGACAGGGAAGCCTAGCATGCTGCAGTCCATGAGGTTGCAGAAAGCCGAACATGACTTAGCAACTGAAAAACAACACAATTCAGTTTGTAACAGAGAAGGAAGGGTGCCATCCTCCAGAACACAGTATATAACTTGAGTGAAGGAACTTTATACCTTGGTTTGTCATCAAGATCTCAAACACTTGGGACTAGGAACCAAAGAGTTGGAAGTATCAATAGCCCCAGTTACTATCACTCCCAGGAACCCACCAGGAAAGTTGGAGCTTCCTGTCTTACCAAGGACACAGTAAGAGCCCCACTCAAACTTTCAACCCTCCAGTAACTTCATACTCCTCACGCCAAGGAAAAATCAGGAAAAATAGTGAATTGCCATCCCAACAGGTATCTTGGCAAGACACCTACCCTCATCATCTTCAAAATGGGACTAAACATGTGTTGTGCTCAAGTGATTCACTGGGGTATGTCTCTGCTTCCATGACCATTTTTAATAATAATGAACAAGCACAGCAGCCATTGTCTGAGAAGAGCATGCTAACTAGGGACTTGGATCCTTCAGGAACAAAGATCTCATTCACTCTACCAAGAAAATCACCTAGCAAGCAAGGGGGTTAGCTGAGAATGAGAAAAACCTGGCATGTGTAGTGGAGCAGGGTGATGAGTATTAGTTACTACTAAGTGGTCATGCTGATTGCAGCCATGAAATTAAAAGACGCTTGCTCCTTGGAAGGAAAGTTATGACCAACCTTGACAGTATATTAAAAAGCAGAGACATTACTTTGCTGACCAAGGTCCGTCTAGTCAAGGCAATGGTTTTTCCCGTGGTCATGTATGGATGTGAGAGTTGGACTGTGAAGAAAGCTGATCGCCGAAGAATCGATGCTTTTGAACTGTGGTGTTGGAGAAGACTCTTGAGAGTCCCTTATACTGCAAGGAGATCCAACCAGTCCATTCTAAAGGAGATCAATCCTGGATGTTCATTGGAGGGACTGATGCTAAAGCTGAAACTGCAATACTTTGGCCACCTCATGCGACGAGTTGACTCACTGGAAAAGACTCTGATGCTGGGAAATGTTGGGGGCGGGAGGAGAAGGGGACGACGGAGAATGAGATGGCTGGATGGCATCACCGACTCTGTGGACATGAGTTTGAGTGTACTCCGGGAGTTGGTGATGGATAGGGAGGCCTGGCGTGCTGTGATTCATGGGGTCGCGGAGAGTCGGACACGACTGAGCGACTGAACTGAACTGAACTGAACTAAGTGGTCACATGAGGCAGCAGTGGTTCATCCCATGGCCCTTCTTTTGTAAGTTTCCCAGGAAAGGTCAAGAAGAGCCCTGAAGGAGTTGTTTCCAGAGATGAACAAGTAATTGGAAGATACAGGTGGATCTATACCACTTGGTCACGGTGGTGGTTTAGTCACTAAGTCGTGTCCAACTCTTACGACCCCAGGAACTGTAGCCTGCTAAGCTCCTCTGTCCATGGGGGTTTCCTAGGCAAGAATAGTAGAGTGGGTTGCCAGTTGCTTCTCCAGAGCATTTTCCCAACCCAGGGATTGAACCTGGGTCTCCTGCACTGCAGGCAGACTCTTTGCTGATTGACCCATCAGGAAAGCCCATACCACTTGGTAGTAGACTGTACTCATTACATGATGATTCCCTCAGATACCCCCTTTAGAGCTGATGCACCAACCCCAGCTGTTGGAAAAACAGACTGCTAAGAGCTTACTAATAGACCCTTCACTGTGAATTTCCTCAATAGCCACAGGGAGCACCTTCTCCTCAGTGATAAATTCTTCCAGGGAGGCAGTCTATAGCCAGTGACCATGAAGATGCAAAGCTCTGTTTCCTTCCCTTAATTTGGGATAGCTTTGAAGGACCGTCCCAGCAGCTAGACTTCCATAGGGTCCACTGAGAGCTCAGGTGCAACCTCATTGTGGCCCAGCCTCTTCCTCAACCCGATCCTGCTTCATCAGTATCTCCACAAGTGTCCTGAGAGCAGTCCACAATGGGTCTTCTCTGTGAAGCCACCACCCTGAATGTTTCCAGGATGTCCGATCTAAAACATTCCACCCTCAGACTTTCACCATATATCTTAGCTTTCTTTCAGAGAAATTAATATTATTGGTAGTAACTAGACATTTATGAGTATTCATTTATTTCTATATTAACTACTAACACGATTGAGGGCAGGACACATATGTAACTATTTTGTCCACTCCTGTATCCCTTTATATGTGGTGCATAATTGGTACTTATTAAGTAGTTCTTTCTGCCACTACTCAAACTGGATAACATGAACTGATTTTAAGTCCTCTGTTAAGATATTTACCTTACACTGGTGAATTCTTCAGTTTCTAGAAGAACCCCAAGAATGAAGGAATGTATCTGTCTACCTTGTACAGGATGCTTCATTCTTCAGGAGAAAATAGGACCAGCTCCCAGGTCATGCCATGAGCTGTAGCCTCTCCTTGTTCCCCAACACTGTTTACTCATCCTTTTAGATTCCGCTAATCAGCTGCTTTCTTTTCCCACAAATAGCTAATTCAGCCATTTCTAATCTGCCTAAACGCCTCCCATTCTCTCTACCTTGCTGTGTCATTGCAGAGGACTTGAACTTCTTGACACTACATCCATTTACAAAATTTAAACACCGATGCCTATATCTATGTTTACCTTTTAAGTGCTGGATCATTAGGAATTTTTTTTGTTGAAGGTTATCAGCCCTGTTTTTTTTATTGGCTTATGCCTGCTTTATTGACTATGCCAAAGCCTTTGACTGTGTGGATCACAATAAATTGTGGAAAATTCTGACAGAGATGAGTATACCAGACCACTTGACCTGCCTTGTGAGAAATCTGTTTGCAGGTCAGGAAGCAACAATTAGAACTGGACATGGAACAACAGACTGGTTCCAAATAGGAAAAGGAGTACATCAAGGCTGCATATTGTCACCTTGCTTATTTAACTTATATGCGGAATACATGATGAGAAACGCTGGGCTGGAGGAAGAACCAGCTGGAATCAAGATTGCTGAGAGAAATATCAATAAACTCAGATATGCAGATGCATCACCCTTATGGCAGAAAGGGAGGAAGAACTAAAGAGCCTCTTGATGAAAGTGAAAGAGGCAAGTGAAAAAGTTGGCTTAAAGCTCAACATTCAGAAAAGGAAGATCATGGCATCTGGTCCCATCACTTCATGGCAGATAGATGGGGAAACAGTGGAAACAATGGCTGACTTTATTTTTTTGGGCTCCAAAATCACTGCGGATGCTGATTGCAGCCATGAAATTAAAAGACGCTTGCTCCTTGGAAGGAAAGTTATGACCAACCTAGATGGCATATTAAAAAGCAGAGACATTACTTTGTCAACAAAGGTCTGTCTAGTCAAGGCTATGGTTTTTCCAGTGGCCATGCATGGATGTGAGAGTTAGACTGTAAAGAAAGATGAGTGCCGAAGAATTGATGCTTTTGAACTGCGGTGTTGGAGAAGACTCTTGAGAGTCCCTTGGACTGCAAGGAGATCCAACCAATCCATCCTAAAGGAGATCAGTCCTGGGCGTTCATTGGAAGGACTGATGTTGAAGCTGAAACTCCAATACTTTGGCCACCTGATGCAAAGAGCTGACGCATCTGAAAAGACCCTGATGCTGGGAAATATTGAGGACAGGAGGAGAAGGGGATGACAGAGGATGAGGTGGCTGGATGGCATCATCGACTCGATGGACGTGGGTTTGGGTGGACTCCAGGAGTTGGTGATGGACAGGGAGGCCTGGTGTGCTGCGATTCATGGGGTCACAAAGAGTCGGACACGACTGAGTGACTGAACTGAGTGATCAGCCCTATTTTTTTTTAGGATAACATTTACTCTTTCCCCTGCCCTTCACAGATGAGCCTCTTGAAGAAGTGTTGCATTTACTATTTCTGTTTCTTCACCTTCCAGTTTTTTCCCATCAATTTCAGCTTCCTTTGTCAAGCCCATCATTCTACTGAAATTACTCATACCAGGATTGCCAACAATCTCATTGTTAATATATCCCAACAGAATCTTTTTCAATCCTCAAATTACTAAGCCTTTCCTAAGAATGCATGACACTGTCCTGTCTCCTGAAATGCCCTCTTTCTTGGCTTTTATGACACAAGCTAGATTTGTGTTCTTCTCACTACTGTTCAGAATTACCGTCTGGCAACTGTATTGACTCCTTGTCTTCTGGGACTCCTCTAATTATTGGTGTTTTACTGAGTTGTTAGCTCTCTTCTCTCCACATTTTATGATGTTCAAAAGATAACCCCATTCAGTTCCTTGGGATATATAACATCCATACCTTCAGTGCCAATCTCTATGTGAGTGTCAAATTCTACATTTTAAAACTCCAGTTTGTTACCTTTCTCACTCACTACACACACACACACACACACACTCACTACACACACACACACACACACACACACACACTCCATTCACCCAGCAACACAAATCAGAAACTTAGGAATAATACTTGACTCTTCACCACACAGTTTTGTGAATTTGCATCTAATTATGTTAGTGCCTCACTTAAATCCCCTCAATGATCTATACAATGCCCAAGAAAAATCCCTATTTTGTTTATAAGACTCCTATACCTTTCATGAGCTGAACTTCCTCTCACCAGAAATATTTTAACCATTCCCATCTATCTTGTCTAGAAAGGCAAGATAATTCAAAAGAATCAGTTCAGTTCAGTCGCTCAGTCGTGTCCGACTCTCCGCGACCCCATGAATCACAGAACACCAGGCCTCCCTGTCCATCACCAACTCCTGGAGCTCACCCAAACTCATGTCCACAGAGTCGGTGATGGCATCCAGCTATCTCATTCTCGGTCGTCCCCTTCTCCTCCCGCCCCCAACCTTTCCCAGCATCAGGGTCTTTTCCAGTGAGTCAACTCATCGCATGAGGTGGCCAAAGTATTGCAGTTTCAGCTTTAGCATCAGTCCTTCCAATGAACACCCAGGATCGATCTCCCTTAGAATGGACTGGTTGGATCTCCTTGTGGTACAAGGGACTCTCAAGAGTCTTCTCCAACACCACAGTTCAAAAGCATCAATTCTTCGGTGATCAGCTTTCTTTACAGTCCAACTCTCACATCCATACATGACCACGGGAAAAACCATAGCCTTGACTAGACAGACCTTGGTTGGCAAAGTAATGTCTCTGCTTTTTAATATGTTATCAAGGTTGGTCATAACTTTCCTTCCAAGGATTAAGCGTCTTTTAATTTCCTGGCTGCAGTCAGCATCTGCAGTGATTTTGGAGCCCAAAAAAATAAAGTCTGACACTGTTTCCACTGTTTTTCCATCTATTTCCCATGAAGTGATGGGACCAGATGCCATGATCTTTGTTTTCTGAATGTTGAGCTTCAAGCCAACCTTTTCACTCTCCTCTTTCACTTTCATCAAGAGGCTTTTGAGTTCGTCTTCACTTTCTGCCATAAGAGTAGTGTCATCAGCATATCTGAGATTATTGATATTTCTCCCAGCAATCTTGATTCCAGCTTGTGCTTCTTCCAGCCCAGCATTCCTCATGATGTACTCTGCATATAAGTTAAATAAGCAAGGTGACAATATGCAGCCTTGACGCACTCCTTTTCCTATTTGGAACCAGTCTGTTGTTCCATGTACACTTCTGACATAGAGCTGCCAAAATTTGAATTCATGGTGTACCATCTGTATGACATTTGTAATCTGTGAGAGGCAAAAGAATTAATTTGTCCATGTCTCATTTTCCTTTAATGTTAAAAGAGATGAATATACTATCCATTTATGTATGCATGAGAATTAATTCATATCCAACATGTAAAAATCTACAATGGGTGCCTGGTAAGTAGGAACCATACAACAATTGTTACCTATATTTATTATTTTTATTACTACCAATAGTAGCCGTAGTAGTATCTGATTCTAGACATTAAATTTCTTCATGGAAGGCATGTGGTAGGCATATAATGCTGCTAAGTCACTTCAGTCGTGTCCAACTCTGTGTGACCCCATAGACGGAAGCCCACCAGGGTCCCCCGTCCCTGGGATTCTCCAGGCAAGAACACTGGAGTGGGTTGCCTTTTCCTTCTCCAATGTGTGAAAATGAAAAGTGAAAGTGAAGTCGTTCAGTCGTGTCCGACCCTTAGCGACCCCACGGACTGCAGCCTACCAGGCTCCTCCATCCATGGGATTCTCTAGGCAAGAGTACTGGAGTGGCTTGCCATTGATAGATCTTAATTAAATGTTCATTTATGGAAACAAATAGAGTTCTTCTTTAGAAAACCAACTCATGATACTACAGAATATTTTACTAGTTTAAATGCTGAGCAAAATTAGCACATTTCAAAGAATTTCAGTAAGTGTAAACTCTGAAATTATGACAGAAAGAAAATATTCTGTTACATATAAATTGAGAAGGGTCATTATTTTGAGAGACACATACTTCATGTGTAAAAGCTTGAGAAGCAAATATTTTCTGAAAGAATAAAAAAAAAATGAAAGTTAAGCCATAAATGTATCATACCTATTGGCATAGGAAAAAGTAAGTTTTGCAAAATGAAGCTCAACCAGCGCTTACTTGCAGACTTTCTTATTTAAACCTTTTGGAAGAGACCAAAAACTCAACAACTTGGCTTATCAAAGACTGCAGTCAATATAGCAAGGCTTAAGAAAGATCGGAATGAACAAGCTGCTTCACAGACTCGGAATGTTATTAGAGTCAAAGCCAGCCACACCATATGGTTGCTGAAAAATCCACTCATCAGGAAGAACCATAAAATTGCACTGTATTTCTTGAGGCATAAAACTCCTACCTATTAAGGTTTAAAAAAAAAACACACAGCACTCACGGAGAACTTGGAACTAAAGGGAAGCAAGATTAGAAGACTTCTAAAATGTTCTTAGAGTATTCATGCTGTATATAGCTACATGGCAGACAGCAAAATAGGTCCTAGGCACTGCACACATAATATCAATGCACAGAAACTCCAGGCTGTTTGTGAATTGTCTGCAAAAGTTACCAGTTCAGTATTCACCCAGACTGATAGATGCCCTTCCAATGGCCTTTTCACCCACTTCATGTCCTGATACAACAACTGCCATGCATTTCCTTTTATTCCACAAACTTTATGGAATGAAGCAAGTATTATGATTTTTTTAAATAAAATCACAACATTTAGGTATCAAATATACATATTTCTAAATCAAGATAAATTTGACTCTGAGTCACAGGTGAAAAAATTCTTACATTGCAGATTGTCAGGTCCCCCAAATTATATAAAATCCAGAATGTTTAAAGAAATCCTCCAGTTTTTTTGGGGGGGATTTCATTTTCTATTTGTCGGTGCATATTGATCATGTGGGACTGGTCCCCTGAGGATGGGAGGCACCACTGGTTTCTCACTAGGCTGGAGAGAGGGCATTTTTGCCTGAATTTACAGCTTCAAAGTCCACCATCTGGTCTCCTAGGGATGTCCTGAAGCTAGTGTCTTCTGAGGTCCTGCTTCTCCCTCCAGAGTAGCAAGAATCATGCACTCTAACTGTAAAAATGCAACTATATATTTGTTTCCTGCAGGCCCATTAAGTCTTATGCAATGGTAGAAATCGTCCCTATTCTTGAATGAAAACCTGGACGAGATCAAAGTCCCTGTATTTTATGCTTTTTATGTAATTGGTCGCAAACACTGTCTTGTTTCAGTTATTAGCATGTCCAGACCAAGATTCTAATTAAACTCTTAACTTTATTAAATATTAACATTTTCTCTAGCCTATATGAACTTGAGGCTGAAGCCTGCAAAGTGATTGCAAGAACAACTGATATTTTATTTTATTTTTATTGGAAGCTAATTATTTTACAATATTATATTGGTTGGTTTTGCCATACATTGACATGAATCCACCCCAGGTGTACATGAGTTCCCCCTCCTGAACCCCCCTCCCACCTCCCTCTTCCCCTTATCCTCCCTCTGGGTCCTCCCTGCATACCAGCCCTGAATTTCCTGTAACATGCATCGACCCTGAACTGGCGATTCGTTTCACATATGATAATATACATGTTTCAATGCCATTCTCCCAAATCATGCCACCCTCACCCTCTCCCACAGAGTCCCAAAGACTGTTCTATACATCTGTGTCTCTTTTGCTGTCTCGTATACAGGGTTATCATTTGCATCTTTCTAAATTCCATTATATGCATTAGTATATTGTATTGGTGTTTTTCTTTCTGGCTTACTTCACTCTGTATAATAGGCTCTAGTTTCATCCACCTCATTAGAACTGGTTCAAATGCATTCTTTTTAATGGCAGAGTAATACTCCATTGTGTATACGTACCAAAGCTTTCTTATCCATTCGTCTGCAGATGGACATCTAGGTTGATTTAATGTCCTGGCTATTATAAACACTGCTGCAATGAACATTGGAGGACATGTGTCTCTTTCAATTCTGGTTTCCTCGGTGTGTATGCCCAGGAGTGCGATTGCTGGATCATATGGAAGTACTATTTCCAGTTTTTTAAGGAATCTCCACACTGTTCTCCATAGTGGCTGTACTAGTTTACATTCCCACCAACAGTGTAAGAGGGTTCCCTTCTTTCCAAACCCTCTCCAGCATTTATTGCATGTAGACTTTTGGCTAGCAGCCATTCTGACTGGTGTGAAATGGTATCTCATTGTGGTTTTGATTTGCATTTCTCTGATGATGAGGGATGTTGAGCATTTGTTCATGTGTTTGTAAGCCATCTGTATGTCTTCTTTGGAGAAATGTCTGTTTAGTTCTTTGGCCCATTTTTTGATTGGGTCATTTATTTTTCTGGAATTGAGCTGCAGGAGCTGCTTGTATATTTTGGAGATTAATCTTTTATCAATTGCTACATTTGCTATAATTTTCTCCCATTCTGACGGCTGTCTTTTCACCATGCTTATAGTTTCCTTTGCTGTGCAGAAGCTTTTAATTTTAATTAGGTCCCATTTGTTTATTTTTGCTTTTATTTCCAATATTCTGGGAGGTGGGTCTTGGAGGATCTTGCTGTGATTTATGTCAGAGAGTGTTTTGCCTACATTCTCCTCTAGGAGTTTTATAGAATCTGGTCTTACATTTAGCTCTCTAATCCAATTTGAGTTTATTTTGGTGTATGGTGTTAGGAAGTGTTCTAGTTTCATTCTTTTACAAGTGGCTGACAAGTTTTCCCAGCACCACTTGTTAAAGAGACTGTCTTTTCTCCATTTTATATTCTTGCCTCCTTTGTCAAAGATAAGGTGTCCATAGGTGCGTGGATTTATCTCTGGGCTTTCTATTTTGTTCCATTGATCTATATTTCAGTCTTTATGCCAGTACCATACTGTCTTGATGACTGTGACTTTGTAGTAGAGCCTGAAGTCCGGTAGGTTAATTCCCCCGGTTCCATTTTTCTTCCTCAAGATTGCTTTGGCTATTCGAGGTTTTTTGTATTTCCATACAAATTGTGAGATTATTTGTTCTAGTTCTGTGAAAAATATCGTTGGTAGCTTGATAGGGATTGCACTGAATGTATAAATTACTTTGGGTAATATACTCATTTTTACAATATTTATTCTTCCAATCCACGAACATGGTATATTTCTCCATCTATTAGTGTCCTCTTTGATTACTTTCACTAGTGTTTTATAGTTTTCTGTGTACAAGTCTTTTGTTTCCTTAGGTAGATATATTCCTAAGTATTTAATTCTTTTCATTGCAACAGTGAATAGAATAGTTTCCTTAATTTCTCTTTCTATTTTCTCATTATTAGTGTATAGGAATGCAAGGGATTTCTGTGCGTTGATTTTATATCCTGCAACTTTACTGTATTCATTGATTAGCTCTAGTAGTTTTCTGGTAGAGTCTTTAGGGTTTTCTGTGTAGAGGATCATGTCATCAGTGAACAGTGAAAGTTTTACTTCTTCTTTTCCAATTTGTATTCCTTTTATGTCTTTTTCTGCTCTGATTGCTGTAGCCAAAACTTCCAGAACTATGTTGAATAGTAGTGGTGAGAGTGGGCACCCTTGTCTTGTTCCTGACTTTAGGGGAAATGATTTCAGTTTTTCACCATTGAGGATAATGTTTGCTGTGGTTTTGCCATATTTAGCTTTTATAATGTTGAGGTATGTCCCTTCTATTCCCACTTTCTGGAGGGTTTTTATCATAAATGGATGTTGAATTTTGTCGAAGGCTTTCTCTGCATCTATTGAGATAATCATATGATTTTTATTTTTCAGTTTCTTAATGTGGTGTATTACGTTGATTGATTTGTGGATATTGAAGAATCCTTGCATTCCTGGGATAAAGCCCACTCGGTCATGATGTATGATCTTCTTCATGTGTTGTTGGATTCTGATTGCTAGAATTTTGTTAAGGATTTTTGCATCTATGTTCATCAGTGATATTGGCCTGTTCAGTTCAGTTCAGTTCAGTTCAGTCGCTCAGTCGTGTCCGACTCTCCGCGACCCCATGAATCACAGCACGCCAGGCCTCCCTGTCCATCACCAAATCCCGGAGTACACTCAAACTCATGTCCACAGAGTCGGTGATGCCATCCAGCCATCTCATTCTCCGTCGTCCCCTTCTCCTCCCGCCCCCAACCTTTCCCAGCATCAGAATCTTTTCCAGTGAATCAACTCATCGCATGGGGTGGCCAGAGTATTGCAGTTTCAGCTTTAGCATCAGTCCATCCAATGAACACCCAGGATTGATCTCCTTTAGAATGGACTGTTTTTTTGTGGGATCTTTACCAGGTTTTGGGATTAGGGTGATGGTGGCCTCATAGAATGAGTTTGGAAGTTTCCCTTCCTCAGCAATTTTCTTGAAGAGTTTGAGTAGCATAGGTGTTAGCTCTTCTCTAAATTTTTGGTAGAACTCAGCTGTGAAGCCGTCTGGACCTGGGCTTTTGTTTGCTGGAAGATTTCTGATTACACCCTCTAGTTCCGTGTTTGTGATGTGTCTGTTCAGATTTTCTATTTCTTCCTGGTTCAGTTTTGGAAAGTTTTACTTTTCTAAGAATTTGTCCATTTCTTCCAGGTTATTCATTTTATTGCCATATAATTGCTGATAGTATTCTCTAATAATCCTTTGTATTTCTGTGTTGTCGGTTGTGATCTCTCCATTTTCATTGCTAATTTTATTGATTTGGTTCTTCTCCCTTTGTTTCTTGATGAGTCTGGCTAGTGGTTTGTCAATTTTATTTACCTTCTCAAAGAACCAGCTTTTGGCTTTGTTGATTTTTGCTATGGTCTCTTTTGTTTCTTTTGCATTTATCTCTGCCCTAATTTTTACGATTTCTTTCCTTCTACTGACCCTGTGGTTCTTCATTTCTTCCTTTTCTAGTTTCTTTAGATGTAGTGTTAGGTTATTAAGTTGTCTTTTTTCTTGTTTCTTGAGGTGTGCCTGTATTGCTATGAACTTCCCCCTTAGCCCTGCTTTTACAGTGTCCCAGAGGTTTTGGGTTGTTGTGTTTTCATTTTCATTCATTTCTATGCATATTTTTATTGCTCTTTTGATTTCTTCTATGATTTGTTCATTATTCAGCAGCATGTTGTTCAGCCTCCATATGTTGGCATTTTTAATGGTTTTTCTCCCGTAATTGCATTGTGGTCAGAAAAGATGCTTGGAATGATTTCAATTTTTTTGAATTTACCAAGGCTAGATTTATGGCCCAGGATGTGATCTGTCCTGGAAAAGGTTCCGTGTGCGCTTGAGAAAAAGGTGAAATTCATTGTTTTGGGGTGAAATGTCCTATAGATATCTATTAGGTCTACCTGGACCATTGTATCATTTAAAGTTTGTGTTTCCTTGTTAATTTTCTGGTTAGCTGATATCCATAGATGTAAGTGGGGTATTAAATTCTCCCACTATTTCTGCATTGCTGTTAATTTCCCCTTTCATACTTGTTAGTAATTTTCTTACATACTGCAGTGCTCCTATGTTGGGTGCATAAATATTTTTAATTGTTATATCTTCTTCTTGGATTGATCCTTTGATCATTATGTAGTTTCCTTCTTTGTCTCTTTTCACAGCCTTTGTTTTAAGTCTATTTTATCTGATATGAGTATTGCTACTCCTGCTTTCTTTTGGTCTCTATTTGCGTGGAATATCTTTTTCCAGCCCTTCACTTTCAGTCTGTATGCGTCCCTCGTTTTGAGGTGGGTCTCTTGTAGACAACATATATGGGGTTCTTGTTTTTGTATCCATTCAGCCAGCCTTTGTCTTTTGGTTGGAGCATTCAACCCATTTACGTTTAAGGTAATTATTGATAAGTATGATCCCGTTGCCATTTTCTTTATTGCTTTGGGTTCGAGTTTATACACCCTTTCTGTGTTTCCTCTCTAGAGAAGATCCTTTAGCATTTGTTGAAGAGCTGGTTTGGTGATGCTGAATTCTCTCAGCTTTTGCTTGTCTGTAAAGCTTTTGATTTCTCCTTCATATTTGAATGAGATCCTTGCTGGGTACAGTAATCTGGGCTGTAGGTTATTTTCTTTCATCACTTTAAGTATGTCTTGCCATTCCCTCCTGGCCTGTAGAGTTTCTGTTGAAAGATCAGCTGTTATCCTTATGGGAATCCCCTTGTGTGTTATTTGTTGCTTTTCCCTTGCTGCTTTTCATATTTGTTCTTTGTGTTTGATCTTTGTTAATTTGATTAATATGTGCCTTGGAGTATTTCGCCTTGGGTTTATCCTGTTGGGGACTCTCTGGGTTTCTTGGACTTGGGTGATTATTTCTTTCCCCATTTTAGGGAAGTTTTCAACTATTATCTCCTCAAGTATTCTCACATGGTCTTTCTTTTTGTCTTGCTTCTGGGACTCCTATGATTCGAATGTTGGAGCATTTAACATTGTCCCAGAGGTCTCTAATATTGTCCTCATTTCTTTTAATTTGTTTTTCTTTTTTCCTCTCTGTTTCATTTATTTCTACAATTCTATCTTCTAGCTCGCTTATCCTGTCTTCTGCCTCTGTTATTCTACTGTTTTTTCCCTCCAGAGTGTTTCTGATCTCATCTATTGCATTATTCATTGTATATTGACTTTTTTATTTCCTCTATGTCCTTATTAAACCTTTCTTCCATCTTCTCAATCCTTTTCTCCAGGTTATTTATCTGTAACTCCATTTTGCTTTCAAGATTTTGAATCATTTTCACCATCAAAATTCAAAATTCTTTATCAGGTAGATTCCCTCTATCTTCCTCTTTTGTTTGTGATGGTGGGTATTTATCTTGTTCCTTTACTTGCTGGGTATTTCTCTGCCTCTTCATCTTGCTTATGTTGCTTTGTATGGGGTGGCCTTTCCCTCTTCTGGCCGTTTGTGGAGTTCTCTTTATTATGTAGTTTCCTCGCTGTGTGTGGGGTTGGACGGGTGCCTTGTCAAGGTTCCCTGGTTAGGGAAGCTTGTGTCGGTGTTCTGGTGGGTGGAGCTGGATTTCTTCTCTCTGGAGTGCAATGAAGTGTCCAGTAATGAGTTATGAGATGTTAGTGGGTTTGGAGTGACTTTGGGCAGCCTGTATATTGGACTATTTTCCTGTGTTTCTGGAGAATTTGCGTGGTATGTCTTGCTCTGGAACTTGTTGGCCCTTGGGTGGTGCTTGGTTTTAGTGTAGGTATGGAGGCGTTTGATGAGCTCCTATCGATTATTGTTCCCTGGAGTCAGGAGTTCTCTGGTGTTCTCAGGATTCGGGCTTAAGCCTCTTGCCTCTGGTTTTTGGTCTTATTCTTGGAGTAGCCTCTAGGCTACTCTGTCTGTCATTTCCAAGGTGGTTGGTTCCCTCTGTTTTAGCTTCTGTTTGCTGGTCTCTTCAGTGTCTAATTTCCGCCCTGATACCAGGGGACGGGTGGACACTTTTTAAGGCTCAGTTGTTCAGTCCTGTTCTGGGAAGCGAGGAACGCTGCAGACAAATATCTCTGGCGTCTGTGGGGAGTGCTCACAGCGTCTCAGCCACACTGGGTTTGCCCCCGCTCACATCATGTGTGTTGTCCCAGTCTACACTGCACAGGCTCTAGGTTGCTCTACCGGGAACTGTCCGAGGCTGGCGCTGGGTTATATGCACTTCCCAGATCTGAGCGGCTCAAGTTCAGTTTCAGTTTCTTTGTTACTCCACAAAGGCACAGACTTAGCTGGGTGTGCGTTTTGTGCCTTCCCTTGTCTGAGCAGCTCAGGTGACCAGGTGTTTGGTGAGCGCAGTCGCTGCGACTTATCGCCTCCCCAGTCCCTGCCACTTGGTTTTCTCGGTGTACAACCGGTGCACCTTCTCAGGAGGATATCGACTGGCCCGAGCCCAAGAAGTCTTGATTAGCAACAAGCCTGCCTGCAGTTTGTATCTGATGCCTTTCTGGGGCCGCGGTTGCCCCCTCTGGCTCTGGCTGCCCTCCCTGCCTGTCTTGGCGGGGGATGGGGGATGGGCCGACCTCAGCCAGCTTGCTCTGCTCAGCTCTTTGTTCTGTGAGTGGAGCTGGCGGAGTCTTAGGTTAGAGCTTTCCGCCTTTTCGTGGGGAAGCTATCCCAGTCTGCTTTGCTATCCCCAGTTCTCTCAGATTGTTCTCCCGGCATTCAAGCCCAGTCCTCTCTCTAAGCAGTTCAGCCGGCTCCTCCCTGCCCAGCCCCCGCTTGCTAATGGCGTATGCAGGCATCTGCGCTGCTTCTCCGCTGGGAGTTACCATTTGGCGGGTAATCTGTGGGTTTTAATTATTTCTTTTTTTCCTCCCGGTTATGTGGCCCTCTGAGGTTCCAAGGCTCGCCACAGACTAGCCAGTGAGAGTGTTTCCTGGTGCTTGGAAACTTCTCTCTTTTTAAAGCCTCCCTTTCTGGGACGGAGCTCTGTCCTTACCTCTTTTGTCTCTCTTTTTATCTTTTATGTTTTTTCCTACCTCCTTTCAAAGACAATGGGCTGCTTTTCTGGGTGCCTGATGTCCTCTGCCAGCATTCAGGAATTGTTTTGTGGACTTTACTCCACGTTCAAATGTTCTTTTGATGAATTTGTGGGGGAGAGAGTGGTCTCGCCGTCCTGTTCCTCCGCCATCTTGTTCCTTCTTCCCCAACTGATATTTTAAGTCAGCTGAACTCCTGGCCTTGAAAGTGAAAATGTTCATTGCTCAGTGGCGTCCCACTCTTAGTGATCCCAGGACTGAAGATTGCCAGGCTCCTCTGTCCATGGGATTCTCCAGGAAAGAATACTAATGTGGGTTACCATTCCTTCTCCAGGACATCTTCCTGACCTAAGGATCAAACCTGGGTCTCCTGCATTGCACGCAGATTCTTTACCATGTGAACTCTAGGAAGTTGTCACTCCTGGCCTTGGTCCATGGTAAACTTGATTTTTCTCTTGTGAAGCACTTGCATAACCTCTTCATGGACCCTCACCTGTCTGTTCAGTTCAGTTCAGTTTATCAATCATCTGATATTTTGCAACCCCATGGACTGCAGTACACCAGTCTTCCCTGTCCATCACCAGCTCCCAAAGCTTGCTCAAATACATGTCCACTGAGTCCGTGATGCAATCCAACCATCTCATCTCTGTCATCCCTTTCTCCTCCTACCTTCAATCTTTCCCAGCATCAGGGTCTATTCAAATGAGTCAGTTCTTTGCATCAGATGGCCAAAGTATTGGAGTTTCAGCTTCAACCTCAGTCCTTCCAATATATATTCAGGATTGATTTCCTTTAAGATGGACTGGTTTGATCTCCTTGCAGTCCAAGGGACTCTCAAGAATCTCCTCCAACACCACAGTTGAAAAGCATCAATTCTTCAGTGCTCAGCTTTCTTTATAGTCCAACTCTTACACCGATGCATGACTACTGGAAAAATCATAGGTTGGACTAGACGGACCTTTGTTGGCAAAGTAATGTCTCTGCTTTTTGATATGCTGTCTAGTTTTACCATAGCTTTTCTTCCAAGGAGTGTCTTTTAATTTCATGGCTGCAATCACCATCTGCAGTGATTTTGGAGCCCCCAAAAATAAAGACTGTAACTCTTTCCATTGTTTCCCCGTCTATTTCCCATGAATTGATGGGACTGGGTGCCATGATCTTCATTTTCTTTTTTTTTTTTTTTCATGATCTTCATTTTCTGAATGTTGAGTTTTAATTCAACTTTTCACTATCTTCTTTCACTTTGATCAAGAGGCCCTTTGGTTCCTCTCTACTTTCTGCCATAAGGATGGTGTCATCTGCATATCTGAGGTTATTGATATTTCTCCTGGCAATCTTCATTGCAGCTTTGGCTTCATCCAGCCTAGCATTTCGCATAATGTTCTCTGTATATCCATTAAATAAGCAGGGTGACAATATACAGCCTTGATGTACTCCTTTCCCAACTTGGAACCAGTCAGTTGTTCCATGTCCAGTTCTAACTGTTGCTTCTTGACCTTGATACAGATTTCTCAGGAGGCAATTACCATCTCTTTAAGAATTTTCCACAGTTTGTTGTGATCCACACAGTCAAAGGGTTTGGTATAGTCAATAAAGCAGAAGATGTTTTTCTGGAACGTTCTTGCTTTTTCTGTGATCCAGTGGATGTTGGCAATTTGATCTCGGGTTCTTTTGACTTTTCTAAATCCAACTTGAACATCTGGAATTTCTTGGTTCATGTACTGTTGAAGTCTAGCTTGGAGATTTTTGAGAATCACTTTGTTAGTGTGTGAGATGAGTGCAATTTTGCAGCAGTTTGAACATTCTTTGGCATTGCCCTTCTTTGGGATTGGAATGAAAGTTGACCTTTCCCAGTTCTGTGTCCACTGCTGAGTTTTCCCAATTTGCTGGCATATTGATGGCAGCACTTTCACACCTTTTAGGATTTGAAATAGCTCAGCTGGAATTCCATCACCTCCACTAGTTTTGTTCATAGTGATGCTTCCTAAGGCCCACTTGACTTCACATTCCAGGATGTGAGACTCTAGGTGAGTGATCATACCGTCATGGTTATCTAGGTCATGACGATCTTTTTTGTATAGGTCTTCTGTGTGTTCTTGCCACCTCTTCTTAATATGTTCTGCTTTTGTTAGGTCCATACCATTTATGTCCTTTATTGTGCCCATCTTTGCATGAAATGTTCCCTTGGTACCTCTAATTCTCTTGGTGATATCTCTGGTCTTTCCCATTCTATTGTTTTCCTCTATTTATTTGCATTGATCACTGAGGAATGCTTTCTTATCTGTACTATTCTTTGGAACTCTGTAATGGATATCTCTTTCCATTTCTCCTTTGCCTTCCACTTCTCTTCTTTTCTCAGCTATTTTTAAGCCCTCCTCAGACAAAAATTTTGACTTTTTGCATTTATTCTTGTAGAAACCTCTTTTCTACAGCCCCCTGTATTTCTCTATCCCGAGCAGATATTTTGTCTTCTTACACATCCTGTGATACACAGTATCATGTCTGTCTCAGCTGAAGTCTCCTTAGTCTTCTAACCACCCTTTAGGCATGATCTTAGATAACCTCATGCCAGCTCACATGGTCCATTCTTGTCTGCAGAACACACTCTCACATGCTCTCCACTGAGAAACCCTGCAGTGCTGCAGCCGTCTGCCAGCTTGTCCCCAGGCAATTAGTTGGCCCTTCTTCTGCCCACTAGTGCTTTTGATGTGACCCACAACTGCAGAGACACACATATGTTAGCTCTCCAAGTCTTCTTGTGAAAATTCTCCTCACCAGGCTTCAGGATGTGGTACAGAGCCATGTGCCTTTGGTGGAGGGTGCTCTGGTTGGTTATAGAACTCATAGCACCATATTTTCCACAGATACTACCCTCAGAAATCTCTCTCCATACTTCAACTTCTTGAATAGCTTCATCTGCTGCGAGTCTTGGAGTGGTGACATGAAGCTCAGATATTTTAAGAATGTGTGTTGCATATAAAGATGTGTCTCATATTCACTCTCTTGCTGCTGCTGCTGCTAAGTCGCTTCAGTTGTATCCGACTCTGTGTGACCCCATAGATGGCAGTCCACCAGGCTCCCCCATCCCTGGGATTCTCCAGGCAAGAACCCTGGAGTGGGTTGCCATTGCCTTCTCCATGCACTGTCTTACTGGAAAATATTTGGAACTATCAACATGAGCCTCATTCTAGTGTCCTGTCATAGTAGCATGACCTGCTCACACCATAGCATCTTCAGTTTGGGGACACTCATGCTGCTGTTTTTCTTCTTGTTACTTTCTGAAAAGTGCAAGTGTTAGTCGCTCAATCATGTCCAACTCTTTGCAACCCCATGGATTGTAGCCCACTAGGATCCTGTGTCCTTAGAATTCTCCAGGCAAGATTACTGGTTCAGTTCAGTCGCTTAGTCATGTCCAACTCTTTGCAGCCCCATGGACTGCAGCATGCCAGGCCACTCTGTCCATCACTAGCTCCCAGAGTTTACTGACTCATGTCCATTGAGTTGATGATGCTATCCAACCATCTCATCCTCTGTTGTCTCCTTCTCCTCCTGCCTTCAGTCTTTTCCAGCATCAGGGTCTTTGTCAATGAGTCAGATGTTTGCATCAGGTGACCAAAATATTGGAACTTTAGCTTCAACATCAGTCCTTCCAATGAATAATCAGGACTGATTTCCTTTAGGATGGACTGGTTGGACCTCCTTGCAGTCCAAGGGACTCTCAAGAATCTCCTCCAACACCACAGTTCAATAGCATCAATTCTTCAGCACTCAGCTTTCTTTATAGTCCAACTCTCACATCCATACATGACTACTGGAAAAACCATAGCTTTGACTAGACGAATGTTTGTTAACAAAGTAACATCTCTGCTTTTTAATTTGCTGTCTAGTTTGGTCATAACTTTTCTTCCAAGGAGCAAGTGTCTTTTAATTTCATGGCTGCAATCACCATCTGCAGTGATTTTGGAGCACCCCCCAAAATAAAGTTTTTCACTGTTTCCACTGTTTCCCCATCTATTTGCCATGAAGTGATGGGACCAGATGCCATGATATTAGTTTTCTGAATGTTGAGTTTTAAGCCAACTTTTTCATTCTCTTCTTTCACTTTCATCAAGAGGCTCTTTAGTTCTTCTTTGCTTTCTGCCATAAGGGTGATGTCATCTGCATATCTGAGGTTATTGATATTTCTCTCAGCAATCTTGATTCCAGCTTGTGCTTCATCTAGTCTAGCATTTCTCATGATGTACTCTGCATGTAAGTTAAATAAGCAGGGTGATAGGATACAGCCTTGATATACTCCTTTCCTGATTTGGAGCCAGTCTGTTTCTCTGTGTCCAGTTCTAACTGTTGCTTCTTGACCTGCATGCACATTTCTCAGCAGGCCGGTCAGGTGGTCTGGTATTCCCACCTCTTTCAGAATTTTCCACAGTTTGTTGTGATCCACACAGTCAAAGACTTTGGCATAGTCAATAAGGCAGAAGTAGATGTTTTTCTGGAACTCTCTTGCTTTTTCTATGATCCAGTGGATGTTGGCAATTTGATCTCTGGTTCCTCTGCCTTTTCTGAATCCAGCTTGAACATCTGGAAGTTCACAGTTCATGTACTGTTGAAGCCTTGCTTGGAAAATTTTGAGCATTACTTTGAAAGCATGTGAGATGAGTACAATTGGGCGGTAGTTTGAGCATTCTTTTGCATTGCCTTTCTTTGGGATTGGAATGAAAACTGACCTTTTTCAGTTTTACTGGAGTGGGTAGCCATTCTGTTCTCCAGGGGATCTTCCTGATCCAGGAATCAAACTGGGTCTCCCACATTGAAGGCAGATTCTTTACCATCTGAGCCACCACAAATATACAATTTCCCCTCAGTTTAATTTGGTTTTTAAATCCTCTCTTCTTATATTGGAGTAGGTAAATAAGATGTAAAGACCAGTCTTATATTTTTCTCATCAACCTGTCCCACTATATGAATATTAAAAGTGAAAGCAAGAGTTTCACAAAACTATATAGATCAGTAACTAGTGAGAAACAATACATGCCTATTATATATAATTTCCCCAAAGTAAAGATATGGGTATACATTTTAAAATTTTGCTGTCCAAATATCCACTGCATTTGAAAGCTCTGATAATCTTTGCAATGAGTGATACTTCTTTAGTGCAATTGAAACATTCCTTGGACATACCATGAACATTCAACAGGAAATTTAAAACTTTTTGGGAGGATAAGTATAACAAAACCAATATTTTCTGTAATGATGTTGTTTTTAAATACCATGTACTCAGTGAGTGATATAAACACATTGTAAATGTCAGTTTTCTAATTGAAAAAACCAATAATTAAAATTAACAATCTGTGTTCATTCCCACAGATACTGTGACAGGTGAGAGCTAACATCATTCATCTCTAAGTTTTCTTTCCTCTTCTTTCTCTTGTTTTTGTCAAATGATGAGTGTACCTGAGTCTCAGTTGTGTGCACTTCTCAGTTGAGAAATATAAAGAGTGCAATGAAGAATCTCAAAAGAGGAGCCACTTATTTTTCAGTTAACAAACGAGAAAGACAAGTACCAATCTGAAATACTTGACTGGGATCCCATAGTTGATACTTGCACTATAACAGAAACTTGAAATCGAACCAAGTATTGGAATAGAGAAGTATGTAAAAAATGACAATGATGTCAATTATTTGAGTCATCAGATAAAATACTAAGTGAAAAGCCCATGTGGAGAAGGAACTCTGCTATAGATGAGGGTATTGCTTTTCTGTCTTATACATAAGTTATTGCAGGGAAAAGGCAAATATTTAAACTGCCAAATGAATAAGTAGCAATACCACTTATCTCCTTCAAATACAGTGAACATTCATTTAGTTCAATTCAAAATTATTTTTTAGGTCTCATTGCTTTAGGTTGTCATAAAATGTCTGTGTGTGTGTGCATGTGTAAATGCAGTGAGAGCTCATTAATGGTATGGAAGTAATTCAATTGTTGGACCAAATTGGCAATGTGGGAGGAAGAGTTTTGTAAATGTTGTACAAGGTATGATATATTACCTGTAAGCAGAAAATAAGTTCTCTACAACAACAGAAATGTGTTTGGGTGTGCTGAGTGACAGTTTTAAATGTATTGGAATGAACAGTAACTCATATAATGATGTGTAATTAAGAGAAACATAGTACCATTATGTTAACATTTTTAAAATGACAGAGCTGAGAATGTTTTCTTGGGAGAACCATATTCAATTGGACATGTAAGCTGGGGAACTTCAGTACTATCTTCACATGTTTGAAACTACCATGTGGAACAGGAAATAGATATTTCTCTAGGTGCCAGAGGAAAATAAGCAAAAGGTAAAGGGAGATCATGTTTGGATCAAATATAAAATGGGTATCTCAGAAGGAAGGAGGTTCTCTGCCCTCTGAGGTGTTCTGGTGCTAGATGTTAATCTTATCTGAGATAGAGTTTCACTTGACTCATGTTTTTGGACTCAAGAATCCCTGTACACCTCCTACTAGCACATTAGACTGATATGGAACATAGTCTAATAGGTTAAAGAGGCAAATGTATAGGAATCCGCCTTGGCTCCCTACCCTAATTAGAGATGCCATATTAACTTAGCCTTGGGCTAAGAGGAGTTGGTATCCAAGTCACAAAATTCTTTCGCATCTTAGACCTTTCAAAACAGATAACTTCCTCCACTGGCTCTGAATCAGCTCTAAAGAATCCTCTGTTTCTTTGCTCAATTAATCCATGTCTTCCTTTTTTTGTTTTCAGTCATGAAACTATTCTTTATGGATTTCATAACTTAAAAATTCCTGTGATACATTGACAGACCAAAAAAGCACTTTCTCTTTTCAACATCTGTACTATGGTGATTTATGACCTCTCTTTATTTGGTTTGCTGTCCTTCATTTTTTAAGCAGTAGGTAGAAGAATGAGAATCAGTTCTTTGAACTGTACTGTATATAAATATCTGAGCTGAAGTATAATAACGGGTCTGTTGTGCATCACAAAGTAAAACCAGTAAGGTAAATAATGTAGCCTCATAAAAATATCTTATTATTCATATTATAAACACCTCTGATTTTACCTAAACACAGCCAAGTACAGAGTAGCCATATTATGTCGGTGTTGTGCGTAGCAACCATGAAGCATATAAACTTCCATGGGAATTTGTTTACAGTATTTTCTAATCATTAAATGGAGGTTAGCATTGGTTCATCTTTAAATTCAGAGCATTATTCTATACAGATGGAGCTTTAACATTTTTTCCCATATGGTGTCATATTTATTTCTACAAAGGAAAAGTGATGACAGAATTTTTTTGAAAAAAAAGTTCCAAAAAATATGTATTAAAACAGCAGTAGATTTCCCATTAAGCAAAGAATTCGGTACCTCATTTTTCAGCCAGTTGAAGGAGTGCCGAGAATGTACTGGCTTTGAGAAAGATATATCTTTCCAGCCAAAACTCTTCAGAGAAATTCACTAAGAATAATTTCCATTCAGGAATTCCATCTTTCATATGCCAGGTGTCAGGACTGTCAAATCTTTGGACTGTTTAGTCTTATCAAACCTAATAAAACAATCATACATAACCACTAGGAAACATTTTGTTGTTCTTTTCTTCACAGCATCACTTTTAAGTTCAACTTGGTTTACTAAAAACCAGGTTCGCATTCTTAGACATCTTGTTCAGATTTCTAAAGAAAATTCTCTTGAAAAGTATGTCAATATAAGGAGCTATTCAAATATACACTTAATACAAGAGTGATATTCAGATGTTTATATATTGAATGTAAACTATGAGACATGACATTTAAATGGTATTCTTTCTGAGAAAAAAAATCGATGGTAGAAACCTTTTAGCTTTACCTTACTGACAGTTCATGTGGAGTTGGATGATGTTGGCTGGATATTTCTTTGTACCAAACATTTGAAATTCAGGACAGAAAACAGGTGTGCAGATTGCCTCCTTGTACCATGATTCAGTCTTGTGACACCAGGGTTTCCCTTGTAGAACTTTGAGTTCAAGGTGTCCTTATGTTACTTGCTTCCCATAACTTGTAGTTCTACAAAAGAAATGGAGTAGAGAGAATTTCTCAAATGAAATACCTTAAGTGTCACCTACAGTTGGTATTGGTAAAATCAGTTCCTTGGATTAATAATATTAAAGTCTCTGACAATATTAATTATTAATATAAATTAATTAAATATTAATTTCTCTGACAATATATTGGTAAATAAAAGGAAAATATATTTTTAGGGAGAAAAAGTAGAAATGTTAGTCACTCAGTCGTGTCCAACTCTGCAACCCCATGAATGGTAGCCTGTCAGGCTCCTCTGTCCATGGGATTCTCCAGGCAATAATACTGGCATGGATAACAATTCCCTTCTCCAGGGGATCTTTCTGACTCAGAGATCAAACCCAGGTCTCTTGCATTACAGGCAGATTCTTTACCATCTGAGCCACCAGGGAAGCCACAGAGAAGTGATGCAGTTGCTTAATGTTGCTCAAGAACAGGATGAAGCATGATATAGACTGCACTTTCATAATCCTTTGTGAGTTAAATTTCTCTGGATATATGAGGGAATAATATAAATCGCTCCTTTGCATCCCTATCCTGGAATGGTTGTGGATGATCTTAGCAGTTCCTGGATTCCATTTAAGAAGGATGTAATGACTTTATTGGCTTCCCTGGTGACTCAGTGGAAAAAATCCCCCTGCCAATGCAGGAGATTCAGGTTCAATCCCTGGGCTGGGAAGATCCCCTGGAGAAGGAAATGGCCCCACTCCAATATTCTTGCCTGGGAAATCACATGGACAGAGGAGCCTGGAGGAAACAGTCCATGGGGTCACAAGAGTCGGACACTGAGCGACTAAACAACAATGGTAATTCTGTTGACCAGCTGCCAGATAATGGGCCAGGTACTTTTAGACGTGTTAGCTCCTCTGACAGTTTCAGTTGCCCCTTAGGTTTGTCAACCAGTCCTGCTTTTAGTTAGGAGGAAGTCTAAGCCATGACTTATTTTCACATCACTGAGTTCGCTAGATCTTATTTGTCTATAAATTATAGTTCTAAATTCAAGGATTCTGTCTTAGGTTTAAAACCAAGTCCTTGACCTTTAAATCAGTTTTATTAGGTGAGTGTGTGGTTTATTCTTCCAATACTGACCTGATACTTGAGTTCATCCAAGAATACATGGTTCTATTGGCTTTACCCATGTTTCTCCAGAGACTTGAATTCAATCCAATAGTTCTGCCTCTGGGTCTTGATGTTTTATTGCTGACTACGAGACTATCCAGTCATCAATCTGTTTAGCCTCTATGGTGATATCTGTTACTTTGGAATTATAACTAATAACTAGTGGGATAGTCGGAGAAGGCAATGGCAACCCACTCCAGTACTCTTGCCTGGAAAATCCCAATGACAGAGGAGCCTGGTAGGCTGCAGTCCATGGGGTTGCTAAGAGTCCAACACGACTGAGAGACTTCACTTTCACTTTTCACTTTCTTGCATTGGAGAAGGAAATGGCAACCCACTCCAGTATTCTTGCCTGGAGAATCCCAGGGACGGTGGAGCCTGGTGGGCTGCAGTCTATGGGGTCGCACAGAGTCGGACACGACTGAAGTGACTTAGCAGCAGCAGCAGTGGGATAGAGATACTCAGTATAAACCTGTATATTCTTATAGCAGAGCAATGTGTTTGAACATCAGCTATCATATTTGCCATTTTTAAAAAAACAATTGAAAATCATCAGTTGTAGGAATTATCAAGGCAGCATCAAAAGATAGTTTGTCATCTAGATCGCAAGGACATAAAATCTTCAAAGCCAGAGAACCTATTTCATCATTGTATTCTTTGTGGCTAAAATGGGTCCTGCCCCAGATGCCTCTGTCCTGTCTTAAAAAAGCAGGCAGGTCTAGTTGCTGCATTCTAATCCATTCCAGTCTGCCTCCAGAGTTTGATTGTAGTGTCTGATAACTTTTTAAGAGCCTTAGGTGCTTAAATTCTTGAAAATATTTAAATGAGATTAGCAGTTGCAGAAATTCATAGCAGAGCAAAGCGAAAAGTAAAGAAGTTGAAGTGAAAGGGAGAAGAAAGAAGATATAACTAAGAATATCATAGGTGATTTTGTGATTGGTCACAGAACTACATTGACAGATAATGTTTAGTTAAAAAAAAAGTTTGGTTTAAAAAATGGATATTTTAGGGGGAAAGTTCTGACTTTTTATTCATTTTACTTTTAAAATTACTTTTTATTAGAGTATAGTTGCTTGATAATGTTGTATTAGTTCCTGCTGTACAACAGAGTGAATCAGTCACACGTTTACGTAGATATGGGCTTCCCAGGTGGCTCAGCAGTGAAGAATCCACCTGCCAATGCAGGAGACTTCGGTTTGATCCCTGGGTCAGGAAAATCCTGTGACGAAGGAAATGACAACCCACCCCAGTATTCTTGCCTAGAAATCTCAGAGGAGCCTGGAAGGCTACAGTTCATGGGGTCACAAAAGAGTCAGATATATCTTAGCCACTCAACAACAACAAATATATATATATATATCTCCCCTCCTGTTGGACTGTGTTCCCATTTAGGTCACCACAGTGTATTAAGTAAAATCCCCTGTTTTATACAGTAGGTTCTAATTAGTTATCTATTTTATATATAGTATCAATAGTGTATATGTGGGGGGGGGTAAGAAGAACTGGGACATATATATATCATCTTCTTGAAGAATACTTAATATGCTTAAATTAGTTTTTTGCACATCAATTCTCACGGTAGTCGATGTTCCATACCTAACACTGCATGGTCATATCCATGTTTAGGCACTAAATATAGAATTTCCTCCCCAGTAGTCAAGAAAGCAAGGAAATGAAGATGACACCGTACAGATGATTTGTTCTTGGTTCATGTCTAATCACTATTTTAAAGAAAATTTATATTTATTATAAAATTTACAAATTTGACACATATATTCTTGATAGTCGGAAACATTTAAACAAAAACAAACTTATTCATAATCATTATGAAATAACATATAAAGTAAATATTAACTGAATGTGAAGGTAAATCGACTACAGTTGGAACACAGAAATATGAATTATCTAAGAGAACAAATAATTTTAGAAATGCAGGAGAAATCATTTATTGGACAAGAGAAATGTTTCATATGTTTTTAGAGAATGTATTTAGTCTGCTTTGGTTAATGAATAGTATGTCCCCTCAACCATTAATTGATCATGCATCCAGATGGAAAGGAAAATATTTTGGGAATATGCCAATATTTTATAAATTAATATATACACAGTCCACAAAAGAATTTCTAAGTGATAATTTTTACATGGTGGTGTACAAACATTCTTGTAGCTTACAGAACTTGGCAGTATATTATCCTTCTTAAAAAAATATTCTTGAGTCTCAGTAATTATTTACTGGATTATATAAGAATATTTAAAGCCAGTGGTGATACTGATTGTGAAACATATATATATGCACACAGAGAGAAAGCATTTTTCAGAAAATGTATGTGCATATGTGCTCAGTCCTGTCCTACTCTTTGCAACCTGCCAGGCTCCTCTGGCCATGGAATTTTCCAGGCAAGAATACCTAAGCAGGTTGCCCTTTTCTGCTCCGGGGCATCTTCCTGACCCAGGGATCAAACCCAAGTCTCCTGCGTGTGCTGCATTGGCGGGTGGATTTTTTGCCACTGTGCACCTGGAAAGGCCGTAGAAAATGGACACGTGTAATAAGTATGGGATTGAAAGGCACTCCTACAGAAGATAGCTAAGAAGAGGTTTGTATCAGCAAATTTCTTAGCCACCTGCTTTCACAGAATTCAGTCACATCTATATCCTCATCTATTGTCTAAAATCTCCGACTTTTCATGGAATAATTTTAGTTGACGTTTTCACAGAGATGGAAAAAGCTGACTCTGTGAGACTGTTTGTGTGAAACACTTTTAAAATGGATGCCCTCAACACGATTTTTTTCTATGTTTATTTTACTCATATTTTTGCTCTTCTACTATTTTTTTAAACATATTTTCCTTCAAACTTTGACCTGTATATCCTGAGGTAATTCTCCCCTCCTTCCTGACACTTCCACATACCAAACTTCTCACTCTGTGCATCTCGTGGGGATCATGCTTTCTTGTCATGAGAAGGTGTGCTGTGAGATTCAATCTACTGCCACTCAGCGTAGACCTCTCTCTAATCCCTGGTGACGGTCAGAGGTCTCGGTGGCACACAGTGCTGTCACACACACCACGGAGAAGCACAGAGAGTGAATATTCGTATTCAAACGCTTGTAGGGATATACACGATGATGCAGTCGTCAGTAGTACTTGTGAGAATTAACTTAAAAAAAAAATCTCAGCTAGTATATCTTCAGGAGGTTTTTTCCATGTGTAAAGTCTCAGCATGTGTAATATTCTCAGCAAGTTGAAAACTACATTAATTGTTCACAAAAAGTAGCAGTTTGGTACTTTTCTCAAACTTAGTGTTGAATTATTTTCATTTATTTGAAATTATTTTCCTACTTTATTTCTATATTTCTCATATCATCCACTGTCATACTTAAACATTCAAAAATATTTCACAAATATTTTTTTTAATTTTTTATTGGAGGCTAATTACTTTACAATATTATATTGGTTGCTTTTGCCATACATTGACATGAATCCACCCCGGATGTACATGTGTTCCCCCTCCTGAACCCCCCTCCCACCCCCCTCCTCACCTTATCCTCCCTCTGGGTCATCCCCATGCACCAGCCCCAAGCATCCTGTATCATGCGTTGAACCTGGACTGGTGATTCGTTTCACATATGATAATATACATGTTTCAATGCCATTCTCCCAAATCATTCCCACCCTCACCCTCTCCCACAGAGTCCCAAAGACTGTTCTATACATCTGTGTCTCTTTTGCCATCTCATATACAGGGTTAAGGTTCAGTTCAGTTCAGTTGCTCAGTCATGTCCAACTCTTTGCGACCCCATGAATCACACATGCCAGGCCTCCCTGTCCAACACCAACTCCCGGAGTTCACTCTTTCTAAATTCCATATATATGCATTAGTATACTGTATTGATGTTTTTCTTTCTGGCTTACTTCACTGTGTATAATAGGCTCCAATTTCATCCACCTCATTAGAACTGATTCAAATGCATTCTTTTTAATGGCTAAGTAATACTCCATTGTGCATATGTACCAAAGCTTTCTTATCCATTCATCTGCAGATGGACATCAAGGTTGCTTCCATGTCCTGGCTATTATAAACAGTGCTGCGATGAACACTGGAGTACATGTGTCTCTTTCAATTCTGGTTTCCTTGGTGTGTATGCCCAGGAGTGGGATTGCTGGATCATATGGCAGTTCTATTTCCAGTTTTTTGAGGAATCTCCACACTGTTCTCCATAGTGACTGTACTAGTTTGCATTCCCACCAACAGTGTAAGAGGGTTCCCTTCTTTCCAAACCCTCTCCAGCATGTATTGCATGTAGACTTTTGGCTAGCAGCCATTCTGACTGGTGTGAAAAGGTATCTCATTGTGGTTTTGATTTGCATTTCTCTGATGATGAGGGATGTTGAGCATTTGTTCATGTGTTTGTTAGCCATCTGTATGTCTTCTTTTTTTTTTTTTTTTATCTAAAAAAGAATTTTATTAAAAAAGCACAAATGCAAAGAAATGAACAGAGGAAAATTTATGCGTCGAACCTGGACTGGTCACTTATGATAATATACATGCTACAATTCCATTCTCTCCAATCATTCCACCTTCACCCTCTCCCACATATACACAATGGAGTATTACTCAGTCATCAAAAAGAATGTATGTCTTCTTTGGAGAAATGTCTGTTTAGTTCTTTGGCCCATTTTTTGATTGGGTCATTTATTTTTCTGGAATTGAGCTGCAGGAGCTGCTTGTATATTTTGCAGATTAATTCTTTGTCAGTTGTTTCATTTGCTATTATTTTCTCCCATTCTGAAGGCTGTCTTTTCACCTTGCTTATAGTTTCCTTTGCTGTGCAGAAGCTTTTAATTTTAATTAGGTCCCATTTATTTATTTTTGCTTTTATTTCCAATGTTCTGGGAGGTGGGTCATGGAGGATCCTGCTGTGATTTATGTCGGAGAGTGTTTTGTGTATGGTCTCCTCTAGAAGTTTTATAGTTTCTGGTCTTACATTTAGATCTTTAATCCATTTTGAGTTTATTTTGGTGCATGGTATTAGGAAGTGTTCTAGTTTCATTCTTTTACAAGTGGCTGACAAGTTTTCCCAGCACCACTTGTTAAAGAGACTGTCTTTTCTCCATTTTATATTCTTGCCTCCTTTGTCAAAGATAAGGTGTCCACAGGTGCATGGATTTATTTCTGGGCTTTCTATTTTGTTCCATTGATCTATATTTCTGTCTTTATGCCAGGACCATACTGTCTTGATGACTGTGGCTTTGTAGTAGACCCTGAAGTCCTGCAGCTTGATTCCCCCAGTTCCATTTTTCTTCCTCAGGATTGCTTTGGCTATTCGAGGTTTTTTGTATTTCCATACAAATTGTGAGATTATTTGTTCTAGCTCTGTGAAAAATATCATTGGTAGCTTGATAGGGATTGCATTGAATGTATAAATTACTTTGGGTAGTGTACTCATTTTTACAATATTTATTCTTCCAATCCACGAACACGGTATATTTCTCCATCTATCAGTGTCCTCTTTGATTACTTTCACCAGTGTTTTATAGTTCTCTATGTACAGGTCTTTTGTTTCTTTTAGGTAGATATATTCCTAAGTATTTTATTCTTTTCGTTGCAACAGTGAATGGAATAGTTTCCTTAATTTCTCTATTTTCTCATTATTAGTGTATAGGAATGCAAGTGATTTCTGTGTGTTGATTTTATATCCTGCAGCTTTACTGTATTCATTGATTAACTTTAGTAGTTTTCTGGTAGAATCTTTAGGGTATTCTGTGTAGAGGATCATGTCATCAGCAAACAGTGAAAGTTTTACTTCTTCTTTTCCAATTTGGATTCCTTTTATGTCTTTTTCTGCTCTGATCGCTGTGGCCAAAACTTGATATACATCTGTATATGTCCGTTTGTGTATGTGTGCCTGTATACACATACACACACATGTATGTACATACACACATTTTGGTGAATAGAATATTTATCTGTGTGTTTTTCTGTTCTGACTAGACTTTAATATCAAAGCCTGTATTTTGAATAAGACTGAGTGGCCTATTTGTTAAAATTAATGAAAGACTCTTCATTTTTTGCACGTACATACTCTAAATGATGATGCTCATTTTTTAACTACCTTCTCTACTATAAATTATCATTCCAGATGGCATTCCATTGTTTCAAAACTGATGCCACTTGCCATCTTTTAGGAAAAGATTGTATTTAATAGGAAGTCTGGGCAGTGTTTTTCTACAAGAAGGGACAGAGGGTGTAACTTGAGGAACAATATTAGGCTTTGCAATTGAATTGTTCTTCTACGAATTACTTCCTAAAAACTGATGTAAGCAAATAACTCTCCAAGTCTCTAAGAACTGCTTTACAGTAGGAAGTAGCTCAACAATTTGCTGAAAATATTTTCATCTCTTTACTCAGGAAGTAAGGATCAAAAGCGAGTATTATTACTTCTTCCTTAAAGGTGCCATGTGTCATAGAATACACACCCTAGGTGTGGGTGTGTGTCCATGTTGGGAAACACTAGCATACTCTTACAAAGAAGCATCTTCCTTCCCCTCCCCCCTAAAAATGGTCTTAAATAAATTAAACGTAAAGATTAGTGGGAATAGAGACTTTTATTTACTACGATTGTCTCAGTGCCTAGTTCAGGGTCTCACACAGATGCTTGATAAATATTAACCAGATGAATGAGTGAAAGCTGTTTATAGTTTCAGCTACCAAGCAACAAACTCAGTGAACTAAAGGACTCCAGGCTTTCTCCTCACTCATTGTATCAGCCCCACAGGTAAGAAAGTTCTCAAGGATATCACAGAATCAGTTTACCCTTTCAGGTGATAAGAATTGTCTATGTGGTGTCTGGGAAACACCAAATATGGAGATAAAAGTATATCTTTATAAATAAAGATATAAAGGCCATATAGAACATAAAAAATCACACCAGACTGAGCCAGGTAGTGACCGAATTATCACTAGTCTGTTGTTAGGTGAAGAAGATGGTATCATTGTCTAAATCTCTTTAAGGGTCTATATCATTCTATGAGCATTTTGCCCACAGTATACACTGTTTGCTTATATTCATGGATGTTCTGGTGCTAACAACCAACAGTGCTAGATGAGATAGCATCAGTCCCTCAGTCTCATCCGAATCTTTGCAACCTCATGGACTGCAGCACGCCAGGCTTCCTGTCCATCACCAACTTCTGAAGCATGCTCAAATTCATGTCCATCGAGTCAGTGATGCCATCCAACCATCTGATAGCATAGGAACTCCTTATATTCATTGGATTCTTTACCACCTGAGCCACCAGGGATGCCCTAAAGTCACTGAGGAATGTAGAACTTAGAAGGTCCTAGCATCTTCCCTAATGCTGCTTTTGACATTTCTTTCCAAGTAACTTTTATTTCAAGTTTAGTTTCACACTCCCTCTGTAACTTCTTCATCAGTTGAGATTCTGCAGGGTGTGAATTTTAAGTTCTATAATAACTGTTTTTTAAGGCATGGATTTTAAGGTTATCGGATAGTAGTTAAGGGCTTCCCAGGTGGTGCTTGTGGTAAAGAACCTGCCTGCCAATGCAGGAGATGTAAAAGATGTGGGTTCAGTCCTTGAGTCAGGAAGAGCCCTTGAAGTAGGACATGGCAATCCACTCCAGTGTACTTGCCTGGAGAATTCTGAGGACAGAGAAGCCTGGCAGGCTACAGTCCATAGAGTTGCAAAGAGTTGGACATGGCTGCTATGGCTTAGCATGCATGCACGCATGCATAGTCGTTAAATTCAGGTTCATCAATAAGCATTTCTTTTTTCCATTTCACTTGGACTTTTCAACTGGCACCCACAGTGCCCTGAAAGTCATGGTACTTTCTCTTCTAATCAACACTGTTGATCTAAATGTCCTGCTGCTGCTGCTAAGTCACTTCAGTCGTGTCCGACTCTGTGTGACCCCCTAGACGGCAGCCAACCAGGCTCCCCCGTCCCTGGGATTCTCCAGGCAAGAACACTGGAGTGGGTTGCCATTTCCTTCTCCAATGTGTGAAAGTGAAAAGTGAAAGTGAAGTCGCTCAGTCGTGTCCGACTAGTAGCGACCCCATGGACTGCAGCCCACCAGGCTCCCCTGTCCGTGCGATTTTCTAGGCAAGAGTACTGGAGTGGCTTGCCATTGCCTTCTCCGTCTAAATGTCCTAGGAAGCTTTATTTTTAGTGAAAATGGGAGTGACATGTTTCTAATTTAATTTTATATATGCTACATACTGGACTTTGATGGTTTCCATAACTTACGTAAGTAAGGGCATGCTATATAGGAGTTATGAGCACTTCACTCGCATACTGTATACTTCAGAAAGAGAAGGGACTGCTTCTCCCAAACCCTTGGTGGTAAAGTGGAGCAGATCATGTCTCCTTCACTTCCACTTCAGCTTCTTTCATTCACTTGAACTCTGCTAAGGGCCTTTGTGGTGAGCAACTATTGCTTCTACCAGCCCAGCATCCCTTCTCCTTCTTCTGATATAAAGCCACCCCTCCCCAAGTCTCAGCCCTGTGGTTAGAAGGCACCTGGCATCACTGCTAGATTCAGGACTGGACTTGTAACCCAAGTTTGTCAGATCACTACATCACATTGATACATTTGTTCAAGGGTAGGCGTGTCACTCAAGCCAAACTCATAAAACTCAAATCTAGAATTTTATTCTCCATAGGGTCACAAGAGTCAGACAGGACTGAGTTTCACTTTTTTTCCACTTCGTACATCTACTTATAGGTAAATAGAAAAATACCTGTGGATATGTGTGCATGTGTAGACGTGTGTGCATGCATGAGTTTGAATGGGGTTAGCATCAGTGACATCCTATTAGCAAATCAGTTCACTCCATGCCCAGATATGGATTTCTAAATGCCACTCTCTCATAAAGGAACAGAGCTCCTAGGAGAAATGGTTTTCTCTAGATGTGAGGCAGGAAAATGTGAAATGAGCCTGGACCATTACACAGTAGCGGAAGTAAAGGAGTGTAGGGAGAAAAGAACATGAAGGAGGTTGGCACACGGAGGGCATAAGAGCCAAACTGAAGGGTCTCCGATGGACAAAGTTGGAATAGCTTGAACAACAGAATAAGTTACTGGGGTGTTTGAGATTTAAACCCCCAAAATAGAAATCTCAATCCTGGATGTTCATTGGAGGGACTGATGCTAAAGCTGAAACTGCAATACTTTGGCCACCTCATGCGACGAGTTGACTCACTGGAAAAGACTCTGATGCTGGGAAAGGTTGGGGGCGGGAGGAGAAGGGGATGACGGAGAATGAGATGGCTGGATGGCATCACCGACTCTGTGGACATGAGTTTGGGTGAACTCCGGGAGTTGGTGATGGACAGGGAGGCCTGGCGTGCTGTGGTTCATGGGGTCGCGGAGAGTCGGACACGACTGAGCGACTGAACTGAACTGAAGTATAAAACAATGTAAATAAATTAATTACTGCATAAATAAACAGGGAAAATTCAATGACTCTCCTGCAGAAGAGTTTCATTTAACAAATTGAAAAGTACCAAGAGAAATTAGAAACCACCATTAGGACACCACCGTAAAAATTGCCACAGGCAAAATCCAAAGGTGAATGCTAAAGTGAGTTGGACCAAAATTTAAGCTGAAACAAGATATTCGCACAGTATTCCTTTACAGTACTTAATAATCACAAGAGAAAAGTAGTTCAGAATGAAAGGTCTTAGCAGCTATGTCCATAGCCAAGTGGCACAGGTTGCCATTGCCAGCATTGGTGCATGTAGCCCTTGATACTGGGCATTGAAAAGGGCACATCACTTCTGGGATGGTCTTTTCATTAATCCCAGCCTGAAGCTACTCATGAGAAAACATGAGACAAATCCAAGCTGAAAGACCTTCTACAAAATAACCAGTACCCTTCAAACATATCAAGGTCGTAAACACAAGAAAAGTCTGAAGACTGCCCCACACTGGAGGAGGCCACATAGGCATGAATCCAGCGTAGGAATCCTGGATTAGATTGAAACAGAAAAGTAGCAGCATTTTTTTTTAAATGGTGGTATTTGAATAAGGCCTGTACTTTGGTTGATACTCATGTGTCAAGGTTAATTTCTTGGTTTTTTGATAAATGTTTTATAGTTATAAGATGTCACTGTAACAAAAAGCTGAGTGAAGGGTAAAGGGGACGGTGCTGCTTTTGCAATTATTTTATAAGTATTAAACTTTCCCAGTGTTAAAAACAAATCAAACTTCTTGATCCTTTAACCCGTAGTAGGCTATCAGTGCTGTTCATCCCATGCTGCCAATTTGAGTTTTTATTATTTAGGACATTTCCTAATTTTCCCCTGTTTTCTGTGATCATAGAAAAAACGATAATACCACAAAGCATCATGTATATACTTTTTATTAAGACTGACCAAGCTCTTTCTTGTATCAGACAGCAGAGTCAGTGACTATGGTTTAGTTCTCCATCCAGAAAAGCACAGCGTGGGGCCTCCAGGGTATCAGGCAGCTTTGGTCTATAGAGTGATTCAGAGGTCCAGGATTCATTCATATTTTTTCTTCACCATCCTCTATGGGGTCCTCTCCATGTGTTACCATCATATCCAAGTTAAAACTGATGGGAAGTAGAAAGAAAAACTCAGGAAGCTCTGCCGGGACTTAAGAAATTATCCTGGAAGTGGCACGCGTCAGTTCACTCACATAAACTAGAACATCTGTCAGGATGTCTAGGAACTAAATTCACTGCAGTTCTGTTGCTATGGAAGAAGAGAAGAAAGAGTTTGGTGGTTGGCTACCAATCTCTAATACAAGAATAAAGAGCATTTTTAGGAGATTCCCAGTTTAGCAATCATTTACAATAATGAGGAACTTCAAATATAGAAAATAATCTTTAAGCAATATGAATAGTGTCATAAATATTAATGATAATAGCTGACATCTGAATAGTAAGTTATATTTCAAAAATGTTTTTCCTGTGAATTATCGCATTTAATTCTGTGAAACAAATATATTAATCCTAATTTACAAAGGAAGAGATTAGAGCAGAGAGAGATTAAATATTAAATAACGGTGCTGCAGCAATACAATTCTAGATTATCTGACCCAGCATGGGAATTTTCTTTATAGACTGTGTATGGATACCTTCAGTTTAATTGTTAAGAATGGTCTGAAAATTCAAAAATAGAATTTCACCTCAGTATTGTTAAAATAACATTGTTAGAAAATTGTGTACACTGTTTTCAGGGAATTAGAAGTTTAAGAATGAGTCAGCCTCTCCTTCTGAACGTGACCTAACCATATTTGTTCAGTTCATAATGACTGAATGTTTTATTTAGACCAAAGAACCACTAATTTCAGGCTCTGGTTAAAAGCCAGACCTCGAAGTCTCCTATTATTCCAAGACTCCATTTCCAAATATTTTATTTCCTTAATTTGTCTCATGCACTGGTTTTGTCCCAGGCAGTTCTCGTTCAACTCCAAGTTCAAACAAGAGCCTTCAGTTTCACAGTCTCTCATCTCTCCCCCAATTTGTCTTGGCTGATCGCCTCCCACTGTGGCCACACAATTTCTCTCGTTTGCACAGTTGATGCCGTAAGTCACTGCTGTTGGCAAGGGAGTACTTGAAAGGGTACGTTCCTTCATAGAGAGTGTGGTTACACGACAGAACCCAGAGCAGAGGACCCCTCCAGTCCATCGCATTCCATGATCAGTCCCCTCCTTGTGAAGTGATAAATATCACTCCTATACAGCTTAGGATTCTAAATAAGTATTCAGGTCATTTCTTTTCCTGCCCATGTAAAATTGATGTCAAGACTGCAATGAAACTGCCAAAAATGCTAACTTGATTTTTCATTAATGGAAGTGTAGGTATCCGAACAGAGGAGCTCTCTACGCCCTTGCTTTGTGATAGACTCAGCAAACCGCACCCTGGAAGTGAAAGTCATGATCTCGTAGCTTAAGAGCCCTGTCTATACCTGTGGACGTTAGAGAAGAGAAAGGACTCAGACATTCCAAGAGGAATGAGAGAGGCTCTTACTGAGACTGGACAAGAACTGTCTCCAAGTATCTCAAGGCATCACTCTGCATTACCTAATAGAGAAAGCCCGACTTTGGTAATTATTAGAAATCGTATCTTAGCTCAACATGAAGAAAAATAGGTGTAAACATCAGAGATATCTGAAAAGGGAGTGTCTGCGGTGAGCTAGTTTCTTACCCCTTGGAAGGCTTCAGGCATGAGAGCAGCAAGTTTGAAAGTCTGTGGTTAAGAGAATAAATGCTGGGCCACATGGCCTGGCTCTGCAAACTTGGACACACTGTCCTTTAGCATCCTTGCAACACCAGTGGAATAACAATGCCATCCGTCCTAAATAGATTTGTGCCAATTAGTTTATATGGAAAGTACTGAGATGAACTTTTAATGATACTAAAGTTTCAATAAATATTGTAAATATTTTTTAAAAGCCAGAACTGGAGAAAAATCTGTAAATAGGAAAAATAAAAAGCACATGGGAGACTGAAGAGCTGCATTGAAAGTTATAACAAATTTGTATACTCTCCTTAAAACTCCATACAGTCTGCCTTCTGTATTGTCTTTATTAAATAACAAAGTATTAGAGGACAGAGAATGTATGAAGACAATATCAGTTTGAAGCAAGGAAGATGCATTAGTGCTCTGCTTTTCCACCAATGTGTCATGGCTTATTAGTGGGCTGTGAATGCACTTTGGTTATGGTTACAGGGGATAACAAAATTTAAAACAATTTTATTACCATTTAAAATGTATATCAATTAAAATTATTGCATGGATCCATTTCAAGCATCAAAACATATAAAAAAGTTACATTTATTTAGCAAGTTTAAGTTGTTCATTGAAACTTCTGAAAACATTAACTTAGACTTTCTATTACTGATAAAGTACAGAAACTATGATGTTTCTCATCAAGCTTCACATAGATTACCCTGAAATTACTTCTTAATGATGCCAGTGTGCCAATTAAAGAAAGTTATTTTCTACATGTCATGACATTAAAATGTATGAGAAGTACTAAACTGTGTTTTGTTTTGTTTTTTTTAATACAGTTCAGTTCAGTTCAGTTCAGTCGCTCAGTCGTGTCCGACTCTCCGCGACCCCATGAATCACAGCACGCCAGGCCTCCCTACCCATCACCAACTCCCGGAGTTCACTCAAACTCATGTCCACAGAGTTGGTGATGCCATCCAGCCATCTCATTCTCGGTCGTCCCCTTCTCCTCCCGCCCCCAACCTTTCCCAGCATCAGAGTCTTTTCCAGTGAGTCAATTCGTAGTCCTTTGATATATGAAGCAGATTGGTTCCAGGACCCTTCCTACTGACACCAAAATCTAAAAATGTTTAAATCCTCTATATAAAATGGTATAGTATTTGCATATGGAAAAGACAATGGCACCCCACTCCAGTGTTCTCGCCTGGAGAATCCCAGGGATGGGGGAACCTGGTGGTCTGCCATCTATGTGGTCGCACAGAGTCGGACACAACTGAAGCGACTTAGCAGAAGCAGCAGCAGCAGTATTTGCATATAACCTATGCTCATCCTCCTGTATACTTTAAATTATCTCTATTATTTCTAATACCTGAAGCAACATAAGTAGTATATACATAGTTGTAAATACAATGTAAATGCTATGTCAATAGTTGAGAGTATGTAGCAAGTTCAAGTCTTGCCTTTTGGAAATTTCTACAGGTTTTTTAAAGCATATGTTTTCCATTCATATGTAATCTTTTATTTATTTATATCTTTTACTAAATCTCAATATAAAAATTATGATAAAACCAAGTTAATCTGGTCAAAACCAAATTTTGATCAAACTTGGCTAAGATGAGCTAGATTTTATCCTTCCAAGGGACATAGTTTAAAATTTTTGTAGAAAGCACACTGCAGCAATCTTTTATGGTGTGGGCTATGATCTCCTTTTGGCAGAAAAAATTTCCCTGATGAGTGAAAATTTACATAAAATTCAAGTTTTTTCTTCTGTGCTTGTGACCAAATAATGGTCAACCCATGCAAGTATGTATTCATGTATAACTTAGAATAACTTTTTAAAGTGAATTATTATACCTTACTAAATGTAATATTTATAAATAAAAATAATACATTCCTCTTATTTACTGTTGGTTTTTTCCGCAATGAAGTCGGCTCCCAAACACATTCAGCAGTGCTGCAAATTTGCTGTTGAGTGGTACTCATATACACAGGTTGGAAATTTGGTGGTGTCCAAGAAGCATCATTTGTTTTAGTCTTGAGCTGAAGGTATTTTTCAACTGCTTTTCTTGCTTTCTAATAAATTCTGCTTTTAAACCACTCTGGACAAATTTAGCTTTAGACTGTATTTTATTTTTATTGTAATTGCTCCTTCTTTCACCAGCAATAAGGAAGTAGAAATGGAAAGTTTAAGTGGAGTTTGTATACCTAAATGTATTATTATCAAAATAGTTTGGTAGCCAGTAGTACGATGAAAGAACACTGAAACTTGAGTCAGAATATCTGACTCTTAATTGTTAAATTACTTTAGACAATTTAGCCCCACTGGGTCTGTTTTCTCAGTAGTAAAAAGAGTAACAGCATTCCTATTAACTCTGTTACAAACAGAGAATTGAAGGATTGATCTACTGTAGAAGCTTAGAGAGGTGAGTTATGTCTGTGTCTAAATGTTTTTAATGATCAGTTTAGTCTTAACATTGTTATTCTGGTCTCTGAAAGGGACTACCAAACAGAAGCCATAGTAAACAACCTCCAGTAAAAACAAAAGACATGAAACAGGCTCTCCTCCAATAACTTTCTCCCAGAGCCTCCACTGCCCACTAGCTAGCTGTGATGCAAGCTTTCATTTATAAATACATTCAGGCAGAGAGTATAGTAACTAGACAGCCACAACATAGCTGACAAAGTTTATTTAATCATTTTAACAGTTGTCTTGGATTTCTTACTGAATTTGATTAACTGCATGTAAATCTATGGTAAATGTAAATAAAGCTAATGAAACCAACTGAAGCCAAAAACAATGGGAGGTGGGGAATGAAAAGGCAAACATGAATCAACTGGTGTGCAAACTACTGTCTAGGTACATATCTTCCTTTGTGATTCCAGAATACCTCAAAACTCAACATGAAATACCAAGAACTGTCAGAAATTAAAAATATTTAGCAGGCATTGATGGATATAAACTTGGATACAAATATACTTTGAATGCAATTGAAAAACTGAGAATAATAGAAGTCATGGCACATACACGGTTTGGTTCGATATTGTCAGAATCCCTCATGGGCCGACAGCTGCACTGAATGTTCATGGTCAGAAGTCAGCAGTTTTCCTGGTCACACTATTCCTAGTGCTTGGGAAGCAGAGATCAATAAATTCCATGAGAATCGTGAAGATGAGGGTTATTTGATTAGACTCAGAAGCAGCATAAATAAGAAAGTCTTCTACAGCAAACTTTCATGTTCTACCCCTTATCTCAACAGTATTGTTGATCCCCCGCAAACGAAGCAATAAGGAGAAAAAGCAACATTACATGAGGGGTGGCCTCAACCATGCCAAGGAGTATTTGTTATTCTTTCTTTCCAGGGCTGTTTCCTCTGATGGGCACTAGCAGTGTCATGCAGGTAGATCTGTGAGGAAGCGCATACAGCCCAGGGAAACTTTCCAAGCACTGGTTGGAAGGGACTGATTATCTGTTTTTAAAGAAGAGTCTGTATCTTTGAATCTTATGTCCATTAACTTCAGGTTACTTACTCGACTTCCTCTTGAGGTAGTGAATCAGTTCAGTTCAATTCAGTCGCTCAGTTGTGACCAACTGTGCGACCCCATGAATCGCAGCACGCCAGGCCTCCCTGTCCATCACCAACTCCCAGAGTTCACTCAACTCATGTCCATCGAGTCGGTGATGCCATCCAGCCATCTCATTCTCTGTCGTCCCCTTCTCCTCCCGCCCCAATCCCTCCCAGCATCAGAGTCTTTTCCAGTGAGTCAACTGGTCGCATGAGGTGGCCAAAGTATTGGAGTTTCAGCTTTAGCATCAGTCCTTCCAATGAACACCCAGGATCGACCTCCTGTAGAATGGACTGGTTGGCTCTCCTTGCAGTCCAAGGGACTCTCAAGAGCCTTCTCCAGCACTACAGTTCAAAAGCATAAATTCTTCAGCGATCAGCTTTCTTCACAGTCCAACTCTCACATCCGTACCTAACCACTGGAAAAACCATAGCCTTAACTAGGCGAAACTTTGTTGGCAAAGTAATGTCTCTGCTTTTTAATATGCTATCTAGGCTGGTCATAACTTTCCTTCCAAGGAGTGAGTGTCTTTTAATTTCATGGCTGCAATCAGCATCCGCAGTGATTTTGGAGCCCCAAAATAGTCTGGAGTTATCATATATATACCAAGGTTGTGTTTACAACATGTGGGGGAGAGCATAGGACAATCAGTTATAGAAAAATTACTTTGATTTTGTTATATTCGTTGTATACATGGTATGCAAAGAGCAAAAAGCGTAACTTTGTGTTCATATAAGTAAATAGAATTTATTAAGACCAAAGGATCCAAAAGAACAGCAGTTACACTTACACAAGCTCATGGTGCTTTGAAATGTAAGCTAAATCAGGCTGGTGGCTGATTAGTTAACTGTCTTTACTGGGTTGATAATTGACCATTTTTGCTGAGTTGACAAGAAATCTAAATCTGCGACTCAAAGGGGCTTCCAATATTCTGTTAAAATATCTTTTAAATTTAAAATAAATCCCAATGTTAAGAAGATAAATTGGCTTCTTGTTAGGGATACAGTTTGGTAGAGAATCGGTATCTCTAGAGCTTTGGATGCCTTGTTGAGATTTTAGCTTCTTTTCTCCTTTCCCTGTCGAGCAGGCAAGCAGCTGTATATGTAACCACTTCAGTAAAGATGTAGGGCAGGAAACAGGAATGAGCCACAAGTCTTTGTGGACTTTTTTTCTCAATTTTTAAGCTCTTAGGAGAACCTAGATAATTTTATGAAAGCTAAATCTTCCTTGGTATCATAGGTATAAATTTCTGAACAGAGAGGGAGGCTTGGCTAGACTGTGAATAAGAAGAGACAGACAGAGGGACCAGGGAAGCCACACCTTGTTCTTTAGCAGTTCTGCTGTGGAACTGACTGGCTGGCAGGCAGGCAAGATAGATAGGCAAGTAGGTAGACAGAGAGCTAGATACCTAGCTGTATTATTCCATTGGGTACACATGATCCCTGGAAGGTAAGTGGAAGGACCCTGTCAGCAAGCATGTACAGGAAGCAGTAAGGAAACAGCCAAATTCTAAGAGCCTGTGAATCCTCTACAACGGTCATCCCCAAAGCAAACCATAGGAACCAAAGACTGGGGTCACCATCTAAGATGACTCACAGGTGCCAGGTTACCTGGGACTTCCCCACTTGTAGTGTGGAATCTTCGCAGTCTCAGACAAAGACGTTTGGCATCTTCTCTTTCCATTCCTCCCCCAACCTCAAACAGTTTTTAAGTATGTGCAACTAACTGCTGCTGCTGCTAAGTCCTTCAGTCGTGTCCGACTCTGTGCGACCCCATAGACGGCAGTCCACCAGGCTCCCCCGTCCCTGGGATTCTCCAGGCAAGAACGCTGGAGTGGGTTTGCCATTTCCTTCTCCAGTGTGTGAAAGTGAAAAGTGAGAGTGAAGTCGCTCAGTCTTGTCCGACTAGTAGCGACCCCATGGACTGTAGCCCACCAGGCTCCTCTGTCCATTGGATTTTCTAGGCAAGAGTAGGAAACAAGTCTAAGATGAATATTTCAGAAGAGACTGAGATTTTCACCTGACCTAAGGAATGGTCAGATCAGAAATTGAGATTATGAAATCAAAAGGAATTATGAAAAATATTCTATTTTTTATACACCAGAGCTTGCATACTAAATGATACCTAAAATAGTTGAATACTAGAAGGAAAGAATGTCACCAGTTTTCCAATGTCACTAGCCTTAAATTCTATACTGAGCTAAAACATTGTGTACAATGACCAAAGAACTATGTCATAATTACAAAATTTAGAAACTCTCATAGCATTCCTGAAAAAGACACTTGAAGAACTACTAGTTGATACAGAAATGAATCAATAGCAAAACTTGAGAATTAAAAAATTGTGTAATAAAAATCACATGAAAGCCTGTACAGTAAAATTATGTCTAAATAATGTTTGTAAAAATGATAGTACAAGTAAATGCAAAAAAGGTAGAAAGTTTCTGAAAAAAATTGATGACACAAGAATGATAATTCAAAGATAACTTTCATCATTTGGGCCTATACATATTGTACCTTCATATACAAACTGTACCTTCGAAGATGGGGAAGTAAGATTATTTTTTAATTTTTTAAAATTTTTGTTGAAGTATGATTTATAATGTATTAATTTCTACTATAGAACAAATTGATTCAGTTATACATATATATATATGTATGTTCTTTTACATTATGTTTTTATCATAGGATACTGATTATTGTTCTCTGTGCTGTATATAGTAGTTTCTTGCTGTTTATTCATTCCCTATATAATAGTTTACATTTTCTAACCCCTACCTCCTACTCCATCACTCCTCTAACCCTTACCCCTCGGCATCCAGAAGCCTCTATGTCCGTGAGTCTGTTTCTGTTTCACAGATATGTTCATTTATGTCGTATTTTAGATTCCACACATAAGTGATATCATATGGTATTTGTCTTTATCTTTCTGATTTACTTCACTTTAGTATGATAATCTCTAGTTGCATACATGTTGCTTCAAAAGGTATTATTCCACCCTTTTGATGGCTGAGTAGTATTCCATTATATTTATGTAACACATCTTCATCCATTCTTCTGTTGATGGACATTTAGGTTGTTTCCATGTCTTGGCAATTGTGAGTAGTGCTTCTATGAACATAGGGGTGAATGTATCTTTTGGATTAGAGTTTTCTCTGGATATAAGCCCAGGAGTGGGATAGCTGGATCATATGGTAATTCTATATTTGGTTTTCTGAGAAGCCTTCATACTGTTTTCCAAGTGGCTGTGCCAACTTACATTGGGGAAGTAAGAATTAAAAACATTCTCAGTTTTTTTAATTTACCAAAAATGTCGAAAGATGTGTTAAGAGATTTGATTTTATAATTATAAATATATGGTAAAATAATTGTCCAGAAATCATAAATATCTTATTTTAGATGAAAGAAAAATAAAATGCAAAAAGAAATAAGAATGTAGTATAAATGTGCTTAGTTGGCTCAGATGAAGAATCTTCCTGCAGTGCAGAAGACCTGCGTTTGATCCCTGGGTTGGGAAGATCCCCTGGAAGAGGCCATGGCAACCCATTCCAGAAACCATAAATAGATTATTTTAAATGAAAGAAAAATAAAAGGCAAAAGGAAATAAGAAGGTAGTATAAATAGGATACACAAAACAATTACTAAAGTAGGTCTGGTCATATTGCATATGATAATGGAGTTCAGTTCAGTTCAGTTCAGTCGCTCAGTCGTGTCCGACTCTCGGCGACCCCATGAATCACAGCATGCCAGGCCTCCCTGTCCATCACCAACTCCCGGAGTTCACTCAAACTCATGTCCACAGAGTCGGTGATGCCATCCAGCCATCTCATTCTCGGTTGTCCCCTTCTCCTCCCGCCCCCAACCTTTCCTAGCATCAGAGTCTTTTCCAGTGAGTCAACTCGTCGCATGAGGTGGCAGCTAATGCGTTAAACTCCTTAAATTATAAAACTCTCCATTCGCTTTGAAAAAAAAAAAACTTATTATTGAACATATGCTGTTATAAGAGAAATGCCTACATTCAAAGGTATCTTTGGGCTATCCATTATTGCTGAATCCTGAAACCCTAATGTAATATCACTAAAGTGATTATTTTAAAAGACATAGACACACAAGGATACTGAAAATTGGAGTAGAGACAATACTGACAGGGCTTTGAAGCCTGGGAAACATATGACTAAGAGGCCATGGCCTGATCTACACCACAGAATGTTCAAAAGACTCAAGAACCAATGTCCTTAGGTACCTCAGTGAGGGGGAGGCTGATAAAAGAGCTGTTGGATGAGAGCTATTTGAGAAGCAGTTGTCTGACTTTATCTCCTTTCCCACTCTTTCCCCTAACTGCCCCTCCTACACCCTATTCATTGTCTCTCACTCCATGGAAAATTGACAGACACGATCTCCGGACTGAGAGACACAAGGAAAAGTTGAGGGCAAGCGTGACAAAACAAAGATCTGACAAAAACAAAGCCCATGGGCATCAAGGGTACACATGCCAACTACACAATGAGACTTCCTCCTCAAGTACTTTTGCCTTTTTACAGCCCTTCTACAGCCAGGACTTAACTTCTGGGTAGGGCCTTAGAGAGTTTTTCAGTGGGAAATGTGTGTACCCCAAAGAAGGGGACTAAAGGCTCTGATGCAGAGACAACACATGGCCCAGTCAAATCACCTTACTGTCAATCTCAAGAGCGAAGGTCCCATCACAAGCACAGGGCTTCTAATCAACTTTCAGGCCCTTCAATCCTAAATACAGTAAAGAAACCAGGATTAGCAAGCATTTTAGGAACGCCTCTAATGTGAAAGTGAAGGGATCGAAACAAACAGAAAAAGAAAACAATTTGGAGGAAAAAAAAATAGTGAAAAGTGAAAGAACAAAGAATATCATAATCAGAGAGAAGTACTGAATCTCAAACTCAAGTATATGAGACTATTATTCAAAAATGGCAAATCATATCTATAACTGCATCTAATTTTAATATTTGATAAAGGTTAAAACCAATAATTATTAATACTATAAAAGGTGTGATGTACTTTCCCAAACCTTGTTGGAATAGTAAACCAAGATACATTTATTTCTACATGAACATTTATCTGCATTTTTGCCCAGAAAACCCAGTTCTAGAAAATAATCTTGTGTAAATTATTATACATGCACAAATAGATATATAAGAACAGTCAATCTGAAAGTATTCAGAATAGCAAAAAGTGAGAAAAATTCCATATGTGCATGGAAAAGTGGATGGTTTGCATATAAAGTGACTCAGATTGTTTTAGTTATTAGGAATCATATGTAACAATAATTGAAGACTGAAAATATTTGTAATATAATTTTAAAACTTATAAGTTGCAATTTTAGCTTTGAAAAAGTTTCGGTATGTGTGCATATGTGTTTAGGTATACATATAAATGCTAAGAAATAAAGAGGACTGAAACGTATATCAAAATTTAGTTGTTTATTTCTGAGTAATGGGGTTATGAATTAAACTTATTTTCTATTTTCGTATTTTTATTCATGTTCTTCAAATCTTTAAATTTGAAAATAAATCTGAATATTTTAAATCTTTAAATAGAAATTTGAAATTGTCTGCAGTTGAATTGGCGAGTGACAAGTATGGAATGAACAGTTGTCCAAAGCATTTGATTGCTATTATAGACTTAGTGTTCCTACTGGCAGAAGAAGCCCAAAATAACCAATAAAACTTGTTCACACAACTGTGCTGACAATGATATTAATGCCTAGAACAACACAACAGTTCACTAAGGGAAAACCATGTTGGGTTCAACTCAGAACCAGAGGAGGGTAAAAGCAAATGGAAAAAGATGAAATTGACAGGGAAACCTAATGCTCAATTCAAGCTCCCTGCCTGGGTGGGCAGTTTGAGTGGGAAGCTAACCTCTCCAGAATTTGGGTTCACTGACCGCAAGTAGAACAAAGGCTTGCAGAGCAGGCCAGATTGAAACAAGTAGCTATAAAAGTGTTCTGCCCTGTGAGTACCACCCTAGAGCATAATTGGCCACCTGAACAAAGGAAAACAGTGCCTGGGGTTTCTCCATTCAGGAAGCAAATCTGAAGAGCAGGAACTGGTGCCATGTGCCAACACTTCCCCAAGATCAGAGGCCAAGAAAATAGTATAATATCTGAAAAACAAATCTGGTCAGTTTCTCATAGGACTTCCTAACTCAACTATTTTGAATTGGCACTATATTTCTAAGGATCTGAGTATTGGTTCTATCCTAAAACCATGAGATTTTGTGAGGTTACTTTTACATGGTAACAGACTGCTAGGTTATATAAACTATCACTTCTGATATTGGAAAGAGAGCTAGTCTACCTGAATTGTTGGAATACCTGTTACTTTAATACAAAACAACAACAGCATGTATATAAATACATATATACATAACACACACACACGTGTGTTTCTGTGCGTGTGTATATAGAAGATAAATAGGTTTCTTCCGGGGGATACAGTTTGGTAGAGAATCGGTGTCTCTAGAGCTTTGGATGCCTTGTTGAGATTTTAGCTTCTTTTCTCCTTTCCCTGTCGAGCAGGCAAGCAGCTGTATATGTAACCACTTTAGTAAAGATGTAGGGCAGGAAACAGGAATGAGCCACAAGTCTTTGTGGACTTTTTTTTCTCAATTTTTAAGCTCTTAGGAGAACCTAGATAATTTTATGATGAAGCTAAATCTTCCTTGGTATCATAGGCATAAATTTCTGAACAGAGAGGGAGGCTTGGCTAGACTGTGAATAAGAAGAGACAGACAGAAGGTGATTGGTTCATGGACTAGGGAAGCCATATCTTGGTAAAGAGTCTGCCTGCAGTGTGTGAGACCTGAGTTCAATCCCTGGGTCAGGAAGATTCCCCTGGAGAAGTGAATGGTTACCCAGTATTCTTGCCTGGAGTATTCCACTGATGAACTAGGGAAGCCATATCTTGGTAAAGAGTCTGCCTGCAGTACACGAGACCTGAGTCAATCCCTGAGTCAGGAAGATTCCCCTGGAGAAGGGAATGGTTACCCAGTATTCTTGCCTGGAGTATTCCACTGACAGAGGAGCTTAGGGGGCTATAGTCCATGGTGTCACAAACAGTTGGACTTGACTGAGCAACTTTCACTTTCATGAAAAAATATATGTATACATATATATGAAAAAATATATATAGGCCTCAGTTCCTTTTTTTCCACTAATATAAGCATTCATCCACTGTCCTTTATATATGAGGCATTGGTTATGCCTAGCTATTGATGAGTATTTAAAGACAAGTCCCATGTGTTGTTCTTCAAATCTAGTAGGGGAGGGAATAAAATTAATATATACATGCTTTACTTATGTAACTATATATTATATAAAGGGCTCTTATTAGTCAATGTAGCTAGGCAATTTGCATTAATTAAAAAAAACCTTGTTATATCAATGACTTCACATAATAAAACTTTATTTATCAATCATAAAAATCTAAAGAACATAAGAAGTTCTTTAGAGCAAAACTCCACCAAATGGTGACTTAAGAATATAGACCAAAACATACCCTCCAAATTTGCTGCCAAAAAGAGATGGAAGTGGCACACTGGCTTTTAAATATTTCATATCAGAAGTGATGTTTGTACCACGTGTGAGAATATGTGTGTGTGGTGAGAATACATAAGATCTCAACAAATTTCATTTATGTAGTACAGCATTATTAACTATAGTTATCATATTGATGAATGCATTTCATAACTGAATATTTGTACCTTCTCACTAGCTCTCCTGACTTTCCCCTGGCCTCTGGAAACCACCTTTCCACTCTCTGGTTGTATGAGTTCAATTTTTTAAGTTCCACATATAAATGAGATTATGCAGTATTTACATTTCTGTTTGACTTTATTTCACTTAGCATAAGGTCCATGTTGTCACAGGTGGCAGGATGTCCTTCTGTTTTATGGCTGAATAATATCCTATTGTGTGTGTGTGTGTGTGTGTGTGTATGAATGAATATTTACATATATATGTACATCAACCACATGTCTTTATCCATAGCCATCTCTTGGGTTCATAAGTTGTTGCCATATCTTGGCTATTGTGAATTATGCTTCAGAGAACATGAAAGGGTAGATGCCTGTTGGAGATACTAATTTCATTTCTTTTAGATATGTGCTCAGAAGTGAGATTTCTGGTAGTTCATATGGTATTTCTATTTTTAATCTTTTTAGAAACCTTTATACTGTTTTCCATAATGGCTGCACCAGTTTACAGTCCCACCAGCAGTGTGAAAAAGTTCCCTTTTCTCTACACCCTCCCCAATACTCATTATCTCAAATCTTTTTGATAACAGCTATCCTAACAGGTGTGATAGCTCATTGTGGCTTTGGTTTGCGTTTCCCTCAGAATTAGTAATATTGAGTACCTTTGCATATACCTTTTAGCCGTTTCTATGTCTTCTTTGGAAAAATGTCTATTCACGTCCTTTTTCCACTTTTAAATCACGTTATTTTTTTATATTAGCTGTATAAGTTTCTTATATGTTTTTTACATTAACCCCTTATTAGATACATGGAATGAAGATATCTTCTCCCATTCTATAGGTTGTCTTTTCATTTTGTTTACTGTTTCCTTTGCTCTACAGAAGCTTTTTAGCTTGATGTAGTCCCACTTGTTTATTTTTGCATCTGTTGCCCATGGTTTTGGTGTGCTACCCAAAAAAATCATTGAAAAGACCAATGTCAAAATCTTTTCCTTGCATTTTTTGGTAAGAATTTTATAGTTTCAGTTCTTATATTTAAGTTTTTAATACATTTCAGTTTCATTTTTTGTGTATGGTATAAGACCAGAGTCCAGTTTTATTGTTTTGCATGTGGATATTGGGTTTCCCAAACACAATCTATTGAAGAGACTGTCCTTTCCTCACTGTGTGTTCTTGGCACACTTGTTAAAGATGAGTTAACTGTATATGTATGGGTTTATTTCTGGTTCTCTGTTCTCTTCTTTTGGTCTAGTGTCTGTTTTAATGCCAGTACCTCAGGGCTGTTTTAGGCTGTGCAGTTGGTTGGAGTTCAGTGGGCCTGCTTCTAGGGACAAAGACAATTGTTTCTCCCATCAAGTCTCTGGGCAGGCAGGACTTCTGTGAGACCATGGCTGAGAGAGGCTGAGGTTGAGTGATAGAACCATTTCTGGATCTGCTATCAGGCTGAGGGTGGTGGCCTGCCTCAGAAGGGATGAGTATGGGGAACAGATGGGCAGAATTGCCTCCAGATTTTAGCTAAGAGGGGCTGGAGTCAGGTCACAGGACCATACCCAGGACCAATGTCAGCAGGCCTGTTAGCCAAGGCACCTATGGGCTTGACTCCTGCTGGGTCCCCTGATGGGTGGTCCTGGCAGCAGAGCCAAGGCCAGTTGGGGTTGTGGTTAAGCCAGTTCCACAGGGGATGGAGCTATTTCTGGGTCTGTATCTAGGACCATGGGCATCCCAGGTGACTCAGTGATGAAGAATCCACCCGCCAATGTAGGAGACACAGGAGAGGTAGGTTCTGTCCCTGGGTAGGGAAGATCCTCTGGAAGAGGACATGGCAACTCACTCCAGTATTCTTGCCAGGACAATTTCATGGACAGAGGAGCCTGGCAGCTTACAGTCCATGGGGTCGCAAACAGTTGGACATGGCTGAGTGACTGAGCACGCATGCATCCCAGACCATGTTTGGTGAGTCAGCCACCTGGGCATGGGCCTGCCTTCTCAAAATACCCCTCCTCAGTCTTGGACTCCACTGGAGTTTTAGTCTCCTACGTGGGTCCCAAAGTTCCCACAAAGATACTTTTATCTGCCAGATTATAGTTGCGAGGACACAAAGGAGCAGGGGACCTCCTATTTTGCCAGCTTGCTGAAGTCACCTCTAATTTCTTATTTTTGTATTTAACCTAATAGCCTTGGGGGGGATGTTGATTAAAATTTTGTATTTATTAATGTAAATGAAGGGAGCTTGCTTAGCACAATGCCAGCACATAACAAGCTCTTCATGACTATTTTGACCCATTAACTAAGAAACAATAGTAAGAAAATGATTCTGTAGCAACGCAAAATTATATCCATGTATGACATGGTTAACTGTTTAAGAAATTCTCTTTGAAAATAGTACAATTGATTTGAAAAGAACTGGAAGAGATAAGTCATCTGGTAGAGGTTCTAGAAATATAAGATCAACCCTCAGGCCCAAATCAACCAAAGTTCTAATCCAAATTCAGAAAACAAAGCTATTTAAAAATTCAGGACCATAGCAGACATAACAATTTAAGTGATCTTTTTCACAGATATTTCTATCCAAAACTTTGTAGGAATTTCTCAGCAAACTTGTTTCAATCTTAATTATGTCTTTTCCTTCTTTTTTCCTTCCCTTTTGTTGTTAGCTGGCTCCATTTTTGTGTAATTATGCTACCCTTATATGATGGTTTCCACATTAGATGAGGCAGAACCACTATAGTCTGCGATTATTGCTAAGGTGGGCTCTGGTTCAGTGTTTCCATTCCTTTTCTCCCTTCACTGACAATTACAGACAGAATGGTATCAACTTTAAAATCAAGACATCTGCGTTTAAACAAACATCTCTGCTGCAAAATTACTGTTACGAAGCTAGCTACAAAGACATGTACTAAGTTTGAAAGATAAACATCCAAATAAATAGAGATATCTCACATACAACAAAGTGCCTTGAAACTTGGACTTCTCTGATTCTAATGACCTCTCTTATTCTAACAAAGAAAAATTCTGAAGAGAAGTAACTTCCATAGACAAGAACTGCTGAACAAAATCCTAAATCATTGCTCCTAAGTATTTATGTTTTAGAGAAGGGAATGGCAGTACTCCAGTATTCTTGCCTGGGACATCCCATGAACAGAGGAGCCTGGTGTGCTACAGTCCATGGGGTCACAAAGAGTCAGACACGACTTAAGCCACTAACACTTTCAAATACTTATATTGACAGCAGCCAGAATACAGTTCTCAATTGGCTCTAGCTGCCAAAACAAAAACCCATAGAGGTTATAATCCAGGAAATTCAGCTCAACTGTTTAAAGCATATTTGGAGAAACCTACTAAGTGTTGGGCACCACTGGCCTCTGGAAATACAAAAATGTGTATGGTATTTTCATGCTGATACTGGATTACTCTGGATTACACACTTATTCAAACCCTAATAGCAAGTCTGGATACATTACTGTTATCTAAAGAATATTCCCAAAGGCATTCATTAACCTTATGACTCAGTCAACATTTGTACTTAAATCATAATTAAGTCTTTTATTAAGCTCCCACAGCATTCTAGACTCTAAAATCCACCTAAATATGTAAAACTCTCACTCTCAAGGTGGTACTGGGACTAATGGTCCTATTTTTCTAGTATCTCTCATCCCTAATTATCTGGAAAAAAAAAAGCACTGTGTACATTGAAATGCTTTATTTCATTATATTAAATGAAAGTTTACACATGGAGACTGCTGAGTGCTCCATACATATGCTACACTATTTGTCCTTAAGTCTAGGGATTTCCTTTTCTTGGCATGAATTATAGGAGAAGTGCCTCACACCCAGACTGAGTGAGTTATTCTAGCTTATGGTGGTGTTGGAGAGAAAAGCACATAAACCAGAGGATGTCATTAGACCAGTGACAATGGAGGAGAAAATATCCAGCGCTGACAGCCCCGCTCACTTGCAAGCTGATGGGTGTCAGCATGCCGAGCAGTACAGACAGAACGGCTTAGGAGGGGTTTTGCTGCATCTGGCGAGAAAGGAAGTGTAACAGCAAAAAGAGAACAAAATATTGTATGTCTGTGTTTGCTCCACCTAGGAAAAGCAGACACAATGAATCCACAGTATGTATAGAGAAGGAACTAACCACATGTATTAATACGGTCTTTGTGCCTCGGCTATAAAACAGGTTCTGGGCTTGTAGTTAAAGTGTCTGCACAGATGGGGCCTTTTCCCCTTTCTTTGCAATATTCCATATTCTAATTATGACTTGCACTGCTTCTGGCACGAAAGCAAGGCCACTGATGTGGCCCCCAGAGTGGGCATGATAAAAAGCCAGGCCCATGAACTCGTATGACTGCTCTTTTCCACTTCCCTTCTCCTCCCTTGGCTAATTCAGTCTGGTTTTTTGGTTTTTTTTTTTTGACAGCATTTGGAATTCTTCAAGCTGTCTCTGGTTGCTTTTCACTCACTGGGAAAAAAAAGAAAAAAAAGGATCAGATCTTCGGAAGTAACTCTATAGTTACTGGAAGGAGAGGAAGCCCAGACTAGTTAACAGTGTGGTTGGTATAAAACCCCACAAGCATGTGAAGTGCTAATAATTGATTACAGTAAAAAGGACTGTGTGAGAGCTAGTGGAATTGCCCCGTGTTCTATATAAAATCCAAGTGCAAATCTCAATCAAGGGTGACAGGTTTCCCCACTTCATATGGTACTTCATTTTGGCCCTAAAGGTTTAGGTTTTCCATTTTAGACTGTAAAAGAATATCATAAAATTAATGAAGATCACTAAATGAGGTAGATGGTCTAAATCTTATATTTTTGTGATGGCTAGTAGAGTCTTGTAAGTTTTCTCTTCTGTACAAACTGATTTGAACTATCGAATGTTAGGAGATTCATTGAACTGTACCTTAACATTCCATCAGATTCTTATGAACAACAATTTTTGGTAACCATGAATTTCAAGCTGTGTAGCTGTAAATATAGGAAAGTATCCTACACAATTGGTACTTAGGTTTTAGCTCTTTGAATATAGTACTAACATAATTCTTAGGTAAAATGCCTTTCATTTTAATGTTATCATTTAAAATACTTGACGCTTTTTCCCCTCTTTTTCTCTCTTGGAGTCATTTTCTCCTGATATATCAATACTCTATCATTTGATAATCATGAGCATTGTTGTGTTCATTCACTCATTCATTTTTTTTTTCAACAAATATGCATTAGTGCCAGGAAGTAGAGTAGTTAACATACCAGAGTGAAACCCATACTCTCCTATCTCTAGAAGGAGATCAGTAAAAGATAAATGAAACATATAGTAAGCTAGATATTGATAGAAATTATAGAAAAAATATTTAAGAGGAATAGGGAATGGAATTTTAAATATGGTGGCCAGGGAGTGCTTCTCTGACAATGCTATTTGTACTTCAATAGAAACAGACAAAAATACATTCATGTGTATTTATGATGGAAAATGGTTTTGCTGAGGAAATGAGTGCAAAAGCTTTGAAGGTAGATTATTCATGAAGTGTGAGAAGAGGAACATAATGGAGCAACCAGTATAACCAGAATGGAGCAGCCAGTGAAGTTGACCATGGAGACATCACCAGGACCAGACTGTGTAGACCAATGTAAGGACTTTAGTTTTTACTCTGAGTGAGATGAGAAGCCTTGGAGGGTTTATGTAGAACAGTGACATGTTTGAATTTATGATTTGAAAGTCAGTAATATTGGTAATAAACTGTTGGAGTGAAAAAGGCAGAAATGAGAATATTAGCTGCAATTATTCATTTAAAAAATGATGATGCTTTGGACTAAGCTGATACAGATGAAGTGAATACAGATGGTTGGATTATAGATGTATTTTAAAGGTAGATTGAGTGGTACTTGGTGATGGATTGAAAGTAAATTATGAAGAGAAAAATTCAGAGATTTTGGCGTTGGCAAATGAAATGTGGATTTGTCATTTACTGATATGGAGAAGACTATGGAGAACAGGTGGAGGGAATGGTAAGAGCATGATTTTGGAGTTGCTGAACTTGAGATACCTATTAGATATCTAATTAGAGAGATGTTGAGTTTAGAGAAGAGGTCCAGGATGCAGTTATCTATCTTGGAGTTGTCCATGGAGAAATGATTTTTTAAATAATCTAAAAAAGAGATGTGCTATCCAAAATAGTGTAGGAAGAGAAGGCTCTGGGGTCTTAGGCCTGAATCACTCCAGTGATTCCTGGTCAGAGGGATTAAGAGATACCCTCAAAGGAATATTAGCTGAAGCAGCTAATGAGAAAAAGAGAAAACCTGAAGACTGTAGTATCCTGCAGTCCACATGAGGAGACTTTCAAGTAGGAGGGGGAGTGATCAACTGTATCAAATTCTGATGACGGGTCAAATGAGATGATGAACAGGAACTGATTTGGATTTAGTAAAGGAGAAAAGGAAAGATATAAGCATCTGAATGCAGAGTTCCAAAGAATAGCTAGGAGAGATAAGAAAGCCTTCCTCAGTGATCCATGCAAAGAAATAGAGGAAAACAACAGAATAGGAAAAACAAGAGACCTCTTCAAGAAAATTAGAGATACCAAGGGAACATTTCATGCAAAGATGGGCTCAATAAAGGACAGAAATGGTATGGACTTAACAGAAGCAGAAGATATTAAGAAGAGGTGGCAAGAATACACAGAACTGTACAAAAAAGATCTTCACGACCAAGATAGTCACAATAACGTGATCACTGACCTAGAGCCAGACATCTTGGAATGTGAAGTCAAGTGGGCCTTAGAAAGCATCACTACTAACAAAGCTAGTGGAGGTGATGGAATTCCAGTTGAGCTATTTCAAGTCTTGAAAGATGATGCTGTGAAAGTGCTGCACTCAATATGCCAGCAGATTTGGAAAACTCAGCAGTGGCCACAGGACTGGAAGAGGTCAGTCTTCATTCCAATCCCAAAGAAAGGCAATGCCAAAGAATGCTCAAACTACCGCACAATTGCACTCATCTCACATGCTAGTAAAGTCATGCTCAAAATTCTCCAAGCCAGACTTCAGCAGTATGTAAACCGTGAACTCCCAGATGTTCAAGCAGGTTTTAGAAAAGGCAGAGGCACCAGAGATCAAATTGCCAACATCCGCTGGATCATGGAGAAAGCAAGAGAGTTCCAGAAAAACAATTATTTCTGCTTCATTGACTATGCCAAAGCCTTTGACTGTGTCGATCACAATAAACTGTGGAAAATTCTGAAAGAGATGGGAATCCCAGACCACCTGACCTGCCTCTTGAGAAACCTGTATGCAGGTCAGGAAGCAACAGTTAGAACTGGACATGGAACAACTGACTGGTTCCAAATAGGAAAAGGAGTACGTCAAGGCTGTATATTGTCACCCTGCTTATTTAACTTATATGCAGAGTACATCATGAGGAACGCTGGGCTGGAAGAAGCACAAGCTGGAATCAAGATTGCTGGGAGAAATATCAATAACCTCAGATATGCAGATGACACTACCCTTATGGCAGAAAGTGAAGAGGAACTAAAAAGCCTCTTGATGAAAGTGAAAGAGGAGAGTGAAAAGCTTGGCTTGAAGCTCAACATTCAGAAAACAAAGATCATGGCATCTGGTCCCATCACTTCATGGGAAATAGATGGAAAAACAGTGGAAACAGTGTCAGACTTTATTTTTTTGGGCTCCAAAATCACTGCAGATGCTGATTGCAGCCATGAAGTTAAAAGACGCTTACTCCTTGGAAGGAAAGTTATGACCAACCTTGATAGTATATTAAAAAGCAGAGACATTACTTTGCCAACAAAGGTCCATCTAGTCAAGGCAATGGTTTTTCCCATGGTCATGTATGGATGTGAGAGTTGGACTGTGAAGAAAGCTGATCGCCGAAGAATCGATACTTTTGAACTGTGGTGTTGGAGAAGACTCTTGAGAGTCCCTTATACTGCAAGGAGATCCAACCAGTCCATTCTAAAGGAGATCAATCCTGGATGTTCATTGGAGGGACTGATGCTGAAGCTGAAACTGCAATACTTTGGCCACCTCATGCGGCGAGTTGACTCACTGGAAAAGACTCTGATGCTGGGAAAGGTTGGGGGCGGGAGGAGAAGGGGATGACAGAGAAGGAGATGGCTGGATGGCATCACCGACTCTGTGGACATGAGTTTGAGTGAGCTCCGGGAGTTGGTGATGGACAGGGAGGTCTGGCGTGCTGTGATTCATGGGGTCGCGGAGAGTCGGACATGACTGAGCAACTGAACTGAACTGAGCATGGAATTCATTGGTGATTAGACAAGAAAAATTTCATTAGTGTGGTGAGTTCCAAAGCTTGACTGGAGAGGCTATAAGAAAGAAAGATAGGAAAAGAGAGAATTGAGGACTGTTAATTTAGACAACATTGTGAAAGCTTTTTTTTTTTTTTTTAGATAAAAGGAAATGAAAAATTAAGTGCTAGCTGAATGGGATGATAGAGTCAATAAAATCCTTTTCTTTTTTTCAGACAGGAGTGATAGTGCGTGTTTGTTATACATGATCTAGTAGGAAGTAGAGAAAAATAAAACAAGAGTGACAACGATGTCCAGAAGTAGGAGAGTAAGCAAACAGTCTCCTGCCCAGTGGAAGAACTGTCTTTAGATAGGAACAAGTTTAAGTCATCCACAGTCCAGAGAACAGATAGAAGTCGGTGGTTAGTTATTACGGTAGGACCTTGTGGAAGCTCTCTTCTGTTTGTTTCTATTTTATCTGAAAGCAAGGTCATCAGCTAAGAGTTAGGATTTAAGAAGAAGCATCACGAGTTTGAGGAGAGAAGCAAAAGTAGGAATTATTTTTCAAGGAGAGTGAAAGAATGAATGGACTGGGGAAATACGATTGCCAGGCGACATTAAGAGCCCACTTGAGATTAGAGGTCATACATTTAAAGGAAGACAATCGTTATGGTTGTGTTTTTCCGCAGTCATATTCATCTGTATGGGAGCAGATGTAGAGTAGGCAGAGAGGTGGATTTAACCATGGATTAACCATGGGTGAAATTCTGCAAGACAAATATAATCAAGGAGCGAGAGATGGAGGGAGGGAGAGAGGCAGGAAAAGAGGGAAGGAAAGGGAGAGAGGGAGAAATTAGAATGATGGATCATGAGATATAAGGTAGGTGAATAAGAAAGACAGCTCATAAAATCAAAAGGGTGACAATAAAAAAGTGGTATGATCAATCAATTTTGGCCCCCATGATGTATAAATAAGCATGAAATGGAAAGACAAAAAATAATAGTCATGAAGAGAGATTCCCGAAAATGCAATTTTGGGAAGTTAAGTTGCTGCTGTTCAGTTGCTCAGTCATGTCCGACTCTGCGACCCCATAGACTGCAGCACGCCAGGCTTCCTTGTCTTTCACGATCTCCTGGAGTTTACACAAACTCAGATCCATTGACTTAATGATGCCATCCAACCATCTCATCCTCAAAGTCCCCCTTTTCTCCTGCCCTGTATCTTCCCCAGCGTCAGGATCTTTTCCAATGAGTCAGCTCTTCGTATCAGGTGGCCAAAGTATTGGAGCTTCAGCATCAGTCCTTCCAATGAATATTCAGGGTTGGTTTCCTTTAGGATTCACTGATTTGATCTCTTTGCTGTCCAGGAGACTCTCAAGAGTCTTCTCCAGCACCACAGTTTGAAAACATCTATTGTTTCGGTGCCCAGCCTTCTTTATGGTCCATCTCTCACATCCATACATAACCACTGGAAAAACCATAAGGAAGTTAAGAGTTGTTAGTAAAAAGAAACTATATGGTGTAACCTTAGTACTGTCTGTCTTACATAGATGGAAGGTGATCATTTTAGAGGAGAAGAGGGCAGGGCACCAAGAAGCTAGACTGAAGGAGCATCTACATAGATTTTGAAATCAGCAAGAATTAAGACAGGAGTAGTTTAGGAGAGAGTGACCTTTATCTAAGAATTAAATTCTGAAAGAAAAAAAGGGAAGTGACCTAGCAGCCAACAAATGAATGCAACAGGGAAAGGTAACATGAGCTCTCATAGCATGAGCTTTAAAGTGGGAAGAATTGATGAAGGAGAAAGAATTGCTGAGAAATAACGACAAGGGACAAGTGCATGGCCCATGTACAGGCCCAGGGGTAGGAGAGTGTGGAAAAGAACCACCTGTTAAGGGGACTCCTGAGGAAGCAGTATCCTCAAGGAAGAACCAATTGCAGTTTCAGGGGTGGTTCTCAGCCTTGGCTGCTCATCTCATAAATAGATTAGGTAGATAACAGGTAGGATGAAGGGCTACCCCGGTGGCTCAGTGGTATAGAATCTGCCTGTGATGCAGAAGATGCAGGAGACCTGGGTTCAATCCCTGGATGGGGAGAATCCCATGGACAGAGGAGCTTGGTGGGCTATAGTCCATAGGTTCGAAAAGAACTGGACATGACTGAAGTGACTGAGCATGCATGCACAGATAGGCTGAAAGTGAAAGTGTTAGTTGCTCAGTGTTGTCTGACTCTTTGAGACCCCATGGACTGTAGTCCACCAGGCTCCTCTGTCCATGGGATTCTCCAGGCAAGAATACTGCAGTGGGTTGCCATTCCCTTCTCTGGGGATCTTCCCAACCTAGGGATTGAACCTGGGTTTCCTAAACTGCAGGCACATTCTTTACCATCTGAGCCACCAGATAAGCCCTAGATAGGATGAATAGATATGAAAATTTGTGGTGGAAAGCTTTACAAGTGAAACTGAAAATTATTTATTTGAAATAGGTCTAGATAGAACAGCCTATCTATCTAGACTATAAGTCTATTCTATATAGTCTATCTAGATTTATTTCAAATAAATAATTTTCAGTTTCACTCATAAAGTTTTCCCCCAAAATTCTTATGGAAAATCTGCCATAGGATTAAAACAAGTAATTTTTCAGTCAATTAAATTTCATGAAAGACATTACTTACATTCTCTATTATGTAGTGAAAAAAGTATCCAGGGCCATGCACATAATCAGTTTTCATTATCCCAGAAGATCTAATCAAACATAATTAGGCAGGAAGTAATCTCACTTAAACATTCTTTTGGTATGAAGAGTTCTCCAACAATAATAAAAAGACTAATCCTTCTTCACGTGTAACACTGAAGATATGGAATTACATGTGTCACTGGGTATAATCCAAGATGGCTGTGCTACAGCCACAGGAAGGCCATGGTGCTCTATTGAGCTGGCTGTCCACACTGCCTCTGTTACAGGCACTATACCCAAGGAGACCTATACATACAGCAGCTGTCTACCCTGTTTGTGAAAAAAGCTGTGTTTCTATGATTCCTATATGGTGGTTGTTGTTCAGTTGCTAAGTCATGTCTGACTCTTTATGACCCCATGGACTGCAATGTGTAAGGCTTCTGTGTCCTTCACCATCTTGCGGAGTTATGTCAGACTCATGTCCATTGAGTTGGTGATGCCATCTGACCATCTCATCTTCTGTCATCCCGTTTTCCTTTTGCCCTCAGTCTTTCCCAGCATCAGGGTCTTTTCCAGCAAGTCAGCTCTTCTCATCAGTAGGCTAAAGTAATGGAGCTTCAGCTTCAGCACTTCCAGTGAATATTCATGGTTGATTTCCTTTAGGATTGACTGGTTTGATCTCCTTGTATTATGGTTTATAGTTCACTGTGAATTAATGTATAATTGGTGCTAGAGAAAAAGGTCAAGTGCTTAATTATAAGAGACAAAAGAGCCAATTCAAACCTTTTGAAGGCTTAATATTTTATCATTTGAAAATGTATTCATTTACTTCTTCAAACAACAGTTTTCTGAGTATCTAATATGTGCGAGGCACTCTACATGCTAATGGGCACACAGCAGTGAATGCAACTCAAACTTCCCGTAGTTTACATTCTTCTTCACTCTGATGAAGAGTCTTTTTATTCACCACCCAAAAAGCTAGATATATGAGTGTTCCCAGATAAATAGAGGGGGCAGGGATTAACTTTAAATGGATATTTCCTCCTAAAATTATTTCCTGATATCCCTTGTGAAAATTGAAGATATATAGGAGTCTTACAAAACTTGGAATGAAAACTCACAAACTCAGAGAAAGCTAGTTTCTCAGTAAATCTCTTGTGATGTTCGTAATTTCAAAAATCAAAAACAAATGTTTCTGCCACCCCTAACAAGTGAACGAAGGCAGTTAAAATCAACTCATACATCTTAGATTTTTTGTTGAAGATGAATACTAAGAACATAGATGAGATTTTAAAAGAACGAGAGAGATCTGAGGGTTTAAAAATAAAAAATGTAGCCATAATTCCTCCGAGAGGAAGAGCTAAGACAAAATAGAGTGATGTTGCAGAAAGAAATGAAAATCCCCAAGGCAACCCAGCAAAGGAAGAAGAGGTTCTCTTAAAGTATAAATGGGCTTTTGTTGAATTTTAACAAGCCCTCAAAGGACAGATGCCCGGAGATGTCTGAAGTTCTTCATTTAATGTGAAAATACTTTACACTTTCCTTTAAACAAAGAAATCACCCCACTGGCTAGGAGCCAGAACTTGCACATTTTTTGAGGCACCACAGGAAAAGAGAAAAGAAAGAAGCCAAGCATTTCCACATTCCCCCTAGGGGAAGAATATGCCCGGGTCCCAGATTCTCATCAGTGGCAGCTCTGGATCCCTGATTAATGAGTCCTTCCATGCTCCCGGCTTTGCCGCCCCCACCGCTGCGCTCCAGTTTCAATTTTCACCCCCTATCTGGACGTGGCTCCTCAGTGAAGAAAGCCCAGAAATGATGTGGAGGGAATAAAAGGGAAATGCAGATATTAGTGCTACCTGACCAGCAGGAAATTTGAACTGTCTCAATTGAGATGGCCCAAAGAGCTGTTGAAATGTAAGATAAAGTTTAGAACAGGATTACTATGCCATGGATTATTTGTGGGGGAGGGAACAGAGTTTAAACTACAACTTTATGAGTCACTGTGGCATACTATCACTGTTTCATTCCCTCCTTCTCTGGATGGAGACTTCTTTAAGTCACAGCTGCCGTTGAGGCTTTTTATTTAACCTCCTGAAAAGGACTCTCTGTGTCATTTGGGTGGTTGAGCTGGGATAACTTATCTGTGGGTTATGATTTATTTGAGTATGTGACCGTGATAATCGCAGATACAGATAACCATAGCAATAACACCTACCTTTCATACTATCTGGGTTCTATAAATATAAGATAAATACATCTCCACAGCATGGCAATATGGCACAGAAATGGAAGATATGAGATGCTCGTGATTCACTCACGGTCCCCCAGCCAGGGGGCTTCCCAGATGGGCAGTGGTAGAGTCCGCCTGCCAATTCAGGAGACCTGGGTTTGATCCCTGGGTTGGGAAGATCCCCTGGAGAAGGGAATGGCAACACACTCCAGTATTCTTGCCTGAAAAATTCCATGGATACATGAGCCTGGCGGGCTACAGTCCATGGGGTCACAGAGAGTAGACATGACTGGCGACTAACAGTTTCACTTTCAGCCTGTTTCTGAGCTGTATGACCTTGGACAAGTAGCAGCCTTGTTAAGACTCAATTTTCTCATCTGTTAATCAGAGTGATAATAGGTTTACTTTAAAGATTAAATGAGATGATGCATAATAGATAAAACATAATCTGGATACTAACATTATAATAAACGATGGCAGTTAATTAGATGTCAATAACATGCGCCCCAAGTAGTGATTGCACCCCAATGGAATCTAAAATTTCCACTTGTTTTACTCCCAGAATATATATTAAAAGGTTGTTTTATACAGCTCAGGGATTAGAAGATGGCGGGGATATTTTTAGTTACAAGAAAGAATTGTGAAAATTAATTTGTGTGTGTTAATCACTCAGTGTCTGACTCTTTGCGACCCCATGGAGTGTAGTCCACCAGGCTTCTCTGTCCATAGGATTCTCTAGGCAAGAATACTGGAGTGGGTAACCATTCCCTACTCTAGGGGATCTTCCTGACCCAGGGATGAATCCCAGGTCTTGTGCATTGCAGGCAGATTCTTTGCTGTCTGAGCCACCAGGGAAGCCCAAAAATTAATTTGAGCATATCTAAATCCTGGAGGAGAAGGGGACAACAGAGGATGAGATGGTTGGATGGCATCACCGACGTGATAGACCTGAGTTTGAGTAGGCTCTGGGAGTTGGTGATAGGGAAGCTGGGCATGCTGTAGTCCATGGGGTCACAAAGAGTCAGATACGACTGAGTGACTGAACTGAAATCCTGGTAACAAGCTGACAACATGAAGCAAATAATTAAACGTAGAAGAAACAGAGAAGGGGCTGTCCAGGGTAAATCAGAACAAGCAATGCCTTCTCGTTTGCTCCCCGAATTGTCCCTCAGTCTTGGATTTCCTCTGGGCTGTTTAGTTTATAGTCGGTGTGTTCTTGGAGCAGCAGTTGCTTGGAGCTCAGCATTGTGGTTTCTAGCAGCAAAGGAAGCTTTGTAACTGGATCACTCTAAGTCACCCTATTTCAAGCTGCCAAAGACTCTGGGGTTAAGAAGAATGGTGTAGGACTTCTATAATTTAAGACCAGTTTTCTTTTTTGTTTTTTGTTTTTTTCCATTGGAGCGATTCAGCACGCATTGTATGCACATGTGTTCCAGTACAGATGGAGACTCAAATGACTGTCAGACCCTTTAGTGTGAGTTCAAATTTCCTGAAGGTGTTGGAATGTCTGTAAAACATCAGATGCCCTTCTGCTTGAGTTTTTTTTTTTTTAAGTAAATATATTTTAATTCTCTGCTGATGTGAAATCTCATTTAGGGAAAGGTTTGACAGTGTCTTTGAAAAATTGTTCATTAAAAAAAAAGCTTTTGAGTTTCTGGCAGGTAACTGATTCTCATATTAAGAAGTTAGATCTGATTTGTCCATAATCAAAAACCAGGCATTGTGTTTGTGTGTCTTCCTTCCCCTGCACCCCAAAATCAAAAATCTTTTTTCTTGTTCCAATACCGTTAGTCATATTTTAAAGAATTATTGGTGAGCCGCTGTCATCACTCTTACAATGCTTTTTCCTACTTAAGCTTCAGAAAGTTTTTGTTTTGTTTTCAGGGAGGCTTGGATGACTTTATCAATATTCATGCTGGGGTTTTATTTCTAAGTCTTTGGATAACTGCAGAGTAGCTTCCTCCAGCTTCATTTTAAACTAATTGCATTTGTCAAAGAGAGAGCAAGGAAGCCTCCCCCATAGTTGTGCCTTCACTAGTGGATCCTGTAGTCAGCAGCATCCCCCAGCTACTTTTGTAGCTGGGAATCAAAATGTTAAGAAAATGCTGCGAAAAGGATTTGGGGCAGATAGAATCCTCAGTTCATAGTATTTTTGTCCTCAGCCAGAAACTGAAAATACAAAAATAACGATCAGGGCTTCCCTGGTGGCTCAGAGGTTAAAGCGTCTGCCTCCAATGCGGGAGACCCGGGTTCAATCCCTGGGTCGGGAAGATCCCCTGGAGAAGGAAACGGTAACCCACTCCAGTATTCTTGCCTGGAGAATCCCATGGACGGAGAAGCCTGGTAGGCTACTGTCCACGGGGTCGCATAGAGTCGGACACGACTGCGCGATGGAACGGAACGGAAAACATCAGCAGCAACTAATTTACAGGTGTGCTGAATATGTAGCTGCTTATTTAACATGCCTTGAGGTGTATGTACAATTTCTATTTACCCAGTTACTCCCCTACATAAGATCTCTTGTTCCCTGTCCCATGGCAGACATTCTACCATTAGAGTCACTCCTATGGACTCCAAACTAAAGACTAAAGCAAGGCCACTAGAATGTTCCTGTGGCAATATGATACATGATACCAGTTCACTCAGGATAGGCTTGCTCATGCTGTGGGAGCAAAATACCACCAAGTCACTTAAAGCAACTTCAAGCAACTTAAAATGATAAATGTTTTATATTTTCTTATGTGACATGCCCATCATGGGGACTGAGGGCTTCTACTCACCACAGACATTCAGGGAATTTTCTCATGATCATTCCAAAAGGAAAAAGGATTCCTAAAGTGATCTTGAAGTTACAGTTAAGTACTCAGATCTCCAGAGTGACACACATCACTTATAATTACAATTCATCTGTCATCACTCGTCACATGGCCCCCATGACCACAAACACGGGCCAGCAAGTGCATCCAGTATGAAATGGTGGGAACTTGACAGCATTTGTTAAGAGCACTAATAACTCTCAACAGTTACCTCAAGGGAGGGGTTCTGAATTTGGAAACAGCCTTTGCCTTCTGGCTCCAGGAATTCTCAAGATGAAGTGCTGGATGAGCTGGGGGGAAGTAGGAGCAAGTCTCATTAGGTTGAGAGGCTTCATGGATGGAAGCCACAGGGAGAGGATCATGTTTGTCTGGAAGCAAATAGCAGATGTTAGAAAGGCAAAAACAAGAGGGAGATCAATTTACTGTGCAACTTTGCTAATATCAGTTTTGCTTACAACTGTATTGTTGAAATCAAAGTCAGACTTTTTAATGTAAATATAACATATTTTAGACATAACACAAAATAATAAATACTGTATGTGAGATCATCATAAAAAATGTTATATACTTGTGGACTACTACAAATAACAAACCAGGTCATTCACTGTATGCTTAGCATCAAAAGAAAATAGCTGAAATTTGAAATGTACATACACTAAAATTTATGTGTACAAGTTTCTAAGTTTGCTTAGGTAAGTGTTATTATAAGTATTCTCACAATTCACTAATATGGATAACTATTTGGCAGGAAATCAACTTTTTTTGTATAGTAAGAGGTCACTTACAATTTGTTTCAATCTTAGGTGTCATTGTTTTAATTAACTGTGCATTTTGTGGTTAATTAATTGTGCATTTTTGTATAGTCACTCTTTCAAACCATGAAGCCACTCATGAATATTAGATTGCTTAACTTTTTCTTACGTGTGTCTCAGGAGTTAATTCCTTTTTATGTTGCATAGAATTCCATTATTTGGGTACATGCAATTGTTTATCGAATGGTCTGTTGAGGAACACTTGAGTTGTTTCTGTTTTTTGGTATTACAGATAAAGCTGCTTTGAACAGGTAGGTACAAGTCTTGTGTGGACATATGCTTTCAGGGCTCTTGGGCATATACCTAGAACTGGAATGATTGGGTCATTGGAAACTATATTTTTAACTTTTCAAGAAATTCCAAACTGTTTTCCAAATGATTGTACAATTTTCTATTCCTGTGAGCATCATATGAGAGTTCTAATTCCTCCATATTTTCACACACTTGGTTTAGCCAGCTTTTTAAATTTTAGCTGCTCTCATAGAGGCATAGTACTATTTCATTGTACATTTAATTTTAATTTTTCAAATATTTACCATTTAAAATACTTTGTGAAGTATCTATTCAAATCTTTTGTTTATTCTTTGGGTTGTTGTTTTGTTGTTTGTAATGAACTTGCAAGAACTCTACGTATTCCTGATACAAATCTTTTGTCTGAGAATGTTATAGTTTCTACCCGGCTGTTTTTGCCTTTTCATTTTCTTAACTGTCTCTTTTGGAAGAAGAAAAGACTTAAAAAATACAGCAATTAACATTTTAGGTTAGAAAGTAACTTTTCTAAAGGGAGAGACTGTCCTCAAAATTGTGTCACAGTCCTTCTGGGGCTAAGACACTAGGCATCGTTAAGGTATGAACAGTTCAGAACTAAAGGTAATCATAACAAAACCCAACAACAATATCCATTTCCTGAGTGCTGAGGCTGTGCCAAACAATGCAGTTGGCTACTTAAATAGGAGGTGACTGAGACAGAAGCCCTCCCAACTACAAAATTATACAAATTTTTGTCTCTGCCAAAGCCAGCACATTTCTGGTAGTGTTTCATAACTACTCCAATAGCTTAAAAATTAGTGAATAAAAGATACACAATGTATTTTTTGTGTAGTATAAACATCTACTTCTCTGACTTTCTTTCAAATACTGTGATACTGAGATGGAAAAGTACGTTGATGCAGGTGATAATCTCAAAATGAAAGATCAAATTGCTTTGCATTCATGTCCCTTTTTAAGAATTGAAACAATGATACAGCAATATATCAGTTAAGAAGGGTTGTTCACTTTCATTTATTTTTAAAATATTTTTATTAATAATTACCTGTTATTTTTTAACTATTAAAACAAACTAGTACACTGTGGAGAAAATCTTATGGGTTTTCTTAAGATAAAATATGACATTTCTGGAAAATATCATTCTTATGTTGGGTTATTTCAATTGTACCTGGCACAGGATTCTTTTTTTGCTGGTTTTGTCATGTGGTTCTCTCTGAAAAAAACAGCCAATAACTGAGTTGCAAGTCAAAAGGAGTTTGATGTTTAAGTCTTCAGTTCAGCTCAGTCGCTCAGTCGTGTCCGACTCTTTGTGACCCCATGAATCACAGCACGCCAGGCCTCCCTGTCCATCACCAACTCCCAGAGTTCACTCAGACTCATGTCCATCGAGTCGGTGATGCCATCCAGCCATCTCATTCTCTGTCGTCCGCTTCTCCTCCTGCCCCCAGTCCCTCCCAGCATCAGGGATTTTTCCAGTGAGTCAGCTCTTCACATGAGGTGGCCAAAAAAGTACTGGAGTTTCGGCTTTAGCATTAGTGCTTCCAATGAACACCCGGGACTTATCTCCTTTAGAATAGACTGGTTGGGTCTCCTTGCAGTCCAAGGGAACTCAGAGAAATGCAAATCAAAACTACAAAGAGATATCACCACACACCATTCAGAATGACCATCATCAAAATGTCTCAGTTCAGTTCAGTTCAGTCTCTCAGTCGTGTCTGACTCTTTGCGACCCCATGAATCACAGCACGCCAGGCCTCCCTGTCCATCACCAACTCCCGGAGTTCACTCAAACTCATGTCCATCGAGTCGGTGATGCCATCCAGCCATCTCAGTCGTTCCCTTCTCCTCCCACCCGCAATCCCTCCTAGCCTCAGAGTCTTTTCCAGTGAGTAAATGGTGGTGAAAAGCTATGTATGTACCCCTGCGTAGGGTAAGCTCTAGCTTCAGTGTGACCAGTTACAATTTTCAAGCAAATGAACTGAGATTAAATAATAAAAAGAATTCAAACCACAAGAGGTAGAAAGTAGAGTAAATATATATATATAAATGTGGGAAATATCATAAATTGTAAAACACAGATTTAAACATAAATGTTAGTAATTATACTTGATGTTAATACATTAAATTCCCTATCAAAGATTTTAATTGAATTTATCAACAACAGCAACAATTCAAGGCTTATAATAAGGGGCACAGCTAAATACAAAGTTAAGAAAATAATAGTTAAAAAAATTTGATAAGCAGAAACTAGATACACACACAAAGCAACTGAAGTCATAATAATATTGAGGTATAAAAGTCAGAAAGTATTAGCAGAGATAAAAAGAAAATTTTCATGATGATAGAAGGTTCAATTGACCATGGTGATAAGAGGTTCAATTCTAAGTACCTAATTATATAGCTTCAATTTTATGAGAAAAATTAACCAAAATTCAGGGAAATGTAAAAAATTAATATGGAATAGTATACAAATTATGATCACTTGGCTATAAACTAATAAATGAAAATAATATAAACCACAATATAAAAATTTTAAAGAAAATATGTCAAAACCAAATCTTGTGAGATTAAAAAAAATATATAATAAGGAAGAGATTATTCATGTTATGCTACATTGGTTCAATATTTGAAAGCCAATCAGTGTATTTAGTTACATTAATATAATTTTTAAAATCCTGATTTTCTTTATGCATTCAGAAAAAGAACTAGACAAATTACAATTACCATTACTCATAAAAACTTCTATAAATCTGAATTAAAAAAACTTCTTTCGTACTAAAGTGTATCTTCAAAAATCGATAGCAAAATACAAAGTCATAAAATATTAAAGGCTTCCCCCATTAGTGTCCTGTTAACAAAACTGCTATTCTACTTTTTATTGAGTTTCCTAGCCATTACAAGAAAGGAAATAAAATGTACATGGAATGGAAAGAAAGAAAGAAAATTGTCCCTCTTTGGAGTCAGGAGATCCAAAATAATCATTATATAAATTATTAAAATAAGTGGGTAAATCAGGGTTGCTGGATATAAGATTGTATTTGGGTTCTCCAGAGAAACAAAATTGAAGGGAGGAAGATAGATGGGTTGGGTGGATGAATGGATGGATGGATGAACGGAAAGGTAAGCAGGTAAATATATGGATAGAACAGGGGCAGAATTTGAGAAAACGTCTTACATAATTGTGGGGGCTGGCAAGTCTGAAATCTGTAGGTTGGGCCAGCACTCTGGAAATTCAGGTTAAAATTAATGTTGAATTCTTGAGTCTGAAATCTTCAGGACAAGTCAGCTGACAAAGTTTCCGGTACTACAATCTTAAGGCAGAATAACTTCAGTCTTTGCTCTTAAGACCATCAACTGGCTGGATATAGCTCCCCCATGTTATGAAATGTCATCTCTTTTACTCAGTCTAATGATTTAATCACACTTTTAAAAAATAGCTTCACAACAGCATCTTGACTGGTGTTGAAAATAGTTGGGCACAATAGCCTAGCCATATTGATACATAAAATTAGCCATTGCAGTTCACCCCTTGTCCATTTGGCACCCATACACATCTCCTTCAAACATACTTAATTTCTAAAGACATTATTAAAATCTTATTTCTACTTAGTATGATACAACAATCCTGTATGAAACCCGCTGTTCACTGACCCTTTCACAGGAAGATGATGCAAAATCCTTGAGTGACAGTCTTCCCTTTATATTCAGTAACTCAAATACTCCAATATAAAGTTAATAAAGCTTAACTACTATGATGCAAAGTTAATACATCTCATATCATGATAAGAGAGGAAAGAAAAAATGTTATGTATACACACAAATATATTCATAATAAAATAAGGAAGACATACTCGAAATTATTACAATTGTAGTTTCTGAAACTGGTCATTAGGCCATAACTGGTATTTGAAACTACCTGCTCCTCCATCCCTTCTATATTGTCTTAGCCCTCAGAAAGTACCTCAGGTGGTTGTGGTCTATACCTGGTAGCATGATACAAACCTTTATTCCTGAAGGTTCTCAGTTCAGTTCAGTTCAGTCGCTCAGTTGTGTCCGACTCTTTGCAACCCCATGAATCACAGCACGCCAGGCCTCCCTGTCCATCACCAACTCCCGAGTTCACTCAAACTCATGTCCATCCAGTCGGTGATGCCATCCAGCCATCTCATTCTCTGTCGTCCCCTTCTCCTCCTGCCCTCAATCCCTCCCAGCATCAGAGTATTTTCCAGTGAGTCAACTCTTCGCATGAGGTGGCCAAAGTATTGGAGTTTCAGCCTTAGCATCAGTCTTTCCAAAGAACACCCAGGTCTGATCTCCTTCTAGGCCATTAGTAATTCTGCCTCAATTGGGTTGTTGTAGTTTTCTGTTTACTTTAACCACAGGGCATGGTAGTACTAAGAGATGCCCTTAAAGCAGGAGTCCCCAGCCTCCCAGATCTAATATTGATGATCTGAGGTGGAGCTCATATAGAAGTAAATGTAATGGACTAGACTCGAATCATCCTGAAAATGTACCCCCTCCCCAGTCCGTGAAAAAATTGTCTTCCACGAAACCGGTCCCTGGTTCCAAAATGGTTGGAGACTTTTGCCCTAAAGGAACTTGTGCATTACAGATATCTTCTTCCTTACCTCCATTTTATAATAACAGTCCAGTTTCTTTTTAACTTTTTATTTCATATTGTAGTATGGGCTTCCCTGGTGGCTCAGATGTTAAAGAATCTGCCTGCAATGCAGAAGACCTGGTTTGATTCCTGGGTCTATAAAAGCCCCTGGAGAAGGGAATGACTAACCCCTCCAGTATTCTTGCTTGGAAAATTCCATGGACAGAGGTTCCTGGTGGGCTACAGTCCATGGGGTCACACAGAGTTGGACACAACTGAAGGGACTTAGCATGCATGCATAGCAAATTAACAATGTTGTGATAGTTTCAAGTGGACAGCAAAGGGATTTGCCTTACCAATTTCCCTTTGGTACTCAGGATCAGTCCTCCTATCCAGTGTAGTAATGCCCGTATTTCCCTGTTGATTCAGAGGCATGAGGAGCCCAAAGAGGCCAATTCACTGGAATCATGCAGTATTTTCTGGTGTAAGCATTCCTTCCTTTGGAGACCTCAGACCAGCAAAACATAAGATGATGAGGACAAGAAGAACGATTTTTTACTGATGAATCACTCACAGTAATAGTGATGTCACTTCTGTTTCTACCCCTTGAAAACCTGGACCCATGGTCCTGGATATGGGAGAAACAAAACATATATTGAGCACTGACTTTCAAGATTTCTTGATATTTATATCGTATTATGTATGTGCTCAGTTGCTCAGTCATGTCTGACTCTTTGCAACCCCATGAACTGTAGCCCTCCAGGTGCCTCTGTCCATGGGATTTTCTAGGGAAGAATACTGATGTTGGTTTCCATTTCCTACTTCAGGGGATCTTCCTGACCCAGGAATCAAACCTGTGTCTCTTGTGTCTCCTGCATTGGCAGGTGAATTCTTTACCATTCAGTTCAATTCAGTTCAGTCGCTCAGTCGTGTCCGACTCTTTGCGACCCCATGAATCACAGCACGCCAGGCCTCCCTGTCCATCACCAACTCCCGAGTTCACTCAGACTCTCGTCCATCGAGTCGGTGATGCCATCCAGCCATCTCACTCTCTGTCATCCCCTTCTCCTCCTGCCCCCAATCCCTCCCAGCATCAGAGTCTTTTCCAGTGAGTCAACTCTTCACATGAGGTGGCCAAAGTATTGGAGCTTCAGCTTTAGCATCAGTACCTCCAAAGAACACCCAGGACTGATCTCCTTTAGAATGGACTGGTTGGATCTCCTTGCAGTCCAAGGGACTCTCAAGAGTCTTCTCCACCACCACAGTTCAAAAGCATCAATTCTTCGGCGATCAGCTTTCTTCAAAGTCCAACTCTCACATCCTTACATGACCACTGGAAAAACCATAGCCTTAACTAGATGGACTTTGGTTGGCAAAGTAATGTCTCTGCTTTTTAATATGCTATCTAGATTGGTCATAACTTTCCTCCCAAGGAGTAAGCGTCTTTAAGTTTCTTGGCTGCAATCAGCATCCACAGTTATCTTGGAGCCCAAAAAAATAAAGTCTGACACTGTTTCCATTGTTTCCCCATCTATTTCCCATGAAGTGATGGGACCAGATGCCATGATCTTAGTTTTCCAAACGTTGAGCTTCAAGCCAACATTTTCACTCTCCTCTTTCACTTTCATCGAGAGGCTTTTTAGTTCCTCTTCACTTTCTGCCATAAGGGTAGTGTCATCTGCATATCTGAGGTTATTGATATTTCTCCCCACAATCTTGATTCCAGCTTGTGCTTCTTCCAGCCCAGCCTTCCTCATGATGTACTCTGCATATAAGTTAAATAAGCAAGGTGACAATATACAACCTTGACGTAGTCCTTTTCCTATTTGGAACCGGTCTGTTTTTCCATGTCCAGTTCTAACTGTTGCTTCCTGACCTGCATACAGGTTTCTCAAGAGGCAGGTCAGGTGGTCTGGTATTCCCATCTCTTTCAGAATGTTCCACAGTTTGTTGTGATCCACACAGTCAAAGGCTTTGGCATAGTCAATGAAGCAGAAATAGATGTTTTTCTGGAACTCTCTTGCTTTGTCCATGATCCAACGGATGTTTGCAATTTGATCTCTGGTTCCTTTGCCTTTTCTAAAACCAGCTTGAACATCTGGAAGTTCACGGTTCAGGTATTGCTGAAGCCTGGCTTGGAGAATTTTGAGCATGACTTTACCTGCGTGTGAGATGAGTGCAATTGTGTGGTAGTTTGAACATTCTTTGGCATTGCCTTTCTTTGGGATTGGGATGAAGACTTACCTTTTCCAGTTCTGTGGCCACTGCTGAGTTTTCCAAATTTGTTGGCATATTGAGTGCAGCACTTTCACTGCATCATCTTTCAGGATTTGAAATAGCTCAACTAGAATTCCATCACCTCCACTAGCTTTGTTCGTAGTGATGCTTTCTAAGGCCCACTTGACTTCACATTCCAAGATGTCTGGCTCTAGATAAGTGATCACACCATCAGGATTATCTTGGTCGTGAAGATCTTTATTGTACAGTTCTTCTGTGTATTCTTGCCACCTCTTCTTAATATCTTCTGCTTCTGTTAGATCCATACCATTTCTGTCCTTTATCGAGCCCGTCTTTGCATGAAATGTTCCCTTGGTATCTCTAATTTTCTTGAAGAGATCTCTTGTCTTTCCTATTCTGTTGTTTTCCTCTTTTTCTTTGCATTGATCACTGAGGAATGCTTTCTTGGAAACCCTATTATATACACATACATATAAATCCATATATACATACATATATATCAGGGAATCTTGAAAAAACTAAAAGTAAAACACAAAGAGTAAGTTGTGAACTGTGATACCATTTTATATAACATATGAAAGCATACATCACAGTATTAGTTTACAAATATATAAATAAATGGTTAAGTATTAAAATCTGAACAGAAAAGATACACACAATGCAAGAATAGCTTTATTATCAGACAAAATTATATGACTGGAGAAATGTATAAAGGAATTTTCAATTATAAACTTATTTTTTAAAAATTCTGAATCAAAAAAGGCAAAACATGACATTTTTCAAAAGGGGCACCTGAGTCTATCCTATGGACTGAATTTTGTCCTTCCAAAATTCACATTTGAAGCCCAAAACCTAATGATACTTGGAAATGGAGTCTTTGGGAGGTAATTAAGTCTAGATGATATCATGAGGGTGGGGCTCTCATGATGGAATTCAGTTCAGATCAGTTCAGTTCAGTCGCTCAGTCGTGTCCGACTCTCCGCGACCCCATGAATCACAGCACGCCAGGCCTCCCTGTCCGTCACCAACTCCCGGAGTACACTCAAACACATGTCCACAGAGTCGGTGATGCCATCCAGCCATCTCATTCTCCGTTGTCCCCTTCTCCTCCAACCCCCAACCTTTCCCAGCATCAGAGTCTTTTCCAGTGAGTCAACTCTTCGCGTGAGGTGGCCAAAGTATTGCAGTTTCAGCCTCAGCATCAGTCCCTCCAATGAACATCCAGGATTGATCTCCTTTAGAATGGACTGGTTGGATCTCCTTGCAGTATAAGGGACTCTCAAGAGTCTTCTCCAACACCACAGTTCAAAAGCATCGATTCTTCGGCGATCAGCTTTCTTCACAGTCCAACTCTCACATCCATACATGACCACGGGAAAAACCATTGCCTTGACTAGACGGACCTTTGTTGGCAAAGTAATGTCTCTGCTTTTTAATATACTATCAAGGTTGGTCATAACTTTCCTTCCAAGGAGCAAGCGTCTTTTAATTTCATGGCTGCAATCAGCATCTGCAGTGATTTTGGAGCCCCAAAAAATAAAGTCTGATACTGTTTCCACTGTTTTTCCATCTATTTCCCATGAAGTGATGGGACCAGATGCCATGATCTTTGTTTTCTGAATGTTGAGCTTCAAGCCAAGCTTTTCACTCTCCTCTTTCACTTTCATCAAGAGGTTTTTGAGTTCCTCTTCACTTTCTGCCATAAGGGTAGTGTCATCTGCATATCTGAGGTTATTGATATTTCTCCCAGCAATCTTGATTCCAGCTTGTGCTTCTTCCAGCCCAGCGTTCCTCATGATGTACCCTGCATATAAGTTAAATAAGCAAGGTGACAATATACAGCCTTGACGTACACCTTTTCCTATTTGGAACCAGTCTGTTGTTCCATGTCCAGTTCTAACTGTTGCTTCCTGACCTGCATACAGGTTTCTCAAGAGGCAGGTCAGGTGGTCTGGGATTCCCATCTCTTTCAGAATGTTCCACAGTTTATTGTGATCCACACAGTCAAAGGCTTTGGCATAGTCAAGAAGCAGAAATAGATGTTTTTCTGGAACTCTCTTGCTTTCTCCATGATCCAGCGGATGTTGGCAATTTGATCTCTGGTGCCTCTGCCTTTTCTAAAACCTGCTTGAACATCTGGGAGTTCACGGTTTACATACTGCTGAAGCCTGGCTTGGAGAATTTTGAGCATGACTTTACTAGCATGTGAGATGAGTGCAATTGTGCAGTAGTTTGAGCATTCTTTGGCATTGCCTTTCTTTGGGATTGGAATGAAGACTGACCTCTTCCAGTCCTGTGGCCAGCGCTGAGTTTTCCAAATCTGCTGGCATATTGAGTGCAGCACTTTCACTGCATCATCTTTCAGGATTTGAAATAGCTCAACTAGAATTCCATCACCTCCACTAGCTTTGTTTGTAGTGATGCTTTCTAAGGCCCAGTTGACTTCACATTCCAAGATGTCCGGCTCTAGGTCAGTGATCATGCTATTGTGACTATCTTGGTCGTGAAGATCTTTTTTGTACAGTTCTTCTGTGTATTCCTGCCACCTCTTCTTAATATCTTCTGCTTCTGTTAGGTCCATACCATTTCTGTCCTTTATCGAGCCCATCTTTGCATGAAATGTTCCCTTGGAATCTCTAATTTTCTTGAAGAGGTCTCTTGTTTTCCCTATTCTGTTGTTTTCCTCTATTTCTTTGCATTGATCACTGAGGAAGTCTTTCTTATCTCTCCTTGCTATTCTTTGGAACTCTGCATTCAGATGCTTATATCTTTCCTTTTCTCCTTTGCTTTTCGCCTCTCTTCTTTTCACAGCTATTTGTAAGGCCTCCTCAGACAGCCATTTCGCTCTTCTGCATTTCTTTTCCATGGGGATGGTCTTGGTCCCTGTCTCCTGTACAATGTCATGAACCTCCGTCCAGAGTTCATCAGGCACTCTATCAATCAGATCTAGTCCCTTAAATCTATTTCTCACTTCCACTGTATAATCATAAGGGATTTGATTGAGGTCATATCTGAATGGTCTAGTGGTTTTCCCTACTTTCTTCAATTTAAGTCTGAATTTCGCAATAAGGAGTTCATGATCTGAGCCACAGTCAGCTCCTGGTCTTGTTTTCGCTAACTGTATACAGCTTCTCCATCTTTGGTTGCAAAGAATATAATCAATCTGATTTCGGTGTTGACCATCTGGTGATGTCCATGTGTAGAGTCTTCTCTTGTGTTGTTGGAAGAGGGTGTTTGCTATGACCAGTGCATTCTCTTGACAAAACTCTATTAGCCTTTGCCCTGCTTCTTTCCGTGCTCCAAGGCCAAATTTGCCAGTTACTCCAGGTGTTTCTTGACTTCCTACTTTTGCATTCCAGTCCCCTATAATGAAAAGGACATCTTTTTTGGGTGTTAGTTCTAAAAGGTGTTGTAGGTCTTCATAAAACCGATTAACTTCGGCTTCTTCAGCATTACTGGTTGGGGCATAGGCCTGGATTACTGTAATATTGAATGGTTTGCCTTGGAAACGAACAGAAATCATTCTGTCATTTTTCATGATGGAATTAGTGCCTTTATAATAAGAGACATCAGAGAGCTTGTTCATACTCCATCTTGTGAAGACACCGCCAAAATGTGATCATGTGTAGCGTGGAAGAAAGATTTAATCAGAACTCTTACCCTACTGGCATCCTGATCTCAGACTTCCAGACAGCAGAACTATAGCAGATAAACTTCTGTTAGGCCATGTTGTCTATGGTATTTGTCATGGCATCCCAGGCTAAGATAGTCTTTATTCCATTATTCAGAATATAATTCCTTACGTTTGAAAAATCACTCCCAGAGAAGGAACAAGATGGCGGAGAAATAGGACGGCGAGACCACTCTCTCCCCCACAAATTCATCAATAGAACATTTGAACGTGGAGTAAAGTCCACAAAACAACTTCTGAATGCTGGCAGAGGACATCAGGCACCCAGAAAAGCAGCCCATTGTCTTTGAAAGGAGGTAGGAAAAAACATAAAAGATAAAAAGAGAGACAAAAGAGGTAAGGACAGAGCTCCGTCCTGGGAAGGGAAGCTTTAAAAAGAGAGAAGTTTCCAAACACCAGAAAACACTCTCACTGGCTAGTCTGTGGCGAGCCTTGGAACCTCAGAGGGCCACATAACTGGGAGGAAAAAAGAAAGAAATAATTAAAACCCACAGATTACCCGCCAAACAGTAGCTCCCAGCGGAGAAGCAGCGCAGATACCTGCATACGCCATTAGCAAGTGGGGCTGGGCAGGGAGGAGCCAGCTGAACTGCTCAGAGAGAGGGCTGGGCTTGAATGCTGCGAGAACAATCTGAGAGATCTAACAGGGGATAGCAAAGCAGACTGGGATACCTTCCCCCACGAAAAGGCAGAAAGCTCTAACCTGACTCCGCCAGCCCCGCTCACAGAACAAAGGACTGAGCAGAGCAAGCCGGCTGCGGTCGGCCCATCCCCCATTTCCCCCCACCCCCTCGCCGAGACAGGCAGGGAGGTCAGCCAGAGCCAGAGGGGGCAACCGTGGCCCCAGAAAGGCATTCGATACAAACTGCAGGCAAGCTTGTTGCTAATCAAGACTTCTTGGGCTCGGGCCGGTCAATATCCACCTGAGAAGGTGCGCCGATTGTACATCCAGAAAACCGAGTGGCAGGAACTGGGGAGGCGATAAGTCGCAGCGACCACGCTCGCCAAACACCTGGTCACCTGAGCTGCTCGGACCGGGGAAGGCACAAAACACAGGCCCAGCCAAGTCTGTGCCTTTGTGGAGTACTTGAGAAACTGAACTTGAGACGCTCAGACCTGGGAAGTGCATACAACCTAGCGCCGGCTTCGGACAGTTCCCAGCAGAGCAACCTAGAGCCTGTGCAGTGTAGACTGGGACAACACATGCGCTGTGAGCGGGGACAAACCCAGTGTGGCCGAGACACTGCGAGCACTCCCCACAGATGCCAGAGATATTTGTCTGCAGCGTTCCTCCCTTCCCAGAACAAGACTGAACAATGAGACTTAAAAAGTGTCCACCCGCCCCCTAGTATCAGGGCGGAAATTAGACACTGAAGAGACCAGCAAACAGAAGCTAAAATAAAGGGAACCACCTTGGAAATGACAGATTGAGAAGTCTAGAGGATACTCCAAGAATAAGACCAAAAACCAGAGGCAAGAGGCTTAAGCCCGAATCCTGAGAACACCAGAGAACTCCTGACTCCAGGGAACATTAATCGATAGGACCTCATCAAACGCCTCCATACCTACACTAAAACCAAGCACCACCCAAGGGTCAACAAGTTCCAGAGCAAGACATACCATGCAAATTCTCCAGAAACACAGGAAAATAGCCCTGAGCTTCAATATACAGGCTGCCCAAAGTCACTCCAAACCCACTGACATCTCATAACTCATTACTGGACACTACATTGCACTCCAGAGAGAAGAAATCCAGCTCCACCCACCAGAACACCGACACAAGCTTCCCTAATCAGGGAACCTTGACAAGTCACCCATCCAACCCCACACACAGCGAGGAAACTACATAATAAAGAGAACTCCACAAACGGCCAGAAGAGGGAAAGGCCACCCCAAGCAAAGCAATATAAGCAAGATGAAGAGGCAGAGAAATACCCAGCAAGTAAAGGAACAAGATAAATGCCCACCATCACAAACAAAAGAGGAAGATAGAGGGAATCTACCTGATAAAGAATTTTGAATTTTGATGGTGAAAATGATTCAAAATCTTGAAAGCAAAATGGAGATACAGATAAATAACCTGGAGAAAAGGATTGAGAAGATGGAAGAAAGGTTTAATAAGGACATAGAGGAAATAAAAAAGAGTCAATATACAATGAATAATGTAACAGATGAGATCAGAAACAATCTGGAGGGAACAAACAATAGAATAACAGAGGCAGAAGACAGGATAAGCGAGCTAGAAGATAGAATTGTAGAAATAGATGAAACAGAGAGGAAAAAAGAAAAACGAATTAAAAGAAATGAGGACAATATTAGAGACGTCTGGGACAATATTAAACGCTCCAACATTTGAATCATAGGAGTCCCAGAAGCAGAAGACAGAAAGACCATGAGAGAATACTTGAGGAGATAATAGTTGAAAACTTCCCTAAAATGGGGAAAGAAATAATCACCCAAGTCCAAGAAACTAGAGAGTCCCCAACAGGATAAACCCAAGGCGAAATACTCCAAGACACATATTAATCAAATTAACAAAGAACAAATATGAAAAGCAGCAAGGGAAAAACAACAAATAACACACAAGGGGATCCCCATAAGGATAACAGCTGATCTTTCAGCAGAAACTCTACAGGCCAGGAGGGAATGGCAAGACATACTTAAAGTGATGAAAGAAAATAACCTACAGCCCAGATTACTGTACCCAGCAAGGATCTCATTCAAATATGAAGGAGAAATCAAAAGCTTTACAGACAAGAAAAAGCTGAGAGAATTCAGCATCACCAAACCAGCTCTCCAACAGATGCTAAAGGATCTTTTCTAGACAGGAAACACAGAAAGGGTGTATAAACTCGAACCCAAAGCAATAAAGAAAATGGCAACGGGATCATACTTATCAATAATTACCTTAAACGTAAATGAGTTGAATGCCCCAACCAAAAGACAAAGGCTGGCTGAATGGATACAAAAACAAGAACCCCATATATGTTGTCTACAAGAGACCCACCTCAAAACGAGGGACACATACAGACTGAAAGTGAAGGGCTGCAAAAGATATTCCACGCAAATAGAGACCAAAGGAAAGCAGGAGTAGCAATACTCATATCAGATAAAATAGACTTTAAAACAAAGGCTGTGAAAAGAGACAAAGAAGGAAACTACATAATGATCAAAAAATCAATCCATGAAGAAGATATAACAATTATAAATATTTATGCACCCAACATAGGAGCACTGCAATATGTAAGACAATTACTAACAAGTATGAAAGGGGCAATTAACAACAATGCAATAATAGTGGGAGATTTTAATACCCCACTTACACCTATGGATAGATCACTAAAGAGAAAATTAACAAGGAAACACAAACTTTAAATGATACAATAGACCAGGTAGACCTAATAGATCTCTATAGGACATTTCACCCCAAAACAATGAATTTCACCTTTTTCTCAAGTGCACACGAAACCTTTTCCAGGATAGATCACATCCTGGGCCATAAATCTAGCCTTGGTAAATTCAAAAAAATTGAAATCTTTCCAAGCATCTTTTCTGACCACAATGCATTAAGATTAGATCTCAATTATGGGAGAAAAACCATTAAAAATGCCAACATATGGAGGCTGAACAACATGCTGCTGAATAATGAACAAGTCATAGAAGAAATCAAAAGAGCAATCAAAATATGCATAGAAATGAATGAAAATGAAAACACAACAACCCAAAACCTCTGGGACACTGTAAAAGCAGGGCTAAGGGGGAAGTTCATAGCAATACAGGCACACCTCAAGAAACAAGAAAATAGTCAACTTAACAACCTAACACTACACCTAAAGAAACTAGAAAAGGAAGAAATGAAGAAACCCTGGGTTAGTAGAAGGAAAGAAATTGTAAAAATTAGGGCAGAGATAAATGCAAAAGAAACAAAAGAGACCATAGCAAAAATCAACAAAGCCAAAAGCTGGTTCCTTGAGAAGGTAAATAAAATTGACAAACCACTAGCCAGACTCACCAAGAAACAAAGGGAGAAGAACGAAATCAATAAAATTAGAAATGAAAATGGAGAGATCACAACCGACAACACAGAAATACAAAGGATTATTAGAGAATACTATCAGCAATTATATGGCAATAAAATGAATAACCTGGAAGAAATGGACAAATTCCTAGAAAAGTACAACTTTCCAAAACTGAACCAGGATGAAATAGAAAATCTGAACAGACCCATCACAAGCATGGAACTAGAGGCTGTAATCAGAAATCTTCCAGCAAACAAAAGCCCAGGTCCAGACGACTTCACAGCCGAATTCTACCAAAAATTTGGAGAAGAGCTAATACCTATTCTACTCAAACTCTTCCAGAAAATTGCTGAGGAAGGGAAACTTCCAAACTCATTCTATGAGGCCACCATCACCCTAATCCCAAAACCTGGTAAAGTTCCCACAAAAAAAACTACAGGCCAGTATCACTGATGAACATAGATGCAAAAATCCTTAACAAAATGCTAGCAATCAGAATCCAACAACACATTAAGAAGATCATACATCATGAACAAGGGGGCTTTATCCCAGGAATGCAAGGATTATTCAATATCCGCAAATTAATCAACATAATACACCACATTAACAAACTGAAAAATAAAAATCATATGATTATCTCAATAGATGCAGAGAAAGCCTTCAACAAAATTCAACATCTATTTATGATAAAAACCCTCCAGAAAGTGACAATAGAAGGGACATATCTCAACATAATAAAAGCTATATATGACAAACCCACAGCAAACATTATCCTCAACAGTGAAAAACTGAAATCATTTCCCCTAAAGTCAGGAACAAGACAAGGGTGCCCACTCTCACCACTACTATTCAACATAGTTCTGGAAGTTTGGGCTACAGCAAACAGAGCAGAAAAGGACATAAAAGGAATACAAATTGGAAAAGAAGAAGTAAAACTTTCACTGTTTGCTGATGACATGATCCTCTACACAGAAAACCCTAAAGGCTCTACCAGAAAACTACTAGAGCTAATCAATGAATACAGTAAAGTTGCAGGATATAAAATCAACACACAGAAATCCCTTGCATTCCTATACACTAATAATGAGAAAATAGAAACAGAAATTAAGGAAACTATTCCATTCACTGTTGCAACTAAAAGAATTAAATACTTAGGAATATATCTACCTAAGGAAACAAAAGACTTGTACAGAGAAAGCTATAAAACACTAGTGAAAGTAATCAAAAGGACACTAATAGATGGAGAAATATACCGTGTTCGTGGATTGGATGAATAAATATTGTAAAAATGAGTATACTACCCAAAATAATTTATACATTCAATGCAATCCCTATCAAGCTACCAACGATATTTTTCACAGAACTAGAACAAATAATCTCACAATTTGTATGGAAATACAAAAATCCTCGAATAGCCAAAGCAATCTTGAAGAAGAAGAATGGAACTGGAGAAATTAACCTGCCAGACTTCAGGCTCTACTACAAAGCTACAGTCATCAAACAGTATGGTACTTGCATAAAGACAGACATATAGATCAATGGAACAAAATAGAAAGCCCAGAGATAAATCCATGCACCTATGGACACCTTATCTTTGACAAAGGAGGCAAGAATATAAAATGGAGAAAAGACAGTCTCTTTAACAAGTGGTGCTGGGAAAACTGGTCAGCCACTTGTAAAAGAATGAAACTAGAACAATTCCTAACACCATACACAAAAATAAACTCAAAATGGATTAGAGAGCTGAATGTAAGACTAGAAACTATAAAACTCCTAGAGGTGAACGTAGGCAAAACACTCTCTGACATAAATCACAGCAGGATCCTCCAAGACCCACCTCCCAGAATATTGGAAATAAAAGCAAAAGTAAACAAATGGGACCTAATTAAAATCAAAAGCTTCTGCACAGCAAAGGAAACTCTAAGCAAGGTGAAAAGACCGCCTTCAGAATGGGAGAAAATAATAGCAAATGAAGCAACTAATAAAGGATTAATCTCCAAAATATACAAGCAGCTCCTGCAGCTCAATTCCAGAAAAATAAACGACCCAATCAAAAAATGGGCCAAAGAACTAAACAGACATTTCTCCAAAGAAGACATACAGATGGCTAACAAACACATGAAAAAATGCTCAACATCCCTCATAATCAGAGAAATGCAAATCAAAACCACAATGAGATACCATTTCACACCAGTCAGAATGGCTGCCATCCAAAAGTCTACATGCAATAAATGCTGGAGAGGGTGTGGAGAGAAAGGAACCCTCTTACACTCTTGGTGGGAATGCAAACTAGTACAGCCACTATGGAGAACAGTGTGGATATTCCTCAAAAAACTGGAAATAGAATGGCCATATGATCCAGCAATCGCACTCCTGGGCATACACACCGAGGAAACCAGAATTGAAAGAGACACAGGTACTCCAATGTTCATCGCAGCACTGTTTATAATAGCCAGGACATGGAAGCAACCTAGATGTCCATCTGCAGACGAATGGATAAGAAAGCTTTGGTACATGTACAGAATGGAGTATTACTCAGCCATTATAAAGAATGCATTTGAATCAGTTCTAATGAGGTGGATGAAACAGAGCCTATTTACAGAGTGAAGTAAGCCAGAAAGAAAAACACCGATACAATATACTAACACATATATATGGAATTTAGAAGGAGGTAAATGATAACCCTGTATGCTGCTGTTGCTGCTAAGTCACTTCAGTCGTGTCCGACTCTGTGCGACCCCATAGACGGAAGCCCACCAGGCTCCCCCTTCCCTGGGATTCTCCAGGCAAGAACGAGACAGCAAAAGAGACACAGATGTATAAAACAGTCTTTGGGACTCTGTGGGAGAGGGTTGAGGGTGGGATGGTTTGGGAGAGTTTCATTGAAACATGTATATAACGAATCGCCAGTTCAGCGTCGATGCATGTTATAAGATTCTTGGAGCTGATATGCGGGGATGACCCAGAGGGAGGATAAGGGGAGGAGGGAGGTGGGAGGGGGGTTCGGGAGGGGGAACTCATGTACACCAGGGGCGGATTCATGTCAATGTATGGCAAAACCAACCAATATAATATTGTAAAATAATTCGCCTCCAATAAAAATAAAAATTAAAAAAAAGAAAAAAATAAAGAAAAAAAAAAGAGAAAAATCACTCCCTTTAAAAAAAAAAAATCCATTGCCATGAATATTAAGATCATGTTGCCCAAAGAGTTCATAGAAAAGCCGAATACTAGAAAAATTAAAAGTAAGTGAAGCATTTTTTAAGTTTAAAAAATTACTATACAAGTATCAGCTATTGTAAAATCCTTTAAGGTAGGAACTATGTGTATATCACCAGTGCTGAGTGAAGTATCTCCCACATACCAGTGCTTAATATCTGTGACATACAAAGAGTATATCAATGAAACAGAAAGCATAAAGCTCCACTAACCGCTGTTCTTCTGAAATCTCATAATAAAGAGATGGGGTTACAACAACCACAAAAACTTATCTTTACAGGAACCTGTTATGTAGCAAGTTTTCAAGCTTTTAATGATGCTATAATTAACATGGACCCCTTGGCATGCTTAAACCAGTTTCCTAATATTCTCTTTTCACAAATTACAAATTACTAATTCTGGCTTCTACAGTTGTGATTAAGCCCTCCCTTGCTTTTTCTAATCTGTATTATTTTTAGACTTTTTGCTTTATAATGGAGTATAACTGATTAACAATGTTGTGATAGTTTCAGGTATACAGTAAAGGACTCCACAATACATTACCTGTATCCATTCTCCCCCAAACTCCCCTCCCATTCAGGCTGCCACATCACATTAGGCAGAGTTCCCTGTGATATACAGTAGGTCCTTGTTGGTTGTCCGTTTTAAATATAGCAGTGTATATGTCCATCCCAAACTCCCTAATGATCATTTTCCTCAGTCCTTTTCCCCTAGCAACCATAAGTTCCTTGTCTGAGTCTGTGGATCTGTTTCTGTTTTGTAAATAAGTTCATATGTATCAGTTCTTTTTAGTCTGCTTATAAGGGATGTCACGCAGTGTTTATACTTCTCTGTCTGACTTACTTCATTTAGTGTGACAATCTCTAATTTCCTCCATGTTGCTGCAAATGACATTATTTCACTCTTTTTAATGGTTGAGTAATATTCCTTCATATATATGTACCACATCTTCTTTATCCACTCTTCTGTTGATGGACATTTAGGTTAATTCCATGTCTCGGCTATTGTAAACAGTGCTGCAATGAACATTGGGGGTGCACGTATCTTTTTGGACCATGTTTTTCTCTGGATGTATGCCCAGTAGTGAGCTGGCAGGGTCATATGGTAGCTCTATTTTTATTTTTTTAAGCAACTTCCATGGAGTTCTCCTTTATAGCTGTACCACTTTTGAGTCCCATAAACAGTGTAAGAGGGTTCACTTCTCTCCACACACTTTTCAGCATTTATTGTTTGTGGATTTTTTGATGACAGCAGTTTTGACTGGTGTGAGGTGATATCTCGCTGTAGTTCTGCTTTGCATTTCTCTAACAATTAGCAGTGTTGTACATCTTTCCATGTGCTTCTTGGCCATCCGTGTATCTTGTTTGGAGAAATGTCTGTTTAGGTCTTCTGTCCATTTTTTGATTGGGTTGTTTTGATGATATTAAGCCTTATAAGTTGTATGTAAAATTTGGAATCCCTTATGGGTCACATCATTTGTAAGTATTTTCTCCCAATCTGAGGGTTATCTTTTCATTTTGCTAATTGTTTCCTTTGTGTGCAAGAGCAAAGACAAAGGAGAATCCACAATGAGACAATAGGAGGAGTGCAATCACGATAAAATCAAACCGTACACCCACTCGGTGGGTGCCCCACAAACAGAAGAGCAGTTGTACTGCTGAAGTCCCCCCACTGTTGTGAAGGTTCTGAGCCGCACATCAGGCTTCCCAGCCTGGGGATCTGAAAAAGGAACTAGGAATCCCCAGGGAAATCTGGCTTTGAAGGCCAGTGGGATTTGATTGCAGGACTTCCACAGGACAGGGGGAAAGACTCCACTCTTGAAGGGCATGAACAAAATCTTCACACACCAGGACCCAGAAGAAAGGAGCTGTGACCCCATAGGAGACTGAACCCAACCTGCCTGCTAGTGTTGGAGGGTCTCCTGCAGAGTGGTGGGAGGCAGTGGCTCGCCATGGGAACAAGGGTACTAGTAGCAGCAGTGTTAGGAAGTGGCTACTGGCACAAGCCCTCTTGGAGGTCACCATTGGCCCCACCATAGAGCCTGTAGACTCCAAGGCTGGGTCATGTCAGGCCAAACAACCAACTGGGAGGGATCACAGCCCCACCCATCAGCAGACAAGTGGATTAAAGTTTTTTTCCAGTGGTCACATATGGATATGAGAGTTAGACTATAAAGTGTGCCGAAGAATCGATGCTTTTGAACTGTGTTGTTGGAGAAGACTCTTGAGAGTCGCTTGGACAGCAAGATCCAACCAGTCCGTCCTGAAGAAAATCAGTCATGAATATTCACTGGAAGGACTGATACTGAAGCTGAAACTCCAAATCTTTGGCTACCTGATGCGAAGAGCTGACTCATTTGAAAAGACCCTGATGCTGGGAAAGATTGAAGGCAGGAGGAGAAGGGGATGACAGAGGATGAGATGGTTGGAGGGCATCATCAACTCAATGGACATGAGTCTGAGTAAACTCTGGGAGTTGGTGATGTACACAGAGGCCTGGCATGCTGCGGTCCATGGGGTCGCAAAGAGTCAGACATGACCAAGTGACTGAACTGAACTGCGCAGTCCCTTGCTTTTTTGACAGTCTCCTTTCCCTAGTATTCCTTTCCTAGTCCAAATCCTGGGTAGTTTCATACTAAATAGGTGCATGTGATCGCTTCCTTCTTTTGAGCTAATCATCCCAAAGAGCAATCACTCCTACTTTGTATCATTCCCCAGAGGTATACTTCAACTTCTCCAGGAGAAGTGAGCACATTTTATTAACTTGCATCACACAAAGTTCAGGAGGTTTTTTTGGTTAATATACCAATAAACTGTCATTGTAGAGAACAACTTCTAGCCTATGGGCCTGGATAAAATTATAGAAATGGAGCTATCAGGGAAAATCTAAAAAGTGTGGTTCCAAGTAAGAATTGTATGTATGGTTCTTTCTCTCTCTCTTTTTAACATCATATGTGTTTATACTTTCACTAAATTTCCAAATGTGTTAATTCAAATTAGTCTCCTAAGTATTCCCTTCTGTCGGTAGCATTTGGCTGTACAGTAAAACGAGCAGCTGCCACAAAGCATTCGCTAATGCTCCCTTCCTCAGAGGGAGATTAGTACAAATTTAAGTTTGTGTTAATCCCCACCTGTAGTGCCATGAGTTGGATTTTGCTAAGTTTAAATAATTGCTACAAAAATAATTTGCTGTTATTTGCATAATATAGGACTGTAGCAACAGTTTCTGCACTATATTATTAACCTGTTTTGTGGTAAATGGTGTTTACTTATGGCCTTGGACATGTGGTATCTATTAAGTAACATCTCCAAGAATGGATGCTTGCTTACTTGTTAAATGGAAACCAAAATGTCAAAAATAATTTGGGAGAATGTAAAAGTAAATGGCAAATGCTGACAGTCATGAGGCTTACTGAAGTTACCAAAAATGCAGATTACTTAGACATTAATAAAAAATAATAATAGCAGCTTTTGAGGCTTGACTGGGACCATTTATGGCATGATTTCAACATCACTTAACATGACACATTCATATTTTCCCAGTGCCATTTTCAATTATAGCACAATACAAATTTTATTATTTGTCTAGTAATACTGTAGAATAATTGAAAAAGGCAGTGTATGCTTTTTAAAATAGAGACATTGATTCTAACTCTACAAGGCTTTGATTTAAGAGAAAATTAATGAAACGTTTTTATATGAGGGAAAAATAATTATCTTCCATGGTTTTATTATTGAGTTTTTCACTTTATTTCAATTTCTTTAAAAATGGTTTCTAATGGCCTAGCATGAACATATGGAGAAGGCAATGGCACCCCACTCCAGTACTCTTGCCTGGAAAATCCCATGGACGGAGGAGCCTGGTGGACTGCAGTCCATGGGGTCGCTAAGGGTCAGACACGACTGAGCGACTTCACTTTCACTTTTCACTTTCATGCATTGGAGAAGGAAATGGCAACCCACTCCAGTGTTCTTGCCTGGAGAATCTCAGGGACGGGGGAGCCTGGTGGGCTTCTGTCTATGGGGTCACACAGAGTCAGACACGACTGAAGCGACTTAGCAGCAGCAGCAGCATGAACATAATGAACATGCATTAATTACAAAATGTTTTCAAATGTAAATGATCAGGATCCATTTGGGAGATGAGTGTCAAGTACTTGGGCCTAAGAATAAACTTGGTGTCTCACCAAATGTTTCCTGCTCTGAAAGTACTGTTGTTGCTGGCATCTCCTGTGACTTTAGATCCCATATCGAAAATGTTCAGTCGTTCTTCTCCAAGACCACACTGCTCAGAACTCGAGCAAGAATTTCTTCCTGGAAGTTGTTCCGCTCAGTTTGACTACTACATTCATAGTCTGAAAGAATGATGGGAACAGAAACAATGTCAAAAAATGTTGGCACCACTGCTAAGCAAAAACTTATGAGCGTTATCACCACTCAGCCCTTAATGTGGCTTCCAGGTGGCACCTGCCAATGCAGGAGATGCAAGAGACCCAGGTTTGATCCCTGGGTCAGGAAGATCCCCTGGAGAAGAAAACGGCAACCCACTCTAGTATTCTTGCCTGGAAAATCTCATGGACAGAGAAGCCTGGTGGGCTGCAGTCCATGGGACCACAAAGAGTCGGCATGACTGAGCACACACACAGCCCTTAACACAGTAGAGTATTATAACAGAATTCCAATACTGAAGGAAGTCTGGAGAAGTATACTGTATCTAAGGATAGGTAGAAGAAATAACTGTGGGGAAAAAAAGAAAAAAACTCCTGAAACTTTGGCTCTTTAATTCTCCAATTTTCATTGATAACTCATAAAAAACCATTAGACACTTGTATCTCTATGTTTTATTTAATCAAACTAGTTTCAAAACTGAGTTTCCATCCTGCCAGGCTGCTGGAAGATTCAGCCTGGGGTTTTCTGGGGCTCCGCCTGCACAGAGATGCCAGCAGTGTCTGAGAAATGGGAACTCTCTTGGACCAGTGCTGACAGTTGCAACTGTCTGCTGCATGGCGGCCTTGAGGTCTTGTTGTTCTCAGGAGCTCTGGTGCTCCATTTGAGGCATCTTCAGAACAGCTGAGAAGCCGAGGATCTCAGTGAAGTACCAGAGGATTGTGTGATCTCTTGGGTTACAGAAATACCCCATATTTTTCTTGTTCTTAGAGGTGCAACCCTCTCCCTTGCCCCATGGGTTTCCAACACTGTACCTTCACTGATTTTAGGAGGAATCTGCTTTATGTATGTATGTAGCTTCTATTAGGTTGGTACTAATGTAACTGCAGTTTCAGACTGAATTTTAAATCATGATAACTGGGCTCAAACACATCTTTATTAGTCAAAATAGGACCCATTACAATCAACACATTTTTGCCAATGAGAAATAAGTTTGTTTATTCCTGTAGCATGAAAATCTGTGCTTCGAACTCTTGGAAAGCAACTTCTGCCTCCTGCTGGTTGTGGGAGCATTTTCCTTGCAAAAAGTTGTCAAGATACCTGAAGAAGTGGTAGTTGGTTGGTGAGAGGTCAGGTTAATATGGCAATTGGGACAAAACTTCATAGCCCAATTCGTTCAAGTTTTGAACTGTTGGTTGTGCGATGTGCTATTGGGCATTGTCATGGAGAAGAATTGGGCCCATTCTGTTGACTGATGCCAGCTGCAGGCATTGCAGTTTTCGGTGCAATCCCATTGATTTGTTGAGCATACTTCTCAGATGTAATGGTTTCACCTGGATTTAGAAACCTATCGTGGATCAGGCAGCAAACCACCAAACAGTGACCATGACATTTCTTTGGTGCAAGTTTAGCTTTGGGAAGTGCTTTGGAGCTTCTTCTCTGTCCAGCCACTGAGCTGGTTATCTCCAGCTGTTGTGTGAAATCCCCTTTTCATCACACATCACAATCTGATCAAGAAATGGTTCGTTGTTGCTTTGTAGAATAAGAGAAGTTGAAAATTCAAAACAATTATTTGGTTGCAGTCAGCTCATGAAACACCCACTTACCGAGCTTTTTCACCTTTCTAATTTGCTTCAAATGCCAAACAATCATAGAATGGCCGACACTGGGTTCTTCAGCAACTTCTCCTATTGTAAGAGGATCAGCCTTGATAATTGCTCTCAACTGGTCATTGTCAACTTCTGATGCCCAGCTACTGTGCTTCTCATCTTCAAGGCTCTTGTCTCCTTTGCAAAACTTCTTGAACCACTACTGAACTATGTGTTTGTTAGAATTTCTTGGTCCAAATACATCGTGGATGTTGCAAGTTGTCTCCTCTGCTTTACGACCCATTTTGAACTCAAATTAAGAAAATCGCTCTAATTTGCTTTTTGTCTAACATCATTTCCCTAGTCTAAAATACACATAAAATATATAGCAAGTAGTAAGTCATTAGCAAAAAAACATAAAGCGAGAAATGTGCATTAAAATGATGTATTACATAACCACATTTATTTAAGACTGTATTCCAATATCAAATGGCAAAGTGCAACAATGCAAATTGCAATTACTTTGGCACCAACTAATATTTTTCTGCTCTGCAAAAACCTCCAAGGAAAGGAACCATAAATATCAGCTGCCCACCTGGAATGAAGAGACTGGGAAATTTTTAGGGATTACAAATGCTCTATAATATTAGAAAAAAATATTGCCATAAAAATGAGTTAAAAATGATTGCCAAAAAAGTTTGCCAGAAATTTGAATTTTTATGGTAACTGAGCCAAAATGTGAAAATATTTCATCTTGTCCCTTCAATGCAGCTCATTCTAAGAAGTCTTAAAACATTTGATATATATATGTATATGTATATAAATACATAAATACTTTTTTCCCGACCTTTTTTGTTTGATTTCCTATGAACTCAAACTAAAACTGCCTTTCTCACTCTCTAGACTCTCCTCTCCAACCTCTCTCCAATCCAGTCACTTCTGTCTCATCTTGTCTGCACTGGTGACCGCAGTGCTGAGATAAGTCCTGAGAAGGAGTACATTTTACATGTATTGACTCTCAGTGTTTCAGAAATATTGCCTGACAACAGCTAGATTCTGTCACTGCATAGTCCTCCATGAGTCAGCTGGTGATGCTTTTCTCAGTATACACTCTTACTGGGTCCTCTTGATTCTACTTTTGTCTGTGAATTTCTTTGTGTTGGCATTTTTATGATGCACTGCTCAGGTGGCACTAGTGGTAAAGAACTCACCTGCCAATACAGGAGACATAAGAGATGTGGGTTTGATCCCTGGAACTGTAAGATCCCCTGAAGGAGGGCATGGCAACCCACTCCAGTATTCTTGCCTGAGAATCCCTCAGACTGGCAGGCTACAGTTCATAGGGTCGCAAAGAGTCAGACATGACTGAAGCGACTTTGCACGGCTACTTACAGCACTTCATCCAGAGCCTTCTCTTGAGAAATCTACCTGCCTACATGCAAATTTCCCTTCATGTCACCCAAAACAACATCACCTGAGTCTTCTGAAAATAGTAAGTTGGTGTCCTTGGTCCTGTCCAGTAGTGTTCATCCTCTCTCGTCAGAAGGATGAATACCATGCTTTTCAGTGTGGCGTTTTCCACCCTACAAAAATATGTACCCAACATTCTTTTACCTTATTTCTTCTTATATCTCTTTAAAAAATTCAATCAATCTAGGGATACCCTATGTTTCCTTCTTTGCAACCCACAGGACTCTTTCCCTGTTTTTAGGGTATCCCCATTGCTTTCCTGCATCTGATGTGCTTTAATTCCGGGTCAAGACCTGCCTTCTCCAAAAAAAATGCTGCATATCCTATTGGACAGACCAGTGGCTTCTCTTGTATGAAAACTCCCAGGTTTTCTTTCCAGTAGCCATTCTTTATTTCCATAAGTATATACCCATTTAGACTTGTTGGTGCTTTTCTTGTATTTTTAAATCATTCACATTATGAATGAAGTTTCATCTGTGTGGCTACAGAGCGTGGGCTTTGTATGGGAAATTGTGGTTCTTCTGTGTAGAGATCAGCGCAGAATAGGGAACTGTTTCTCCCTGCCATAAAGATATTGAAATGAGTGTATAGCCCTGCCTCAGCCTAATGACAATGGCAGAGTTTAGAGAATATGCTTGTAGTGAAAATTGACATAGAACAAATTGTGCCTAATGTGTGTGTGTACTCATTCATGTCCAACTCTTCGAGACCCTATGGACTGTAACCTGACAGGTTCCTCTGTCCATGGGATTCTCCAGGCAAGAACACTGGAGTGGGTTACCATTTCCTTCTCCAGGGGATCTTCTCCCAGCAATCAAACCCGAGTCTCCTGGATTGCAGTTGGATTCTTTACCACTAGTGCCACCTTGGAAGTTCAGTGTGTGTGTGTGTGTGTGTGTGTGTGTTTGTGTATGGGGGCTTCCGGTAGGAGATGCTGATTTGATCCCTGGGTCAGGAAGTTCCCCTGCAGGAGGACATGGCAACTCACTCCAGTATTCTTGCCTGGAGAATCCCATGGACAGAGGAACCTGACAGGCTACAGTCCCTAGGGTCACAAAAGGACTGAAGTGACCTCACACGCACGCACACATGCATGCATATATATCTGTAGCTTCTATTACAAATAAATTGGCTAAGTACACATCATGATTTTTGGTAAGAGTGGAGAAAAGGATTCCACATTCCTCTGGAACAAAGAAAAAGGAAATTTAACTAGTGTAGGGGATGTCTTGCCTCCAAGAGAAAGGATAAACCTTCCTCCAGCAACCAGAATCCAATATAACCTAAAAATCTATTTTGTATGCATGTAAAAGTGGATAATATTTGAACTATCCATTCATCAAAGCATTAAAACCCAAAAACTCATTTCTGTGCTCCAGAATGGCGCCATTGCACATTTCTGCTCCAGAATAATTCGTGTGGACGGATCTGGCAGCCAAACATGAAAGTGTGGGTGCTGAACGGCTGGCAGCTGGCCCAGGATTTAGCCCTGCTGTTTTAGAATGCCATAAAATAAGCACAATTTAATCTTTCCAAATAATTTGGTCAGTGGCTGTGATTTCCGCACAAAATAACTTCAAAGAAGACAGGCACCTTTGCTGATGCTTGTTTAAGCAGCCTGAGTGCCAGTATATTTAAGAATAGGAAACAAAAAACTCAAAGCCTGTGATACATTCTTAAGAATTTAAACCAACAGGGTATGTAGACCAGCCTGTTAATTTTCCCTGGTGGTAAGGATGTGCTCAGATTGATACAATTAAGAGATAATGTCATCAGCTAAAAAGTCATTACAGGTAGATCGATACTGCTTATTAAAATCTATCAAAGTGTGGAGTCTTTGCCATAGATACAGAGAACAGATTGGTGGTTGTCAGAAGTGGGGGTTATGCGTCAGTGGTCAGTGAAATGGTGAAGAAAGTCAAAAGGTACAGACTTCCAGTTATAAAATACATGAGTTATGGGGATGTGATGTATAGCATGGTAACTATAGTTAATATTGCATTGTATATTCGAAAGTTGCTAAGAGTATATCTTAAATGGTCTCATCTTAAAAGAAAATTCTCTAAGTAAGGTGACAGATGTTAACTAGACTTACTGTGGTGATCATTTTGCAGTATATAAAAATATCAAATGGTATATACCTGAAACTAATAGAATGCTGTGTGTCAGTTATACTTCACTGGAAAAAAAGACTTTGCTATGGGGAACACAAATCATTATATACAATTGTGATGTCTATTATTGATCTAAGAAAAACACACACTTATTTAAGATACTCCCCACAATGACCTTATTTAATTTATGATACCAATCTGAAGTACAGATTGCATCATTTTATCTTATGATGATTTAGAAACTTATAAGAAGCAACTCTTTTTTGAATGCTGTCATTTGACAGTTTGGAGAGTATTATGTGACTTATTTCAATAACTGTTTCTATCATGTATGGTGACACACTGTCTGGAAAGTAACTGATCTCCCTTTAAGATATATTTTAAATTAAGGAAACCAAACTTGAAGCGTTCTAGAAGGGGGAGACCCTGTTGTCGTAGTTAAACTAATTTTATCATGGTCAGTGGAACTTGGAGACATGGTTCATTAAGACAATCTCACTTTGTCTTGTGGAGAAGGAAATGGCAACCCACTCCAGTGTTCTTGCCTGGAGAATCCCAGGAACAGGGGAGCCTGGTGGGCTTCCGTCTATGGGGTCACACAGAGTCGGACACGACTGAAGTGACTTAGCAGCAGCAGCAGCAGCACCTTGTCTTGATTAAAAAAAGATGTATAGAAAACCAAAAATATATGTTCTCACTGCATTTATCTGACTTAGACTTAAATACAGAATAAAGTAGTTTAAGCCAAATTTACTTTTAATGTCAATAATATAAAGCAATTTATCTCTTATTTACCTTATCATCAAGAACTAACATAGATGTCACATCACATTTTATGAAGAACCCTAAGTTGCTTTTCAGCAATTTTGTCCATTATCTCTTGTGCAAATATTCTGTTTTGCCTCCTTTCTTTATATTTTCTGGTGACAACTTTTGTCTTACTAGTTAATAGTCCTTTATGTAACTCACCATGGTTCATAGATTTTTAGTTCCTTGATCTCTATCTTTTATATATTCATTGTCCATCTATACTTATATTCTTCCCCTCAAAAGTAGGATCCATGGTTTGTCCTAATACCACCCTCAAATTTCTTGCCCTTGAATATTCTTATTTTTTACTTTTTGGATTATTAATTTCTATCTCTTGTTTACTCCAAACAATTCAATTCTCTGTTATTTTTCCTTGGCTATCATTGATTACCAGAAAAAAAAATGGCCTAACTCTGTAATAAATGGCATTACAAACATGACATTGGATGGAACAATCTTTATGCTGATCCCCATTTCACCCAGAGATTGTTGAAGATGTTCACATTCTTTAAACCTACACCATTCAGTCTCTGCAGATGATCTGACCGTAGAATACAAGTTTCTCCCTTCAAATCCCTTGGGGAGTAGGGTCTGGATCACCCCACCAGGAGACAAACCTAGACTAAGAGAACTGTTAGTACTGGTGGAGAATGTGGGACATCTGAAAAAAGGTGGTGGATGAGGGGTGTTACTCACTCTCCAAAAGATGACCCACTGAATAGCCTCAGAATAAGCCTAACACTTCCTGACTCCTCTTGAGCAAAGCCCTCAGTTCAGTTCAGTTCAGTCGCTCAGTTGTGTCCTACTCTTTGCGACCCTATGAATCACAGCACGCCAGGCCTCCCTGTCCATCACCAACTCCCGGAGTTCATTCAAACTCAGGTCCATTGAGTCGGTGATGCCATCCAGCCACCTCATTCTCTGTCGTCCCCTTCTCCTCCCACCCCCAATCCCTCCCAGCATCAGAGTCTTTTCCAGTGAGTCAACTCGTTGCATGAAGTGGCCAAAGTATTGGAGTTTCAGCTTTAGCATCAGTCCTTCTAGTGAACACCCAGGATTGATCTCCTTTAGAATGGACTGGTTGGATACCTTTCCTTAAAGACTGACGTCAACACCTCTGCTACTGTGGGGACTCATTTGCTTTCCACACAGTTTTTAGCATAGGAGCCTGATTAATAGCTGTAGCAGAGAGCTATTTTAGTGGGACTATCTTTGTGTCCATTGGTGGAAGGATTTTGCTTTGGGAGCTAGAACCTGTCAATCCACTGAACCTAAAACTGTGGCAATGAGAGGCATAATTTCCCCAAGTATGTCACTGGAGCAAGGGTAATTAAGATCATGGCTACTTCCACTACTTGGTTCCCAAGCTCATGTACTCTACTGGAAGGCAAAACATCAGATGATGGTATTTGATTTGGAATGTACACTCATTCCTAAAGATGACACAATCCTGGAGGAGAAACCTTGCAGGATATCATATCCAAATTTGTGCTTCAGTTGTACTTTCTTTTAAAAAAAAAAAAAGTTCAGTTCAGTCACTCAATCGTGTCCGAATCTTTGTGACCACATAGACTGTAGCAAGCCAGCTTCCCTGTCCATCACCATCTCCCAGAGTTTGCTCAAACTCATGTCCATTGAGTTGGTGATTCCATCCAACCATTTCATCCTCTGTCATCCCCTTCTCCTCTTGCCTTCAATCTTTCCCAGCATCAGGGTCTTTTCCAGTGAATCAGTTCTTTGCATCAGGTGGCCAAAGTATTGGAGCTTCAGCATCAGTCTTTCCAATGAATATTCAGGACCAATTTTCTTTAGGACTGACTGGTTTGATCTGCTTGCTGTCCAAGGGACTCTCAAGAGTCTTCTCCAACACCACAGTTCAAAAGCATCAGTTTTTTGGCATTCAGCTTTCTTTATGGTCCAACTCTCACATCCATGTTTCAACTGTACTTAAAGAGGCCAAACTACTGTACTCCTGAGCTATGGTTTCTTTGTGGTCTGGTACGGGAAAGAAACAGTGGATCCCTTGGTCATCTTTCCACTGCCACATATTTCATGTAATTATGAAAACATTTGGTATTATGTGTCAGTGAATAAAACACTCTATAAATCATCAGATACTGGTCCAAACAAAGCTCTGCTGTCATGGAAGTCAATTCTTTACCAAGAGTATGTGTCAATTACACTTAAACTGAATTGCTTCTGCTTTCAGAATGGAATGGTCCAACATAGTTAACCAGAAGCTGATTGGACTTGTCAGGGTACAGTGCTGTCCTAGGGTCTGGGATTAATCCCTTTGCTGACAATTTGGGCATTTAGCAGGGGTAGTCACAAGATTAACACTGCTGAAGGGGAGGCCATGTTCCAGAGCCCCTCTATAGCCTCCATGAACTCTTCATGTGTCCACTGTGCAGCACTAGCATGGACAATGATGAAGGCTGGGTGATGTTTCCTGGCCAAGTCTTTTGATAAAGAGACTTGGTTGGTTAGTGCGTCTTTTATGGATAGTGTGTGTATTCTCTGATAGGTGTTGACAAAGATTTATGATCTTCCCATTTTGTGCTTAGTCCATAGGTCAAATACAGATCACTTCTCCAGACCTCCTTCTCCTTCTCTTCAACTCCCCATTCTTACTTTTCTTTGCCCTTGACCAATGAGCTGGGCTATTTAGCACTGTCCATGTACTTTGGCCACCTCATGTGAAGAGTTGATTCACTGGAAAAGACTCTGATGCTGGGAGGGATTGGGGGAAGGAGAGAAGGGGACAACAGAGAATGAGATGGCTGGATGGCATCACCAACTCGATGGACATGAGTTTGAGTGAACTCTGGGAGTTGGTGATGGACAGGGAGGCCTGGCGTGCTGTGATTCATGGGGTCGCAAAGAGTCGGCACGACTGAGCGACTGAACTGAACTGAACTGATAAGTTCATTTGTCCTTGGGCTATTTCTCTTTCCACACAAAGTAGATGTTAACTTCACTCTGAGCTCTGCCTCTTGGGAGAGTTTTCCTACACTGTTTCCTTTCAGGGAAACCCCTGAATTGAGCTGTAGTGAATTAACCATCCTTTTTCAAATAACACTAACATACTATACCAACCCTTTAGCAAACCCATCCCTGGTGAATATTCTTCTCCATCCACTGGTTCTAAAAGATCTTCAGTGCTGCCTTAGATGTGACTTCGGGGAAATCTGCTGATGTAACAGTGGTGGGTAATATGGGGGCGGGCGCTGGGCCACCTGCTCGTGCGTTTACCTAGTCTCTGTCTTCTTGCTTATGTCTAACTCTGGATGTACTGCTGCTGCTGCTGCTGCTGCGTCACTTCAATCATGTCTGACTCTGCGTGACCCCATAAACAGAAGCCCACCAGGGTCCCCCGTCCCCGAGATTCTCCAGGCAAGAACACTGGAGTGGGTTGCCATTTCCTTCTCCAATGTGTGAAAGTGAAAAGTGAAAGTGAAGTCGCTCAGTCGTGTCCGACCCATAGCGACCCCACGGAATGCAGCCTACCAGGCTCCTCCATCCATGGGATTTTCTAGGCAAGAGTACTGGAGTGGCTTGCCATTGCCTTCTCCGCTGGATGTACTACTTCTATCTTATGATGACTGCTGGGTTCCCCTGGCCATATTAACTCAGTAATCTGAGAGGACTCAGTTCATGATGGCTGTCTTTGGTTGCTTGGGCTCTTGATGTCACAGGGTCAGATGCTCTATTCCTGCCAAGGCCCACTTGCATACCAGGAAGTATGCAGCAGGTGTATTTTCAGGAGGTGTGTAGTTCTTTGCAGCAAATTGTGTGACCTGTCCCAGAACCGAGGGGTCTGTGTGAATATTCCCATCACAGATGCCATAGTCTGCTGTGATTCTCCAATCACAGGCATGTCTGGTACCACAGTACAGTGACAGCGGCATTCCCCACATCATGCCTGTTCCTGCTCTGAGTCCCACTAAAAACTCGGAGCCTTCCATGTTACCCAGAAAATGTGTTGGAATATTACCCAAAGTGCTGAAGATGATGACTGCAGAATTCAGAGTGTTGTGCTTCTTTTTTCAATTTTCTCTCTATTCCACACTTTCCCTAAAAGCATGTTTAACTTTCTACCATCTCCAAATTTTGACTTGAACCAGGGGTATATAGATGAGAATAGGAAAAATTTTACCTCTTTTTTAAGCACTTCCTTTCATTATGTTCCATGGTTGGATTAGCATTACATGTTAACTTTGTCATTAATTGAAATCATGGATATTGTCATGGCAAATTATAGTTATTTCATTACAGTTATTTGTATCCTTCATTATATTAATATTGTGAGTTATAGGGCCTGCCTTTCAGCTCTTGAGTTTTTATAGTTTGTAAGTACATATATTATTGCATCACAAATTTGTGAACTTTTTAATGTATTTGACATTATGCCTCAATATAGTTGATTTCCCTTATGTCTCTGTATACTAATATTATATATTTACAAATATTTTTCTGAGAAGGAATCCACCAGCTTCTACAAAATTCCACAGAGGTCTCGTTCATGGCATATATTTTCAGAACCCCTGCCTAGACCAGGCTTCTCTGTCGCATATTCTCCTTTATGACACAGAGGCTTCAGCTTACAAGGCAACTCCTCAGAGGCCTCCCTGACCACCCGCCCAAAGGAAGCCTCCTGGGCACTTCTAAGACACACTATCCTGTTTTTCTTTCATCAGAGTTTTTATGAATGCCTTATGTTTCCTTGTTCACATGGCTGTTTGTTGGCTCAGTCTGTCACTCTTGATCTAGTTGACATTTCCTTCTTCAATGTCCATGCTAGTATTCCAGGCTTATCCCTTGGGATTTCCTTCAAGGGATAAATTTCCTTTAAGTGATAATTTTCCTCAGTGTTTTCCTACTAACACTTCTTTCTTCTCTAATTCATTTTCCTACCTGGACAATTTCACTCACTCCCACTAGTACAAACATCATTGAAAATGTGTTACTCCCAAGGAGATGTACAAGTCCACAATGCTGTCTCTCCCATCCTGAGATCCATAAAGGTCCCTTTTCCTACTAAATTCACTAGCAGCAAAGCAGTACCTGAATTAATAAACTAGCCTTTATTGATCTCACATCCTGTGAATATTCATGCATTTCACCGAGAGAATTCATGTTTTGGTATGAGTTACATGGCGCTGCCCGAGATTCTGCTAAAGATGCTACTTTTTATAGGATGTGTGTGTGTGTTAGTCTCTCAGTCACGTCTGACTCTTTCCAACCCTGTGAGCTGTAGCCCGCCTGGCTCCTCTGTCCATGGGATTCTCTAGGCAAGAATACTGGAGGGAAGGGTGGAGGTAGCCATTACTTTCTCCAGGGTATCTTCCCTACCCAGGGATTGAACCCAACTTCACATTGCGGGTAGATTCTTTACCATCTGAACCACCAGGGAAGCCCTTTTATAGGATGTAAGTAACATATTACCTTTCAAGTCTGAAAAACTGTGACATTGCAAGGGTTGAGATCATTTGTCTATAGAGTACATCATGAGGAACACTGGGCTGGAAGAAGCACAAGCTGGAATCAAGATTGCCGGGAGAAATATCAATAACCTCAGATAGGCAGATGACACCACCCTTATGGCAGAAAGTGAAGAGGAACTAAAAAGCCTCTTGATGAAAGTGAAAGAGGAGAGTGAAAAGGTTGGCTTGAAGCTCAACATTCAGAAAACTAAGATCATGGCATCTGGTCCCATCACTTCATGGGAAATAGATGGGGAAACAGTGGAAACAGGGTCAGACTTTATTTTATTGGGCTGCAAAATCACCGCGGATGCTGATTGCAGCGATGAAATTAAAGCTTACTCCTTGGAAGTAAAGTTATGACCTTACTCCTTGGAAGGAAAGTTATGACCAACCTAGATAGCATATTAAAAAGCAGAGACATTACTTTGCCACCAAAGGTCTGTCTAGTCAAGGCTATGGTTTTTCCAGTGGTCATGTATGGATGTGAGAGTTGGACTGTGAAGAAAGCTGATCACCGAAGAATTGATGCTTTTGAATTGTGGTGTTGGAGAACACTCTTGAGAGTCCCTTGGACTGCAAGGAGATCCAACCAGTCATTTTAAAGGAGATCAATCCTGGGTGTTCATTGGAAGGACTGATGCTAAAGCTGAAACTCCAATACTTTGGCCACCTCATGTGACGAGTTGACTCTCTGGAAAAGACTCTGATGCTGGGAGGGATTGTGGGCAGGAGGAGAAGGGGACGACAGAGAATGAGATGGCTGGATGACATGACCGACTCGATGGACATGAGTTTGAGTGAACTCCAGGAGTTGGTGATGGACAGGGAGGCCTGGTGTGCTGTGATTCATGGGGTAGCAAAGAGTCGGACGTGACTGAGTGACTGAACTGAACTGAACCCATTTGTAGATTTAAAAAAAATAGTTAATATCTTTAATGAGGGATATTATAAAGATCTCTAATGAGATATATATTATCTTACTGAATAATAACCCATATTTACTGTCTTATGAGTATCAGATAGCTCATTTGATACTCAAATGATATTCCTTGCTCGTCTGCTTATAGGCCACATCTCCAATCGTTTCTCTACGAACACCCAGTTTTTCAGCTACATCAGGCTAGGCTTATGCATGTACCTCCCTTCTCTATACTTCTACCCCTGGAAAGTAAATCCTTCTGTGTAGTTCTTGTAATATTTACACATCTCTGAGAGGTTTCAGTAGCCTGCCAAAACAGAATTACTGAATGTCATTTGGGGACACTTCTGATTGAATAATTATTGCTGCAAACTCTTACCACATTACATTGCAAAAATGCACATTCTAGTACTTCTCTTGCCACTATGTCAGGAGCTCCACAAGTAGAGATGGTGGTGATTTAGTCACTAAGTCATGTCTGACTCTTGTGATCCCACGGACTGGAGCCCACCTGGCTCCTCTGTCCATGGGATCTCCCAGAAAAGAATACTGGAGTGGTTTGCCATTTCCTTCTCTGAGCAATGTCATATTCCCACAATGATGCCTGGCTCTGTTCGCACACCATGTACTACATAAATTTACCACTTTCTCCAGCTCCCTCCTCCCATTGCATTCCCTGTTGCTGTTAATTGCACTAACAGGTATCTAGTCACTCAAGCAGCAGTCCTTCATTCTCCCTCCCATGATTCTCTTTAAGCATAACATTAGTCACTCATGCACCCTGAATTCATATTCTGTATCTCCTGTGTCACTGCTGTATGCCCTTATTATCGCTCACCCAGCATTTTAAGATACTGTCCTGTTTCTCTGCTTGTAAACTGACTTTCTGTACAGTCTGTTATTATTCTAAAAGAATGGTTTAATTGTAATTTGAGATGTTTTAAAATGACCTTACCCATACATTGGTATTGCATAAATGTCCTTAGAAGTTGCCCCCTAGTCTACTATTCAAGCATCACTCCTTGTTTGTCAACCCTAAGTTTGTACTTCCCAGCAAATCTTCTGTGACTTTAGTCTTCTTGCTTTTTCTGGTATGTAAGCTTCTATATTGGTCCCGTGTCAAGTTTCACCTCATGTTAAATAGCCAGATTAAAAGTTCACCTTTATAAAAATATTCTCCAAGTAGAGAAGATGGACATCTCAGCTCAGGGAGAGAGAGAGAATTCACCTTTCTTCTGCCATTTTGTTCTATTCAGGCCTTCAAATGATTGGATGATTCCCATCCATATTGGTGAGGGTAGATCTTCTTTACTGTGTCCACTGATTGAAATGATAATCTCTTCCAAAAACACTGTCAAGGACACACACAGAAATAATGTTTAGCCAGCTATCTGAGCATCCCTTATGGTTGTCAATTTGACACAGAGACTTAAACATCACAGTTAGAATTAAGATAAGGGTATCTGTTGACACCAGTATTATTTAATTATTCCATAAGTAGTCAACAAATAGTAAATGCTTTAAACAACAAAAATGAAACAAAATTTTAATTCTAGATTATATGATAATTTCTTTAGAAAGGCAAAATAGCTGTTGATTTTATTAAAAATTATACTAAATTTCAAGTATTCAATAAATATTTGCAGAATAAATTCTTCTACAAAGTGTCACATAAAAAATATATACTCCATTTACACAATTAATAAAACTATAAGTAAATTTTAAAAAATAGTTATTATTTTTAATGACGGAATTTATAAAGATCTTTAATGAGAAATATATTATCTTGCTGGATAATAAAACTTCAAAATACTTAAAAGTATCCATATTTCCTAAATTAATGTGAAAATTCAAGGAATTTCCAAAGAAAATAGACTTTTGGTTCTCTTTGTTCTCAAATCAAACACGATAAAACTGAGAAAAAATTTTGAAATATAAGCAGTGAGTGTGACCTAGTCCTGTTGTTCAGTCGCTCGATTTTGTCAAACTATTTGTGACCCTGTGGACTGGAGCACCCAGGCTTCACTGTCCTTCACCATCTCCCTGAATTTGCTCAAACTCATGTCCATTGAGTCGGTGATGCCATCCAACCATCTCATCTTCTGTCATGCCCTTGTCCTCCTGCCCTCAATCTTTCCCAGCATCAGGGTCTTTTCCAGTGAGTCAGCTCTTCCTTTGTAGCTCAGTCGGTAAAGAATTTGCCTGCAGTGTAGGAGACCCAAGTTCAATACCTGGGTTAGAAAGATCCCCTAGAGAAGGCAATGGTAACCCACTCCAGTATCCTTGCCTGGAAGATGTCATGGACAGAGGAGGCTGGTAGGCTGCAGTCCATTGGGATGCAAAGAGTCGGGCACGACTGAGTGACTAACATTTACTTACACTTTACAGCTCTTGACATCAGGTGACCAAAGTATTGGAGTTTCAGCTTTAACATCAGTCCTTCCAATGAATATTCAGGGTTGATCTTCTTTAGGATTGACTGAATTGATCTTCTTGCTGTCCAAGTGACTCTCAAGAGTCTTCTCTAGCACCAAAGTTGGAAAGCATCAATTCCTAGGCATTCAGCCTTCTTTATGGTCCAGCTCTCACATCTGTACATGACTACTGGAAAAACCATAGCTTTGAATACATTGACCTTTGTTGGCAAAGTAATGTCTCTGCTTTTTAATATGCTGTTTGTCATAGCTTTTCTTCCAAGGAGCAATCATCTTTTAATTTCATGGCTGCACTCACCATCTGCTGTGATTTTGGAGCCCAAGAAAATAAAACCTGTCACTGCTTCTACTTTTTCCGCTTCTATTTGCAGTGAAGTGATGGGACCTGGATGCCATGATCTTAATTTTTTGAATGCTGAATTTTAAGCCAGCTTTTTCACTCTCCTCTTTGACCATCATTTAGAAGCTCTTTAGTTGCTCTGGTTTTTTTTTTGCCATTAGGATGGTGTCATCTGCGTATCTGAGGTTATTGATATTTCTCCCAGCAATCTTGATTCCAGCTTGAGCTTCATTTAGCCCAGCATTTCACAGGATGTACTCTGCATGTAAGTTAAATAAACAGGGAGACAATACAAAGCCTTGTCGTACTTGTTTCCTAATTTGGAACCCTTCCATTGTTCCATGTTCATTTCTAGCTATTGCTTCTTGACCTGCATACAGATTTCTCAGCAGGCAGGTAAGGTGATCTAGTATTCCCATTTCTTGGAGAGTTTTCCACAGTTTGTTGTGATCCACACAGTTAAAGGTTTTAGTCAATGAAGCAGATATTTTTCTGGAATTCCTTTGCTTTTTTCTATGATCCAAGAAATATTGGCAAATTGATCTCTGATTCCTCTGCCTTTTCATTTTTTTTTATTGAAGGATAATTGCTTTACAGAATTTTGTTGTTTTCTGCCAAACCACAACATGAATCAGCCATAGGTATACATATATACCCTCCCTTTTGAACCTGTCTCCCATCTCCCTCCCCATCCCACCCCTCTAGGTTGATACAGAGCCCCTGTTTGAGTTTCCTGAGCCATACAGCAAATTCCTATTGGCTATCTATTTTACACATGGTGATGTAAGTTTCCATGTTACTCTCTCCATACATCTCACCCTCTCCTCCCCTCTCCCCATGTCCACAAGTCTGTTCTCTATGTCTGTTTCTCCATTGCAGCCCTGCAAATAAATTCATCAGAACTATTTTTTCTAGATTCCATATATATGCATTAGAATATGATATTTATCTTTCTCTTTCTGACTCACTTCACTCTGTATAATAGGTTCTAGGTTCATCCACCTCATCATAACTGACTCAAATGTGTTCCTTTTTATGGCTGAGTAATATTCCATTGTGTATATGTACCACAACTTCTTTATCCATTCATCTGTCGATGGGCAGCATCTAGGTTGCTTCCATGTTCTAGATATTGTAAATAGTTCTGCAATGAACAATGGGATGCATGTGTATTTTTCAACCCTGGTTTCCTCAGGGTATATGCCTAGGAGTGGGATTGCTGGGTCATATGGTTGTTTTATTCCTAGTTTTTTTAAGGAATCTCTATACTGTCTTTCATAGTGACTGTATCAATTTACATTCCCACCAACAGCGCAAGAGCGTTCCCTTTTCTCCACACCCTCTCCAGCATTTATTGTTTGTAGACTTTTTGATGATGGCCATTCTGACCGATGTGAGGTGATGTCTCTGTGGTTTTAATTTGCTTTTCTCTAATCATGAGCAATGTTGAGCATCTTTTCATGTGTTTGTTAGCCATCTGTATGTCTTCATTGTAAAAATGTCTGTTTAGGTCTTTTCCCCACTTTTTGATTGGGTTGTTTGTTTTCCTGGTTTTGAGTTGCCATTGCCTTCTCTAGGGGATCTTTCTAGATGCTTGTATATTTTGGAATATAATCCTTTGTCAGAAGTTTCATTTGCTATTATTTCTCACATTCTGAGGGTTGTCTTTTCACCTTGCTTGTAGTTTCCTTTGCTGTGCAAAAGCTTTTAAGTTTAATCAGGTCCCACTTGTTTATTTTGTTTTTATTTCCATTACTGTAGGAGGTGTGTCATAGAGGAGCTTGCTTTGATTTATGTCATTGAGTGTTCTGCCCATGTTTTCCTCTAAGAGTTTTATATTTTCTGGTCTTACATTTAGGTCTTTGATCCATTTTGAGTTTATCTTTGTGTATGGTGTTAGGAAGTGTTCTAATTTCATGCTTTTACATGTAGTTGTCCAGTTTTCTTAGCCCCATTTATTGAAGAGGCTGTATTTGCCCCATATATTCTTGCCTTCTTTGTCAAAAATAAGGTACCCCTTGGTGCATGGGTTTATTTCTGGGCTTTCTATCTTGTTCCATTGGTCTATATTTCTGTTTTTGTGCCAGTACCTTACTGTCTTGATGACTGTAGCACTGTAGTATAATCTGAAGTCAGGAAGGTTGATTCCTCCAGCTCCATTCTTCTTTCTCAAGACTGCTTTGGCTATTCAGGGTCTTTTGTGTTTCCATATGAATTGTGAAATTTTTTGTTCTAGTTCTGTGAAAAATGCCATTGGTAATTTGATAGGGGTCACTTTGAATCTGTAGATTGTGTTTGGTAGTATGGTCATTTTCACAATCTTGATTCTTCCTACCCAGGAACATGGAATATCTCTCCATCTGTTTATGTCACCTTTGATTTCTTTCATCAGTGTTTCATAATTTTCTGTGTACAGTTCTTTTTTCTCCTGAGGTAAGTTTATTCCTAGATATTTAATTATTTTTGTTGCAATGGTGAATGGGATTGATTCCTTAATTTCTCTTTTTGATTTTTCATTGTTAGTATATAGAAATGCAAGTGATTCCCGTGTATTGATTTTGTATCCTGCCATAAATTCACTGATTAGCTCTAGCAATTTTCTGATACTCTCTTTAGGGTTTTCTATGTACAATACCATGTCATCTGCAAACAGTGAGAGCTTTCCTTCTCCTTTTCTAATCTGGATTCCTTTTATTTCTTTTTCTTCTCTGATTGCTGTGGATAGGACTTCCAGAACTATGTTGAATAGTAGTGAAAAGGTGGACAAGGGTGAAAGTGGACACCGTTGTCTTGTTCCCAATGCTTTCAGTTTTTCAGCATTGAGAATGTTTGCTGTAGGCTTATCACATATGGCCTTACTATGTTGAGATAAGTTCTCTGACCATTTTTTGAAGAGCTTTAATCATAAATGTGTGCTGAATTTTGTCAAAGGCTTTTTCTGCATCTATTGAGATTATCATATGGTTTTTATCTTTCAATTTGTTAATATGATGTATCACATTGATTGATTTGTGTATATTGAAGGATCCTTACATTCCTTGAATAAACCCAAATTGATCATGGTTCAGTTCAGTTCAGTTGTATGAGCTTTTTGATGTGTTGCTGAATTCTGTTTGCTAACATTTTGATAGTATATTAAAAAGCAGAGACATTACTTTGCCAACCAAGGTCCGTCTAGTCAAGGCAATGGTTTTTCCCGTGGTCATGTATGGATGTGAGAGTTGGACTGTGAAGAAGGCTGACCGCCGAAGAATCGATGCTTTTGAACTGTGGTGTTGGAGAAGACTCTTGAGAGTCCCTTATACTGCAAGGAGATCCAACCAGTCCATTCTAGAGGAGATCAATCCTGGATGTTCATTGGAGGGACTGATGCTAAAGCTGAAACTGCAATACTTTGGCCACCTCATGCGACGAGTTGACTCACTGGGAAAGACTCTGATGCTGGGAAAGGTTGGGGGCGGGAGGAGAAGGGGACGACGGAGAATGAGATGGCTGGATGGCATCACCGACTCTGTGGACATGAGTTTGAGTGAACTCCGGGAGTTGGTGATGGACAGGGAGGCCTGGCGTGCTGTGATTCATGGGGTCGCGGAGAGTCGGACATGACTGAGCGACTGAACTGAACTGAACTGAACATTTTGTTGAAGACGTTTGCATCTATGCGCATCATATACTGGCCTGTAGTTTTCTTTTTTGTGTTGTCTTTGGTTTTGGTATCAGGGTGATGGGGTGGCCTTGTAGAATGAGTTTGGAAGTGTTCCTTCATCTGAAATTTTTCTAAAGAGTTTTAGAAGGATTAGCTCTTCTCTAAATGTCTGATAGAACTCTCCTGTGAAGCCATCTGGTCCTGGGCTTTTTTTTTTGGGAGATTTTTGATCACAGCTTCAATTTCAGTTCTTGTAATTGGGTTGTTCATAATTTCTATTTCTTCCTGGTTCAGTCTTGGGAGATTGAACTTTTCTAAGACTCTGTCCATTTCTTCCAGGTTATCCATTTTATTGCCATATAGTTTTTCATAGTAATGAAAAACTTATAATATTTTGTATTTCTGCATTGTCTTTTGTAACCTTTCCTTTTTCATTTCTAATTTTGTTGATTTGATTCTTCTCTATTTTTCTTGATGAGTCTGGCTAAAAGTTTGTCAATTTTGTTTATCTTCTCAAAGAACCAGCTTTTAGTTTTATTAACCTTTACTGTTGTTTCTTTCATTTCTTTTTCATTTATTTCTGCTCAGATCTTTATGGTTTCCTTCCTTCTACGAATTTTGGGGGTTTTTTGTTCTTCTTTTTCCAGTTGTTTTAGGTGTAACATTAGGCTGTCTATTTGATGTTTTTCTTATTTCTTGAGGTAGGATTGTATTACTTTAAACTTCCCTCTTAGTACTACTTTTGCTGCATCCCATAGGTTTTGAGTTGTTGTGTTTTCATTGTCATTTGTTTCTAGAAATTTTTTTATTTCCCTTTTGATTTCTTCTGTAACCTGTTGCTAATTTAGAAATGTGTTGTTTAATCTCCATGTGTTTGTGTTTCTTACAGTTTTTTTTTTCTTGTAACTGATATCTAGTCTCATAGCATTGTGGTCGGAGAAGATGCCTGATACAATTTCAATTTTCTTAAATTTACTGAGGTTTGATTTGTGACCCAGAATGTGGTCTATCCTGGAGAATGTTCCATTTGCACTTGAGAAGAAGGTGTATTCTTTTGCATTTGGATGGAATGTCCTGAAGATATCAATGAGATCCATCTCATCTAATGTGTTGTTTAAGACTTGTGTTTCCTTGATAACTTTCTGTTTTGATGATCTGTCCATTGGTGTGAGTGGGGTGTGAAAGTCTCCTACTATTATTGTGTTACTGTCAGTTTCTCCTCTTATGTCTGTTGCTGCTGCTGCTGCTAAGTCACTTCAGTCATGTCCGACTCTGTGTGACCCCATAGACGGAAGCCCACCAGGCTCCCCTGTCCCTGGGATTCTCCAGGCCTGTTAGTGTTTGTCTTATGTAGTGAGGTGCTCCTATGTTGGGTGCATATATTTACAGTTGCTGTGTCTTCCTCTTGGATTGATCCCCTGATCAATGTAGTCTCCTTCCTTATCTCTTGTAATCTTCTTTATTTTTAAGGTCTGTTTTTTTCTGATGTGACGATTGCTACTCCAGATTTCTTTTTGCTTCCCATTTGCATGGAATATATTTTTCCATCCTCTCACTTTCAGTCTATATGTGTCTTGAGGTTGAAGTGGGTTTCTTGTAGGCAGCATATATATGGGTCTTGTTTTGTATCCATTCATCCAGTCTGTGTCTTTTGGTTGAAGCATTTAATCCATTTATGGTTAAAGTAATATTGATATACATGTTCCTATTGGCGTGCTGTGATTCATGGGGTTGCAAAGAGTCAGACACGACTGAGTGACTGAACTGAACTGAACTGATTGCCATTTTCTTAATTGTTTGGGTTGATTTTGTAGATCTTTTTTCTTCTCTTATATTTCTCGACTATATAAGTCCCATTCACATTTGTTGAAAAGCTGGTTTGGTGATACTGAATTCTCTTAACTTTTGCTTGTCTGAAAAGCTTTTGATTTCTCCATCAATTTTGGATGAGATCCTTGCTAGGTACAGTAATCTTGGTTGTAGATCTTTCTCTTTCAGTACTTTAAATATATCCTGCCATTCCCTTCTGGCATGCAGAGTTTCTGCTGAGAGATCAGGTGTTAAGCTTATAGGGTTTCCTTTGTATGTTAACTTTGTTGATTCTCCCTTGCTGCTTTTAATATTCTGTCTTTGTGTTTAGTCTTTGTTAGTTTGATTAGTATGTGTCTTGACATGTTTCTCCTTGAGTTTATCCTGTATGAGACTCTTTGTGCCTCTTGGACTTGATTATTTCTTTTTCCATGTTGGAGGAATTTTCAACTATAATCTCTTCAAAAAATTTCTCATACCCTTTCTTTTTCTTTTCTTCTTCTCTGACCCCTAAAATTCAAATGTTGGTGTTTGTTACTGTCCCAGAGGTCTGAGACTATTCTCAGTTCTTTTCATTCTTTTTACTTTATTCTGCTCTTTGGAAGTTATTTCCACCATTTTATCTTCCAGTTCACTGATTCATTCTTCTGCTTCAGATAGTCTGCTGTTGATTTCTTCTAGAGTATTTTTAATTTCAGTAGTTGTGTTGTTTGTTTGTCTCTACATGTTTATTCTTTAATTCTTCTGGGTCTTTGTTAATTGATTCTTGAATTTTCTCCATTTTGCTTTCAAGGTTTTTGATCATCTTTACTTACTATCATTATTCTGAATTCTTTTTCAGGTAGTTTGCCTATTTCCTCTTCATTTATTTGGACTTCTGTGTTTCTAGTTTGTTTTCCTTCGTTTGTGTAATATTTCTGTGCCTTTTCATTATATATACATTTTTAACTTATTGTGTTTGAGGTCTCCTTTTCCCAGGCTTCAGGGTTTAATTCCTTCTTTTTGGTTTCTGCCCTCTAAGGTTGGTCCAGTGGTTTGTGAAAGCTTTGTATAGGGTGAGATTTATGCTAAGTTTTTGTTTGTTTGTTTTTCCTCTTATGGGCACGGCTGAATGAGGTGGTAATCCTTTCTGCTGATGATTGGGTTTGTATTTTTGTTTTGTTTGTTGTTTAGATGCGGTATCCTGCACAGGGTGCTATTGATGGTTGGGTGATGCCAGGTCTTGTATTACAGTGGTTTCCTTTGTGTGAATTCTCATTATTTGATAACCCCTAGGGTTAGTTCTTCCAAGGAGTAAGCGTGATCGCTGAAGAATTGATGCTTTTGAACTGTGGTGCTGGAGAAGATTCTTGAGAGTCCCTTGGACTGCAAGGAGATCCAACGAGTCCATTCTAAAGGAGATCAGTCCTGGGTGTTCATTGGAAGGAATGATGTTGAAGCTGAAACTCCAATTCTTTGGCCACCTCATGTGACAAGTTGACTCACTGGAAAAGACTCTGATGCTGGGAGGGATTGAGGGCGGGAGGAGAAGGGGACGACAGAGGATGAGATGGCTGGATGGCATCACCGACCTGATGGACATGAGTTTGAGTGAACTCCGGGAGTTGGTGATGGACAGGGAGGCCTGGCGTGCTGTGATTCATGGGGTTGCAAAGAGTTGGACATGACTGAGCAATTGAACTGAACTGAACTGAGGGTTAGTTCTCTCGGAGAAGGAAATGGCACCCCACTCTGGTACTCTTGCCTGGAAAATCTCATGGATGGAGGAGCCTGGTGGGCTACAGTCCATGGGGTTGCTAAGAGTCGGACACGACTGAGCGACTTCACTTTCAATTTTCACTTTCCACTTTCATGCATTGGAGAAGGAAATGGCAACCTACTCCAGTGTTCTTACCTGGAGAATCCCAGGGACGGGCGAGCCTGGTGGGCTGCCATCTATGGGGTCGCACAGAGTCAGACACGACTGAAGCAACTTAGAAGCAGCAGGGTTAGTTCTCTGGTAGTCTAGAGTCTTGGAGTCAGTGTTCCCACTCCAAAGGCTCAGGGCTTGATCTCTGCTCAGGAATGAAGATTCCACAAGTGGTTTGTTATGGCATTCAGAGAGATTAAAACAAATACCCAAAGCAAGAAACCAAAGATGAACCCCAGACAAATGGCAGTTATAAAATCAGGCAAATAATAATTAAAATAATGGAATATACACATATACATATATACCCATGAACAAAGTCAAAACAGTCCAACAGAAATAAAGTGCAATAGATTGACCTGGCAAACAAAGGGAATCAAAAATTATATTTACCAGTTAAGAACAAAACTAACTAAAGCACAAACTGGAAAAAGAAAACTAAAGCAAGGTGCCAAGGGGGAAATAAAGCAATGAAAACAAAACTAACAAATATGTTGAGAGGAAAGGAAAGAAAGAAATAATAGATATGCAAAGTTAAATAGAGGTAGATAAAGATTTATATACATTAAAGCTTAACTGCAAGGGGAAAAGAACAGTAAGAAAAGCAAACAAAGGAATAAATGTAGAAAAAGTATAATAGGTTTAAGAAAATTAAAAATTTAAATTATAAAAAAGAGAAAAGAAAAAAAATGGAAGAAGAAAGAAAAAAGGAAAACTCCACAGAACTGCAAAGGCCCAACATAGAGGCAGAGGTTTATAACAAGAATAAAAAGTGTGATTGAATATACACATATACATATACACCCATAAGCAAAATCAAAACAATCCAACAAAAATAAATTAAAATAGATTGACCTGGCAAACAAAGGGAACCAAAAATTCTGTCCACCAGAACAAAACTAACTAAAGCACAAACTGGAAAAGAAAACTAAATCAAGGTGCCAATTGGGGTATAAAGCAATGAAAATAAGACTAACAAATATGTTGAGATTAAAGGAAAGAAAGGAAGACTAGATATGCATAGTTAAGTAGAGGTAGATAAAGAAGAGTTATATATATTAAAAATTAACTTCAAGGGGAAAAGAACAGTAGGAAAAGCAAATGAATAAATGTAGAAAAAATAATAATATGTTTTAAAAATTAAAATTACAAAAAGAGAGAGAGAAAAGAAACTCCCTAGAACTGCAAAAGCCCAACACAGAGGCAGATGTTTATAACAACAATAAAAAATGTGACTGAGAAAAAGAAAAAAAAAAAGCCCAAACGTTTGGTTCGATTTCCTAGTGCCAATAAAATCGACAACTACAACAGCGTGAGGGGAAAAGGAAATAAAAAGAAAAGAAAGTCCAAAAGAATCTATAGAACAAGTCAAAACGTAATAATAATAAATGTTTTTCTGAGTCACTGCTGTCAGAGTCCTTTCCCGTGCTGGGAGTCACAGTCCATTTTACCTCCCTAGGATGCCCTCTAACACTGAGCTGATCTCTGGACCTGATGTGGGGTCTGCTCAGATTCTAATCTGCTCCTACTCCTGTGTATTCTTGCCTCCAATGTCCACAGCTATTAGAACCAGTGTGTTTTCTTTTGTGGGAACTCTCAATTACCTTTTATATATTCCACAGACACAGAGTCTGCCTAGTTGATCGTTTGGATTTAATCTGCAACTTGTACAGCTGGTGGGAGGGTTTTGGGTCTTCTTCCTTAGTCACACTGTGCCTAGATTTCAATTGTGGTTTTATTTTCACCTCTGGATATGGGTCGTCCACTGGGGTTTGCTTCTGAGGCTGCCCTAGAGGACTTGGGTTTGCCCCTGTGAGGGCCAGGTGTGGAGGTGGTGCAGCTGGTTGAGTCGCAGGGGTTCTGGCAGCACCAGGTACTCAGAGGAGTTGGCGGCTAGAGCAGCAGGAAATATAGTGCTCTAGAAGGGTATGGCAGAGAAGGCAATGGCAAGCCACTCCAGTACTCTTGCCTGGAAAATCCCATGGATGAAGGAGCTTGGTACGCTGCAGTCCATGAGGTTGCTAAGGGTCGGACACAACTGAGTGACTTCACTTTCACTTTTCACTTTCACACATTGGAGAAGGAAATGGCACCCCACTCCAGTGTTATTGCCTGGAGAATCCCAGGGAAGGGGGAGCCTGGTGGGCTTCCATCTATGGGGTCACACAGAGTCGAACACAACTGAAGTGACTTAGCAGCAGCAGCAGAAGGGTATGGCAAGTAGTATTGGCCAGTACGCTCCAGTATTCTTACCTGGAGAACCCTCCTCTCTGTCAGAGAAGCCTGGCAGGCCACAGTCCACAGGGTTGCAAAGTCAGACGCTACAGGAATGACCCTGCCCCTATAGGCACAAGACATTTTTTGCCTGTGGCAGCTCTGCCCCAGTGAGAGTTGAGTGTGAAGGTAGCACAGCTGCTTGGCTTGTGGGGACCCTGGCGGCGCCAAGTGTGCTGGGATACAGACTGCCTCTGCCACAGAAGTTATGGCCCTATCAGAGTCTTTTTTCGAGCCTCTTGCAGCTGGCGATCAGAAGGCCTCCTTGGCCAGTCTTTCTCCATAGCTCTGCTCCTTCAGGCCCTTAGAGGGCTTCCTTGCCTGGGGTCCTTCTCTGTTGTTTGGCGCATCAGGCACATAGAGGGGGGTCCTGGCTGGGGTCCTACTCTGTAGATCAGCGTGTCAGGCACTTCACGGGGCACCCTGGGAGGGGTCGTGCTCTGTAGTTCAGTGTGTCGGGTGTTTGATGGGCCAACCTCTCTGTTGTTCAGCTGCCAGTGCCGGCATCTTGGGGGAGAGAGGCTATGGTGATGGCTCCACCCCCTGCACGTGACTCAGCGGTATCCCCTCGCTTCCATGGCTGCCTGCCTCTCCTCCACAGGCGTTTCCCACCACAATCTCCTCTCTAACATCCCCTCTATCTGTCACATCCCCTCACAGTCAACAGAAGCCCTTGCCCAGGGGTTGCTCCACCCTCACAGTCAACAGAAGCCCTTGCCCAGGGGTTGCTCCACAATCCCTAAACTCCAGCTCCCAGCCACTGTGCCATCTGGGGTAAATAAGGTTGCAGCAAGGAAAGTCTGATTCTCATTCCGTTTAGGCTGCCGCAAATCAGCTGTTTCACTCTCAACCTTAAATGTTTCTCCTCTGACTCAGACAGTTGCCCAAATGTGGGCATAAGACCCCTACTTCAGTTTCCCCACCCACCGAGGGCAGGTCTAGTCCTACTAACACTCCTGTGTTCCCCCCTAGTTCCTTCATCCTACTGAGTTTTCCATATATTCTTTTCCACTGGGCAGGTACTCCTGTCCACTCTCAGCTGGTGTTCTGCATACACTTCTGGGTCTGAAGGTGTATTCCTGATGTATCCATGGCGATGTACTCCAGCCAGCTTCTCCTCCGCCATCTTGTTCCTCCTCCTCCTCTGCCTCTTCTTAATCCAGCTTGAACATGTGGAAGTTCTCAGTTCACATACTGTTTAAGCCCACTTGAAGGATTCTGAGTATGACTTTGCTAGCCTATGAAATGAGTGCAATTGTGCAGTAGTTTGATTAGATTAACCTTAAATTCAAGCTGATGTTGTTGTTTAGTCACTAAGTCCTGTCTGACTCTTTACAACTCCATGGACTGCAGCCCATCAGGCTCCTCTCTCCATGGGATTCTCCAGGCAAGAATACTGGAGTGGGTTGCCATTTCCTTCTTCAGGGGATCTTCCTGATCCAGGTATCAAGCCAAAATATTTTCAAGGGAAGATAAGAATGTTGTAGAATAAAATATAGAATAAGATCTATTTATGACTGACAGATAGTAAATACATTAAGAACACATGCCTAAATAGAGCTTTGGAAATGCACAGCGATGGTAGCAGTGGGGAGGGAAGAGAGTGCTGTGTGAGTGGAGGAAAGACAGTGAAAGAGGCCAAATGGAAAATAAAAATTTCCTTTTAATCTGATTATATATAGCTGTATCACGAAATGTTTTTATAGGTTGGCGTGTATGTTCTGTATTCTGTATTGATTTAGAATGGAAAAGAAAAGGGAAAAAAGAGAAATTGTGATAAAACTCATATTTGTGTTACAGCAAGAAATCAGGTGTCCTCTGACAATAATTACAGTTTTTTAGAAAGCATTTGTTAGCATCAATAAATTGAATAATGTGCATAAACATTGAGCCAATAGTGGTATTTTCAAAAATTATACAATAGCCATATAAGTCTAAGTATTCAAAATTGTTTATGAGAGAATGCTCAATGAAGAATTTTTTCTAATAGATAAAATTAGGAAACAGCTTAAATACTTTATCAATAAGGATTGGAATCTTAAATAACATGATTTATTTATTAAGAGAATACAGTGCAAAATTAAAAATTTGAAGCATACCTCTGTGTATTGGCAGAAAAAATGATCCAGGTATGAATGAAAGGCTGTAGGACAGGACCTGAAATTTCATTTAGCCTTTGTAAATGAATAATAATAATATTAACATAATAATAGGACCTATTAGTATATACACTGTTGGTATATATATGTATAAAATTATACATGAGTCTATCAACATATATGTTGTATATAAATATACATGTATAATCTTTTATATTTGAAAAGTAAGATTAAGAGGATTCTCTAAATTTCTGCTTTCATAGGTAAATGCTTTCAAATGATGATTTAATACTTTTAATATCAGAAAAATAAGAACTTATCAATTCAAAACCACCTAAAGCTTTTAGATGTTCACACAAATTACTAATATAAACATCAGTTCATTTCAGTTGCTCAGTCATGTCCGACTCTTTGCGACCTCAGCACACCAGGCCTCCCTGTCTATCACCAACTCTCAGAGTTCACTCAAATTCATGTCCATCGAGTCGGTGATGCCATCCAGCCATCTCATTCTCTGTCGTCCCCTTCTCCTCCTGCCCCCAATCCCTCCCAGCATCAGAGTCTTTTCCAGTGAGTCAACTCTTCACATGAGGTGGCCAAAGTATTGGAGCTTCAGCTTTAGGACTCTCAAGAGTATTCTCCAGCACCACAGTTCAAAAGCATCAATTCTTTGGCGATCAGCTTTCTTCACAGTCCAACTCTCACATCCATACATGACCACTGGAAAAACCACAGCCTTGACTAAACGGACCTTTGTTGGCAAAGTAATGTCTCTGCTTTTTAATATGCTATCTAGGCTGGTCATAACTTTCCTTCCAAGGAGTAAGCGTCTTTTAATTTCATGGCTGCAATCAGCATCCACAGTGATTTTGCAGCCCCCCAAAATGAAGTCTGACACTGTTTCCATGGTTTCCCCATCTATTTCCCATGAAGTGATGGGACCAGATGCCATGATCTTAGTTTTCTGAATGTTGAGCTTCAAGCCAACTTTTTCACTCTCCTCTTTCACTTTCATCAAAAGGCTTTTTAGTTCCTCTTCACTTTCTGCCTTAAGGGTAGTGTCATCTGCATATCTGAGGTTATTGATATTTCTCCCAGCAATCTTGATTCCAGCTTGTGCTTCTTCCAGCCCAACGTTTCTCATGATGTACTCTGCATATAAGTTAAATAAGCAGGGTGACAATATACAACCTTGACGTACTCCTTTTCCTATTTGGAACCAGTCTGTTGTTCCTTGTCCAGTTCTGTTGCTCCCTGACCTGCATACAGGTTTCTCAAGAGGCAGGTTAGGTGGTCTGGGATTCCCATCTCTTTCAGAATGTTCCACAGTTTATTGTGATCCACACGGTCAAAGGCTTTGGCATAGTCAATTAAGCAGAAATAGACGTTTTTCTGGAACTCTCTTGCTTTGTCCATGATCCAGCGGATGTTGACAATTTGATCTCTGGTTCCTCTGCCTTTTCTAAAACCAGCTTGAACATCTGGAAGTTTACATTTCACGTATTGCTGAAACCTGGCTTGGAGAATTTTGAGCATGACTTTACTAGCGTGTGAGATGAGTGCAATTGTGTGGTAATTTGAGCATTCTTTGGCATTGCCTTTCTTTGGGATTGGGATGAAGACTGACCTTTTCCAGTCCTGTGGCCACTGCTGAGTTTTCCCAATTTGCTGGCATATTGAGTGCAGCACTTTCACTGCATCATCTTTCAGGATTTGAAATAGCTCAACTGGAATTCCATCACCTTCACTACATAACTTGGTGCAATTAAATAAGTTGTCTTCTTTGCAAAAAAAGCAAATTAAAATTAATCTAATGAATGTAAAGCCCTATCAATTTGATATCACTTGTTAAAATATGAATATCCAAAAGCTCAAACATTGCCTGTTTTCACGCATCACACCATTCACTCAAGGTGATATTCAGGCGTAAGAAGACCTGCAAATTATTCTCACCAAAATTAGCTGATCTCTCTGTATACCTCCCTGGTGGCGCAGATGGTAAAGCGTCTGCCTGTAACGTTGGAGACCCAGGTTTGATCCCTGGGTCAGGGAAGATCCCCTGGGGAAGGAAATGGCAGCCCACTCTAGTACTGTTGCCTGGAAAATTCCATGGACGGAGGAGCCTAGTAGGCTACAGTCCATGGGGTCGCAAAGAGTGGGACACAACTGAGCGACTTCATTTTCACTTTCTGTAGACCTATGCATCACAATGCCCGTTTCCAAAAATTAATGTTGTTTTCTCATTCAGTAACATAAAAATCCTTCTCAGTGACAAGGTTTTTCAGCCTTTTCTCCTGTGGGTCAAAGTTAAGGATTTCTTCTTGCACAGAACTCTTAATGTGGAAATGGATGAACTATATTAATATCAAGCAACCCACTGTCTGCTTGATTTGTAAAGCTTATAACCTCTTGCAAAAAACTTTAATTCCAAAAGATACCATGACGTTGAAATTGAAATTCACAGAGACAATATTAAAAAGGAATTAACTATGTTTTCAGAGGATTCTATGTTATATTCAGGCTTTGGTCATGATTCAGTTCAGTTCAGTTCAGTCGCTCAGTCGTTTCCGACTCTCCGTGACCCCATGAACCACAGCATGCCAGGCCTCCCTGTCCATCACCAACTCCCGGACTTCACTCAAACGCATGTCCACAGAGTCGGTGATGCCATCCAGCCATCTCATTCTCTGTCGTCCCCTTCTCCTCCCGCCCCCAACCTTTCCCAGCATCAGAGTCTTTTCCAGTGAGTCAACTCGTCGCATGAGGTGGCCAAAGTATTGGAGTTTCAGCTTTAGCATCAGTCCTCCAATGAACACCCAGGATCGATCTCCCTTAGAATGGACTGGTTGGATCTCCTTGCGGTACAAGGGACTCTCAAGATTCTTCTCCAACACCACAGTTCAAAAGCATCAATTCTTCGGCAATCAGCTTTCTTCACAGTCCAACTCTCACATCCATACATGACCACGGGAAAAACCATAGCCTTGACTAGACAGACCTTTGTTGGCAAAGTAATGTCTCTGCTTTTTAATATACTATCAAGGTTGGTCATAACTTTCCTTCCAAGGAGTAAGCGTCTTTTAATTATATAGTCTAAAATCACTTGTAATTTGTAGGTTAAACAAAATTATGAAAATTTTTAGTTTAGTAATGTATATTATAAATATGAGAAAACAAAGTAATTTATAAACTAATATATTTGAAGTTAGGAAATATATGTTAAGCATCTAATTTACACTGAATTGAAAAAGGACAATAAAAGTCTGATTAACATGATCTCCTTAGACATATGGTGAATACAAGACTACCTTAATAATGGCAATCATTTTTTATGCTTTAATTTGGAGTTAATTGTTTAAATTCTAGTGTTTTAGACATACAGTATTTATGCATTTTAAAAATACAATAATTTTCATTTTATATGAAATTCATTGGAAGGCAAAACTTAAAAACTTTTAAATCCAAGTTGAGTGAAAATAACACCAGGATTTATGATACATATGCATATTTGTTGGAGGCTCTGTCTTATAAAGTCAGAGGTTGCAAAGTAACATATATGAATTACCATTTCCTTTTGTATTTATTTTACATATATAAAATATACATACGCTTATGGCATCATATATGTATGTATACATATAATACCTCCATATACATATAAATGCACACACACACACCCAACACTGCATCCTGGACTCTAGAAGCAGAATGGCACCTCTCAACCACAGTCACCCTCACTTAACATTTTAAAGGCAAAGTTACTCCATCCTTTAATAAGGCTGTTTTTAAATTTTGAATCATTTCCTCTAGCTTTCCATGGTAAAGTATATTTTTTAATATTTTATATATATAAAAAAACACTGAATGGCCTTATTAGCTGCAGGCTATAAATGCCACAAAACAGATTTAGAAATTGGAACATACCCAGCATAAATGGTTACCAACAGTGAACGGGAAGGCATACAAAACAGGGCAGTAAAGCCACCACACAATATGAGGAAAATCATTAAACGATCTGGAAAAGCATCAAGATGGCTGGCCTCTTTGTAGTTCCAGCACAAAGACTGAGCCTTATTTCTAAATATTTTCCCTGGTGGGGAATAACAGCTTGAAAATAATCCCAGATGTATTCATTTGTGTAACCATTTGCTTCTTGTAGCATATAGGCATGGAAAAATTATTGAAGGCTTCAATTCTGGACTTGTATTTTTTTAAATGTCAGGCTTTTGAAAAATAGCACTATTTTTCTTTAAAACCGTTCATTTACCTGGAATGTTGGTCAGCAGGCCTATAATATGGACTTGGTTTTGTTAAGATTGAAAAAATGCCCAATGGCAAAAGAGGAATGGGCAATTTCAGTGGATATAACTAAATGTGAACCCAAACTCAAATGAGCAAATGTCCAAGCAGGGTAAAAACCAGTTCTTTTATGATTCTAAGCTAGCCGAGGAATTCTAGATCCTGTTAAAGAAATAGCAATTTAGAGAAAGACAGTAATCTAGAAATTTTTCTTTAAAGATATTGAAAGCAGACCATTTGAAATAAAGTTTAAAACAGTTGACTTTACACTCAGGCATTTTTTTTTTAAATCATCCTTTGATGATTCTAGATGTTGAGACAAGAGTTCCAAAAGCTACAAGTCATTTCTGAAAATCAGTTATAAAACACAATTAGATTAAAACATTTCTAGTTCTATCAATCATTGACAAATTCATTTAAACTTTTTGAGTTCTAAAAATGTTTAAATTATCTGCTAAGTATTAATTCAACTTTCTATATTTGAGTAAACGTTAATTTTTTTAAAGTAGTGTCTCTGGTAAGGGTGGGGCAGGTATGTGTCTGTGTGAGTATGTGTGTAGGCAGGAAAAGGGGGAATGAGATTTTCATCAGCGCCATGTTTTTCTCCTCACTTGATCAGGTTTTTGTTGTTGTTTTAAAGATCACTAGGAAATAGCTCACATTTTTAGACATTGTAGTGCTGAAGTGTTGTTTTATTATTATTATAAACTAGATTGGTTTAATGTGAAGTGGTATGTTTGAACCCATCATCCATTTGACAGATATTTAATGAGCACCTGTGTTATGCCAGGCACAGTTTAGCAACCACGGTTTCAGCAGTGGCAAGGGAAAATCTTGTGGCTTAGATGGTAAAGAATCTCCAGCCTATAGTACTGGAGACCCGGATTTGATCCCTCCATCAGGAAGAGCTCCTGGGGAAGGGAATGGCAAGCCACTCCAGTATTTTTGCCTGGAGAATTCCATGGATAGAAGAGCCTGGCAGGGTTAGCGAAGAGTCGGACACCACTGAGTGACTAACACACAGAGACACAAAGAAACCTCAGTACCTCATTCTTCAGACGGCTTCTTCAGAAAAACTAGAATCATAGTCCTGATTATCTAAGGAAAACAACTTTGGACAAGAAATAGAGTATTTTTCTCATTGACATAGCTCAACATATTTTGTAAATATGACATCAGTTTCCTCATAATTGATGTAAAACATTTATCTCCTGAGTATGTATAACTGCTATCCTGTAGCTTAGAAAAAACTCTCTTTGATTCTCTTGCCTTGAGACATACTGTTATCCACAGGACGATGACACCAGAAGGAATGGATTGGAATAATTTTTTCAAGCAAAAATAAGGAACTCAATCTAAACTACGTAAAACTCACCTCACTATGATTTATTGCTTTTTTCAGACCATTGAAGCTGCAAATAAAATTTATGACGGAAGAACAATAAATTAGGACTGGATAAAGGCTTAATTTTAGGCCTCAAGTTCCTTGTACAGTTAGATTTTAACACATAAAATGGGGAGCATGATACTAACAAGTTAATAAAATCAGCCAAGTGCTGACATGTAGAAACATTTTTTTTTAAACAATGGGTTGGTCCAGTCAGTTAGCCTTGTTGACAACCTGAAATTTCAAAACCTTCACTACTTACATTCAATGAACATTAAAAATGTAGAAAAGTTCATAAATACATGCAGCAGACGTTCACTGGTCTTAGAATATATTTGGGGAGTGGGGGTGGGTAAGTTGCCTTTAAAGTCAAAACTGTAAAATTACCACATAATAAAAGCCTGTGCTTTGAACACTAATTGCCCATTTATTTAAAAAAGAGGGGGAAAAAAATCTCTCTTCTTACAACTATGAGAGTGTGATGTAGAAACTTTCTTAGGTTTTCCTGAGGTGTGTTTTATGTATTTTTGTCTTTACTGCACTTTTCCATTTATTCTTGATTTTAATGTTACTAATATGCATAGTATCAAGAAGGCATTATGTCTATGAAGATTCCTACTGTGTTTTAATTGAGAGTAAATTGCCTTCAATAAATGGGGCTTCCTACTGGCCTGGAAAGCTGGCCCACCCTAGTGGCCAGGCACAAACGGTCGTTTGAAGAGTTAAACCAAGGCATGATAGCCCACTTTGTCAGCTGCCTAGAGGGAAGTTGTCAAGTCTGGGACCCTGCTGCTTTATTCCTATAACTGTGTTTTAGAAACACCTCACAAGTGGAATTGTGGTTGCCTCATCCAGAAAATGTGGAAAGGATTAATGTGGCATGTAAAACAAATCACTCCTGAGCTCAGCTGAGAAAGTGGGTATTAAAAGCACTGCAGTCAAAAGGGCTTTAGTGAGAGGGTCACGGTGATATACAGTCCGCATATGTTGGGCTGGTAATGCTGCAGGGTGTTTGGAAATGGTAATGGTCCATGGGTGTAAAGTCTTTCAAGACCTCTTAAAGGCACATGTGTTTCTTGAGCATGTCCTCCAAACAAGGACCTGTTATGGGTTAGACTCACTGAAGCTTTTAAACTTTATTGATTGGTTTGTGGGATTCCAGGTTCACTTACTGCTTAAAAAGAGAGGAAAAGAAAAAAAAAAAAAAACCTGTTGATAAACATGGGCAAGAATCCCACTTTAATCTTAACCTTATGAATCAATAAACAGTGTGGGATGTTGCCTCCTCATCGATTACAGTATGCACTGTTTATTTTTATTATGGAAGTGCTTGCTAGTTTTCAGAGTTAATGGCAATAGATCTGGGTTGTTCTTCTAAATCCAGGTGCTTTGTAGATTTATTTTTGAGGGGGAAGGAAAGGGAGATGTGAAGATTTCTTGCTATTTGAAATACGAACCATGCTCTTAATAAAAACCTGTGGGTTTCAAGTTGAGAGAGAACAAATAAACGTGCTAAGTGTAATTTCATAAACTGAAACGACTTTCTTTGGTATTCCCACTTTAGGAATGAATTCATTCAGAGCTTATATTATAATGCAAATATGTAATTCTAGCCCCAGTTGAATGAATGCTTAAATAAATAAAATGCACTAGTTTTCTACGTAGCAGTAAACTATTTTTTTTTTTTTGCCAATTCGCCTCTGTTTGGTTTATATTTGCTCTTTTTTTATGGGACACTTATATTTTTTCCCCAGAGGGTTAGACCTCATCCATTCATTCATTTTTCTAAATAACCTACTCCAAAGGATCATGCAAAATCTTTGAAAAGATGAAAGCACAGGCAAAGGTTGCAATAAATAAGGAATGATGCATTTAAGTGGTTGTCAGCACATGGACTCAAAACAAGCATGTGTTTTTGGGTAAGACCTGATAAAATATCAAGACAGGTTCGCAGAAAGTACTAGTTAACTAACCTAAAAATCTCATCAGTGAAACTAAACAAAAATATCATGTGAGGCTGGAAAAACGCAAGGTAGGGTGCTTTTGTGTTTGGGTTCAGTGCTCCTGAGTTTGGCCCCAACTTACAACCATGACTGCAAATATTTTTTCACCAACTTCAAGCATGACATTATTTGCTACCTTTGCTTTACTGAAGGCCTGGTAAAAGTCAAGATCAATAATTTCTCAGGGCCATTTCCACTCTACACTGAAATTACAACCAGCCTGAAGGGACAGAGCAGATATAAAATTTCTTGCCTTCTCTGTAAAACTCATAAAGCATCTACATTGCTTTGTTTTTTAATTGAACTTCCCGGCTTAGTCCCATTGACGTCAGTACTCTGACAAACACATTTGGCCAGGGGTGGGGAGGTGTATGGTGAGCGCGTGTGGTCATTGTATTGGAAATGAAATGGATGTGTACAGAAAGAATATGGAAATATTAAAATAGCTAGGTGGTAAGGAAAAGGGAAGCTACCAATATTGTATTTTGCTAGGCAAGCATGGAATATTATGGCTATGACTACTTGATATTCAAAGAAGCAACTAATGTTGCTGTTCTCCACATGCCCAGCTGTGGCTGAAAAGGACACTCACAGTCTTTTGTGCAAAATGCTCTGTATAAGAGTCATTGCTCATGCACCAATTGTTCTTACTGCCTTTGATCTTCAGATCCTTTTATTTTATGTGAACAGTCTTCATCAGCCAGAAGCAAGCATGAGTCTGCAGCTTTATCTTCTCAATTTGCTTATAATTATCCCTCCAAGATATTTCTGCCTTAGATATAAATGGAAAATGCCTTAGATATTTATGCTCTCTGTTAGAAGCCACCGCTTCCACATGTAAAACTACTCAAAATTTTCTATTCTACATCTAGGATTTTTCAAATAATTTCCTGAATATGGCAAACATCCAGAGGGTCAAAGTGCAGTGCCTGTCTGTTTCATTTTATTGGGAAAGGTATTTTCTTTTCCTACTGGAATGATGATAGCAAGTGGATGATCTTGACAACCGTCTTTCCTTTGTCATTAGGTATATGTGAGTCTGTACATGTATGTGACATTTTAAACTGGAAATGGTTCCAGGCCTGAATGATAGATTCTGAGACATCTAAGCAAGTTCTGAGTTGGGAAAATCCCTGTGCTCAAGGGTTCTGAGTTGGACTGCTTCCTCAAACGCACTAATTGGGGACCTGGACTATGTTGAGTTTTGCAGGTTTCCATGTCTCCCAGACACACTGCACGTGAGGGCAGACTAACCCACACCAGGATGTGCTGCACACCTGTACAACAGATGACCAATTTTAAATGTGCAAAGAAAAACCTCCACAGAAAAACATGATGTTTCCTTCACATGGTATACATACAATTCAGACAGCTAAGGGGCTAAAGCATGCCATTTCACTGTAAGTTTTCATTGCTAAAGACATTTTATAGGGCTTAAATTTTATATAGTTCAGTATCAAGTAGTACTCCTAATTGCATGACTTCAAAGTAGACATGTGAGCCCAACTTTCATATTATTTTAGTGGCAATCACTGCCCTTCCAATTGTTCCTATGAGGTCCTATATTAACATTATTATTGGAAATTTTATTTAACTTCAATTTTAGTGAGACCTGTGCCTCCTCCTTTGAGTGGAAGTTTGAACACTTGAGATTGAATTGATAGAGAAAATCAAGACTGAATCAGTTTATAGCCCAGAGGTACATTGTGATTCCCATAAAGCATTGTTTCAGGAACCTGGTTAGTGTTCTGTACACCTGCTTAATGTTTTTTTCATCATCACAAATGTCAAAGTGCTCAGTAAGTCACTGGGGTTTGAATGACAGCCGTGCGCTAAGCAAGAAGTTATGTTTTTTCACTACCAAATTGGACCATAAATGATGAAAAAGAGGTCAAAAAGGAAGTATGGAACCATACAAATTTGAAAGGGGAAACTGCTAATAGCCATAAACCCGGTGCAATCAAAGGCTTGGCAAGTCATTGCAAATTACCTGCTCTGTGAATTACTGATCGCACTGCATTATGATATAGAACGTTCTAACTCCTTTCATCTGTAGCAACAGGGCCTCTAATAGCTCACAGATCAAAAGCAAAACACTGCCAGTGGAATTTTGATACAAATAAGCCAAGGTTGCACAAGTATAATCCATGTGAACAAAATTTTAATATACATCCAATATTGCTTTTGGTCAGTGGATTATTTAACATAGTATATGTGTTTTACAAACCACACTTAACCAATACAATACTTAACAAAAGGGAAGATAGGTAAGGTATGCCTGACTAATATAAAAGGAAGAGTGAAATCTTACATGATACTTTCGTTAGGGACTAATGTAAGTTGGTGTGCCTTAAGCCAGATCTTGGCAGTCTTTCAGATGGAAGATGTCAAGTCCCTAAATCCTTTACTTCTAGCCCAAAACTCAGACATGTGGGAGTCAGGGGTACTAAAAATTATCCCTCCAAATATTTTTCTTATTAGGGAAAATATCTGTATCAATAAGTTTCTTTTGAAAAATATAAAATACCCATTAATGGAGAAGTCTGGCGGTCCTTTGCATGCCACTGTAATCAGATTGTTTTCCTTCAGCCTCCTTGCTGGAGATCACGGGTACTGATTAAATGGATATATTTATTCTACATAAAAAAGGCCCAGGGAAAAGAACAAAAAAAAAAAAAAAAAACAACCTTGAACTATCAGATACATTATAGCAAAGACTTGGCTCAAGTGTTGCCAAGTGAGATTTTTGCGCTGATGCAAAAATACCCTGGTGCCTGGGAGGTGAAGAGGAAGCAGCAGATGAAGCAGACAGCTGCCAGGGAAAGATTTTCAGTTATATCGTTCTTGGATCCTTTGTACTTGATAATAACTGATACAGTCACAACTGAAAATTATTTCCTTATTGTTTCTTGGATCTACGTTCTTACGCAACCCACTGCAGTTTTTTTGTAAGGATAATTTTTTTTTGGTGATAATTATTCAATTAGTGTTACTCCCTGCCCTAATGTTGAAAATACAGTGATGAAATGAGAGCTAGCATTCTTATAGGAAATGCATGTAAGTGGCCACACTGAGATAAACAAAGAATATAAATTGTAACAGTTCTATAAAGAATATAAACAGAAGGCCAAGAAAGGTATTCTTTAATATTTATTTTTATGTATTTATTTGGCTGTGTCGAGTCTTAGTTACAGCACTCAGAGTCTTTAGTTGTAGCATGTAAGATCTAGTTGAAGCAATATGGGATCTAGTTTCCTGACCAGGGATTGATCCTGGACCCTCCTGTACTGGGAGCATGGAGTCTTAGCCACTGGACCAGGAAAGTCCCTGAGAAGGTATTTGAATAGGGATGCTCCCTGAGGGAGAATGGTCAGGAACTGCTCATAGATGAAATGCTGTTTAAGCTGGGATAGAGTCAATATGAAAAAGCGAGATGTGTAGAGCAGGGTAGGTGGGAAAGACATGACAAAAAGAATAATAATACAGGTCCAAAGTATGTGAAGGGCCAAGGGTAGTTGACAAAGAGCAAGAAATACAATGTGGCTGGGCCACAACAAGCAGGGGAGAATGGATGATGATGAGGGCAGATGATGTAAGGCTGTGAGTCAGAGTAAGGAAAAGAGCAACATGTTACAACTAGCTATTCTCGGAAGAACAAATGATCTGTGAGAAAGCACCGAAGCAAAACCAGCTACGTCAACATGGAGGTGCCCAAGTGAAACGATGGTGGTTTGGATGAGGGTGGCGGCAGTGGAGGAACACAGAAATGAAAGCAGTCTGACTCTGCACCCGTCAAGTCCCCAGATAAATTGTGAAAACCTTCCTGTCATTGTGGTATAGTAGCCCAACCTTCTGGTTAAGGTGTCCCACTGAACGATACTCTACCCCCAATCTCCAGACAGAGAATCTGCCCCTCTCAACAGTACACCCTTAAAATTGGTATGAAACTGAAAGTTGCTAAGTAGTGTCTCTTTGCGACCCCATGGACTGCAGCATGCCAGGCTTCCCTGTCCATCACCAACTCCCAGAGCTTGTTCAAGCTGATGTCTTTCGAGATGGTGATGCCATCCAGCCATCTCATCCTCTGTTGTCCCCTTCTCTTCCTGCCTTCAATCTTTGCCAGCATCAGGGTCTTTTCCAATGAGTCAGTTCTTCGCATCAGGTGGCTAAGAGTCTTCTCCAAACACCACAGTTCAAAAGCATCAATTGTTTGGTGCTCAGCCCTCTTTATGTTCCAACTCTTACACCCCTACATGACTACTGGAAAAACCAGAGCTGGTCCTATCACTTCATGGGAAATAGATGGGGAAACAGTGGAAACAGTGTCAGACTTTATTTTATGGGCTCCAAAATCACTGTGGATGCTGACTGCAGCCATGAAATTAAAAGACGCTTACTCCTTGGAAGGAAATTTATGACCAACCTTGATAGTACATTAAAAAGCAGAGACATTACTTTGCCAACCAAGGTCCATCTAGTCAAGGCTATGGTTTTTCCCGTGGTCATGTATGGATGTGAGAGTTGGACTGTGAAGAAAGCTGATCGCTGAAGAATTGATGCTTTTGAACTGTGGTGCTGGAGAAGACTCTTGAGAGTCCCTTGGACTGCAAGGAGATCCAACCAGTCCATTCTAAAGGAGATCAATCCTGGGTGTTCATTGGAAGGACTGATGCTAAAGCTGAAACTCCAATACTTTGGCCACTTCATGTGACGAGTTGACTCACTGGAAAAGACTCTGATGCTGGGAAGGATTGGGGGCGGGAGGAGAAGGGGACGACAGAGAATGAGATGGCTGGATGGCATCACCGACTTGATGGACATGAGTTTGAGTGAAGTCCGGGAGTTGGTGATGGACAGGGAGGCCTGGCATGCTGTGATTCATGGGGTCGCAAAGAGTCGGACACGACTGAGCGACGAACTGAACTGAACTGACTAGACAGACCTTTGTTGGCAAAGTAATCTCTGCTTTTTAATATGCTATCTAGGTTGGTCATAACTTTTCTTCCAAGGAACGTCTTTTAATTTTATGGCTACAATCACCATCGGCAGTAATTTTGGAGCCCCCCAAAAATAAAATCTCTCAGAAGTGATGGGACTGGATGCCATGATCTTAGTTTTTGAATATTGAGTTTTAAGCCAACTTTTTCACTCTCCTCTTTCACTTTCATCAAGAAGCTCTTTAGTTCCTCTTCACTTTCTTCCATAAGGGTGGTGTCATCTGCATATCTGAGGTTATTGATATTTCTCCTGGCAGTTTGTCTCTTTCTGACTTATTTCATTTAGTATGATAATGTTGAATTGCATCCATGTTGCTGTCATAATTTCCCTTTGTGGATAGCTGACTAGTATTCCATTGTGCGTGTGTGGATCTTCTTTATCCATTCATCTTTTTCATCTTTATCCACTTGTCTTTCAATGGGCATTGAGGTTGGTTCCATGCCTTGGCTATTGGACATAGTGCTGCTATGAACAATAGATATATCCTTTTGGTGGGTTACATTTCTTTATTGCAGTATAGTTGCTTTGCAGTGTTGTGTTAGTTTCTGCTATACAGCAGAATGAATCAATTATATGTATGTGTATATATATATATCCACTATTTTATATTTCCTTCCGATTTAGGTCACTACAGAGCATTGAGTACAGTTCCCTGTGCTATACAGTAGGTTCTCACTAGTTATCTATTTTGTACATAGATGTGTATAGGTTAATCCCAACCTCCTGATCTGTCCCACCTCACCCTTCTGAGGCGTGCATGTATCTCTTTAAATTAATTTTGTCTGGATATATGCCTAGGAGTTGGATTGCTGGATCATGTGGTAATTCTTAGTTTTTTAAGGAACCTCCATACTGTTTTCCATAGTGGCATAGCTTACATTCCCACCAATAATATAAGAGAGTTCGCTTTTCTCTGCACCCTCTCTCCAGCATTTATTTGTAGACTTTTTAAATGCATTTACAAATTTTTTGAAGTACAGCTAATTTACCTTGCAAATCTCTTTGCTCTGCTCTGATGCAGAGCAAAGTGACTCAGTTATACACATGTAGACCTTCCTTTTTTAATGTTCCTTTCCATTACGGTTTATCCCAGGATATTGAATATAGTTCCCTGTACTATATAGTAGGACCTTGTTTTTCTATCCATTCTAAGGCTAATAATTTTCATCTACTAATCCAAAATTCCCAATCCTTCCCTCCCCTACACCACCCTGCTTGGCAACTACAAGTCTGTTCTCTACATGAGTCTGTTTTGTAGATAGATTCATATGTGTTATATTTTAGATTCCACATATAAATTATATGGTATTTGTCTTTCACTTTCTAACTTATACTTCACTTAGTATGATTTCTAGTTGCCTCCATCTTGTTACAAATGGGCATTATTTCATTCTTTTGGACAGCTGACTAGTATTCCGTTGTATATATGCACCATATCTTCTTTATCTGTATGGACATTTAAGTTGTTTCCATGTCTTGGCTATTGTGAATAGTGTTGCTATGAACATAAGGGTGCATGTATCTTTCTGAATAATAGTTTTGTCCAGGTTTATGTCTAGGAGTGGGGTTGCTGGATCGTATGGTAATTCTACTGTTAATTTTCTAAGGAACTTCAACACTCTTCCATAGTGACTGCACCAACTTACATGCCCTCCTGACAGTATGGGAAGATTCCCTTTTCTCCACAACCTCTCCAGCATTTATTTGTAGACTTTTTAATGGTGGCCATTCTGACCAGTGGGAGGTGGTCCTCAGTGTAGTTTTGATTTGCATTTCTCTAATAATTAGTGATGTTGAGCATCTTTTCATGTGCCTATTTGCCATCTGTATGTATTCTCTGAAGAAATGTCTATTAAGGCCTTCTGCCCACTTTTCATTGGGATTGTTTTTTTTTGTTGTTGTTGTTGTTATTGTGAAAGACGATTCAGATTGTCAGGTGGCTGAAGGTTACCACTTTGCCTTTCTTGCAATCCAGTGTTTGGGTGTCATCATCTATCTTGCTGTTATTCCGTCACTAAGTTCTGTCCAACTCTTTGCAACCCCATGGACCGCAGCACACTGGGCCCCGCTGTCCCTCTCCTGGAGTTTTCCCAAGTTCATGTCCATTGAGTCAGTGATGCTATCCAATCATCTAATCCTCTGCTGCCCTCTTCCCCTTTTGCCCTCAATCTAACCCAGCAGCAGGGCCCTTTCAAATGAGTTGGCTCTTGCATCAGGTGGTCAAAGTATCGGAGGTTCAGCATCAGTTTTTCCAATGAATATTGAGGGTTGGTTTCCTTTAGGATTCACTGGTTTGATCTCCTTGCAGTCCAAGGGACTCTCAAGAATCTTCTCCAGCACCACAGTTTAAAAGCAAAAGCATCAGTTCTTTGGTGGTCAGCCTTCTTTATGGTCCAACTTTCACATCCGTAGAGGACTACTACCTAGCTTTGACTATGTGGATCTTTGTTGGTAAAGTGATGTCTCTGCTTTTTAATACACTATGTTTGCCATTGCTTTTCTTCCCTCATCTATGAATCACTTCAGTGTCGTTTAGGGCAAGAGGCTACTGAACCACGATGCCAGCCACCGCAGGCCCTCCTTCCAGGGCTGAGTGACTATCGTGCTGTAAACCTGAAACTCTGCTGAGGCCATGTGCAGGAAAGTTCTATTTTAAAGAACAGTCCCTGAACCAGGAAGCTGCCTGTATACATGCACACCAACGTTTAGACCATATAAGCTCAGTCATACTCCCAAACAAGTGTAAGTTTTTTGATGCACTCATTCCCAACAGGCCACAGGGAAATGGGAAAGAAGTGGAAGCAAGGAGAAATAATAAACTGGCTTCCCATGAAGCCAGATTGTTGAATTTTATCATTAACATATATTTTGGCTAATATTTACAACATGGCATGCGCTGGCCTCTTTTTGAGGAAAAAAATATACAGAAATGCTCTAAATTCTTTTTCTTATCCTGCAGAAATGGAAAAAATAAGTTCAGAAAGCACAAGTTCACTGCCTGCCTTAGGTGATAAAATTAAACGTATAATGACAGAGAAGCAGGCATATTAATTAAAGCAATGAGGAAAGATTACCATTAATTTTGATTCAAACACCTTAATATTTCTTTATGAAACACTACTAGCTGATGTTCCTCAGGTAATGAATTTGCATATTTAAAATACTATCACAACCATTTTATCAGAGTGTAACTTGTCCAACATTGAGTTGGAACTTGGGTTCCTCTGATTTTCAGTCTTTGTTTGCTGTTTGTGCTCACTGCTAAACTCGTTTCATATTCATGGCATATTCATATTAATTACATATTTCTCAATGCATGGGTGGGCCCAGTGCATATCCAGAGGTGTCACAGAAAGTTAACCTATCAAAGTCAAAAGAGTATGTTTTTGTGTGTACGTACACATAGCGCACTATTTTTGAACAACAGTCTGTATTTTTTCAGTGTTTTTCCACAATGTGTATTTTTCTCTGAAAAAGAGAGTTTGAAAAGAATTGCCAGATCTGTCTTGGAACTTCCACTTTAAATTCAAAACAGATTCCCAAACGTCTACTGGGATATATCTCCAAATACAACAAAGAATGTGCACCTGTGATTACCTAAACTGGCCAAAGAATGGCACCACTGCTTCACATAAATGTTGTCACAGATATTTTTTATTTGGTTATAGAATTTTATCAGAAATCCCACGGCTCAGTGGAGAATTCTATCTGTCCTACAGGTCTACTTCTTGCCTTTAGATAACATTTTACAGCAAAAACCTGACATATTGCTGCTGTCACCCTTTGGCCACTAAAGGAACTTAAAACAGCACAATGGGTGAATAATAAGGAGACAAAGGGAATTTTCTGCTCTTTTGGCTTAGTCCATGCATGTGGTCATAATTTTCCAACTTTATGCCAATAAAGGGAATGCATTTATCTCTCCACTGCTCCTTCCCCGGTTGATCTTCCACTGTTAAGTTTAGCAATTGGCCATATATATTACAGAATGATTAAATAATGTAAAGGGTAACGAGTGAGATGGCTACTTGAGATGTACAAGGAAATAATGAATGGTGGAGAGAGAGTGGCAGGTTTGAAGGACAGGTTCAGAGAGGCACTAACCAAGTTGGATGATTTTCTTACAGTTTCTGAGAGCTAAATAGAAAACTAGAGGTAACCTGACAAGTCTCAGGCTAATTTGTTCTGTCGTGTGCTGGGGCTGATAGGATAGACCCACATCAGCCTGGAGTGACTGCAATAAAAATCTTATTTTCTTCTTTATAATTGTAGGCTACACCTAATAGTCCTTTACCTGATTTATCTGTGAATGCTCCATACCATTTGAATGGTTTTGAAGACTGAGTTTTCAGACAACTACTTACATGACACAGTGATTTGACTTGTATTCAGTATTGCTCAGCTTTCAAAACCAGGCAAAGAACACAGTCACATTTTTAAAAAATGTACAAAAATACTGAACAGAAGGATGGATAAACAAATTGTGGTATGTCCATACCCTGGGATATTATTCAGAAATTGAGGAACAAACCACTATAACCCCACTGATAAATCTCAAAAACATAATGCTAAGTAAAAGGTGAGTAATTACTATGAGTAATTACCATGTGGTTTGTTTGAATGACCATGAAGACTAAAATGCCTGAAATTATTATATAAAAACTGGAACAGTAATCGTCTGTCTGGGCAGAGGGCTAGGAGGTGAGGGTGATGTTGGATGTGGCGTAGTAATAGTCTATACTTTGAAAGAGGTTTTAGTTACATGGGTGTAGAAGCATATCAAAAATCATCAGATGATACACAAGATACGTGCATTTTACCTTACATTAAGTTGAACAAAAAAGTCATTAAATATTGAACCCTGGTTGATATTATTCATACTGTTTTGAGGTGAACAGCACTGAGACTGCAATTAACTTTAAAATGTATCAGAGAAATAATATGGATTAGTAGGTAGAGAGGTGAAAAGTAAAGAAAGCAGAATTATAGAAACTAGATGCTGAATATATGGGTATTCACTGCACACCGCTTTCAAACTCTGTTTGGAAATTGACATAATTAAAATATTAGGAAAAAATAATTAGGTATCACTGTTTTCTTTCTTCCTTTGTGTTGCTCCTGAAAACTTAGAGTTGAAATGAAAAAAGCAACAAAAATATTGACTACAGCTCTCTCATTGAACAAGGCTCTGATGTTCTGCTTGCTGTTCTGTTAACATGGATGTGAATGACTTCCTTACCCAGAAGGACTTTCTCACAATAAAGAACAAGCATGCAAAGCAATGATGGAAGTGCACTGGCCAGGGATACACGATGAGCCTGCTATATGAGAGCCCTGCTCACAGACCTTCCCTATGGCAGCGAGCAAACAGTACAGGTTCTTCCTCTACAAAAAGGGACAAGCAGATACAGTGATTAACTACAAGGTTTTGAAGTCAGGGGCATGCATCTAAGTTTGCATTTGGGCTCTCCCTGCCATTAGCTTTCTTTCCCTATCAATGTTATTGAACGTTTTTACGTGTTTCGGTTTCATCATTTACCAAATGGACAAATTATCTGGCATTTATTCTTGAAGGTATTCTGAGGAATAATGAAGTACTGTGGTTATTATTATCACAGATACACAACAGGAGAAGAGAGAACAGAAATAGATTGCGTGTGATGGAATTTAAAGAAAAGTGAAGTTTTAGAGCAGAGGATAATGATAAAATAAGTAAGAATCAAACTATCAGACTGCACAATTCCTGGTTTTCCGTGACTACTTTTTAATTTTTTTTGTACTATGTGGGTTACAGAAGTATTTTTCCCCCCTTGAACATTAAAGCGGTGACAGCAATGATTATTCCTAAGCATAGGTCTGAATAAAAAGCCATACTATGGAATATTTTACTTTCCCTGCAAATCTCCTCACAACCTTCTCATAAATAAATGGGGCTAGAGTCAAGAAAACTATGTTAAATCCCTCCCTTACTGTTTGGACTGTTCCCAAATCATTCATCATGGATACAGGAGGGTGGGGGCTTCTCTTTGGCATATATCTTAGGAAGGTCTGGCAGGGTTAAGGGAAAGAGACAAAGGAGCCTATGCTCAAATATCCAGGGTATTTTTTGCCAATCTAATGCTTTTAAAAATACATGCACACACAGTATACTTTTGTCAGTAAATCCTCTAGATGCTTACAGTGAAGGTGGTGAAAATTGCTTAGGCAGTTCAAAATTGTACCTAGAGCTTTTTGCAGAAGTGTTCTGACAAGTGAGGATGAGAATATCCATCTCTAGATCCTAAACTCAGTGACCCCTGAGAACTGGCAGTAGTTTGTTTTTTTTTTTTATTGGATTGGAATTGAGTAACTCTTTAAATTTGAGTGGTATCTATTTCCATTCTATCAGTATTTCTGGGCAAGGAGGATGACGTTGTACAGGGGATTTGGGCCAATTTGAGGGCAAAAATATCTTGGTCCCAGGGAAACTATGCATATTGTATAAGAGTCACAAAATTCATGATAGATTGCTCTGTGCAATTGCTCTTAAGGATTCCATGTCCTATTTTAAATCTTTAAAATGAAACTTTATGCCACAGGGTCGTCAAAGAGAGGAAAGGGTAAAGGAAAAATATAAAATAAGGCTGAAGTAAGACAGCACATCTGTTACGGTATGAATGGCTCTTACAAATTCTCTTCCTTTCATTCAGAAACATCTTATTGTTAACTGTTTTATTTGGGTGGGGTATAAATTATTTATGGGGTTTAGAGTAGAAGGCCACCATGTTTTATCTTTTTCTGGATTTTATGCTGAAAAAACAATGCTAAGTTGTGGTTCTGTCAAGATAACTAAGTGAAAAGTACATTTTTAAATTTCTTTAATTAAACATGATCAAAGGCACCCTTAAAGCATTTGAATGAGCATTTTCCTAGTTATATGGCACTGTCTATATTCTTTTACATGGCTATTGGCTCAATGAACCTGTTGTTGGTTCAATAGTTCCTTCTGCTATGAACGACCAAAATTTTCCACTCTTTGAAACTTAGTGTTTTACTATATACAGATGAAACACACCTGTTTCTGATATACAACCACTTTCAATTTTTGTTAACTGAAAAAATTCATGAAATGGAAAAAATCTGTGTACCCCTTTCTGGTGTAAAATATAATTTGGAGGTTCATGCTGTTGATTAAAAAACAGTGAGCACCTACTGTGTGCAGAAGGCACTGTGGAATTAATTCAACAAATCCGAACATGGTTATGGAGCACTCGCTCTGGGCTGGGCCCTCTTGCACCATTTGAAAAGTGGGTTACGAAAACAAAAACAGAGACACACACCAGTAACAAGCAGGGAAGGAAGGGGGGATAGAGTGTGCTGGGGGGTGGGCTGACTTAAATAGGATGACCAGGGAACTTAGTATTGGGGGAAACAAGATTATAATGGGAAAAGGTGAAGAAAGATTGGGAAGAAAATGAAGGTGCAAACAATATAGTTCGTTGTGGAAGATCTTTCCCAACAGAGGGAGCAACAAGGTCCTTGAAGTGGAGGAATACTGAACACTTGAAGAAGAGGCAGGGATGCCATAGCTGAACACCTGGAGTGGGAAGAGGCATAGGATGAGTTCATAGAGGTAACAGGGAGCCAAATTATAGTAGGTCTTGAAAGCCATTGAAAAGGCTTTGTTTTTACCATGAGCAAGGTGGGAGCCTTTGGAGGGGTCAAGTAAGAAAAAACATTATCTAAGTTTTTTTAAAAATTACTTATTTCAATTAATTTTTTTGAGTATAGTTGCTTTATAATGTTGTTAGTTTCTACTGTTCAGCAAAGTAAATCAGCTATACATATATCCCCTCTTTTTTGATTTCCTTCTCAGTTAGGTCACTAGAGAGCACTGAGTAGAGTTCCCTGAGCTCTCCAGTGGGTTCTCATTAGTCATCTGTTTTATACATAGTATTGTACATATGTCAATCCCAATCTCCCAATTCCTCCCACCCTCCCCCTTCACTTTGGCATACATAATTTGTTCTCTCCATCTGTATCTCTCTCTCTGCTTTGCAAGTAAGATCCTCTGTACCATTTTCTAGATTCCATATATATGCATTAATATACGTATTTGTTTTTCTTACTTCTTATTTGCTTCGCTCCGTGTAACACTCTCTAGGTCCATCTATGTCTCTAGGTCCACCCAATTTTGTTCCTATTGGAACAAAGGGGCTGAGTGATATTCTATTATATATGTCATACTTCTTCTTTATCCATTCCCGTGTTGATGGACATTTAGGTTACTTCCATGTCCTGGCTATTGTATACAGTGCTTCAGTGAACACTGGGGTGCATGCATTTTTTTGAATTATGGTTTTCTCCAGGTCTATGCCCAGTAGTGGGATAGCGGAGTCATACGGTAGTTCTGTTTTTAGTTTTTTTGAGGAACCTCCCTACTGTTTCTTCATAGTAGCTATACCAATTTGCATTCCAGTCAACATTGTAGGATGGTTCCCTTTTCTCCACATCTTTTCCAGCATTTATTGTTTGTAGATGATTTTGATGATGGCCATTCTGACCACTGTGAGGCGGTACCTCATAGTTTTGATTTGTATTTCTCTGATAGTGATGTTAAGCATCTTTTCATGTGGTGCTGGCCATCTGTATGCCTTCTTTGGAGAAATGCCTATATAAGTCTCCTGCTCACTTTTGGATTGAGTTGCATGAGCTATTTGTATATTTTGGAGATCAGTCCTTTGTCAGCAAATATTTTCTCCCATTCTGAGGGTTGTCTTTTCATCTTGTTTATGGTTTCTTTAGCTTTGCAATACCTTTTAATTATTCCAAAATCAGGATAGTTGCCCTGTTGCATACACACACACACAGTAGGATGTGCATGTAGAGACGGAGAAACCAGTCAGCAAGCCACTGAATATCCCAGATGAGAGATAATTATGGCTTGGATCAGGGTCATAGACATGAAATGACTAGAAGCAGATTCTGGATATATATTTGAGATTTGCAGGACTTGCTGAAAGACTGTATGCATAAATTAAGAGAGAAATGAATCAGTGATTCAGAAATTTCAGTTGCCATTTACTACAGAAGAGAAGGCAGGAGGTAAAGCAAGCTTTGAGGGATGGCAGTGGGGGCAGGCATTGGGGTTTCTGTTTTGGACACATTTCACGGGAGATGCCAAGTGAGGAGGCAAAGTGAAGATGACTCGGCACGCAGGTGGTGAGAACCATCGGGAGCTGAGGTCAAGGTCCAGGCCGAATACATATATTTGGGAGTTGTCAGCATTGAGATGATATTTAAAGCTGTAAAATTCCATAAGATCATCTTGGGAGTGAGTGGATATTGATCAAGTACCAAAGCGAAGCTTGACTAAATAGTGAAGGGTCCAGACTGGTAAGCTAGAACCCAAAGAGAGGGAGGGAACGAGACACCAAGAAGAAATGGCCAGTGAGCGAGGAGGAAAACTGAGAAAGCATGAGGTCCTAGAAGTCAAGTGAAAAAAAAAAAACAATGGAATGAGGATTATACTTTTGGATGTATAGAAACAATTCTTAACCTTATAAAGAAGATACAATGATATAAAAGTATTCCAAATTTAGTAGAGTAAGTGGTAAGTGCTACAAAAGATCTGTATTCTGGCTGCTACAGTCACTTACAAAAGGGATTCCTGACCCTCAGTTCATGAGAGGCCTGCATGGCGTGGGCAGCATTTGCACCCAATGTTGAGGGATGTGCAGAAATCTGACTGGTAGAAGTGGAGGAAGAGAAGACAGTTACATCAGAGGGAACCTTTTACTAAGAAGCTCAGAGAAGGGAAAGGATGAGGTATATTTGAGGAACAGCGAGTAGTCAAGCTGGCCTGGTGTGGAGAATGTACAGTCCACTTGTTGCACACATCAGCCAGGTTGCCAGGGGCTGAGAAATATGCTCAGATTTTGTTATATGGTATTTGTTTCTTTACCAACTCTTCAAAGCAATGGGTATAAGAAGTCTTAACCTTGAACCTTTCTTTTCAGTCCTTTCTCCCAATCTCTCACCTATCCAATCTTGTATTCTCATCTGTAAATATAGTAACAGTCATGCACAACCTCTATCTGTTTAGCAACTGTGGAGTTCTTGTTCTAAGGTAACTCTGGTAGAAGGAAAAGAGAGTAACATGTGCAAGAATAATCACTGTACTAGGAGTTGCTTCTGTCTTCCAATTCTGAAAGTGAAGGAAAAAGGTAGAGGAATAAGATAAGGCTCATTCTTTGAACGGTTGCACAAATTTCTGAGGTCAGTTTGCCTTAATAGCTGGAAAATAGAAAATTCATGCTATATATTTGGACTTTGGCCCAGCACAGTCTGACCTATGCCCCAGTGCCATGGAGACGAGAAAGCTGTGTTGCCGGCATCCAGATACAAAATTTCTTAAAAATAACAGTCATCACCTCTGGGGCCTGAACAACTCATGGCACCAAAGAAAAAGAAACATGAGGAGGAATCACTTGAGATTTTCTTCTCAGTAACAGACAGGAAATATATTAACAGATTCCATGCCTCAAAAAAATGAACATGGTAAATTTTCTTATAGATCTTTTCATGTGAATTTTAATTTTAGGGTCAATTTCATGAGTTTTTCCCCCTCATCTTTGTATTCCCAGTGCCTTAGTGGGATGAACTGAGCAAGAGGACCTATTAAACATTTCGGACTCAGTCACCAGTTTAAGCCCCCTGGTCTCTTTGCACCTCATGGGTCTCATTTGCAAAATTAAGGGAGGGGACGCTGGTATATAAGAAAATGGGAACGTCACCCTAAATCTGTAGAGATTTGGTAGCTTTAGGATGCTACTGAGTGTCTCAATTTCAGTTGCTGAAACACAAATTGGAAAGAATAACAGCTCTCACCCACTCTGTGATGAGGATTAAAAGAATTCATGTACAGAAAACTTCTGGCACATAGTAGATCCTCAAATAAATATTCATTTCCTTCCTTCTCTTAATTTGAGCATTTTAGTTCCAATATAACATCAAGCACTTATTTTGCAGAATATTTTTTGAAAGAAATTACAGAGTTTACCACTATTAGTTGTTTTGAATTTTTAAAAAATGGCATCCGCAGCCTCTATGTTTAGGGTGAAAAATAAAGAATTTGTAGGGAACATGTACCACATGAACAGTGAGGAGAAAACTGGTATTCCCCTTGGGAGAAAATTTAAGATTATTTGGGGAAAAAAGAGGAAGGAAGGAAAGGAGGAAGGAAGTTAGTTGATAAATAGTTTTAAAGTCTATAAATTTAAAATGAACCAAGTAAGAGAAAGAAGAATATTTGCTCCACTGCCCTTCCCATTAAGATGTAGGTTAGGTACTGGGGCTGGCATGACACAAACATCTATCTTCTTCCTAAAATAGAAAAAAAAATTTATGAAGATGAGTGCGTTTATAGCAGGAATGTCAGCTCAGTCAGTGACTCAATGCTCTATGTAGAAGGAAGTGTATACTTCACTACTTTGGCCTTTCTATATTTTTCTTATTTTGTCTGACTACGTATTGCAGACATTCTTTTCAGTTAGCAATTAGTCTAATTTGCAGCTGCTTTTATAAAACCAAAGCTTCCCTCCTACACATGAAAATGTTCATGCGCTTCGATCTCTAGTATCACACATTTGTTATTTCAGACACGTAAAACACCCAGAGCACGAAGAGACACAAGAAACAGCCACCAGCCCTTAGCACCGTCCATTACTCAGCCGCTTCAGCTCTGTCATACAGCGTGACATATAAATGAAGAGAGAGAGGAGGGCAGACAAAGCAGTACTTTACGCCTGTCTAGAAAGTTTGGCACTGCAGCCCCGAGTACAGGGAGCCATTTACAGGAGAAAAAGCGTAACCAGAGACTATGGAAGTGTGGAAGGTGAGATCATCCACCAGCAGCAATCTTTCAAATTCATAGACACTTGTGGATTCATGAGGTGAGAATGAGCAGTGCAGAGGACTGTGAAATTCATTTCCAGTGTTTGACTTTGTTAACACACATTCTCAAGCTGTCTTTGTTATGAGATAGCGCTTAACTTCTTAGTGAAAAAAATCCGTATAGAAAATATCCCCATTAATTGGAGATAATAATAGTGCCAAACATAAAAGAGATAATAATAGTGCCAAACAAACAGGACTATTTATGTAACTCTAAAGTATTATTTCAGAGAGAAATATATATACATATATTTATAAATACATATAAAATATGTAATATAAATATATATTTTAAATATATAATTTTATATTTTATATATTATATAATTATATTTCTCATATAATTATATATGTGTGTGTATATATATATATATATATTTATTTAGGAGAAGCTTGCAGTAATCATCTTTTTTTAAAAAAAATCTTTACCTGAATTTTTAAATGATTAATTTGAATTAACTAATTGCAATTTATTTGAATGTATTTGTCTTCATTAAGAATAATCAAAACTTGTCTTGAAATGTCTTTTAACTAAACTTTTTTTCCAAGGCAGAAATAAATCTATCAGTGATTTAATAGTACAAAAAGAGTAATTTATGGAATGAAGCAATGAGCCATTACCTTTCTCATATCTCTCTCACAAAGCCTCGCGTAGATATTATGTCAATTTCAAAATCAGAAGAAGGAAATGCCTAATATATATTAGTAGTTTCTCTGCTGCTGCTGCTGCGTCACTTCAGTCGTGTCCGACTCTGCGTGACCCCATAGACAGAAGCCCACCAGGCTCCCCCATCCCTGGGATTCTCCAGGCAAGAACACTGGAGTGGGTTGCCATTTCCTTCTCCAATGTGTGAAAGTGAAAAGTGAAAGTGAAGTCGCTCAGTCGTGTCCGACCCATAGCGACCCCACGGACTGCAGCCTACCAGGCTCCTCCATCCATGGGATTTTCTAGGCAAGAGTACTGGAGTGGCTCGCCATTGCCTTCTCCGAGTAGTTTCTCTAGAAACTGGCAAATCAAAATCTCGGAATGAAACGATGAGAGTGTGAAAGTGTTGGGGGTGAGAGACGGAAGAAGAGGTGGCATCGGTATAGCTTTTGGCGTCTGAATGTGTACCACAAAAATTAACATGTGTCAGTAAAGTGTCATTTGTTCTGAAGGACTTGTCTGACAATTTACAAATTTTTTAAGTAGTTCCTCTTACTTCTGGTGTCTGCTTCCCAGTGGGTGAGGTTGGTCCAGAGATTTGTGCCATCATCCCCTTGCTAGGGAGTCTGATTCAGAGAAGGCAATGGCAGCCCACTCCAATACTCTTGCCTGGAGAATCCCAGGGATCGGGGAGCCTGGTGGGCTGCCGTCTGTGGGGTCGCAAAGAGTCGGACACGACTGACGCGACTTAGCAGCAGCAGCAGCAGCAGGGAGTCTGATTGGTGTGGTGGTGACCAGAGCCTGCCAGGGTATACAGCAGGGTCTGCCTTTGCTCTGTGGGTGTCAGTGCACCTGTCAGGGGTGGGGTCTGCTCCCTAGGTGTTGGCGGAGAGGCCTCCAGGTCTGGTGCTCAGCTGTGTCTGTGATCTGGCAGCACTGCAGCACTCCCACCGGGAGAAGGAGCTGCTCACCTGTGAGTGTGCTCTGCCGTGTCCCCTGTCACCCGCTGTGCCAGCTCACCAAGTGCACGGTAAACATGCGGCCTTACTACACATGATTAATCCACATGGTTAAATCAGGGGTAAGATGAGGAACATCTGAAAGGATAAGTAAGGACTTTAGCTGTCTAATCCAGAGCTTTTCAAATATTAAAGTGCACAAGTCACTTGGGAGCTCATTAAAATACAGACTGTGAATCAGTTTGGGGTGGGACTCAAGATTCTGTCTTTCGCATAAGCTCCCAGGCCTCACCAGTGCTGCAGGTCTGTGAAGCACACTTTAATTAGCAAAGCCTCAGATCATGACACAGGAAGAAAGTTTATCAGAGAAATTGCATCTAGAGAAGTCTGAATATCACAGGATCTTTCTTAGCACCCTTATTCCCACTCAGTTCTCTGCAATGAAATCTACTCTAAAATACATAAATAAAAGTAACATATTCAAATAAACACAATATGATATTTTTACTAAGGCAAATAAATGCATTATTTAACTCAGTTCTCAAAAGAGCCTGTGAACTAAATGCTTTTATTGGGTTGGCCAAAAAGTTCGTTCAGGTTTTTCCATAAGCTGAATGGAGAAATCTGAATGACATTTTTGGCCAACTCAATATTATTTTCACTTTACAGAAAAAGAAACAGCCTTGGGGAATTTAATTAAGGCAAAAAACCACATATGCAGAATTTAGAAACAGTTCTGAATTTGGCAAATCTTTACTCCAGAGCCTAAATATTCTAGTCAGTTTTACTACAATTGTCAAATTATGCTATTGCATTCTTATTTATTTTGCAAACAAAGCACTAGACAAAAGATACAGTAGGGATACAAAGATGTAGGAACTCTGGGATATACCATCTTCATTGACAGCTTCTAGAACAGGAGGGACACAGGAATAAATTACTCTTGACATTAGCAATCTTACATGTGTGGTGAATAGCAGCATTGATGCAATAAATAATCTCTTTCAAGACCTAGAATGAATTCAAGAAGAGAGTAAAATACTGGATTCAGCTCCTTAAGCTAAAGAATGGACAAATAGTTTCTAGATAAGGACATGCTGGAGCCTCCACAGCCCTGAACATATGGGATAACCCTTAAAGCTCCATGTCTGAAAAAACAGCCCTTAGGTTTTAGAATCCCTAAAGGACTTTTACTATATGAAGGATTTACTATATGAAGGGTATACTATTAAATATTTAATGCATTCTGTTATTTTTAAAGCATATAATCCTTCCCCTAAGGTGTGCTGACCCCAGGGTCTTTGAACAAGTCTAGACAACAATTAACCAGGAGCCATCATTTTCATTATAAGTATGTTATAATTATGTTTGCTTATTTCACACTGTTTAATATACTCCCTCCTGTTAAACTACAGCAAAGGCCTTTAGCACCTGTTGCTTATTTCTGCCAGACTGAAAGTATTCCTTTCTCTTTATTATACATGTGCAAGGATAAGATGGAACTTGCCAAGAGTTGTCATTCTTGAATGCACCTGCCAAGTGTCAGATACTTTAATAGCTGAAATGCTTATAGCATATGCTGTGGTTGCTGCAGCTACCAACTTCCAGTGCCCAGAATTTCACAAGAGATTGAATACATGCAGGATGACAGATTCATTCCTTGATACACACGTATGTGACTGTATGCCCATGGGTATACAGCACGCTTATATAACACATCCCCAGGTCATCTTTGGCTGAGAATATATCTTAAAGTAATTTACTACATCTTCAACTTAGAAAAAAAGAATAAATCCCTTGGACTATACTTACTGATTTGTTGGCAGTTGCTTGACCAGACTGGCATCAGCCTGAATACTAAAAAAATAAAATAAAATAGAGTTTTGGCTTACAAGGTAGCACCCACATCATTTTTTGGTAAGTTCTTTTCTGGTGACACCTAATACTTTCCCCACTCTTCTGTTAGGTCTTCTGTCTATCCAGATAAAAGTGAGGACTGCAAAAGCTGCAGTGATTGAGGGGCGGGGCTGGAATAGATGTCTTATCCTCCACACTGAGGTTCCAGTGGGGTGAAGATGGAAAGGAATGCATTCTTGTTCCAATTTACTGTCTCCTGCCAGTCTTGTCAGATCTTATCAGAGGTACCCAATGGAAGGGAGAAAGGGTAGAAACGGTTCTCTAGAATGCTGACATGGGACTAAAGCCAGGAAAGATGGAGTGATGATGGTTCTGCTTTCCTTGCTTTACCACATTCCCAAGGACAAGTGAGGCCTTCCATGTTTTTGTTCAGTTTCCCAGGAGCCCATGTGTTCCATGTTTACTTTCCCTGCCCGTGAGTGCGTACATGTATATATAGCTGGCAGAGCATTAAGTTCCCTCTCCTTGATGGATATTAAAAAAAAAAAAATCTATGTAACACACAAGAAAACAACTCTGCAGCAGGAAGCAGTCTTATTTTATGAACACCCTTCTTCAGGTAAGGACAATTACTTTTCCCTTTAGAAACACTAGGGTGAAATATTCCTAGACCTCTTTCCCTCTCTTTCTCCCTCTTTTGCTTTCACTGTATCTCTCTTTCATGTATGAAAATACCACTCAGAGCCCAAGCTGCTTGATAATTAAAGAATAAATTAGACATTTCAAGGCCTTTACTATTAGAATAAACATGAGTTTAGTTCATGAATAGCAAGCTTTCATGAACCAAGTAGTCAAGAACCTTGCTGGCATAGCACCTGAATGGAACCAAGGGCTCTTTCTCAGAAGTAGAATTTCCCATATAAGTAAGTCTACAAACCTCTTCACCGATAATTCATTATACCTTCTGGAAAGGGCCGTCTTGCTGTGTAGGGCTATAGTCAAGCAATTTTTCTTTTCCTAAGTTAACTTATACTTTAGTAAGTAATCCTTCTTGGATGTGAGTCAGTCAAAAGGAGGATTTTTCTCAGAGGTTCTTGGCACATTTAATTTATAATTGATGCCACCAATGACATAAAAACAGAAGTGCATTATACTTAAGGACAAAAAAGATTCTTCAGGTATACTCAGAATGAGCTCATTTTTGCCAATGAAGGAACAGAGCACCTGCAGATAAATTGTCTACGTTCCCATGGGCTCTGCTACCTGTTAATAATAGTATTATTGGATTATTACCTAGGAAAACAACCCTATGAAAAAAGTCAAAGCTCATGGCTTTCAGCAGACTCAGAAAAACACATAGGGGCAGAGTTTTAAACTCTGCCTTTCAGAGCCTAGGCCGCTGATCAAAGAATTCCAAAGAGAATTCTGTGCGCTGTCACTGATAAAATTTAAAAGGAGATTAGAGACCTGTTTCCAGCCGGAATAATTTGAAAACTCTGACATGTACCATTATACTGTTTGATGAACATTTCCAGAAGAATAAGATGCCTGTTTTGACCTTTGCAGTGTAAAAAAACATGTTGAAGAGAAGGACAGAAGATTATTTTTATACAGATACCAGAAAGCTGCCATCCTTATTGAGAAAGTATGGCAGGCTGAATTTTAGTCTTTAGTTTCCTTTGTAATTTGAAAGTCCTCCCAGATAAAACTTTGCGGTATACAACTTGGTTCTGACATCCTGGCTTTTTGCCTCTAATTGTTTATAAGTCATGCAAGGAAGTCATCTATCTTGACCAATATGGCTTAGACATATTTTCCATGTTAATTACACATGTTTGGACTGACATTGCAGTGATACAATTTCATTTGTTTAAAACAACAGAGTGGATGGCTCTTCAACTCAACAAGTATAGGTAAAAATTCTTCCTAGGGTAGATGTAACAAGTCTGGAAATTATATAGGCACAGGCACTAGTGGCTGAAACCCCAGAGACTAAAAAGCTGATAATTCTGCAATGATCCCTTGTTTCGATTAAAAGCATGTTGGAAAACTATGACATAGTTATCAAAAAAATTACAATTATAATATATGTGCTAGACACTCCCACAAGATTGGTATCCTGAAAATAATCAGCAGTTGAAAAGGAAGCAGAAGCATTTTAACTCTGACCCAATGGAACTATTCACATTTTGGCTGTGTTTTTGAGCAGGACCTCCACATTTTTTTACACTCACCAGAACACCAGCAGTTAACCCCGTAATGGCCAACTGCTAGTTATTACCCTACATTTGGTCCGCAGCTGCATGGCTCTGCTCACTTTATTGTCGTTTCAGCCCTCAGCCCATTAGATGCCTGGTGACCGCTTGCATGCAGAGGGGCCTTTGGTTAACTGAATCCCCATCAGGATCACAGCTGTTGTAAAATATGCGGTGACAAAAATATCCATGTGCAATGCATGGCAGATAAATCTGCAAGCCAATTTAAGCAAAACCTGAAAAACAAATGAGGGGACTAGTCGAACGCTCTGGCTTCTGAACATTACAAACTACATTTCCTTTATTTGGGGGGAATATGTTTCGTAAAATGCCAGCATTCCCCTCTCAGTGTAACAGATGACGGGCTAAATTTCAAAGTGATAGGCCCAGTTAAGCAAAAAGTACACTTTTCCACCTTCCTTCACTCAGCAGTAAGAGAATGAATGTCATGTTCAATTATCCAAACAGATTCCTGACTTTGGCATAATACTCACATCAGCATTAGGTATTTATTCACAGTGTGCCTCCACTCAAACACCAAACCCTTGTTTCGGTTTCTTTCAGCCTGGATGCCTAGCACAATGGTTGCATATGTGCAAGTATGTACTTCCACAGCTGCTGGCAATAGCTGAGCTTCCAGGTCCGGTCCATCACACAGCGGGCCCTGAAAGTAGCCTGGAGGTAATTATGGTGGCTGTTATAGTGGTCAACCCATTGTCCAGTTGTGACACTGAGAGATTGTGCTGATTCTCCTTCATATTGCAACCTGCAAGCATTTAAAACTAGGAAGAAGACAAGGAAAGAAACTACCCTCCAAAACAGGATGAAATCAGTTTCTCGAGTGTTATCACTGAATGTCACTGCTTTGTCATTTTATCAAAAGTGAAAATCAGGTAACAGATATGACCTGAGACTCCCTTGCTGCTGATGCTGCTGCGTCACTTCAGTCGTGACCGACTCTGTGCGACCCCATAGACGGCAGCCCACCAGGCTCCCCCGTCCCTGGGATTCTCCAGGCAAGAACACTGGAGTGGATTGCCATTTCCTTCTCCAATGCATGAAAGTGAAAAGGGAAAGTGAAGTTGCCCAGTTGTGTCTGACTCTTAGCGACCCCATAGACTGCAGCCCACGAGGCTCCTTTGTCCATGGGATTTTCCAGGCAAGAGTACTGGAGTGGGGTGCCACTGCCTTCTCCGGAGACTCCCTTAGGTCTAACTAAATTTAAATTCACAAAGTGGGAGTTGCTTCCAGTTCTAACTAATCTAAAATTTGGTTTGTACCTGCATGTGTTGATTGAGTGAACTCCTCTCCCACGTGTGTTCTGTCCATTCACTCAATTGTTGGGATGTTCCTTAACAGATTTTTCTCCTCTGTTAACTTATTCTGACATGTTGTAAGTACCTACTATGTGCCAGGCACTGGGGATAAAATACTAATGAGTCACAGCTCCTGCATGCAAAGAATCTAGGATTCAGAGGCACAGAATCTCTCAAATGTAGGAGAGGGAAGATTCTTTATATTCCCCTTCCACCCATGGACAGCAGAGCCTGGTGGGGCTACAGTCCATGGGGTTGCAAAGAGTCAAACATGACTGAGCAATTCAGCACAGCACACATGAATCCTCCAGTTCTCTGCTGCCATAAATCATACAAATAAGAGGGAAAAGCACCATTAGTTATTAAATATTTTTAGCTGTTTCCCCAACTTGGTTAGGTAGGAGACGACTCATCGTTACATTACCTATGCACTGATGGCCTGTTGACTTCTTAGTAATGGTCACTGGGCAAAAAGAGTTTTCTTTAAACTTAAAACTAAAAATGATCAGTTAGATACCTGGAGCACAGCCCATGTTTTATGTGCAGGGAGTTAACAAATATACTGTGATTTATACATTCTATCTTTAAGGAATTTAAGTCAGGTCAAACAAGATTATGACAAATAATTAAAAAATATAATAGAATGAATTATAATTTGTTTATCTGTATATCTATGTATGATGTGAAAAAGTATGCATATGAAATCTCTTGGTTTTTAGCACTGTCAAAGTAAACTTAATAATTAGTTTAGATTCTCATAGTCTCACATCATGTTGCTCCATTTCATGCTGTTTTTCAGAGGCTCCCCTCCATCCATAAGATAAAGCACTGGAAGGGCTGTGTGGAATCCATGGGTGAGTTCAGCTCTGCTACATGAAGCTGGTAAGATTACCAAAGATTTGATAGAAGTCAGTGAATTCCAAGCCTACTTTGCTCTATTCCTCCTTTGTGTGAATGTGTTGGTCACTCAATTGTGTCTGACTGTTTGTGACCCTATGGACTGTAGCCCCCAAAGCTCCTCTGTCCATGGAATTCTCCAGGCAAGAACACTGAAATGGGTTGCCATTCCTTTCTCCAGGGGATCTTCCCAGGGATCAAACCCACGTCTCCTGCATTACAGGTAGATTCTTTACTGCTTGAGCCACCAAGGAAGCTCATTCTCCCCTTTGGGCCCATATTTTTCTCCCCATATTTCAGCTTTCTTCTTGTGTCTCCTCTCTGTTGGTTAATGTTATGCTGTTATTTGAAGGCAGGTCATGGTTCTTAAATAGAAGTTTTCTATAAAGTTAACAAAAATAACTTTATAGATTTGAATGGGAACCTCTATCTGACCAAGAAGACAGATGAGATACATCCCTTTACACTAAATATATAAACTCGGAGCCAAGGGTTAGGGATTTTCCCCTCCTCTAGTGAAATAAGAATATATATATATATATTACTATATACAGACATATATGTATATACACTATTAGATAAGATATTTTAAGCACAAAGGAAAATGAGACACTGTTATACATAAAGTTACTTCTAATCACAGGAGAAGTAGAAAATGAGCCAAGAGCTTAATCATGATACAGAAAGGTTATAAGCAGAAGGAAAAGTATCATAAAATATATATATTGGAGAAGGGACTGGCAACCCATTCCAGTATTGTTGCCTGGAGAATTCCATGGACAGAGGAGCTTGGCGGGCTACAGTCCACGGGGTCACAAAGAGTCGGACACGATTGAGTGCCTAACACACACACACACACACACACACACATATATATATGTATATATATAAGGATGAGCACCTGGCCCATACCAGATAAGCTCTCAAGAGGCAAGTAAACTAACTCTTAAAAGCTAAATTTAAGAAATCAAAGAAAAAGGCATATCATAGACTCTTATTTCTAAGGAAATAGTTTATGAAAAGAACAGACGCATAAAACATGTTGAATTTTAAGGAACCACAAATTACTCAAAACAAAGTGCAAGAGACGGAGAGACAGAAGAGACTGGACAAGAGAGCTGGAAGTGACCCAGAAAGCGTTAGATACCAGGTTAAGAGAGGCGTTCATTAATCATGAATTTAGAATTAAGAAATTTATGAAAAGGATCATGAGGAGCTAATAAGGGCCTATGCTAAGCACTATTGGCCATGAGCAGGAAAAAGAACCATACTGAACATATTCAGGAAATAAAATCAATAGGATTTCACATAGAAAATGTAGAGGAAAAGCTGGTATTAAATGTGATTCTCAAGTTTTGTCTTGAGTTATTAGTTTGTTGATAGATTTTACTACTTGAAATAAGAAACGGAAAAGGGAATCTGATCAAGAGCACAGGTGGAAGCTTAAGGCTTAAATGGTAGTAAGGAATAACATATCTAAAACTACTGAGGCAATAAGAAAAAGTAAAAATATAAATGAGTTTGTCTGCTCATCACTTTTCTCTCAAGTTAGAGTTTTGGAGTCTGTCAGACATCTATCTAAAAGAAAGTTAATCTGAATGTCAACCCTTTTTAACTGAAGAAGTAATCCATATTCTAAGAAAGAATGATAACTAAGAAAAGAGTTTTCTAAGAGTTCTAACTACAGAATTTTGTTGTTTTAGAAAACATTACATCTGCACCATTACCTGAAACTAGGTTTTTTTTTTTTAAGTAACATATAAGCTTTGCATTTCACTTAAAAGTGAAAATAAAAAAAATCTTATAAAGTAAATATTGGAAATTATACATTTCATGAGATATTATCCAACCTTTAATAACAAAGAAAACTTATATGAGAGGGAGAGATGAAACGGTAATGAGAGGAGAGACAGAGAAATAATATGAGAAAATATCTACACATATTTAATAAAAATGAAAGTTAAAATAATTTGTCATCATTGTTGATCAGTTGGCAAAGTTGAAGAAATGTAAGAAAACAAGCACTTTTAAATACTGTCAATGGACATAAAGAGATTTCTTATATAGCAGTTTAAAAATATAGATTAAAACCTTTAAATTTTGCACATCCTTTTTATGAGGCATGTTATTTATAAATTGAGTATATTCAAGAATTAAGCTGTATACATATATATATGTACACACACACACACACATAGATAGATCCCTGTTATGTATTAAAATGAATATATAACATTTGTGGTGGTTTTAATCAGTGATTTTTATAAAGAAAACATCTGATATTCAAAAATGCTTAAAAAATGAAAATTGTAAGATTTCTCTAAAGGACTTATGAAGGGTATTTTAGTCATACCCCACAGAACCTCTAAAAACCCTCTTCCTCCGTTTATCTTCCCTAAAATCCTCACTACAGTTGGGCAGCTGCTCCCACTGTCTCTGATTCTCTATTAAAACTCTCTTCAAAACCTTTTACTATAATTAAGCATTGGTCATTTCTTCTCTGTCACCTCTTTTCTCCATCTTTTCAGATCAACTTTTTTCTTGTCTTGCATGTGTCTTCCTCAAGTGAATTAATATAGCCTCTTAGACTTAAACAGTCTCTAATTCATCCATTTCCTGGATCAACACAGCCAAAACCCCAAGCCTTAAATTGCCAAAACAAAGTAGCTTTCGCCTTTGGAAGAGAGAAGAGAAGGCTTTAGAAGAGGGACAGCTGAAAATACGTATATGTTAATTTTTGAAAATATCTGTCTTAGAGAATTTATCATATTTGCCCTGTTTATTACTGAAAATATTTGACATTCTAATTATCCAACAACAGTTGATTGGTTACATTAATTATGCTAAATTCATTCAACATGATTTGATGACATAGCTTTCAAATTGTTTGTTGTGTATATGTAGGTACATATGAAGTATATTTAATGACAATGATATTCATATATTAAATTTAAAATCACTAGTTTAAATTAGATTCTGTAGTTAATCCCTCCATTTTTTATTACTGGCTATGTTGAGATATCACACTATTTCAGTAGGATAAGTCATTGTGATTTTCTTTTGTCCTATGTTTTCGAAATATTTTACAACAAACATTGGTGATAAGATTAAAACAGTGATTTGTAAAGGTGGAAGTCTTTACTGCTCTAAATAACATGTTAACTCAGAGAAATGAAAATGTGTCTAATTTCATCCAAATTGAATTTTTTTCAAAAGCCTCTAATTGACACTCATTTGTTATCATGTATGCTAGTAGTTCTAAAAATGGATAGATGTGAGTTATTTTTAAGACTAAATTAAAAAACACAGAACAGTTTCCAACTATATTACTTTGCTAGGGCTGCCATAACAAAATATTAACACCTCACGTAGGTATCTTAAATAGCATAACTTTATTCTCACTGTTCTGTAGGCTGGAAGTGCAAGATCCAGGAGCTGGCAGGGTTCATGTCTTCTGAAGCCTCACTCCTAGGCTAGGAGATGGCTGCCTTCTTGGTATGTTCTCACATGGCCTTTCCTCTGTTCACGTGCATTCCTGTAATCTCTTCCTTTTCTCATAGAGACACTAGTTCTATTGATCCAAGATGACCTCATTTAACCTTGAAAAAGTAAAGTGAAACAGTTAGTCGCTCAGTTATGTCCAACTCTCTGCAACCCCATGAATTGTAGCCTGTCAGGCTCCTCTGTCCATGGAATTCCCAATTACTGCTTTAAAGGCCCCATCTCCAAATTTAGTTATACTGGAGCTTAGGGCTCCAACTTATGAATTTTGAAAGGAATATAAGTCAGACTATAATGCCAACTAAAATATATTCTATCAGCTAAAATAAAATTCAACTTAAATTCCAGAAGGTGGATATGAAGATAATAATAGAAAGATACAATTTATACAGTAGCACTACTGTATATTTTAGTGTATTCTAATTCTTTGAAATGTGTAAAAAATAATTCTGTTAACTAAGAAATATAATTAATGAAAAATTCCCTTTTTCATTAATGCTAAAACTAGAGAGTCTGAATGTATTTTCTCTACTTTTAATCTAGCTGTGCCATTACAAGGTGTCACATATACAACTGTACTAACACATATAGTCATCTAGAATGCATAGCTGGAAAGGAAATCCTCTACTCCAGGGAGTGCCTTAAAAAAAATTAGGAGGCCTACTCATTAGTTGTCCTTTGTTTTCTACTTTGGATTACATCAAACTGACCAAAATTCCTATTTATTACTAGTCCATTAAAACAAAAGCAAAGTTTAGACAGAGAGCATTAATCAATTCATATTTCCATAAGCCCAAAGATTACGTCGGCCAATAAATCACTCAACCAGCTGTGTCTTTTTTAAAAAGGATTTGTAAATAATCAGTTTGACTGAAATTAATTGCATTTTTTTCTTCCCCCAATCCCTACACACACACTAGTGTGAAAGTATCTGGAGACAAAGAATAAGCTGAGATTCTGTCATAAATAAGATAACCAATTTGCTTACACTCCCAAGTAATCCATGGTGAGATCATTGAGTCCTTACGTATAGAGCCACAGCAAAATGCAGTACTAAGAAATTAGATCACAAAATTTTCCAAGGGGCATAGTTTTTCAATGTGTAAAAGTTCATCCATATATGAGGACTTTTTTCTTAAATCACCATCATAATTACTTTATATACCCAATTATATTTCATAAACTTTTATCAGATAATTTACTCAAATGATTTCTGACTATACACTTGTTTGAAATGCAGGTTTCGAGGACTGGCTACATGAAATAGAAGTCATCTCATGCCCTGAGGCTTCTACTTCATTCATCCACTACAAACATCAACATGGCAAAAATCCATGTCTAGAAACTTCCTAAAGAATGAAGTGTCTTTCCTCTTTAGAAAGTAGCAACATAAAAGATGACTGAGAATGGTAAGTATTCAAAACTATAGCTTACAGTGTTAACTACAGTCACCCTGCTTTACTTTAGATCTTCAGACTTTATTCACCTAACAGCTGAAAGTTTATACCCTTTTCCGGAGCTCTTCCCATTTTCCTCAGCCTCCAGCCTTGGCTACTCCTTTTCAATTCTCTATGAGTTATTCCACATATATATGATACCATACAGAGCAGTATTTGTCTCTGCTTGGCTCTTTCACTTAGCATAAAACCTAAAGGTCCATCCATATTGTCACACATATCATGATCTCCTTTTTTCTCATGGCTGAATAGTATTCATAGGAGTGTGTATGTGTGTGATTCTTGAATATGATGTCCCGCACTTCCATTTTGCCTTGGGCCCTGAAAAATTAGGTAGCCAATCCTAAGAATATGTTATCCTGAGGACGCCCTATCAATTCAAACTCTTCTCTGGACATCATCTTTAACTTCTTACCTCAGGTCCTGACGATGCTGTTTTCCTGGTCTGCACAGAGGATGTTTTTCCTGTGTTGCACGGACTAGAAGAAGGGAAGGCATCGGTTGTGTGTCACTCCCTCCCATTTGCAGCTTGCACCACCAGACCAAACCACCCGCTACATCTCCCTCTTCGTCTCATATTTTGGCCCAGTTACTCCCTTAAATTTACTCTGGACTGATTCTCTTCTTCTCCATCTTGGTTCATGCCATCACTTTTGGTAACTTTAGGAGGCATATGGATGGACCGTTTCCTCTGCCTGTCAGATCCCTTCCTTCCCCGCAGTCGCCTGTTCTCCGCCCCCTCCCAGCTAGTGATGCTGGTTGCATCAGCAGTAACTCACCGCACCTGAAATCGTGACGTCAGTCACTCCCTTCTCCGGCTGCCACCTGCGTTCATTCAGTTTCAGTCTCAGGTACTCATTTTGCAAGAATTCTTCATCTTCAATGAAACATCAAATCATTGACTTCACTTTTCACTGTCTTCCAACCTACCTATGTTTCCTTTTCCCCCTTTAACCAGGCTTTTAATCCGTGTTTCCTAGTTGAAATAATTCCCTTGTAAGTATTTTACCTTCTTTGTGTCCTTTTTTCTCTAGCATCTACCCCTTGAAAAACGTAAACTTTGGTTGAAAGCATTTTTTAAAACTTTTTTCATGCCAGCATCTGAGAAGCTAAATGTAATTGTAGATTAACAACTAGGAGGAATAAAACCATTTCACATTTGTGCTAAAATTTTTATACAGATATTGACAGGGAGGTGTGGTGTGCCGCAGCCCATGGGGTCACAAAGAGTTAGACAGGACTCAGCGACTGAACAACAACAAAAGCATACAGATACTTAACATTTCGTACAGATATTTACAACTTTCATACAGAATTGCCTGGCAACCCGACTGCACTAACATAGCAGTTTTACTTCCTCAAATAAAATCATGAACATCTTTATACTCTTTCCAAACTTTTATAACTACTGCCCATTTTTCTGCTCCCCTTCATTGCAAAGCTACTCAGGATGACTTTCTTAGTACTTATCAATCCACATCCTGTCATTCACTCTTCAACTTAATGACAAGTTGAAGAGTTTTTTCCCAACACTCCCAAGAATCTATTTTTGTTAGAGTCACTTATGACCATCATCTTGCCAAATATGCTATTCCATCCTCTTGACATTCACTAGCGTTCTCCGGCTAACATTCTCTCTTCCTTTGGTTTCCTGATATTTGAGGCTTCTCTGTCTTGCCCTTACCTACCTCACTGCTTAGCTCTTCTAAGATTCTCTTTCCTCTTAATACTTGCCTGATGCAATCCTTGTGTTTGATTTCCTTGATAGCTCTTCCGATTTCATGGGGTAAATACCATCTACATAAGGGTAGCAGCTACCCCAGTCTTCTAAGGAGTAAGAGGATCCCCAAATCTTAGAACTGTTAGCACTACAACAAGGACAGTCCTGGGAAAACCAGGATGATTGTTCACACTTTATCTGTGTGCCAATCAACTCCCCAAATTTTGCCTCTAGTCCACACCTCTCTCATGAACTTCATTTCCATTTTGTTTTGTAATACACATTTCAAACTTAAATTTGTCTAAGACAGAAATCTTGATTTTTGCCTTTGATTTTTTTTCTTCTCCCATTATCCCCATCTCCACAGATGTCATCATAATGTACCCGTTCTTATGTCAAAAAGAAAGAAAAAAAGGGAAGGAAAGGGAAAGAAAATAAAAGGGAAGGAGACCGGAAATCACTGATGTTCCTCCAGACTCTTCCTTTTCTGTCCTCCAGTCCAGCTGCCACCACGTGTTCCCAGCCACCACCATCTCCCACCTGCAACATCACAGCAGTCTCCTAACTTCCTGTGTAACTCTTAATTAATCGTTTCCAATCCATTACTAACCACGAAAGCTGGGATAATTCTAGTTTTAAACTAGAGAATTCTTCTGTAAAACATATAAAAAGACTCATTTCTTCTTAAAATGTTTAAATTGTTTCCTACTTCTTTGAGAATAGCAACCAAACATCTTCCAGGGCCTATAACAGTGTTTCTCTATCAACCTATGGGGAGGAGAGTTTGTTTTAGTTTATGCTTTTGTTTCTATTCTGTTGCAGCATGGATTGAGACAAGGTCCTACTGCCTATGGTTAGAAGCAATCTGCAATGTGAGATGCACCATCGAAGTTCACACCTGAACTGAGTTGAGTCTAGTGATCAAGGGCTGGAGTCTCTGCAATTTGAAGCTGTTATAAAGATTTTAAATTGTAAGTACTTTAGCCTATTTGCTACCAGAAGTGGTTTAACCCAGACTATTATTAGTGGTGGTCTACAAGTCCCTGCCTCTCTGACCTTAATCCACACAAACCTATCCATTTGTCCCCTACACAGCAGGCGGCTGGCTTCCTTTCTTCCCTTCAGATGAACTATCAGGCCTGTGGACTCAGAAAATTCTTTGTCCAGTTCTCCACAATAAAGCTTACTGTTATCCTTCAGGTCTCAGCTCAGACACTGTCCTCAGAGAGGATCTCCCAAAAGCCCCCTCTCAATTAATGGTCTCCAGTTATTCCCTGAATCATAATACAGCGTATTCCCTTTATAGTATATTCTAGAATGCTAACATATTTTTAAGTTTTAGTTTTTTAATGCATTGTAAATTTTGAAATTAACTGGATTAGTATAAAAGTAACCATCCTTTGCTTTGCAAATCTACCCTTTCTAATGAAACAGGAATTAGTAAACAGGTATGTATAATTTTTTGGTAAAAACATAAAAACACACACATCTTTTTTTTTTAAAAAAAAATTGACTCATTCTCTACATATTACTCTGTGGAATAATTTTTCACTTAAGAATATATTTTAGATATTTCTAAAGTCTAGAGACCAACACTTAACTGTTTTAAGAAACAGTTAAGCAAGTATATACATAACTTAGGTAGGTAGAGTAAAGTAAATGAGATTTTTGGTTATGTTTCTAATTTGCAAGGTTTGTTTCTGTTTGTCTGCTTCGCTACTTCTCTGTTCCCTTACTTCACCTTCATCACTTCACCCTCCCCCATGCAGATTCTTTTTGAAAGTTCAGCGCCTGCCATTTTTTCTAGTGTGTGTTGTGTGTTGTTCTGGTCACTGTAGTGTTGTGTTCTGGTTGCTTCCCTGCATCTTGCTTTTCTCACTCAATGACTTGTCGTAATTACTCCAAGACAAATGGCATAGGTCTTACTCATGGTTTCTAATTGCTTCTCAATAACCCATAGTGTGACTGTATCATAATTTTTTCTCAGTTGAAGGTCATTCATTCTTTCAGGTTTTTGTCTTAAAAAAAAAAAAGACAGTGAACATTCTCATATGTATATTTTTATACTGTGGTGTTTTTACTTCTGAAGAATGTGGTTGCTTCTAGGCTGTGGTTATTTACATTTTTAAAGGCATTGTTAAATTGTTCTCCAAAAAGATGGGGATAATTTATCATTCCAGTAGCAAAGAATGTATCATTTCCTTTATACTGACCAGCAATGGGTTTATTGAAATTTAAAAATTTTGTCAGTTGGTGATGGTAAAGTGATAAATATTACATTGTTATTTTAAGTACAGGAAATTTGAGTTTACTGTTTTGCAAATTCCCTATTCATATCCTTGATGTAATTTTCTATTGAGTAGCTTGTCCTTTTCTTTACAATTTGTAAGGATTCTTCCTATATTATAGACATTAAACACTCATCATCATCATGTTGCAACTTTTTTTCCCCCCAGCAATTCTTATTATCTGTCTCCTGATTTTGTTAGTGTAGTGAAGATTTGTCATGTCTGTGGCTGTTCTAAAATCTACTGAACTCTCTTTCTGTATGTGGATAATTTTCTACTCATGAGTTCTGTCTCCTAAACTAGAAAGCAGAAACTCACTTTCCCAGGTTCCCTTGCAGCTAGGGTACAAGAACATGCCCCTATCAAATTCACCTGTACATAACTCTTAAGGTGGAAATGATGAAAGCAAGACAGTGAACCATGGCTTCAATGTCCTACAGAGGCAGCAGAGGTATCTTCTCAAAAGTAGTTCCTCAGTAGAGTTTGGGCATTTTCCCTACCAAACTAATTTTCTGAACATGTTGTTTCAGAAAACCAAGAACCCTAACTGATACTGATATCAGTGTGTATACCAAAGTTATAATTTTAAAGTCAAATGTATCTAATTTATTTTTTCTGGGCTTCTGTAATGTTATAAAATCTCCTCTTAATCCCTATATTATATATGTAGCCTTGATGATTTTCTTCTATTTTTAAAATTTTAAATCAATAAGGAACTACTAAATGTACATGTACACATATATTTATATTCATATTTTTATGTTTATGTGAATATTTATAAACAATTGTTGTTTAGTGGCTAAGTCGTGTTCAATTCCTTGTGACCCTATGGACTATAGCACCCCAGGCTCCTTTGTCCATGGAATTCTCCAGGCAAGAATACTGGAGTGGGTTGCCATTTCCTTCTCCAGGGGGTCTTCCCCACCCAGAGATTGAATCCATGTCTCCTGCTAAGTTACCAGGGAAGCCAATTTATAAATAATATACTGTGTGGATGACAACAAACTGTGGAAAATTCTGAAAGAGATGGGAATACCAGACCACCTGACCTGCCTCTTGAGAAAGGTCTATACGCAGATCAGGAAGCAACAGTTAGAGCTGGACATGGAACAATAGACTGGTTCCAAATAGGAAAAGGAGTACGTCAAGCCTGCATATTGTCACCCTGCTTATTTGACTTCTATGCAGAGCACATCATGAGAAATGCTGGACTGGATGAAGCACAAGTTGGAATCAAGATTGCTGGGAGAAATATCAATAACATCAGATATGCAGATGACAACATCCTTATGGCAGAAAGCAAAGAACTAAAGAGCCTCTTGATGAAAGTGAAAGAGGAGAGTGAAAAAGTTGGCTTAAAACTCAACATTCAGAAAACTAAGATCATGGCATCTGGTCTCATCACTTCATTGCAAATAGATGGGGAAACAGTGAGAGACTTTATTTTTGGGGGGCTCCAAAATCACTGCAGATGGTGACTGCAGCCATGAAATTTTTAAAAGACTTTTGCTCCTTGGAAGAAACGTTATAACCAACCTAAAGGGTAGGGTAGTCGCTCAGTCGTGTCCGACTCTTTGCGACCCCATGGACTGTAGCCTACCTGGCTCCTCTGTCCATGGGATTTTCCAGGCAACAGTACTGGAGTGGATTGCCATTTCCTTCTCCAGGGAATCTTCCCGACCCAGGGATCGAACCCGGGTCTCCCGCATTGTAAGCAGATGCTTTACCATCTGAGCCACCAGGGAAGTCCTTAACAGCATATTAAAAAGCAGAGACATACTTTGCCAACAAAGTTCCATCTAGTCAAAGCTATGGTTTTACCAGTAGTCATGTATGAATGTGACAGTTAGACTATAAAGAAAGCTGAGCTGAAGAATTGATGCTTTTGAACTGTGGTGTTGGAGAAGACTCTTGAGAGTCCCTTGGACTGCAAGGAGATCCAACCAGTCCATCCCAGAGGAAATCAGTCCTGGATATTCATTAGAAGGACTGATGCTGAAGCTGAAACTCCAATACTTTGGCCACAAGATGTGAAGAACTGACTCATTTGAAAAGACCCTGATGCTGGGAAAGATTGAAGGCGGGAGGAGAAGGGGATGACAGAGGATGAGACAGTTGGATGGCATCACCGACTCAATGGACATGAGTCTGAGTAAACTCTGGGATTTGGTGATGGACAGGGAGGCCTGGTGTACTGCAGTCCATGGGATCACAAAGAGTCAGACACGGCTGAGCGACTGAACTGAACTGAAGTATTATATGGATAAAGAGAGAAATCTCTGCTATCCACAAAATGTTTTACAAAGATGGAAACCTTCTATAATCTACACTACTCAATAAACACTAGTCCTACTTTAAAATATGACTAAAGCTGCTGAGAAACAGAATTTGTAATTTAATTTACATTAATTTCCATTTAAATGTAAATAACATCTGTGCCTGGTGGCTTCAGCATTGAACAGCACATAATGGGGACCATTGGCATTTTTACTATATTAATTCTTCCACATATGAATGGACCTAACTTAGTTTCCTCTGGTTAAACAGCTAATTGTCATCTCTACTTAATAAATAAGTCTTTCTTTTCCCAAAGAGTAGCTAATGTTACCATATATGAAAGTTTCCTATACACATATTTATTTTCTAGATTCTCTATTTTTTATGGATCCATATGGATAATACCATATTGATGTTATTATAGCGACTTTATAGTCTGATGTGTAAAGCGTATTTCACAGCTTCTGACTCTCCTATATCTAACTTTTCTTGGCTGTTTCAGACATATATTCTTCTAAGTGAAGTTTTATATCATTGTATCCAGTTCTAAAACCAACCTTGATGAAGTCCTATTTATTAGTGCCTCAAATTTATTGAATAATTTTGAAGAATTGGCATTTTTACTATATTAATTCTTCCCATCCAAAATCACAGTGTATTTTTCCATAGTTTAAATATCGTTTTATGTCTTTTAGTAGTCTATGAATAAGATTCATAGTTTTAAATATATGTCCTTTGTTTTCTTTTTTTAATTATCTATGAAAATATTATACTCTTTATTATAAATGAGTATCTTTCCATTTTCATTGCCGTTACTTCCTGATAATATAAACAAAAGCTTTTGGTCTTAACATATTTATTTTGTTTTTAACTTAAATTCTCTTATCCATTATTTTTCATTAGTTCTGATTTTAACTAGAATCTGAGTTTCTAGATTAATATTGTCATTAGAAAAAATCTATTTTCTAATATTTATACTAATATTTTTTTTTACTTACCATTCTAAAGCAATTGCAGCAGTAGAAATTTACATCTAATTTTTCATATTAACTGCAATGAGAATTTTCTAACAATGATTAATTTCAGGTTTATTATTTTGTTATACTTTATTCCTATTAATCATATAATTCTTTCAAAATGTGCTGGTATTACCATATGACTTTTTAAATAGATTGATTTAAGTCATTATACTGATGGACTTCTGGATATTACAACTATCTCTTATTTTACAAAGATCTCTGTATCTGTATTTACATAGGAGTTTGGGCTAAATTTTTGTTTTTATATGCTAACTTCATAAGGTTTCATATTAAGAATTTTTTCCAGTGGATTGTAGTAACTTAAATAACATAGGAATTATCTGTTTTTTATGAAGATTTGATGTGATCCAGCTGTGAAAATCTGTGGTCTTAGTGGCTTTTATTAATGGCAGATTTTTAACCTTCTCAATCACTTTTTTGATTATTTTCAAAAATTTTTTACGATGATTTTAGAAATTTAAATTATTAGAAAAGCATCTATGTCACCTATGTCTAAGGTTTTCACATCTGTTGCAAAGGACTGTCTTCACACATACTTTTTTTATTGTGTGTAACTATTTTAATCACACCTCTAATTACGTCTCATCTGTCACTCCCATTCTTGCATATTTTGCTCCTTTCTATTCCCTAAATCAGGCTTCTTTTTCTTGCTTCTCAAATCTCACTTGACTTTCAGTATAGTTCAATAATCGTAGAAAAGGGATCTCTTAACTCCGAATAGTTATAATGGTATGCTATTACAAAACATTTGTCACTATAAATAATAAATTCTCTTGTTACCTTGAGTCTTCACGTATAGCTCCATCAGAAAGTCTATTCCCATTCAGTAATAAAAACTGAGTCCCCTGGTTATGTGGGGGCCTATTATGCAGAAGGGAAGAGAGATGAGGCAACTATTTGTTGGCAGCCAGCAGAAGAAGAAGGGAGCAAAGAGAACAAGACAGTTTTTGTGACTAGGGGTGGTATGGTAATCCCTGTGTGCTGCAGACATAGAGCTAACTCTCAGACTGTTTCTTAGGTTCTTCAGAAATCTCCATCTCTATAGAAGAGGTGGGTTGATTACCAATTTGGCTGGTTAATACTCCTTCTATAGTCACTGAGAATTCGTCAGGGTCTGGGCCTCTTCGGTAAATCTCCCTTGAGATCACATTTCCCCTTCAGAGAGTCCTGAACCTACAGATGATCTCATGCAGGCTCTTTCTCATGCATGGCCCATATATGGTATGGGTTGAATCACTCAGGTGTCTTTACTCTGAGAACTTCTAAGCACAAGAATCCCTGTCTCCACTCTCCTTAGGTTTCCCTAGTGACTCGGTGGTAAAGAATCCACCTTCCAGTGCAGAAGACGCAGGTTTGATACCTGGGTGGGGAAAAGCCCCTGGAGAAGGAAATAGCAACCCATTCCAGTATCATGCCTGGATAACCCCATGGAGAAAAGAGCCTGGCGGGCTACCGTCCATGGGGTCACAGAGTCAGACACAACTTAGCAACTAAACAACAACCCCTCTCCTTGGCTTGTCTGTCAGCTGCCAGCTAGTTACTCATTTGTGACCTTTATATTTAACAAACTGAAGTCAGACCCTAGGCTCTTGTGTCTCCCAAAGTTTGCCACAGAGTTACATTAGATTCTCAATGTTCTCTCTAGATCTGAAATGAAGAACAAAGTAAGCCCCACCCTTCTGCCTTTATACTTGGAATTTCACAGAACTGCTATTTCTGAATAATCACTTTACTAAATTATAACCGTGGTCCAATCTCAGAAAAATGAATCTAACTTAAGCAATTTTAAACAGCAAAAGATTAATTGGTACTTAGCAAATTTTTGCAGGGCAGGAGAGCTCTAAGTGGGCCTGAAGCACTGACTCCTAGAGCACCAGTGCAGAAAGGACCCGTCAGGCCTTGGCCACTTCTGCCACCATCAGAATACTTCAGCTGATGCTATGCACCAGTTTCTACTGCAGTTCCTGAGGATACAATGGGAAACAAAATCAGACAATAAATTCCTGAAATAATGAAATTTTACTTTTAGGGATAAAGTGGAAGGGGAGACAGGGAGCAAGCAAGGTAAATATGTAAAATACACATTTATGTTACATGCTGATGATTGCCATGCAGACAGATACCAGAGGCAGCCTGCAATTTTAGGCAGGTTTTTACGATTGAAACATTGTTGGTTTTCTTAAAAGACTGACACATACAAATATACTTGAACACTTTTTGAATAATCCTTGATATTTTCTGCTCTTGGGATAATGCCCCAAGTCTCTCAGCCAGTAAATGGGGAGCGAGTATTCAAATTCAGGCCTGGGTGTCTCCAAAGCACACGCTTTTTCCACAACCCATTATTTTTTAATAGTAAAATATAAATGATTTCTAGATTTGCCATATCTCCATTCTTTTATTAGTGTACATGTAATTAAGAATTGACACCTATACACTACCATGTATAAAATAGATAGCTCATGGGAAGCTGCTTGTATGCACAGGGAGCTCAGCTTGGTGCTCTGGGATGACCTAGAGGGAAGGGATGGGGTGAGGTGGGGTGGAAGTTGGGGTGGGAGGCAGGCTCAAGAGGGAGGGTGTGTAGGTGTACATATAACTGCTTCACTGTACAGCAGAAACATAACACTGTGAAGCAGTTACACTTAATAAAAATTATATTATTTAGAGAAATAATCAAATCTAAATAGATTAAAGCAAATGTCTTTGTGTCTTTTCTAGTCATAAGGCCATTCCTGGAAAGTTCTGAACAGCTGCCTTAATGCCTAGCTACTGCTCAATCTGAAAACATGGTGCCTTGAGTTCTGCCTTGGAAGATGCTAAGCAAGATGGCTGCAGATGGCTGGTGAGGTGTGTCTGGTGTTATCTGTACATTCTCCCAGAACAGCTCTAGTTCTGCCAATTTATATATTGAAATGCTCAGGAGTAATCACCATTCTTAACAGACTGGATCTTGTCCAGGCCCAGATTCTTGGACTTCTCTGAATCTCACATGATGGCCCCAGAATCAAATTCTATTAACTGCTAAGGACCACCCAGGAGTAACCCTTAGACTGGATGTAGACATATCAAATTTCCCAGAGCTCTGTCAAGCTAAAGTGGGTCACCCAGACCACACAGAGGCAGGACAGGAGATCTAGTGGAGTTTTGGTTTGGACTCAACTTCCAAAGAATGTGTGATGTCTTCTCCAGTCTTGAGAAAACAAGCCGGAGCCTGTGCACTCACGGAAACAGCTTGGATGCGGTATATCCTCCCACCACTTGGCTTCAGGAACATGCGTGAGTATCAGCTGTCCTCATCTGAGCATCACAGCTACGAATCCTCAGCTGTGAATTTTCCTAAGAATGTTGTAAAAGCCATCTCTCCAATCTAGCCTACCCAGTAGATTAAAGAAACCTTTGTTTCCTCTTAGTTGTCTTTGTCGGATTCTTGGTAAATGCAGATTATTTTGATCAGTGTTTTTATATAAACTAACTAGGTAGTTATATAGGGTGCACTATAATGTTCAGGGGATATTGTTGTATACATGCAAGATTGACATGCTTGTCATTCAGTGTGTTTCTGTCCTTGAGTTTGGGGAACAACACAATCAAAAATATCTACAACATAAAGATTACATCTTTATGTGAACTGACAGCAGTAAATTGGGATTTGATACTTTTTTAAAGCCTGATCATGCTAGTAAAGTAGTTTAATTTACACCTGGTTGGGTGTCTTTCTTTTACATGAGCAAAAGTGGAAAGTGATGAATGAGCGCACTGAACCATTCTCAAGCTGAGAATTTTTGACCTTGTGAGTATATATTACTACTGCCATGTTCTAAGCCTTTCTACTAACTCCCTTGAGCAACCCCAAATTGATACTGTTATTTAAAAGAAATTTTTCTTGTGTAAAGAGATACTAGTATAGTTACACTGCAAGTCACCATATAATCTGATGTAAGCAGAGACATGCCTCTGAAAAACGCAGGATGCTGCTTTCCCTCCAACCATCCATCAACCCCATGACCGAGAAGGTAAGACAATTCTATTTATGAGACTCCACTTTCCCCCAAAACCAAGAACAAGAGATTTCACCAGTTTATAAAATATTTAAAATTTCATCTAAGATAGATAAATTGATGTGCGAATGATAGTTCTATGGAGAAGAGAGAAAAGTCTGCTAATTTGTCTATTTCTTGAGCAGGAGGAGGGGCTAACCCAAGAGTCATTCGTCAACCACCATGTGGAATCACTTATGCCAGACGGGGCCATCAATTAAATTGGAAAGCACTGCACTGTACTTTCTAGATTGTAGGGGGAAAAATGCTTATATAAGTGAAAAAGAGGGAGCAGTAGGACTGTACCTGGTTGATCCAATCCCCCGAGTTCCTCCAATTCTATTACCATAGATTGTCTTTCATCACCTCCTGATTTTAACCTACAAGTGCACTGCAATACTAGCATCCAGTTACACATCCCCACCACTGGTGAGCAGACATGTGAAGAAAACTCTCGCATTTAGTCATTTATGTTTCAGCGAGCAGGGAGCCCCACTTCCCTCATTGCCAGAAAACTTCCTTCTACACCACTGGAGTAATGGCCAGACATTTACAAGCCATTCTCTTTGGCTGAAAATATGGTTTTAAACCCTTAATGATGCATCTGCAACTACTGTTTTATTGAACTAATTTCAAATGCAGTCATGTTTCCAGTAGTCTATGACAGTTTTAAAAGTTTGAAGAGACCAGGAGTTGGAGACAACAGCAGAGCAGATGTGTTTCACTGGGATTTGTTAACATCTTACTAAACTATGTTATAGAGACATTTCAGGAGGCAAGCATCAGCTCAAGCAACAACTCCTCTTTCAGTTCAGTTCAGTCGCTCAGTCGTGTCCAACTCTTTGCGACCCCATGAATCACAGCACACCAGGCCTCCCTGTCCATCACCAACTCCCGGAGTTCACTCAAACTCACCTCCATCGAGTCGGTGATACCATCCAGCCATCTCATTCTCTGTCGTCCCCTTCTCCTCCTGCCCCCAATCCCTCCCAGCATCAGAGTCTTTTCCAGTGAGTCAATTCTTCACATGAGGTGGCCAAAGTATTGGAGCTTCAAACACATATAATTCCATGTCAAGTGATAAAATGAGAATACACATGCCACCAAACTCCCAGTCCAATATGCAATATATATATATAGTTGCAGAATCTGCCTGCAATGAAACAGACCTGGGTTCGATCCCTGGGTTGGGAAGATCCCCTGGAGGAGGGCGTGGCAACCCACTCCAGTATACTTGCCTGGAGAATCCCATGGACAGGTAGGTCAGGTGGGCTATAGTCCATGGGGTTGCAGAGTTGGACACAACTGAGTGACTAACACTTGCACTTTACTCATTTCATATATGTGTGTGTGTGTGTTTTACTCATTACTCACATATATAAACACATATATACCATGAAAACATAGTCCTGTAAGTGCCACAACAGGTTCAGGTTATTAATTTTAAAGACAATATAGTTACTGATTTTAAAAAATGAAGTAACCACTGGGCATCTGTCATACACCAGACTGCCTTAGGTTTTTGGGATTCATCAGTGACTAAGATATGTGAATTTAAGGAGCTTCTGTTTTGGGAGGAGGAGGTGAAGGCAAAATGAAATAAAAACAATAAGTAAGTAAACTACAAATCTTCCTAGAAGGCAATAAGCATGCCGATAAGATAAATAGGTGGAACAGGACAAGAGAGCTCTGAACTCCAGGGACTGGGGAGGGGTGTCAGGTCACAGAATGTGAGCAGTCAGTGGACCACCTGACAAGGTGATATCTGAACAAACAATTGAGGGATGGCAGGGGATTAGCAATTATTTTTTAAAGAATAAATTATGAAATATGAAAGCCTAAAAAATAAATCTGATAAACTATACAACAATCTGATAAACAGAGCTGAAAACTAAAGTTGTCAGAGAGCAAGAATGATGGTAAATTACACTTTCCTCGGTTACTTCTCTCTCTGCCTCTTCTTCTCTTGTGGCTCAGCTGGTAAAGAATCCGCCTGCAATGTGGGAGACCTGGGTTCGATCCCTGGGTTGGGAAGATCCCCTGGAGAAGGGAAAGGCTACCCACTCCAGTATTCTGGCCTGGAGAGTTCACTGGACTGTATAGTCCATAGGGTCGCAAACAGTCGGACATGACTGGGCGACTTTCACTTCATTTTCACGCCTCTTCTTATTGCTGCTTTTCCATAAGTCACATCTTCCTCATTTCTTGCTTTGCCCTTTTCTTTCCCTGACAAATTCATGTGCTTCCTCTCTCTTTATAAAGGTATTTTTAAAATTCATGAATAATTAGCAGTGCTTCCAAGAATACATTATTATTTTCCCAGGAAACCAACATGACCACTTACCATATTCTTGCTAGAAATATCTTTTTTCTTTATTCAGGTTGTGATCATCAGAATCATATATTAATAGTAAACTCTATGGCTCATTTAATGATTTTAATTTTGTTCCTGAAACCTTGCCCTAAAAGTGAAAAGTCATAAATTGAAAGCAACGTTCCTTAATTTTAAATAAATTACAAGGTATATCATTCCAATCCAAAATACTCAAAAAAATTTTTATAGACTGGTGTGTGTGTGTGTGTGTGTGTATATACATATATATCAAGTGAACAGTGAAAACAAGTTTATATAAACAGTGTGAATAAACAGCAGTGTGAAAGTAAAACAAAGTTTGAACATAGATTGTAATGATACTTTACTCACTAAGGCAGGCAGAGCTGCAAGAATTGCAGTTGGTGCTTATCTTCAGACAGGAATTTGACATCACAATTGGATGCACTGGACACATTAAGTTTCCTAGGGCTGCCATAAGAAACTAGCACAAGCTGGGTGGTTTGAAACAACAGACATTAATTCTCTCATGGTTCTGTAAGCCAAAGGTCTAAAATCAAGTCCAAAAGTCTTGGCAAACTTTCTGGAGTCTCCGGGGAGAATCTGTCCCAGGCCTCTCTCTTAGCTTCTGGAGATTCCCTGTAATCCTTGGCATTCCTGGGCTTTAGATGCATCATTTTATTCTCTGTCTCTGTCTTCCCATGGTCTTCTCCCTCTGTGTCCAAATTCCCCTCTTCTGAGGAAGACATCAAACGTTTGATGAGCATCCACCCTCCCTTATGATTTTATCATAAGTTGATTACATCTACAAAGACCCTACTTCAAATAAGCTCCTATTCACAGGTACCAGAGTTCAAACCTTGACCTTGTCTTTTGGTGGCACAATTAAATCCTGGAAAAAAAAAAGTATTTTTTTTTTCTTAAGACTGTGACAAAAATAAAGGCTAGTAAAGTCATGCTCAAAATTCTCCAAGCCAGGCTTCAGCAATATGTGAACCGTGAACTCCCAGATGTTCAAGCAGGTTTTAGAAAAGGCAGAGGCACCAGAGATCAAATTGCCAACATCCGCTGGATCATGGAGAAAGCAAGAGAGTTCCAGAAAAACATCTATTTCTGCTTTATTGACTATGCCAAAGCCTTTGACTGTGTGGATCACAATAAACTGTGGAAAATTCTGAAAGAGATGGGAATACCAGGCCACCTGACCTGCCTCTTGAGAAACCTGTATGCAGGTCAGGAAGCAAAAGTCAGAACTGTATATGGAACAACAGACTGGTTCCAAATAGGAAAAGGAGTACGTCAAGGTTGTATATTGTCACCGTGCTTATTTAACTTATATGCAGAGTACATCATGAGGAACGCTGGGCTGGACGAAGCACAAGCTGGAATCAAGATGGCTGGGAGAAATATCAATAACCTCAGATATGCAGATGACACCACCTTTATGGCAGAAAGTGAAGAGGAACTAAAAAGCCTCTTGATGAAAGTGAAAAAGGAGAGTGAAAAGGTTGGCTTGAAGGTCAACATTCAGAAAACAAAGATAAGGCATCTGGTCCCATCACTTCATGGGAAATAGATGGGGTAACAGTAGAAACAGTGTCAGACTTTATTTTTTTGGGCTCCAAAATCACTGTGGATGCTGATTGCAGCCATGAAATTAAAAGACGTTTACTCCTTGGAAGGAAAGTTATGACCAACCTAGATAGTCTATTAAAAAGCAGAGACATTACTTTGCCAACAAAGGTCCGTCTAGTCAAGGCTATGGTTTTTCCCGTGGTCATGTATGGATGTGAGAGTTGGACTGTAAAGAAAGCTGATCGCCAAAGAATTGATGCTTCTGAACTGTGGTGCTGGAGAAGACTCTTGAGAGTCCCTTGGACTGCAAGGAGATCCAACCAGTCCATTCTGAAGGAGATCAGTCTTGGGTGTTCATTGGAAGGACTGATGCTAAAGCTGAAACTCCAATACTTTGGCCACCTCATGCAATGAGTTGACTCACTAGAAAAGACTCTGATGCTGGGAAGGATTGGGGGCGGGAGGAGAAAGGGATGACAGAGAATGAGATGGCTGGATGGCATTACCGACTTGATGGACATGAGTTTGAGTGAACTCCGGAGAGTTGGTGATGGACAGGGAGGCCTGGCGTGCTGTGATTCATGGGGTTGCAAAGAGTCGGACACGACTGAGCGACTGAACTGAACTGAAACCTAAAACCAATGGAACATGTGGAGACACATGGAAACATGTACAGAAGAGACTAAAGGTTCAAAAGATGCTACATCTTCTCACCTGGTGTACTAACACAGAACAACAATGTTTTGTTTCATCCAACATGATGCTCAATTTGAATTTGTTGCAAAAGATATTAGAAATGGTTGTGTTAACTAAGTAGCAATTCTGTCTTTTTCTGGACATGTACTATTGATTTAGTATATATTTTTCATTTCCAAATATACTGAAAACAATTTCAAAAAAGTGTTATTTTGAGAAAAGTGAGGTGTTATGGTGAACACTGGTTAATCGTACAGTTATAACGTGCAGTAAATCTGTATCTTCAGAGTCAGGAGCAACCCACCTGTAATCTAGACTTACTGTATATTTTCATAATAATGTACTAAAAGCAGTATTTCCAATCTGTGCTACTTAGTTGGCACTTAAAATGCTTAAACATCCCTATAGTATGTCATTTCTTCATAAAATGGAAGAAGAAAAAAAAAAGGTTGTTGCAATGTGGAGGTTGCAGTTTCATTTTTCTGATTAAGTAATTTGCACACCAACTGTTACATATTGAATTATGTTCCCTCAAAAGTATATGTTGAGGTTCTAACTCCCAGTATGGTCTCATTTGGGAAGGGTCTTTGAAGATGTAATTAAGATGAAGTCATTCGGGCCCTAATCCAATATGAATGGCGTTCTCATAAAATGGGAAATTTGCATGGAGTCTGAAGATCAAAGCAGAACGCCGTGTACAGGATGAAGGCTGAGACCAGGGTGAGGCATCTACAAGAAAGAACGTCAAAACTGCGAGAAACCGACCAGAATCTGAAAGAGACGTGGAAGGCACTGTCTCTTACAGTCTCAATCGCTCGTAGGGAGACAGTAAGATGTAAGCATATCTCATAAGGAAGATGTAATAAACAGTTGGATGAGACCTCTGGAAAAGTTTATTAAGCTGACAAAAACCCCGTCTTTCTTCTTTCTCAAAAACTGCTTGTACGGTCGTGAGGTCTAGCAGCCATTTGGGGACTCAGTAGAAAGCTAAGAGATTTATCCCAGAATCCCTGACACTCATGTGCTACTGAATTCAGTGACTGCCTAGCTCTATGCTTTGACTGACAAATGTACAACCATATACATTTAAATCACACAAGTCTGTCACTAGAAGACAAATGCAATTCTTCACTGATATAAAAATCTATCTGAGGATCTATCCATCCTTGGTTTCCAAGCTTCCAGTTAGCTTACTCTGAACTTGTCACACTTTACAATGCAGAGTAATACACCAACATTCCTCATTTTTGTCATGAAATAAACATTTGACCATGAGACGATTATTGCACATTTCAAGGAACATAATTCTAATGAAACCACAATATTTTTTCTTTTGAGGATTATTCTTATTTTATCAGGAAACAACTTCAGAGATAAAATTCCCCCTCAAAAACCCTTTAAGTTACTTTGTTTTTTTATTTATCATATTAGTAATCATTTTTCAGTGCCACAAAATGAGTAAGACCTAACTTTTTGGTGTGAGCTTAAGAGAGTTTTAAATTTTGTGGGCTGCCAAAAATATATGAAGATGGCGATGGTTGTTCACTGAGACCTCTTCAAATAGCTTTAATAGCAGAGGAATGGAAAAAGTGGAAATCAAGAAAGGAAGAACTTGAGGGATTCTTAAAAGTATATTTGGGTTTTTTGCAACCCAAGTAATGTCTAAAGCATAATTCTAAGAGGAATGCTGGTAGGTGTGATATGGAAAACACTTAAAAAATATACCACAGAACCACTTACCTGAGGACATACCTGGTAGGGCTGTTTTATTCATGTCGTATAAGAGATAAATGGAAGCCATTGTTTTGCTTTAAATGATCCTTCTTTCCTTTCTTCAAAGAAAAAAGAGAAACAGACTATCATCTGAATTTCTTATAAACTGAAGCTACAGCATTGCCTAAAATTAAGCTTATGTAATCTTCAATGTCATAAAGTTAAAAGTATGTGATCAAATGCTTAAAAAAAAAAAAAAAGCAAACGAGGTTTTAAGAGATTTCCCCATGCTTTCCTAGTGAAACTGTTTATTAAAAACCTATGCCTAGTTGCCATCCATTTCCCCCTCAAAATTGTATTATTTCACTTAAGAAGTCTTAGCTCTATTCCATTACTTGGCATTGTTGCTCTGAGGGTCTCATCTTCCATGTGAAGAAACAAGTCCATAATGACCAAGTACCTGAGATGCTTCGGATGGTTTTTCTTCTTGGCTACAGCATCTAGGCTCCACAAGACTGTCTTAGTCAAGGGCCCAAGTAAAAATATTTTTAATTGATTACCATTACAGAAAAGTCAACCAATAAAGACTTTTAGGATAAGTCTTCCTGGGCTTGTAAGTCACTCATTGACAATCTTAAGCAACAGAGGCTTCATTTAAGAAATAATACTGCAGTTCTTAGCCAGAGGAACAAAAATCACACATGGATCCAGCCCTCTCATCTTTGTTTCCTCCTAGTTGCAGATTTTCAGTTTAGGACTTCTGATCCTTATACTGTTATAGGTGTTGCTTCTTCCCTTTGAACCATCATTCTCTCACCTTCTTATTTTCATAGCCATTATCCTTCCAAATCCTGTTTCTGAATGACATCATAATTGAGTTCTTTGACGCTTAACCTTGATACTGAAGTGTAACATCTCAAACGTGTGTTGCATCTTGGAGATGTCATGTTCATGATCTTATTTCTGAGGAAGCAGGTGAGGTAGGAAGGATCATAAATACAGAGTCTGACATTGAGGAGCAGAACAGCTATTTGTAACTCAGTATCACATATACACTAAGTGACAGAGCAAAGACTGGCATCCAGTCTTCAGCTTCCTCGTGCAGTTCTTCCAGTCACTCTGCTGCACTTCCACACTCACTTTTGAAATGGGTACTTTTGCTCCATCAACTAGGAAGGTGATTGAAATGACTCATGGGAGAGACAATTCTCTCCCAGTCAGACATGTCTCCAAATTGAATTATTAACATTGGTGAAAGTTTAAGAAGCTACTAAGGCACAGAAAAATGTCTTTTTGAAATAAGCAATTTACATTATGATACTCTCGACAATTAGGTCATTTACCAAAACTATAATATTCAATGCCACTCAGTGCAAATCTAACACAAAGCCATTCTCGAAAGCTGAACAAATGACAAATGTTTCCAGAGGTATCCTTGGCCTGAATTATGTGGTTCCCATAGGGAATTTTATGAATCCAGGTACAGGATGTCATAACAGTGTCTGCTTGGATCAGACAGCCTTGCTCCTCGATTTACAGGACATTTGGCTTGTATTCTTTGTTCCTTAATCTCGTCAGTTATTTCTAAGGAGACCTACCATGCCTCCGTCTTAGAAAATGGGTCTTCAGGGTAAGTGAAGGATGAATATTGGTGGCAAAAATCCAGTTTTTTCCTCTGTTCTTCCAATTCCTACTTCATTTTAGCTCCTTTGCTTCATCTGTAGCCATGAGACTCAGCCAAGCACAACTACAAAACCAGGTCGAGTAAGCACACCCAGAGCCTAAATAAATGAAACCAAGCTTTGTAGGTGAGGGTATAAGGACCTAGAAGCTTAGAAAACTATGCATACCTGTATTTTCTCCTGATTGTTTTTCTGTTTTTCTTAGCCATCTGTGTGGAATAGATATTCTGAATTTATTCACTAGAGGGAAAAAAATGTAAAAACTTCTCTTATATTAAGAAGTAATTTGCTAAGTCAAGTATCCATTCAGTAACTACTAACTGAGAGCTTGTTTTGAGAGAGTAATTCTGTGATAAGTGCTGGGGCTATAACATGAACCAGACAAGTTTGGTCTTGCCTTCATGAAGCTTATAGTCTGATGGAAATGTACAAAAAAAAAAAAAACAGTAAGCATACAACAGTGAGAATATAAAATTCTATGAGATAACTTAGAATAAAGCATTCCCTGGATATATCTGAGATTGAATGCAATCTACTCTATATCTGGTTTAACTCAATTCAAACTTTCTCCTACTCATAAGAAATTACATAGAAATACAAATAAATAAGGGTAATATTTTGATATAAGGATAACCTTGTGCTTGCTATACCAAAGAGAAAAATGTATATCATTCTTAAACTTGAATCTACTAATAAATTTTTATTAACTGCAACATAGTGTCTTATAATGCTATGTGATGTCATCTTTCTAAATATGAATAAATTATTTTGAACATTAAAGTAAAATAAAAACACATGCTGTTTTATGCTAATAATTTTTTTAACAGTAGGACTTCCACCTTCTTTGTGTCTTAAATAGGGTACACTTACAGGTATTGTTCCATGAGAAAATAAAACCACCAAAACTCAATAATATGGTAGGAAACAAGCAGCTACAGCTAATGTTCATCTATACTTTTAATAAATAGATTATAATGTATTATTATTTATACTCTTACCATTTCCTTCTCCAGGGGATCTTCCTGACCCAGGGATCGAATCCAGGTCTCCCACATTGCGAGCAGATGCTTTAACCTCTGAGCCACCAGGGAAGCCCCAATAAAGAAATCACATTCTATAAGATAGTCAGTGCATTAGTGTGGTCATGCAAATATATCACATTTTCAATTTATTCACTTAAATTCATTGCTAAGAAGGTATGCATGATAGCTTGATGCTAATTATCAAAAATTAATAATGAACTGGAGCACATTACAGATTACTTTCATAACTCACCAAATTTACATAGTATTTCTATGAGAAATAACCAAGAAACCTTGGCAAGATTCTATACTGTATTATAATGTCATTCCAAGGAAAGAACTTGCTGTTGGTAGAACCACTAAACTTCCATTGCAAAAAATCTCATCTCTGAGTTAAAATACCTTCTAAAAATAATAAATAGCTTCTACAGGACTTCTATGGTGATCCAGTGTTAAGACTCTGTGCTTCCCCCCCAGAAGGATGGGTTTGATCCCTGATTGTAGAACTAAGATCCCACATGCTACACAGTGTGATACACACACACACACACAAAATTCCTTCTAATTTCTCCATCTAGTAAATGTCTCCTAGACATTTACTAAAAGGCTACCAATTCTGACAGTTGTTACAGCTATCAGTTCAGTTCAGTTCAGTTCAGTCGCTCAGTCGTGTTACAGCTATAGCCAATGCTATTTTAGAGCTGACAGTAGCAAAAAAAAAAAAAAGAAAAAAAAAGAAAAGCCCCCCAAAACAAAACAAAAAAACCCACCACACACATATAATTTTTTAAAAAATATTCACAGTTCCCAAAAGAGTAGTTGTCAACTGTCCAGGGAATGTGTCTATGTGGGCCAAACCCATAAAGAACTATTCTTATCTAGTATGTATTTATTTTACTATTTGTTATATCATAAATATAATCCAAGTTTCCCTTTCTTCATGAAATGTTAATGTATGTGTTCTAATCTGAAGCTGGAAATCTCTGTCATACCAGTGCTCATAAAAGAATAACAAATAAAATTTCATATTATTTCCAGGTATTTTGACTTAATACATTTTAAAAAATCTACATTTATATAACTAGCTTCAAATAATAATTATGCACAATATTCAAAAATAGAAAAGTATCCATCAGTTCAGTTCAGTTGCTCAGTCATGTCTGACTCTTGAGACCCCATGGACTGCAGCAGACCAGGCCTCCCTGTCCATCATCAACTCCCGGAGTTTACCCAAACTCATTTCCATCGAGTTGGTGATGCCATCCAACTATCTCATCCTCTGTTGTCTCCTTCTCCACCTGCCCTCAATCTTTCCCAGCATCAGGGTCTTTTCAAATGAGTCAGTTCTTCACATCAGGTGGCCAAAGTATTGGAGTTTCAGCTTCAGCATCAGTCCTTCCAATGAACACCCAGGATTGATCTCCTTTAGCATGGACTTGTTGGACCTCCTTGCATTCTAAGGGACTCTCAAGAGTCTTCTCCAACACCACAGTTCAAAAGCACCAATTCTTTGGCAATCAGCTTTCTTCACAGTCCAACTCTCACATCCATACATGACCACGGGAAAAACCATAGCCTTGACTAGACGGACCTTTGTTGGCAAAGTAATGTCTCTGCTTTTTAATATGCTATCTAGGTTGGTCATAACTTTTCTTCCAAGAAGTATGTGTCTTTTAATTTCATGGCTGCAATCAGCATCTGCAGTGATTTTTGAGCCCCCGAAAATAAAGTCAGCTACTGTTTCCCTATCTATTTGCCATGAACTGATGGGACCAGATTCCATGATCTTATTTTTCTATGATTTCTATGTTGAGCTTTAAGCCAACTTTTTCACTCTCCTCTTTCACTTTCATCAAGAGGCTCTTTAGTTCTTCTTCACTTTCATCTGCATAGCTGATGTTACTGATATTTCTCCCAGCAAACTTGATTCCAGCTTGTGTTTCATCCAATTATTTAAATATATTTCAAATGAAAATATTCTAATTCTTATATTGAGTAACATACTTTCTATGAATATCTTCATTTGGTGTATGATATATAATACATGCTTAAAAAAGATCTTTTAATTTGTTGAAAGAACAAATTATGTATATACTTGTATACATATATCTAATCACATTAGCATAATGTTAACTATTATAGTCTAAACATTCATATATCCGGTCCAATATAGAAACCTTTATCACTAATCTACTTAAACTGCACTTTCAAAATAATGAAAAATATTCATTTTTAATAGTTACTGTCTTCTCTTTAAAAAAAAGTTTTTAACTAAAGTTTGACTTTTAATAATTTGTAGCTTAAGGAGTTTGAGCACACATATTTGCTTTCCTTTCTTGTAGGACCCCACTTAAAATCACAGTAAAAAATAACAACAAAAACAACAATAAAGAATACACTCATAACAGTGAAAGAAATTAAAGGAGAATTTTAAAAGAACAACAAAAAGTGGATGCAGAGAATTAATTTTGTGGCAGCTGGGCAGCCTAGATACCGTAACATAACTTGCCCTGAAAATAACTAAAAATGCTGGATACAGTGTACACCACATCAGTTGAATTTGTGAGTATGCTATAAAGAGATAAGGATTATGTGAAGCAAAAACTTGGCTTTACCTTGAAGATATTTGTTAAACCCAGGTGATCTTGAACTACAGTTTTCAAGATTTCATGTCATGAGAAACCTAAACCCCAGAGCCAAGCCAATATGGAACTGTTACAGACGATTTTCCTACATAAACTGGAGACATGGTGCCATATTCTTGATTAATATATAGATGAACACTGTCTCCTACAATCTCGTGCCTCCTCACCCTCACCCCACCCCCTCCAACTTCTAATACCACCACCTACACCTTTTCTGCTAATGATAAAAATAAAAACTGCCTGAATTGATACTTGGTGCTGACAGAGGAAAAAAACAAATTTTGGCACTGAAACATATACATTACCATATGTGAAACAGATAGCTAGTGGGTAGTTGCTGTATAACACAGAGAGATCAACTCAGTGCTCTGTGACCACCTAGAGGGGTGGAATAGGGTAGGGGTGAGAGAGGTTCAGGACAGATGGGACATATGTAAACCTATGCTGATTCATGTTGTTTCATGGCAGAAACCAACACCACATCGTAAAGCAATTATCCTCCAATTAAAAAAATTAACTCTCTTAAGAATTCATAAGTACAAATAGTTTCTCAATGAATTTTACAAATCAATGATATATCACCTAGAAAGCATAAAAAATTTTATGTCGTGAATTTATTTTTAAGTGGTCCAACATTAGTAGTAAGTATAGGCAGTCAGAAACTTCATATATTTTCTGAGGGATACCAATCTTACCAAGGCCTTAAAAAATTCCCAGATAAACTTCCAAAAAACTTGAACTCATACTCAAAATCACCAAGCACATACGAAATCAAGCACCATGAAGGAAAACCAGAAGAATCAACACAGAGCATAATTGGACAAAAACAGGATAAGGACAACTGTTAGAAAATGACGATGGACATGGTAGATACTAACCCAACTCTATCAATAATCACTGTGAATGTCCAAATGCACCAGTCAAAAGACAGAGATTGTCAGAGTGGATCTAAAAACAAAGATCCTATATATGCTGTCTACAAGAAAGCCACGTTTAATATAAAGGCAAATATAAATTAATAGTAAATAGATGGAGAAAAGTACACCATACCATACTGTGGGGTGCCATTGCCTTCTCCGAAAGGATTTTTAGGGTACTGAAAATCCTCTGTATGATAACATAATGATGCATGTCATTAAAGACTTGTCGAAACCCATAGAATGTACAAAACCAAGAGGGAACCACAGACTTTGGGTCATTATGATATGTTAATATAGATTTATCAGTTTTGACAACTGTTCTAGTCTGGTGGGGATGATGTTCATTAACAGGGGAGGCTATGCATATGTGAGGCCGGGGTCTATGGGAAATCTCTATAACTTCCCCTCAATTTTGCTGTGAACCTAAACTGTTCTTGAAAAAATAATAATTGTTGGTTTTTTTTTAAAGAGTAGGCTTAGGGAAATAGATGTTTTATATTAAAAATAAAAACAAGTAGCAAAACACAAAATTAGAACCTCCAAGTAGCTGCCCCTTTGGAGCAGAACTGTGGGTAGAAAAAGACGTGGATTAGAGAACCACTGTTTTTCATTATAAACCTTCCTGTACTAGGTGATATTTTTCCTATTAAAATAGACCACTTTCATCTGAATTGATGGATAGGTAAATAAATCACAAAACTGATATAAAATTACTCTGGTGCAGAACTTTGATCATTCATGTAATTAAGTAGTGGCTGCCCAGCCTTATCTGACATCCTCTGCTCCACATTGTTGTTACTTCTTCATCAATAGATGCTATCCCATATCGTGAGGTATAAGGCTATCTCTTCTCCTTTGCAGGAAGAGAATCTAATTAAACATGAGAGCTGAACTGCAGGAAGTTTCTTCTACAGCTTGTAAAATATTTTATAATCATCACTAAACATCAGCTGAGCTGCATGTCAATCATGGGGAGGACCAGAAATAGGCAACTGAAAGTTCCTGGGATCATTCAAGCTAATTTACAGCCAGAGCACAACTGGAATTCAGAGATCCCTCCAGGGCTTCAGAGATGGCAGCTCAGCCATCTGAAGGGCAGTACACCCTGACTGGAACACACCCACAGACAGACAAACCTGTTCCAGGTCTGAGGTTCATTCAGTGAACCTGGCAGTGACCCAGGACCACCTAGCCTACCTCATCTCTAAGCCAGTCCCCTTCTGTTCCTAGGTAACTTTGTATCAAGTTCCCTTATTATTATTATTTTTTAAAGAAGCTATAAACTAAAGGAAATTTTGGAGGACAAAACCCACCCCCCTTCATGTAAGATCAGGAACGGCAAGCTATAAAACTTGTCCCCTGGTGAGGGAGCATATGCCTCATTGGGTGCTTTGCCACCTATGCTATCAAAAGGGCACAGTTCCCCAGACTTTGTTGGTGCTTCCCTGATGATTCAGTGCAAAGAATCTGCCTGCCAACATGGGAGACACAGGACACACATGTAATTTGATTCCCTGAACTGGGAAGATCCCCTGGAGGAAACGGCAGCCCACTCCAGTACACTTGCCTGAAAAATCCCATGGACAGAGAGGCCTGGTGGGCTACATTCCATGATGTCACAAAAGAGCTGGACACAACTTATCAACTAAACAGCAGCAGACTTTCTCAAAGAGCATACATAAACTCATCAAGGGGCCAAATGTATTCTGTTCCTCCTACAATTAAAAGAAGGAAAAGGGAAAGTTCCAATCTTGTCTTCCTATTGCTAGTTGTAATTCAGTCTCCTCTCCAATTTTCTTTCCAAGAGACTCCTCCCAATACCCAGCAACCCAGTAACATGGAAACCCCAAACCACACCCTTCTAAAACTATCCCACGTTGGCAAACAGTGCAATAGGGAACTTCACTCAAGGGATGAATGATATCCCAGGTTTGATTTTTCTATGTCATGTAACTACGCCTTCATATTTTCCCATGTCTTATCCTTACCATATATTTTCTAAAGCTTTATCAGAACTGAATGAATCTTGCATTTCATATCCTCTTCAAAGGTATGCAAAGAGAGAAGAAAGAAGAATTTCACAGACGAGGTTTCCCCAAAAGAAGAGATCAGTACGAAATCATGGCCAACCTCATGATGAAATCTATTTATAGGTTTGGAGTATTAAATATACACTAGCACAAAATAGTCACTGCAATGATAACCACAAATACATCAGAATTCATGTTTCACCTCACTGCACCTGCACATACTTTCCATTCTCACACAAAGAGCAGATTTTCAAAGAGCAGTTCATCTAAACCTGAATTCGCATTTACTGACAAAATTATGTTGGCAAAATATGGTATTTTCTCTCATGCATTTTAAAGTGTGTTTATGTGTGGAGGACAGGTGTGCCCTTGCACACACGTACAGGTGAAGTTAATATACCCACAAACATACATGGCATGGACACTGGTCTCTGTGCTGTTACGCCAGGACACCATGTGTTCCATTGGCTTGGGCTCATCATCTCCCGTTGCTCTGCCTGTCACACTCTCCTGCAGTTAGCAACGTGCTTCGCTCCTGCCACAATTTTACGCTTTGCTCAAATTTCGCTTTCCTAATGAGGTGTTCCCAGATCACTGAATTTAAAATTAGTTCCTTCATCCCAGCAACTCCACAGGCTTCTTCCCTGTTGTACTGTATTGAATGGGCTTTCCAGGTGTCACTAGCGGTAAAAAACCTACCTGCTAATGCTGGAGATGTCTGAGACAGGTCAGATCCCTGGGTCAGTAAGATCCCCTGAAGAAGGGAATGACAACCCACTCCAGTTTTCTTGCCAGGAGAATTCCATGGATAGAGGAGCCTGGTGCGCTACAGTCCATAGGGTTGCAAAGAGTCAGACACTGAAGCAGCTAATACACACACACACACTGTATTGAATATCTATAATGTACTTATTTCCTTTGTTTTCTAACATCAATGTGCCTGACACATCAAGATGCTCAAAGGCTTTTTTTTTTTGGAATACTTGAATTTGAAGACAATGCAAAGTATGTCAGCTTGGTATCCTAATAAACTTGAAAGTGTCATTTTTCCACCATATCAGTGGAACTATATGTTCTTTCCAATTGCCAAATGTTTTTTCTTTTTTCTTAAGAGATTTATTAGTTTCTCCCATTTTCAACTGTTCTCACTGGCCTTCTAGTCTGTCTTCATCCAGTGTTTATTTGACACTTCCTAGTTTACTGAGGCCTACCTCAGCAAAGAGGGGTTTTCCAAGCAAAAAAATCCCCACAAAAAACAAATCAACTCTGCTACGGTGAAGAAGTGAAATTGCCACAGGAGGTCATGTAAACAAAGTGAAACATATCTGGGAATTACAGGCAAGTGGTCCACCCAGGAGGAGAGAGAAACTGGACTGCCCAAGGAACCCCCTGCTCCCCTTCCTCAGAAGATATGTCTCTGGCAGGGGTCCATCGACCCCCACTCAACAGGCAGTCATTTTCCAGGAGAGACATTCGGACATGTGGCTACTTTCCAGTCACTTGAGAAGTTCTTCAGCAACTGTGTCCTGAGATGTCTATGGCGTAGGTATGATTTCAGAAGACGGATCTGCCTGAATGATTTCTTGCCTGGACTTGGCTGGGACTTTTTTCCATCTATTCTTTTTCTGGTCTAGATTTTTACGAGTATGGAATAATAAGAGTATTTTAGATGTCTCTAGTAGCTGAGATCAAGTCTTAGACAAAAGACTTCTAAGACTGAAATATAAATAGAGAAGAGTTCAGGATGACATCATGGTGTGTGCACACCAGAAGTGACCACAAATAACCTACAATAACCTTTAAAATTAGTTTTTTCCTGACTTCATAAAACAATATTTTATTTGGCAGGCACATACTGGCAAACTCTTTCAAAAGCTCTATTTGTTTTCTGTATCCAGGAAGACACAACCAGTGTTTTCATATAGGTTTCCTTCTATGCTGTCGTTTTGCCATTTTCTGCTTCTTTATGAGTGGCGGTTGCAGAGTATTTTTCTTTGAGACGTTTATTAAGAGTAACAAGGACATGAATGAAAAACCATCCTTATAACAATACAGGGTGGGTTTCTGCCTCCACATGCAGTGTTGACCAAATCCAAAGGACAGAAGTTGAATATATCAACAGCGATACAGTTGCTTTATCCTGAGGTTATATAATAATACGCAGCTGGATAAAAATATAGTATATTGCAGGGAACCAGTCCATGTGTCCTTTGATGTGCTCATGGAACCCAAGGTTAGAAAGAGAATGTTGCATCATGACCTAGTTTTTAAAAAAGGGGTGGGGGGTAATAACACTATCCAAGACAAACTGAGGTATCAGAGAACAGGAAGAGAACTTCAAAGTTATCTCATAGGTATGCCAATTGTTCTAGTTTTTAAAAACTGTTCCTGTTGCAAAAAAGTGACATTTTCCTCAATATTTGAACAGGAAATCCTTCTGAATCTGATTAATTCCGTATCACTCGGGTTTTCAAATTAATTCACATCACAGTTTTTCAAACTTCTATTTCCCAGAAGACCAAGATGAGTGTGTATCAGTCCTTTCAGATATAATAAAAGCCAAATTCATATTTCCCAAATAAACAGCACTTCTAGAATAAGTCACCATATTTCATTTTCTTCTTTGGGTTCCTATTAATCTTTTACCCTTACACAGGCAAAAGAGGAAGGTTCCAATAATTAACCTTGTGCTGTTGACCTAACCAAAATTAACTGGCTATGCAACAATTTAGTTGTTCATATAAAAACAGGAAGAGAGATTTCCCCAAGTAACCCTTATTCACCATGAGAAAAACAGCTGGTGCTCTGTCTTTCCATATGAGCCTGTAGGGCATGGATGAAAGGCTATATATGTCTGATATCCTCTCTTGTAAATGGGTGGTTTTTTCAGTGGAAGTATGCCAACATTGAATTCCTGAGAATCAGCCCCCCCTGCCCACCCCACACCCCGAAAACAGCCTGGTCAAAATATTTAGAATTATATCTTCCTAAGAGGAGGTCTGTGAAAATGAACCAAGTTTCCTCACCAGCGTTATATGAATAATAACTGCAAAATAACAGTGGAAACCTATACCTTCTCCTCCTCCAAAAGGAGGCAAAGATTAATAAGAAACACTGCCTCTGACAACAAGAATCAAAGTTTTCCTACCAGACTTCCCTGTGTCCTGTTTTCCAGTAGTTCTGCTACATTCCCCATAGTACACTGCTGGGAGTTTTGATTTTTTATTTTCGCTACGCATGCTCACACATCTGTTGCACATGTGTGATCAACCGACTCGATTCTTGAGCCAAATGTCCTGTTAAATGGACAGAGTGGGCAGAGCATTCCTTTGAGAGTTAGATTCTGCCTCTGGTGGATTGCCTCCAAATGCAATGGTGTAATAAAGCGAAGAAATCTGCTCATTGGAATTGCATTGAAATGAACTGTGTCCTCCCCTAAAATACCATATGGTCATGATCCCTGGAGGTACGGCACATAACACCTAGGTCTGGCAGACTCCAGGGGAGAGCTGTAAACGTCCCCGCGTAGTCAGCCTGTGAAAGCAAGAGAGTTGACAAGAAGCATGCCGGGTGAAACCAGAATCCTATCTGATGTTCCTCAATCAACTCGAAATGAAAGAAAGGAAACTGAACAAAGAAATTCTAGCAAGTTGTCGTGGAGAAATCCTCCTTCTCCCATTAAACAGCCGTTCTTGGATCTCACCTCCAGGAAAAGTGAAACCGTATGGAAAGAAAACTCTTTCACCTGAGCAGTAGCCAGAGTTTCTTTGCAGCAAATTATCCCAATAAGCCTCAAGTGTACGTCTGCAAAGCAAAAGGCCGTCTTCATAAGCAAACCTCTACTAGAGCCAACAGCAGAGGGACCAAGGAACTGGAGAGGCTGAGAGTCGTGTCTCTGTTTGGGTGATGTTCTTGGTGAACCTGGCCCCACTGCAGGTAGTAGCTAGCTGGCCACCTGCATGCCAGTCTGATCCTCCCAAGGGGCAACACCCCCACCCACCCACCCCACATACAAACACCATTCCTTTTTAGCGGGGAGTGAAAGTGAAGGTAACTTGGAGAGCTGATATGTCTTTATGCCAAACAACAGAAGAGAATAGCCTATCTTATCCTCCACAGCAGTTAGATCAAATAATTTCTATGGTATGGAAATTCAAGTATGGAGTTTAACCACTATAAAACCCCTGTAGCCATTGGTAGTTGTAATATTCTCACCTATATCACCAGTTCAATTCCAGTTTTCATTTGTCTTGAAAACAGACACATTTTCCATCAGTCCCTAATCAGATATGTTTCTAGAAATAATATAAGAAATTACCTCAAGACACAAAGTTACTCCCGCCTACATTTTTTTCTATCCTAATAATTTGATGATAATGATATATCTCTGCTAATGGCATGAAGTGAAAGTGAAGTCGCTCAGTCATGTCCGACTCTTTGGGACCCCGTGGACTGTAGCCCACCAGGCTCCTCCATCCATGGGATTCTCCAGGCAAGAACACTGGAGTGGGTTGCCATTTCTTTCATGAAAGAATTTCTAAAACCCTAGTTTCTTCTCATCCCTCATTTTTCTTTCTCTAGCTTTAACAGTAAAAGCCCATCCATATATACAAATTTAAATAATGGATTTATATACCTGTTCTTAAGTTTCCTGAAAATTTAAGGTTTATTTTTCATGTCAAATGTGACTTTGTGTTTTGATTTTTACAATTCCCTTGTGATTAATTTTGAGGAAGCTCAGTTATGATGAATTATAAAATATAGCTATTGAGTAATAAATAGTACTTAGGACATATTAGGGAAGTTTTATCTTAAATAAGTCAATAGTAGGAAATCAGTTAATAGTCACTCATTTAATCTTAACCAGAATCAAAGAAGATAAGTATTATTATTCTCCCTGTATTTTACAGATGAGGAAATTGAGGTTTATTAGGATTTTGTCACGGGGCTAAGGTCAGGAGCAGGCAATTTAGCTGAGGTATAAACCCCATTGTGTTTACAGAGCAGTGTTCTAAAATGACTATTACACCATCATGGTAGAAAGGCTTTTGGTTTTGTTTTGCTGTTGAGATTCAAACTCTAGAACTGTCATTTCAGACATGTATTCTCCAGATTCTAAGGTCATGAAATGGGGAAACTCTGATTTACCTCCACAATCTCACAGTATTTTTAGAAACCATCATGTAACTAAATTTTTTCCTTCTTCAAACCTGAATTTTTCCATGACTAAAGTATGAATCCACTGTGTTTAAATTCTGCCTCTAATAACATCATCTAAAAACCTTAACTTTTTTCCCCCCAATCTTTTCTTTCATAGAAAAAACAAAAAACAAACAAAAAAAAGTTTCGTTAATCTTACCACAAAAATCATCTTTTTTCCTTACTTTCTAAAGAAAGGTACTTTGCCAAAAGTAGAGAGTAAAAATACACAAATAGATTTGATTTTAAAATATTTTGAAAGAGCTAAGTGTGTTTAATTGAACTTTTCCCATCAGTAAGGCCTTTTCCTCTCTGAATCACTTTTGCTTGAGGATCTCTATGAACATTGCAGTCATAAAAAATGGCTCTTGGAAATCATGCTGTAGGCAGCTGACACTTCCACTGATACCAGTATTTCAGAATAATCCCCATAATATTAACACAGATGTTTCTTTTTTTCATTAACTGTAGTATCTTCAAATTTGATACCGAAACACCAAATAAATGTCAGTTCTTCTTTGTTGTTGATAAAGACATCAGATTCTGAAGCAATACTCCATTCATATATTACAACCCTGTTTATTGTTTCACCAGAGGAGTTCTGAGTGCAAAGTGTGTGGGAAGAGTATTTATCTTATTTTTACAGATCAGAAAGCTGATGCATAGAGATTAAATTCTATTTATGAAGTCAATGAAAATATCAACAGAACTGTGATGAGCCAAGTCTGCATTCCACAGTAGTCTAAAAATAAAGTGGATTTTCAAGTCGTAAGTAACTAGAATTTTGAAACATAATGTAAAATTAAAGAATAAATATATTCATGCCTTTCATTTCAGCCTTAGTCTAGGCCATCGATATTTTATCAGACTCACAGGAAATTCCCAGCACAGTCTGCCAACTGATCTAAATGCATGAAGTCCAAAGGAGTCATATATATAAATATATATATTTTTTAATTTAGAGGATGTATTTCTCTAAAATGCATAGCATCACCTGTGCCCAGTAAATATTAAAGGGCTATATTTGCTTTTAGTTAGGGACAAGACTGCAGAAACACAAATTCTCACACTTCTCAGGTCAGTTCTAAAAGCAATGCTCTGGCCATGTTAATAATGCTGCTAATTGTCCAGGATGTAAATTTGGATGTAGATATATTTCTTTTTGGATGTTTGGTATCTTTCTTGTAATCGGATTCTTCACGATCCCCATAGGAAAGTGGGCATTTGTTCTTGTGGGCACTCATATCAATACTCTCTCTCTCTTGCTGATTTTAAATTGCTGGCTTTGTTGCAGTGAAAACAGATAGCAGTCTCTACCTATTAGCATCTCCAAGAATTTGAGAAATATGTTCCTATTCAGACCCAGAATCATGGTCTGATCGTATTCTCTAAAATTATTTCTGCAGTTTCACATCTGAATTAAAATTAAGAAATTAACCAGAGAGACGGAAGGGAGGAAGCATAGACGAGAGGCAGAGGGAGAGAGAAAAGCAAACAAGCCCAAAATAAGGACTGTGAAGACTAGCCTCAGACAGCTGTCGCAGAGCCTTTCTAGTCCAACTGCTGTTTCTCCAGTTAGCATACAAAGTGCCGCGTGTGAAAACACTCGTGTATAAACAGGAATTTAAGCTCGGCAACACTCCTGCTTACTTTCTCTTCCTCTCCCCTCCCTTCTCAAAGTCCTTTTACTTCCTAATCTGCCAAATCAAATGCTAAATCAGGAGCAATAGCCTACAATTAGCCTTTTCAATTAAAATGGGGAGTTCAAAGTTGACTCCGGAGTGAGTAATTGCCTTTGAAAACCACAACCAGCAGGCAGCTGCCAGATTATTACAACAGTTTATTTAACCTCAAAACATCTGATCAATTTTATTATCTCAGCAGAAGAGAGATACCCTGGAGCTCCGGGGTCTGAAATATACTACTCATCCTAGATGTCTGAGTGAAAATGAAAATTCCTCCACGCTATAAATATCCTTTTGCCATCACCTTGCTGAGAAAACAAATGCAAGTCATACTTTCTTCATCCGAGGCTAAGAAACTGAAGGCGAAAGCACCCTGCTGTCAGCTGGGGCAGGAGGATGGGGAAGGGGACCAGGAACAGACAATTTACAAAATTACAAGGTTTAGAAACATTCAAACATCCGGCTCATGATGTTTGGGGTTTTTCATTATCCAGAAAGGAGACACAGAGAGAGGACCGCCAACCTCACCAAAACAAAGAATATCACGTTGTGAGCATCCTGGTTTGGCTGCCTCCTCAAGGCCGCCGACATTTTTCTGAACTCCGCTCGGAGGCTCCAGGGATAAAGACTAAACTCTGCCTGTTATACACGTGGCCTGGGAAGCCCCGGTCCCCTGCCTCCACCCTGTGAGGCCAGAGCACAAGCACAGAATATGTATAACCCTCCCGGCCTCCACCCCTGGGGATTTCTCCCAGCCCCTTCTCCCAGACCTAGCCATCTGTCCTCATCTCTCCAGGCCTTCCTCCCCGACCTTTGGATTTATTTCCTCACTGCTTCTGCAAGCCAACTGGAGCCCACTGCACTGACAGGTGGTGCTGACCACTTCACCTTCCCCAGCAGCTTTGTTGTGAAGAATGAGTGGTTATCATACGTAAGGTGCTGAGAGCTGGCCTGGCACATAGGGAAGTGCTGTGTAAGCTTTAGCCTTTTGTTTTTATAATTCTCTCAAGATTGGACCTGGCGTCTTGGGCAATTCTACCCATCTTAGGCCCAGCTCTCAGCTCCTGGAACATCTCAGATAGTCTGGATGGAGGGTTCAAACAGCTAGGTACCTGGGCTGATTTGGTGCCCCTACTTTGGGATCACGTTATAAGCAAGCTTCGATACAGTCATGTAGCTCTCATTTTTCAAGCAATTTAACCACCTTGAACAGTGACCCCTAATTATAGTTATTTCTGAAATAAACCACCATTTCCAGCCACAGAGGGGTAGCTAGACACTAATTTCCATCACTGAATTTGAGAAATATTAGTATTGAATCTTTTCTGCCCATTCTAGGAACTGGCAAGTTCAAAGGAAAACAACATTCGAAGAACAAGTCAACTTAGGAAATGTTCATGGGAAATAAACCATTCATTTCAACCAAAAGGCACTTCCGTATCTAAAAAATCATGAAAGCACTATCTCATTACTTATTCTTTGAGTTTAGATGATTGTGTTTTATGTCTATTCCCCAATCCCATTTCACTTTTCCTTTTAGAACCATGTTAATATTTGATACCTTGAACTCCTAGGAATTCTTGTATAATAATGTTTTGTGTATATTTTAATATGAAGTGCATTGATTTATAACCTAATAATCTATCAAGGTCATTGATTTATAAAAAATTTGATTCGTTTTTGAAATTATTTTATTCATTCCACCCAGTGTTCTCACAATAAATTCATGTTATGTCCTGCACTTCTAGTTTGTTGCTTTTAATTACTACAGAGTACTCTGGAGTGGGGGCTCAAGTCATTTTTACCTCACAACTCAATTCCTGCTATTAACAACATTATTAACATCCAATAGTTTATCTCATATATGATCAACCTGATCTAAAGTCACACAAATTTTACTAATTCCCTGACAGGATTTTTTTTTTAACTCCAATCTTAAGCTTCCCACCTGAATTATCAAAATAAATGTTCTCTCTTTCACTTTCTAGTGAAGAAATACTCAGATAAATTAGCATTTTTTGTTCTGAAATCTGATTGTTGGCAATCAACCTCTTTTGTTGATAAAAGTAAACATCCTTCAGAGACAAAAAGCAATGTAAAACACAGATGTCTTAAAAGCTTTGTGAATCTAGGCCACGAATAAAAAGTAAATATGTAGCCAGCCATGTTTTCGGCATCTATAGTGTTTTAACTACAAAAACGTAGAAAATGCCAAGATTCTAAAGACAATATTCAAATTCCTGCACTGCAGCGCTATTTGATATAATGCAATACTGGAGACAATTTAAATGTCAATAGGAAACTAGAGTCTAAATAAGATACAGGTTTTTATGCAATTATAAAAAAGTAATTCCGTAAGTACTGACACAGGAATATCTTTAAAATACATTGTTAGTAAAAAAAAAAATAATAAGGTCACGGGAGAATATTTTTCATATGATTCCATTTTGTTTTAAAAAAAAAGCAGTAGAAATACACGTGTATAAAAATACATACATACACACACATAAACATACTAGTTTGCATGTGCTAGAAAAGAAGATTCAAATTGTGCCAGAGGGATAACAAAACCTAAGAGAAGGAAAAAAATTGCCTTTCAATATGTGTCCTTCAGTATAAGTATTTACATATTACATTTTTGGTTGTTTACAAGTATGTATTAATGTCTTACTAAATTTTACTAAGTATAAATAAAACAAAAGTATAACAAATAAGCCTGGCTTTTGAGGAAGGTTGGATATTGGTTTTATCCACATATATAGTAATAGAGGAGCTGACCTGGCACAGCATCATTCAGGCAAGCAGAAGCAGACGGAAGAAAGAAACAAAACAGCCTATCAAGAAGTCACCCCCTACCCCAAGTCACTTATTAGAAGGCAATGCAGAATCAAAGCGACTGTTTCCACACTGACATACCACTTGCCAGCATTTGTTTGTTTTTTAATTGCAATGGAAAAGAAAAAGAAGACTCTCATTTTAAATAGAAGTAACATGTTTCAATGAACTAGAGAAGTTAGGAAAACTAAATTTTGTGACCAGTGATGCTGACAGTAAGGTGGTTTTTAAAAAAAAATCTTTTAGAAATGCATTCCAAGATGCTAAGAAACTAAACTATATTTGAAATGTACATGTGCTTCTTTCTTCTTGAAGATTATGTAAATTCTAGTTTAGAATATATTTTACCAATAAAAGGCTGATATCTCAATATTTCATACATATTTTACTTTGGAACTTTTGATATTTTAATGGTTAATGTTTCAAAATAAATAATAATATTTCTAAAATTTTATCTTCAAATATTCAAACATGTAAAGTCCGATCCAAAACAGAACTTGGAAACTAATGTCAAAATTTAATATTTTAAGTTATTTACAGAAACTTGAAAAAATTTAAACAGAAATATGAAAAAAAGAGGTAAACGCAAAGCCATCGACACTAGAATGAGAATGAACATGCTTTTATCTCTGAAAAACATACATTTAAAATTTTTCTAAGACAGGTAGGCTTTATTCTTTAAGAATGAAACATTTGATTTTGATACTGTGTAATCATATCACTTGTCCAGCAAAACATTTTACCTTAAATGTCTGGGAAAGCTATAACAGAAAGTGGTAGACTACAAGGAAAATATGGAATTATATCCATGGCAAATAAAACAACAATAACAGGCCTAACAAAATGTTCTACTCCATGTAGAACCAATATGTTTTACACTGATAACCACAAATAAGTGATCTGGATTCTATTTTCACCAGTCATTTAAAATTGTGAATTCTTTACCTACACAAATAAAAATATTACTGTTAGATACTATATACTGCACTAATTATTTATGAAGAAATTTTTCCTTGCTTATCAAAATGTTCCATAATATTTTAATGAGAAAAACATTTTTTAAAGTATGAAATAGATTCTAGATATTTGCACTTGAATCCTGCTTTGCTGATGGTTTACCAGAAGGCAACAACTGAAAGGAACTATTTATGATGTTATACTCCCTCTAGTGTTGGAGAAGAAAATGGCAACTGACTCCTTGCCTGGGAAATCCCATGGACAGAGGAGCCTGGTCTGTTGGGCATTTTTTTAAAGGGAAAGTTCAGCTATCTTCTTATACACTCCAGTGCATTGTGAGATTCAGGGTTCACCTGATCCTCAGCGGGAAGGGTCTTTGCACATTATTGTCAACCATGCTTGGGATACAGGAACCTCAGAGGCACCCAGATCATGTCTGACCTGTTCCATTCCCTCAAGAAAGCTACTGTTTCTATCTTGGGATAACTGTTGCTAGCAAGTTACCTTTATATCAGAGCAGATTCCAGTCTTTCATCATGCACTTTGAGACATCTTGATTTTGCCCATCATAAATTCATAAAATCTCTCACTCTAGGAGTTGCCACTAAACAAGGGTAACATAATAGCATTAAAAGCTATTTGACAAATATATTGTCCAAGGCAAGGTTAACAAAATAAGAATGCATTATTAACCATCCATAAAATTACAAACATAAAATCACTGCTTTATTTGCCATCATATAATGCCACTGCCCATCATATTCATAACTGAGTGTTGTACCAAACAGCAAAGAGTTTATGGAGACAAAGACGCCCAATAAATATGTGTTAATTTGAATTAAAAAATGTTGAAACTACATTATTAATTTCTATGGGGTGGAAGAACTAGTACAACTGATTATTTTCCGCCAGTCCACAGTAGCAGAGGAACCCTGTGTGAAGCCAGATCTCAAGGGTCTTACTGTCCAAAGGGTGAAGCAAACACATCTGAACAAAGCAGCAGCACTCAGGCTCAGTACAGGGACAAGGTGTACCTGCCGTGCACCTTCTAATTCTCCTATTTCAGAAGGCCTCATCCTGAAAGTCACACCATTGTGTTAATGCCCTTTGAACAGAAAATCCCTCCGCCCTTTGCCCCTTTGCGCTAGCACAAAACCTGCAACCTAGCAGAGGCTTCGCCACGCTCTCCAGCCCTGAGGACGGTGTCCTGGGTTTAACGCTGGCATGCACCAATACTTACTAATTCCCATGTATACCAACTGACAGATTCACTTGCCTTTCAGATCACCTGCTGCTGATAGAAGTGTTCTTGTGGTCAGAGGAAGTTAGGAAAGGTGTGGAGAGAAAGGAGGCTTAGGACAGCTCTTAAGCTGTGCCATGGTGAGGAAATCCTTGGAGACAGGGCACTGTCGATGAAGGAGGGAAGAGACATATTTAAAGAGATGGGAACACGGAAGACACGTTCTTATATAGCTCAGATCCACGAAGCTGCAGAAAAGGAAGCTCAGCCCTTTTCAGAAGCAAAGTGCCACCTACCCTAGAAGAGAATTATCGGACTTTATCTACTATAACACTTAATAATTGTATCTATCCTAGGTTTGGGGCAGGGGGGAAACGTGACTGTAAAATCACTACACAACTGGGGAGGGGGCAGGTGTGAGGCAGAGAGATGTGGGGATATAGACAACTAGAGAGCAGTGATTTTCTTTGTAGGTTAAAATGCTTCAACACGCAATAGTGTTTGTACGAGTGAACAACAATATAAGCACATCAAACAAGCTAAGAAACATTTCTCAGCCTGGCCTGTGATGTCAGCAATGCATGTATACAATTTTTACAAAACAATTTCTATGGTGCAACCCAAGGCCTATCCAATTTGAATTTCTAGGGATGCTGTGTGATAAGCAGCAGTTCAGTTCAGTTGCTTAGTCGTGTCCGACTCTGCGACCCCACGGACTGCATCACGCCAGGCTTCTCTGTCCATCACCAAATCCCAGAGCTTACTCAAACTCATGTCCATTGGGTCGATGATAAACAACATGCTGGTATTTAACAAGATCCCCAGATGACTTTCTGTGCAGATGTAAATGTATAAGAATCTTAGCATCAGGGACTAAACACACTTCTTCACAGACCTTTATAAAGGAGTGCGGGTGGGGGTGGTAGGCTCAAACATATCAACAGCTTTGAGGGCAATCATGCACAACCCTTTACAAGTTCCTTATATATTGCCTTTTGAAGTTTGCCATGCCATCTCTTGATTCAATTTCCCTTCCGTGTGTGAAAGGTATTTGGTTTCTTTGAATAATGCTGTCTAACATTTAGAGGCCACATTGAAAAATACTTATCTTTACATTCTAGGATCACCTTGAGCTTGGGGAAATTACACTCTGAGAAGCCCAGAGTAAAACTGAGACAACAAATCAACAGTTTTATATCCTTCTTTTGGCTAAATTAGAGAAGGTGCCAATACATTGCAAAGATGGATGTAGCCATCCATCTGTATATTGAGCCACTACTATATATAAAGTATTATGTTCAATGGCATGAATACCAAGACGATAAGTGAAATTAGTCTGGTCCTTACTAATTTGAGTTTGTTAACATTTCTGGAAAACAGCATCATGAAAATTTATAAGCTTATGTGAGAAAGTCTTGTTTACAAGATGATACTTTACAATGAATTCTAGTTGCGTGTGCATGTAAGTGCCTGTAAATGACAATATATAGGCCAAGACAGTTTCTTACTGTGCTATTGTTTCATGGAAAAATTTACGCAGCATCGGTCTTTGTGCTACAAAATGCTTCAGCGGTTTTCTGGTTCAAAAACAAGAGAAAAAAAAAACAACCTTCTGAACAAACATCACACATCTCAGAAGAAATAGCCAAGAGTGTGGCCAAATTGATCATAATCCAAGACGTCCTCTAAAGTGTAGCTTTCCTGCATCTTAGATAAACTATAGCAAAATCACTTTTATTATTTTAAGAATCTGTCCAAGTGTCATTTTAGAAACTACATATTCTATGGTGCAGAGACTAAGGGAATCTTGGGAAAAAAATAAAAGAAAGGCTGAACTTTTTTGTTTGTTTTTTGCTGCCGTCTACTTTGTGTTAGCTCTTTCAACCACGGGTCTCCTATCTGCCACCCCCTGCCTCCCTGACACCCTGTAGAAGCACAGTTCTTTATCCATGACCCCATGACCTTCTCTCTCTGCTATGGGGGAAGGAAGGGATTAACACAGTGATTCTCAAGACAAGGGAGAGGAGAAGAAGAAAGCAGGAAGAATTTTGCATTGATCCAAATGTTATGCTTTGGTATAATTTCTCTCTTAAAAAATTTTTTTTTTAATAACAAAAGCTTCAGAGAGCAAACTTCAAATAAAACATCTTTGCTGGCTTGCTAATTTTTCACTCTTGTTATAATAAATTACCATAAATGTGGTGGCTTAAAGCATCACAAATATATCATCTTAACAATTTTATAGGATAGACATGAGGGTCTACAATTACAGGGTATCCAGGCTGCATTTCTAGAGGCAAATCTGTTTCCTTACCTTTTCCAGCTTCTAAAGGACATCAGCATGCCTTGATCTGTGGCCCCTTCTTTGCAAAGCCAGCAGTGTTGCACCATCCTGATTACTCTTTCGTAGTCACACATCTATGACTCCCCTCCTGGCGGCTATTTCCACTTGTAAAGAGTACCATAACAATAATGACGGTAGTCCTTAAAATATGATAGCCGACCAAATTCATCCCGGGTGATCTATTTAAGGTCAGCTGACAAGCAGTCTTAATTTCATCTTCAATCCTAATCTTCTTCTACCATGTAATGTAATGTGCTTATGGGTTCTGGGGGTTAGGATAGAGATTTCTTTACAGGGGGCTGTCATTCTGCCAACCAGCCACAACAGGTGAGGATAGTCAAAACATGGTCACTACTAACCACAGAAGAGGCATCCTTTTAAAGGGAGATGCAAAATGCAAATCGCAAAAGTGTAGGAGGATGAAAGTGGTTCATTAGATGGGGACCAGTTAGGAAGGCTGGGCAACACCAGCTTAGTGTAATATTCACTGTTCAGGAAGTGGTTGACTGGGTGGAGAAGGCAAATATATTTATGTAGGTGCCTAGATTTTAGCCTAACAACTAAAATACTCTCAAAGCAAAAATTAAATAGGTGTAACTTCAGATAGTTTTCAACCCAAGGGTTTATAGTTGAAGGAAAATGAAACCTGTGAAATCTCTCAGCCTGTAGCTAGGAAAAGTGCTGTTGATGCTTAAAAGTGAAAGTGAAAGTGAAGCTGCTCAGTTGTATCCGACTCTGCGATCCCATGGACTGTAGCCTACCAGGCTTCTCTGTCCATGGGATTTTCCAGGCAAGAGTACTGGAGTGGGGTGCCATTTCCTTCTCCAGGGGATCTTCCTGATCCAGGGATCAAACCCAGGGATCGAACCCAGGTCTCCTGCACTGCAGGCAGACGCTTTATCCTCTGAGCCACCAGGGAATCTCTTAAGCAGTGTCCAACTCTTTGCGACCACATGGACTGTAGCCTTCCAGGCTTCTCTGTTCATGGGATTTCCCAGGCAAGAATATGGGAGTGTGTTGCCATTTTCTTCTCCAGGGGATATTCCCAATCCAGGGATCCAACGCAAGTCTCCTGCATTGGCAGTTGGGTTCTTTACCACTGAGCCGCCACGGACCCTTTTCTTAAATGTGATACCGTTGGGAGTACACTGATGCCACCAGTGGGTGCTCTGCAAAATTCCAGAGAAAGCAATTTTACATCTTTTGTTTGGGCTGTTCCTTTCACTTTTTTTGATGGTTATTGATCTTTCTTCATTTTCACCTTCAAAAATGAAGGTGAATTCACCTAGATTATAAATTTCTCAGATTGCCATCAAAGATGAAGCAATGCCATTAGTCATAAATGTCCATGCCTACAGAAGCCAGGCAATAAAAAAAAAGGAGGCAGAATGTGATACATTAAGGAGTGGTGAAGCTTATGGAAAACTAGAGTGTGCACTCCATCTAAAAAGGGTGTTTACTGCTTGGACTGAGATCACTAGATTTGTGATAAAAAAGACCCCTCATCGCTAGACAGCTGCATTTTTATAATAAAATTTTCCAATTTTCAAACAGAGGCGACTATTTCATATTTTAGGAGAAGCATGAAAAAACACATCTGTGGGTTTAATGCAGCTACAGAGCTTGCAATGTGTAAATTCTGGCTCATTTTCTGGTCTTCCTAAAGCTAAATGCTACCAAACACCACTCAACATAAAGGGTAAAATTGATACTGCTCCCGCTTGGGAGAGAGAAGAGCATACTTGTGTATGGAGTAGAGGGCTAGACTATCCTGCTTTAAAATATCTCTTGAGGTCACACTTTCAAACAGCTCTCCATTCTATTTTTATAATTTTCTATGAATCATAAAGGCCTTTAAATATACTTTCTTTACTACTAAAACATAAAGCAAGTCCTTTCAAGAAACAATTTTGGTATCAGACAGCGGTGGGGGGAAATATTTGGTTTGTGATGAGCACAATAAGATCATTCTGGTCATTGCTAAGAGTCTGAACATCATGAAATATTTATAATAATCAAATGCTCAATGTGTGCTCAGTGGCTCAGGCATGTCTGACTCTTTACAGTCATACAGACTATAGCCTGCCAGACTCCTCTGTCCACAGTATTTCCCAAGCAAGAATTCTGGAGTGGTTTGCCGTTTCCTCATCCAGGGGACCTTTCCAACTCAGGGACTGAACCCGCATCTCTTTCAACTCCTGTGTTAGCAGGCAGATTCTTTATTACTAAGCCACCTAAGAAGCTCCCAAATGCTGAATGCCATGTTCAAACTGTCAATGTCAGTAAAATAAAGAACAAGCATATTTCACAACTTCTGTGACAGAGGAAACCCTGCAAAACACACACTCATATACATATGTAATAATGTATATTTGCATTCATAAAAATGTGTACAAATCTTTTCCCCCACTGAATTGATCTCATTGCATGCACTGCAGTCCAAACAAGGGAGCAAATTCTACCACCAGGTGGAGCTTAGCTTCCATTAAAGCAGCAGATGAGTAAGAAAGATTGCAGGAGCTTGTTTGAATTCTTCATAACCCTGAGGAAAAGACTGAAGTAAAATGTAAGCTAGAGTAGAACCTGACTGCAAATAGTAAGGTGCACTAAGATGCCAGGCCAGAGCAACAGACAATGGTGGCTGCACTTGCTGGAGAAGCAGGGAGACAGCTACTGGACAGTGTGGGTCAGGAAGGCAGATGAGAAGGCCTTATATTTATGGCTGACGAAAGGAAAGAAAATTTGGGAGGCCCATTCAGTATTAAGCTTGCCTAAATTCTTTATGTGGCACCAGCAGTAAAGAAGCTGCCTGCCAAATGCAGCAGAATTAAGAGACATGCGTTCGATCCCTGTGTCAGGAAGATCCCCTGGAGAAGGGCATGGCAACCCACTCCTGTACTCTTGCCTGGAGAATCCCATGGGCAGAGGTGCTTGGTGGGTTACTTTCCATGGGGATCCAAAGAGTTGGATATAATTGAGCAACTGACACTTTTTTAAAATAAAATTATTTTATACCTGTTACCCACATTTAATAGCCAAAATTCAAAGAAAACAGAAGTATGTATAGGATGCTCTCTATTCTTAAGGTGGTAAGATACTATAAGTTCTATAATAGCAGATATATAATAGCTTATATATGACATAAACATAGATGTAGAAGAAAGAGAACCCATCAGGCAGCAACAGCGTGTTCAAAAGCATAAGACAAAAAAGCAGAGTGTGATCAGGAAACAGTAAGAGGTTTGCTGGCATGGGTGGCATACAAGGTGTGAGTGCTTCACAGTGATGAGGGCACAAAGTAAAGTGACGGCAGGAAAAATGAAGAAGAAGGGCTCAATTTAACGGACAGTTACACGGCAGGCAGTGACACAGGGAACACGTTTAAAACAGGGCACAACTTCAAAAGATGAAGAGCAGCAAGTTCTGGTGACACTGACAAGACATGAACTTGGGCGACAAGTCAGATTCGGGGAGAGAGTATAACCTCAGGCTTTGATTAAGTTTAATGTAACTAAATATAAATAGTAAGATATCCAAGTATAAAAACGTTCTCAGAAAGCAATTAAAGATAGGACTGAAGCCCATGTGATGTCCACTGGTTGGGGGAGGGGTTTGGGACAGACCAGAAAACCGCACTGAAATGCATAGCATTCACCAGCATCCTCATTTAATATTAGTGTGTAGAAGCCTGGGTTACTCGTGTAATTCTTTTTTGTTTTCCTCTTTGTGCTTTTTCCTCACCCCTATATTCAGAGCCAGTAGCCTGATCTACAGTTTGTTGCCACAGGGATTTTAGAAGGGAGAAAATTGGGAAGAGCCTAAAATTACAAGTGCTGCTTGTTCTGGTGTAAAAGCCAAACTCCATTAGATTTACTAATGATCCCTGGGTAAGGGAAAAGAGGAAGGGCCTTTGAGGCAAAAAGAGAATAAGACAGCAACCTGAAGGTCAAGAAAGAGGATGATGGGACTCAAGAATCCAGGGAGCTACAGTCCCAAGGCAACAGAAATACAAATAAAGAAACAAATGGGACTTAATCATACTTACCAGCTATTGCACAGCGAAGAAAACCATAAACAAAACGAAAAGACAGCCTATAGAATGGCAGAAAATATTTGCAAATGAACTAACAGACAATGGCTTAACTTCCAAAATATACCAACAGCTCATACAACTCAACAATGACAAAAAAACAACCCACCCTATTAAAAAATTGGCAGAAGATCTAAACAGACATTACTCCAAAGACAAACAAATGGCCAATAGGCACATGAAAAGATTCTCAACATCAATAATTATTAGAGAAATGAAAATCAAAATGACAATGTGGTATCACCTAGCACTGGTCAGAATGGCCATCATTAAAAGACCTACAAATAAGCAATGTTGGAGAGGGTGTGGAGAAGAGAGACCCCTCCTACACTGTTGGTGGGAATACAAGCTAGGTGCAGCCACCATGGAAACAGTGTGGAGGTGCTGCAGAGAACTAACAGCAGCATCACTATATGACACAGTGATTCCATTCCCAGGCAAGTCCCCAGACAGAACAAGAATCTGCAAATACACATCCACCCAAAGTTCATACAGCACCATTCACACTAGCCAAGGAATGGAAACAAGGTAAATGTCCATCACCAGATGAATGGACAAAGAAGACATGGTACATATATATACAAGGGATTTCTCAGTTCAGTTCAGTTCAGTCGCTCAGTCATGTCCGACTCCCCGCGACCCCATGAATCACAGCACGCAGGGCTCCCTGTCCATCACCAACTCCTGGAGTTCACCCAAACTCATGTCCATCCAGTTGGTGATGCCATCCAGCCATCTCATTCTCTGCCGTCCCCTTCTCCTCCCACCCCCAATCCCTCCCAGCATCAGAGTCTTTTCCAGTGAGTCAACTCGTCGCATGAGGTGGCCAAAGTATTGCAGTTTCAGCTTTAGCATCAGTCCTTCCAATGAACACCCAGGATTGACCTCCTTTAGATCGACTGGTTGGATCTCCTTGCAGTCCAAGGGACTCTCAAGAGTCTTCTCCAGCACCACAGTTCAGAAGCATCAATTCTTCGGCGATCAGCTTTCTTTACAGTCCAACTCTCACATCCATACATGACCACGGGAAAAACCATTGCCTTGACTAGACGGACCTTTGTTGGCAAAGTAATGTCTCTGCTTTCTAACATACTATCTAGGTTGGTCATAACTTTCCTTCCAAGGAGTAAGCATCTTTTAATTTCATGGCTGCAATCAGCATCCACAGCGATTTTGGAGCCCCCCAAAATAAAGTCTGACACTGTTTCCCCAACTATTTCCCATGAAGTGATGGGACCAGATGCCATGATCTTTGTTTTCTGAATGTTGAGCTTCAAGCCAACCTTTTCACTCTCCTCTTTCACTTTCATCAAGAGGCTTTTGAGTTCCTCTTCACTTTCTGCCATTCTAGTCAGCCATAAAAAGAATGAAATGAAATAATACCATTTGCAGCAACATGAATGCAACCAGAAATTATCACACCAAGTGAATTAGGTCAGAAAGAGAAAGACAAATACCATATGACATCACTTTTATGTAGAATCTAAACTATGACACAAATGAATCAATGTACAAGACAGAAAGAGACTCAGGGACATAGAGAGCAGAACTGTGATTTCCTAGGAACTGCGGATTAGTGGAGGGATGGTGTGGGAGGCGGAGGTTAGCAGATGGAAACTAGTGTCTGTAGAGTGGATAAACAACAAAGTCCTACTGTATAGCACAAGGAACTATGTTCAGTATCATGTGATAAACCATGATGGGAAACAGTATTTTAAAAAGAATGTACGTATGAATGTATGCTGTACTGTGCTAAGTTACTTCAGTCAAGTCTGACTCTTTGCAACCCAAGGGACTGTAGCCCACCAGGCTCCTCTGTCCATGGAATTCTCCAGGCAAGAAAACTGGAGTGGGTTGCCATTTCCTTCTCCAGGGGATCTTCTCGACCCAGGGATCAAACCCACATCTCTTTTGTCTCCTGAACTGGCAAGAAGGTTCTTTACCACTAGCACCACCTGGGAAGCAGTAACATATAAGGAGAGTAACAGTGACGTACACACACTGCCATGTATATACTGAAGCCACACACACACACACACACACACACACACACACACAAAATGAAACAGGCATGGACTGCTGTGTGTGCTCACTCAGTTGTGTCTGACTCTTTGAGACCACGTGGACTGTAGCCCACCAGGTTCCTCTGTCCATGGGGATTCTCCAGGCAAGAATACTAGAGTGGGTTGCCATGCCCTCCTCCAGGGGATCTTCCTGACCCAGGGATCAAACCTAGGTCTCCTGCATTGCAGACGGATTCTTTACTGACTGAGCCACCGGGGAAGCCCATGGACTACTATACCCCCAAATCAAACCAACATTTAAAATAAAAGGTGCAGGGTCCTGGTCTTGTTTCTACTCCTGATTGCTGGCCCGTGAAGGACAGTGGGGACAGATGGCTGAGGACTAGATGAGCAGTTCTGATACTCTGATGCTTTTTGAGACCCACCAGGTTCTTTGTATATCCCTGATGAAAAAGGAGCCTGAACAATGCCAGAGGTTGACTTTTATTCTAACCCCACAGGACTGGGGATTGAAATCAGGGGTAAGTTTTTTTTTAAAAGATATTTCTGGACATGTGTATTTGTAAATTGAGATTCCATCACATTATAGATGGTTCAATGGATCATTGGGTGTTTGATTTATATACTCTCTCTTGATAAACCAGGCTGGAAATTTCTCAACAATTTATATCCCAACAGATAAAGGCTCAACTAAAGGACTGTTGATACTGCTACTAGACAGAAATTAAATTCTGTACCTGAAAGGGACCTCAGTAGATTACCATCACATTTAATATAAGCCAGAGTTAATCAGAGAGCTAAAATTTAATGCTTAACCCCAAGGAGAGTACATCTTTTTTAAAAATTTTAATTGGTGTGTAATTGCTTTACAATGCTGTGTTAGTTTCTACTGTACAACACCATGCATCAGCTATATGTATACATACATCCCCTCCCTCTTGAGCCTCCCTATTCCCCCTGATTCCCATCTCATGCTCTAGGTCATCACTGAACACCAAGTTGAGCTCCCTGTGCTATACAGCAACTTCTCACTAGCTGTAATTTTTACACATGGTAGTGTGTAAATACGTCAATGTTACTCTCTCAATAACTGTCCTGAGGCCTATTTTGAGGTCTGAGTCTCTATTCCTGCCCTGCAAATAGATTCACCAGTACCAGTTTTATAGATTCCATATGTATGTATTATTATATGATACTTATTTTTTCTCTTTCTGACTTATTTCACTCTGGATGACCATATGACCCAGTAATCCCACTATTGGGCATAATACCTGAGAAAAAAAAACCATAATTCCCAAAGACATATGCACCCCAATGTTCACTGCAGCACTGTTTACAATAGCCAGGACATGGAAGCAACCTAAATGTTCATCAAAAGATGAATAGATAAAGAATACGTGGAACATATATACAGTGGTGTATTACTCGGTCATAAAAAGGAAGAAAATTGGGGTCATTCATTGTAATGTGGATGAATCTAGAGTCTGTCCAACATAGACAAGGAGATTACATCTTAACAGTGAACAGAGGTGTATAAAGAAAATATTTCAATAAAAAATGTAACCAGTAAGTGAACTTAACATGTGAATATCCAAGCAGATGATTTTGCTGCTCTGTAAAAAACTTTAGGGAAAGGATTTGTTAGGGGCCAAAGTGAAATCTTGAAGCCACAATGAGACAGAGGATCCTCTACTCAAATCCCCAGAGGTCTCTCCTCTAAATTCCCTTCGTCACCTAAGGACCCCGCTAAGTTCACTTTCATCATGTCACTTTCCATTTTGTCACAATTTTCATCTGTTTCTCATCTTTCCAGCAGAAGTGCCACAGAGAATAGTTATCCTGCCTTTCCTCTTTCTGAAAGTGAAAGTGAAGTCGTGTTCGACTCTTATGTCCGTGGGATTTTCCAGGCAAGTGTACTGGAGTGGGTTGCCATTTCCTTCTCCTGGTCTCTCTTTCTAGAACCTGCCTATATCCTTGTAGAATTTCCAGAGGAACTAGAGGCCCTGAGCATAAGAGATACTTGATAACTAGGGAGCAGGATGTCGCCTGCTATGTTAAAATTCTCGTCTTAATACTAGCAGACCCACATCTGCTGCTAATGACTAACTGCCAGATGGCAGAAAGCCCACAGTAGAATGAGAATTAAAACAAAAATACACAATTGAATAAGTAGATTCTAAATATTTCTATCACCATGTCTATTACTGGTCATTTTTTACTGTTATTTAGGATAATGTTCGGAGAAGGCAATGGCAAGCCACTCCAGTACTATTGCCTAGAAAATCCCATGGATGGAGGAGCCTGGTAGGCTGCAGTCCGTGGGGTCGCTGGGGGTTGGACACAACTGAGCGACTTCACTTTCACTTTTCACTTTCACACATTGGAGAAGGAAATGGCAACCCACTCCAGTGTTCTTGCCTGGAGAATCCCAGGAACGGGGGAGTCTGGTGGGCTTCCGTCTATGGGGTCACACAGAGTCGGACACGACTGAAGTGACTTAGCAGCAGCAGGATAATGTTTAGATCCTATTGATGAGCAGCCATGTAGTGGGGAAGTAACAAATACAGGATTGCAGCACTGCCTGTGCCACTTACGAGCTATGTGATCTTAGGATCTTCTCCCTAAGATCTTAGCATCTTAGGGGCCTCAGGCTCTTCTGAGAAATACGGAAAAGTTCTCAAGAAAGTTACATCAGATATGCACATTTTATCTGGCAAAGAGTAAACACACTCAATGGTAATTATTGTGGAATAACTAGTTGGTCTCCAAGATACTCTTTTATGATAATAAAATCACAAACGAAAAAAAGCAGTCTTTTACATACTTTGCCCATACTTATGCTACTTTTGAAAATTGCATAATTTATTCAAGTCTCACAAAATATTTCTCCCAGGTAGATATGAGATTTTTTTTTGGGGGGGAAGCGTTTTTAGAGTGTTATAGGTTGATCATGGCTAAGACTGCAAAATCTAGACCTTGGGAAATGCTATCAGTACTCACTCTGTTTTGTGTTTAACAGCAATTTAGACATGAGCATTTCTCTTGAAGAGAATGGATGACGGTACTATCACCCATCTGGGGAGTGTCAAACTGTAGAATAAGAAATAAGCTAAGTCCTTTGGATGGGCTTCCCTTGAGACTCAGATGGTAAAGAACCTGCCTGCAATGCAGGAGACCTACGTTTGATCCCTGGGCTAGGAAGATCTGCTGGAGAAAGGAATGGCTATTAACTGCAGTACTCTTGCCTGAAAAATTCCATGGACAGAGGAGCCTGCGGGCTACAGTCCATGAGGTCACAAAGATTCGGACACAACTGAGTGACTAACACTTTCACTTTCAAGTCCTTTGGGTGGGGATGCAGTAGACACTTCTTGCTCTTTGGTCCAGGAGTAACTGGACCGAAACATCCAGTAATCTACACTGCCTCCAGTAATGGCTCAAGCTCTCTGAGTGAGCTGGATGAGCATCTAAGACTGATATCCTGTGCTCAAGGAGAGTCTCTCCACAGGGATTGTTCAGACTACAAACAGCTGTGCCCAGGAGAGTGGTTTTCTCTGAAGGTAATAACAACAGCATGGTGACAAGATGAAAAATAAAGGGTAAAAGAAACTAAGATACTTAGTCTAGAGCATGCACCATATTGCTGGGGAGGATACTGTGAGTCAGGTTAGTTTCTTACAGAAACCATGTGGGTTCATGTATTAATAGTCCAGGTTTAGGAAAAACAAGCATGTAAAATTATTTTCACATCACTGGCTAGTGAAGTCACCCATACTAAAGTTATGCAATCGCTTAAAGATTGTGTTGAATCTGCATTGCCAAGGAGTATTGTTCAGTTCAGTTCAGTCGCTCAGTCGTGTCCGACTCTTTGGGACCCCATGAATCACAGCACACCAGGCCTCCCTGTCCATCACCAACTCCTGGAGTTCACTCAAACTCATGTCCATCGAGTCGGTGATGCCATCCAGCCATCTCATTCTCTGTCGTCCCCGTCTCCTCCTGCCCCCAATCCCTCCCGGCATCAGACTCTTTTCCAGTGAGTCAACTCGTCACCTGAGGTGGCCAAAGTATTGGAGTTTCAGCTTCAGCATCAGTCCTTCCAATGAACAGCCAGGATGGAGTATTGTTAATTGTGTATAATTACAAATAAATGATTTTTTATTATGTATAAATATGTACAACATATTCTCTATTCTCCCCGTTTAAGATAAACTTTGCTAAATCTGTACCTAATCTCTACAAGTTCTCCTTTTATGTGCATATAAAACATAAGCTCATAATGCAATTGTTCAGAACTGTTTTAAGAAAGTGTTGACATAAGAATGCCTCTCTCTCTCTCTCTCTCTCTATATATATATATATATATATATATATCTTCTCTTCTACTGCATTCTCATTCTTTCTCTACATATATGCACATAAGAAGAAATTAATAAAGCTTTCATATGGTGGAATTAAACTTAGGGGTATTTCTTAAGAGAAAAGTTTACGCTTAAATTTTAACTCTGGGTCAAAAAAATTGAAAAGACCACAATTTGCAATTCATACACTGACAGAGAATTGCAAGAAGAGAAGAGTGTGTATCAAAAGTGCTCCAATGGAAAAATCCCCAATCTAACTCTATTTTATTCACGGATGTGTGAAGAGAGTCATTAACTGTATTAATTATAAAGATAATTAACGCTACATATATTATGTATGCTAAAAGAGTATAAAAAACAGTGGCTTCAGAGTTGAAGGTTTCTTTGATATTAAGCAACAGTTAAAAGTTAGTAAAATAAAAATAAAATTCCATTGAGGCAACACAAACAGGTTTGGAAAGAAGTGATACTATGCATACCTCCATAATTTATCCAAATCTTTTAATATCCTTTAAGATTCCTAAACCAGAGCCAAGAATATCTGGTCAAGAGTTGCTTCTTTCTGCAATCTTATTATAGCATAGTGCACTTAATCTTAAATTCCTGATTTATGGTAGAATTTACGGATATTCCCACTGGGATCCTAAAGCTCTTAATTTGTTTACATATTTTGGCATTTTTCCAGATTTCTGTGAACAGCAACAGATCCAAGAAACAAAGAAACGGAAACGTCTTTGAATAGCATTCTTTTACTATCAGGTCATACATCCCTCCATTCAGTAACACAGGCCACTGAATTCCTGCACTGGGCAGTTCAGCGATACATTTTTTAAAACTCAGGTGGGATTAAAGAGAATGATTTTCTATTCAAACAAGAAAAGCAAAAGGAACTATGAACTTAACAGGGTCTTAAAAACACACACACAGGATGGAAAAAGAATTCCTCCAAACTATAGAAAAAAATTAGTAACACACAGATTTTATCATCTATTTCCTCCTCCTCAAAGGGATGTTTTGTTATCCTCTTAGACTGAAGAGTTTGCTTTCAATTAAATTAAGGGCTCAGATGTAAAGAATAGAAAAGGAACAAAAAAAGAAAAGGAAAGAAAAAGCTGACATACCAACAAGCCAACCAATTTCAATAGCCCATTTTATAATGAGGTAGAACAAAGAACAAAATGGATGGTGCCAAAATGGCTAAGCTCCAGAAACCTCATTCAGTTAATCTACTATATGCTTTGCAAACCTTATCCAAAGAACCCAATTATTACAGTCCAGAGAAGCGTGGAAATTCTTACAAAATTGGCCTCCATGTGGAGTCTCAAATCATGTTTCCACTCAGGTCAAAAAGATCACTAGGATTTTCTTGTGGTAGCTTTGGCCTCTGGCTTAACTGCAGTCGTGCAAAATGGAAAATGAGGGAATGCATCCAAGTAGAATTCTGGATGTAGATTTCCATCGGATTCTTTTAAAACCTCAAGTATGGAACAGTCCCTCCTCGTTGTAATCCAGTTCCCTGAAAAAGTGTCCAATACATAATCAGAAATTCTGAATTTTCAAACTGTGTTTGGCTTCTAGTGTGCTGGGTGATCAGGAACCCTTAATCTCTGTATCGATATTTTTGGAATTGTCATATCACAAGGCTGATACAAACCAACTTACAGAGACCCTACAAGGATTAATTAAGGTTAAACAAAGAAAAAAATGCATTAGACAATCCAGCCTTCATCTATGCTGCTAAATAGACCCAGATGTTATATTAATAACAATTATTCAGATTATTTGGTAGCATCTTCGCTAAGTAGAGAGTAACTTGCATAATGAATTTATTTCAGCTGTAAAGACTTCTTAAAAAATATCCAACTACTTTTATTTTTTTAATTTATTTTTTTAAATTTTATATTAATTTATTTAATTGGAGGCTAATTACTTTACATTATTGTATTGGTTTTGCCATACATTGACATGAATCTGCCCCGGGTGTACATATGTTCCCCATCTTGAACCCCCTCCCACCTCCCTCCCCATCCCATCCCTCTGGTTCATCCCAGTACACCAGCCCCGATCATGCATCAAACTTGGACTGGTGATTCGTTTCACATATGATAATATACATGTTTCAATGCTATTCTCCCAAATCATCCCACCCTCGTCCTCTTGCACAGAGTCCAAAAGACTGTTCTATACATCTGTGTCTCTTTTGCTGTCTCATATACAGGGTTATCGTTATCATCTTTCTAAATTCCATATATATGCGTTAGTATACTGTATTGGTGTTTTTCTTTCTGGCTTACTTCACTGTGTATAATAGGCACCAGTTTCATCCACCTCATTAGAACTGATTCAAATGTATTCTTTTTAATTGCTGAGTAACACTCCATTGTGTAAATGTACCACAGCTTTCTTATCCATTCGTCTGCAGATAGACGTGTAGGTTGCTTCCATATCCTGGCTATTATGAACAGTGCTGCTATGAACATTGGCGTACATGTCTCTCTTTCAATTCTGGTTTCCTCGGTGTGGGATTGCTGGGTTGTGGATGGCATCACTGACTTGATGGAGATGAGTTTGAGTGAACTCCGGGAGTTGGTGATGGACAGGGAGGCCTGGCGTGCTGTGATTCATGTGGTCGCAAAGAGTTGGACACGACTGAGCGACTGAACTGAACTGAACTGATGGCAGTTCTATTTCCAGTTTTTTAAGGAATCTCCACACTGTTCTCCATAGTGGCTGTACTAGTTTGCATTCCCACCAACAGTGTAAGAGGGTTCCCTTCTCTCCACACCCTCTCCAGCATTTATTGCTTGTACACATTTGAATAGCAGCCATTCTGACTGGCGTGAAATGGTACCTCATTGTGGTTCTGATTTACATTTCTCTGACTACGACTGATGTTGAGCATCTTTTCATGTGTTTGTTAGCCATCTGTATGTCTTCTTTGGAGAAATGTCTGTTTAGTTCTTTGGCCCATTTTTTGATTGGGTTGTTTATTTTTCTGGAATTGAGCTGCAGGAGCTGCTTATATATTTTGGAGATTAATCCTTTGTCAGTTGCTTCATTTGCTATTATTTTCTCCCATTCTGAAGGCTGTCTTTTCACCTCGCTTATAGTTTCCTTTGCTGTGCAGAAGCTTTTAATTTTAATTAGGTCCCATTTGTTTATTTTTGCTTTTATTTCCAATGTTCTGGGAGGTGGGTCATGGAGGATCCTGCTGTGATTTATGTCGGAGAGTGTTTTGCCTATGTTCTCCTCTAGGAGTTTTATAGTTTCTGGTCTTACATTTAGATCTTTAATCCATTTTGAGTTAATTTTTGTGTATGGTGTTAGGGAGTGTTCTAGTTTCATTCTTCTACAAGTGGTTGACCAGTTTTCCCGGCACCACTTGTTAAAGTGATTGTCTTTTCTCCATTGAATATTCTTGCCTCCCTTGTCAAAGATAAGGTGTCCAAAGGTGCATGGATTTATCTCTGGGCTTTCTATTTTGTTCCATTGATCTACATTTCTGTCTTTATGCCAGTACCATACTGTCTTGTTGACTGTGGCTTTTTAGTAGAGCCTGAAGTCCGGCAGGTTGATTCTCCCAGTTCCATTCTTCTTTCTCAAGATTGCTTTGGCTATTTGAGGATTTTTTTGTATTTCCATACAAATTGTGAGATTATTTGTTCTAGCTCTGTGAAAAATACTGTTGGTAGCTTGATAGGTATTACATGGAACTTATAAATTACTTTGGGTAATGTATTCATTTTCACAATATTTATTCTTCCAATCCACGAACACGGTATATTTCTCCATCTATCAGTGTCCTCTCTGATTTCTTTCACCAGTGTTTTATCGTTTTCTGTATATAGGTCTTTTGTTTCTTTTAGGTAGATATATTCCTATGTATTTTATTCTTTTGTTGCAACAGTGAATGGAATCGTTTCCTTAATTTCTCCATTTTCTCATTATTAGTGTATAGGAATGCAAGGGATTTCTGTGTGTTGATTTTATATCTTGCAACTTTACTATATTCATTGATTAGCTCTAGTAATTTTCTGTTAGAGTCTTTAGTGTTTTCTGTGTAGAGGATCATGTCATCTGTAAACAGTGAGAGTTTTACTTCTTCTTTTCCAATTTGGATTCCTTTTATGTCTTTTTCTGCTCTGATTGCTGTGGCCAAAACTTCCAAAATTACGCTGAATAGTAGTGGTGAGAGTGGGCACCCTTGTCTTGTTCCTGACTTTAGGGGAAATGCTTTCAATTTTTCACCATTGAGGATAATGTTTGCTGTGGGTTTGTCATATATAGCTTTTATTATGTTGAGGAATGTTCCCTAACTACTTTTAATTCTATATTACTTCCATCAGCAACAGAAAACCTTTTTTTTCTTCATACACACTAATATGTTAAAGTCAGATCTTGTGTTTTGGGCAGTTCAAATTTAGATGTGAATCTTTTATGTGGTGGACATAATGCAGATTTTAATAAAGGCTTAAAAGTGAAGAAAATAAGCTCTTTATATAATAGAGTTATTTAAGAACTCATGATAAAATCCTGCACAATATTATTTACTTTTTAAATCCTGGCAATCCAGTATCATCACATGTAGTTGTCAGAATCCTTTCTCAAGCTTCAAAGTAAATACCATTTGTAGTATTTCATGTATAGATGTGAAAGTAGGACCATAAAGAAAGCTGAGCATGAAGGAATTGATGCTTTCGAATTGTGGTGCTGGAGGACTCTTGAGAGTCCCTAGGGCAGTAAACACATCAAACCAGACAATTCTAAAGAAAATCAACCCTGAATATTCATTGGAAGGACTGATGCTGAAGCTGAAGCTCTAATACTTTGGCTACCTGATACGAAGAGCCAACTCACTGGAAAAGATCCTGATGCTGGGAAAGATTAATGGCAGGAGGAGAAGGGGATGACAGAGGGTGAGACTGTTGAATGGCATCATCAACTCAATGGACATGAGTTTGAGCAAACTCCAGGAGATATGAAAGACAGGGAAACCTGCTGTGCTGCAGTCCATGGGGTTGCAAAGAGTTGGACATAACTTAGTGACTGAACAACAACATTTCATCTACACAATCAGTATTTGGAGAAGGAAATGGCAACCCACTCCAGTGTTCTTGCTTGGAGAATCCCAGGGACAGGGGAGCCTGGTGGGCTGCTGTCTATGGGGTCGCACAGAGTCAGACACGACTGAAGCGACTTAGCAGCAGCAGCAGCAGCAACAACAATCAGTATTTACTGAGCAAGACAAACTGATCAATGTATTTCATCAACTGCAAAATTCAGATTTTAACTCCACACGCTAAAATAATGAAGCTCAGATTATTTATCCATTCACCAAATAATGTCAAGCACGTATTTTGTGCCAAATACTATTGCAGATAGTCACTAGAAGGTATACAAAGATGAGAAGTTCCTTCTATTATATAGCTTAAATCCTAACGAAGAGGCAAAAATAAAAAATGTGAGTGGTAAAAGAAATTCTTTTTAAAGGAAATTATTATTAGACTGATGAGCAAAAAAAGAAAAAGCTAGTTATTTGAATGTTTAAGAGAACAGAACTTCAGACTGAGGAGACGTTATATCTGTTTTTGGATACCAATGAAGAATAGGAAAAATCATAATTGTGTAATTATTGAATTGTGTAATTCAATTTTCAGTAATACCAGGAAAGAGTAAATCACAGCTAAGAAATATGAACAGTGTTTATAAAGGCTATTTCAAAAATGGGGTTCAGCCCACTCTTTGCTAGTGAATCAAAGTGGGACTTCTTTGAATAACATTATTAATTTTTAAAATTGAAGTGCGATTGACATGCAAAATTATATTAGTATAAGGTGTACAAAATGATTGACACACTAGGTCCAGTGGTCATCTGTTACCATACAAAATTATAATTGTTCTTCTTGGGGTAATTGCTTTCAAGATTTACTCTCTTAGCAACTTTCAAATATGAGGACCTTTTTAGAAATCAAAGATTCTAATATTTCAGATTAGAAGAGAAAAGTTACTTGGCTCTGCTTATGTCAAGCTCATCATACTGACACCATTCACCCACAAATTTTCCCATCAAGCAAACACTGTGAACACTCGGGACAGTCTCATGACAAGAGAAGACTTCCTACTTTCTTCTGCTGAGATGTTCTCTAGACCTTCCTTTCTCTTGCAAAGATGATGAATGGATTTCAACTTCTCTTTTTAGGTCTTGTTGAGAAGGTTGGCTTGAAGCTCAACATTCAGAAAACAAAGATCATGGCATCTATTTCCACTTCATGGGAAATAGATGGGGAAACAGTGTCAGACTTTATTTTTTGGGCTCCAAAATCACGGCGGATGGTGACTGCAGCCATGAAATTAAAAGACGCTTACTCCTTGGAAGGAAAGTTATGACCAACCTAGATAGTATATTAAAAAGCAGAGACATTACTTTGCCAACCAAGGTCCGTCTAGTCAAGGCTGTGGTTTTTCCCGTGGTCATGTATGGATGTGAGAGTTGGACTGTGAAGAAAGCTGATCGTCGAAGAATGATGCTTCTGAACTGTGATGTTGGAGAAGACTCTTGAGAGTCCCTTGGACTGCAAGGAGGTTCAACCAGTCCATTCTAAAGGAGATCAGTCTTGGGACTTCATTGGAAGGACTGATGCTAAAGCTGAAACTCCAATACTTTGGCCACCTCATGCGACGAGTTGACTCACTGGAAAAGACTTTGATGCTGGGAAGGATTGGGGGCAGGAGGAGACAGGGACGACAGAGAATGAGATGGCTGGATGGCATCACCGATTCGATGGACATAGTTTGAGTGAACTCTGGGAGTTGGTGATGGACAGGGAGGCCTGGTGTGCTGTGATTCATGGGGTTGCAAAGAGTCAGACACGACTGAGCAACTGAAATGAACTGAACTGAACTGAGGCACAAATATCTGTAATGCAACTCTAGTTCATCAAGGCAATATTTCCTTCTGCTTTTCTATGTTACACTTTTGTTATCCGGGTATGTTTGATCATTCAACGCCTAAGGAAATCCCAACAACTTCAGAGCTCAAAGACTGCCATCTCTGTGAGCGACAAAAATTTCTATGTGTGTATCGGTCTTTGGCTTCCCTGGTGGCTCAGCGGTGAAGAATCCACCTGCCAATGCAGAAGATGTGGATTTTATCCCTAGGTCAGGAAGATCTCCTGGAGAAGGAAATTGCAACCCACTCCAATATTCTTGCCTGGGAAATCCCATGGACAGAGGAGTTTGGTGGACTACAGTTCAAGGGGTCGCAAAGAGTCAGACACAACCAAGTGACTGAACAACAACAAAAAATCAGTCTTTGTAGGTTTACTGGCATATACAAACCCAAGGATGTTGTAAAATATTGTCTGTGTGGAGTGGCAATGGCCAAAGGAAAGGGCAAGTACAGCAACACTCAAAGGCAATGGACTTTACCCATTTTCTTCCTCTTGCTATTAAAGAAAAAAAATTGAAATTCCCATTTTTGAGAGTCAGTCTTTAAGGGATCTTAAAATAGTATGTTTTACAGACTCACAGACTTAAGAGAACAAACTTTGCTTGCTTTTGCCTTCTCCAAAAGATGGGGGAGAGGGATAGATTAGGAGTTTGGGATGGACAGGTACACAGAGCTGTATTTTGACATAAATCACTGCAAGGTCTTTTTTGATCTATCTCCTAGAGTAATGAAAATAAAAACAAAATAAACATATAGAATCCGATTAAATTTAAAAGCTTTTGCACAACAAAGGAAACCATAAACAAAAAGACAAAGACAACCCTCAGAATGGAAGAAAATATTAGGAAATGATATGACCAACAAGGGATTAACCTCCAAAATATACAAACAGTTCAAGAAGTTTAATATCAAAAACAAACACACAACCCAATCAAAAATGGGCAGAAGACCCAAACAGACATTTCTCCAAAGAAGACATACAGATGGCCAAAAAGCACATAAAAAGACACTAAACATCACTAATTATTAGAGAAATGCAAATCAAAACCACAAAGAGTTATCATCTCACTCTGGTCAGAATGTCCATCATGAAAATATCTACAAACAATAAATGCTAGAGAGGATGTGGAGAAAAGGGAACCCTGCTGTACTGTTGGTGGGAATGTAAATTAGTACAGCCGTGATGGAGAACAGTATGGAGGTTCTTTTAAAAACTAAAAATAAAAATACCATACGACCTAGCAACCCCACTCCTGGGCATATACCTGAAGAAAATCATAACTGGAAAAGACAGATGCACCCCAATATTGACTACAGCATTATTTACAATAGCGAGGACATGGAATCAACCTAAATGTTCAACAAAAGAGGAATGGGGTGTGTGTGTGTGTGTGTGTGTATACATATATATGTGTTTGTGTGTTAGTCACTCAGTCGTGCCCAACTCTTTGCGACCTCATGGACTGTAGCCCAACTGGCTTCTCCATCCATGGGATTTTCCAGGTGAGGATACTGGAGTGGGTTGCCATTTTTCTTCTCATACACTCACACACACACACACACACACACACAGAGTTGTGGATGTTATTTTGTTCTTTTCATGAGTGACTGAGCGACTAACACTTACTTAATAAGAACCCGCTATGTAGCACAGGGAACTCTACTCAATATGCTGTAATAAACTATATGAGAAAAGATAAAATAAAAGAGTGGAGATTTGTATATGTGAAACTGATTCGCTTTGCCGAACAGTAGAAACTAATACAACATTGTAAATCAACTATACTACAATAAAATTTTTTAAAAAATATGCCTTTCCATGGGGAAAATAGTATGTTTTATAATACTATATAGAATCATGCTTAGGAATAAAAGCTCCAAAGTTAGATAATGAAATCTGAATCTCAATTCTTATACCTGGTGCTTGAGTGACTCTGTTACTTAAAGTTATTAAAAACGTACGTACCCTGGTTTCTTCATCTTTTAAATGGAGATCGGTATGCTACTGAGGACATGAAGAAAAAGTTATGCACATGCAAAAGTACTAAGAACAGTTTCTGGAACACAGTAATTCATTCAACAAATGTTAGCTATTTCTATAATCAATATCATTTTAGACCCAAGAAAGTTTAACTTCTTCGGAAAACTTTTCTATAATATTCAGGTCTACTTTTCTCCTTCAGTAACAACTAATAGGGAAGAAGGCACCCAGAGAACCTTCTAAGACTTTGGGATCATTGTGCTAACCAACAGGTCTCCTTATAAACTATCTCCTTTAGCAAAATGTGTGTCTCCAGATAGATTCTAGACTTTTGAGATTAAATGTGCCACACACTACCACAGATTCCCTTTCCTTGCTTACGCACTGGTGCTCAATAAAAAGATTCAAAACTCAGTAAGAGCAAAACAAAACGAAAAAAAGCCCATAGATGTTTATTGAGTTCACCTGTCTGCTGGAGGACCTGCCAATCTTAGCTGGGCTTTTTCATCCATTTGATGACTAGCTGGAAGTCAGGTCTCCAGGCTCTTGTTTTCTTTTGGAGGCAGCAGGCCAGGCTGAGCATGTGCATCTCGTGGTGGTGGCAGAAGTGGGAAAAAGCAAGCAGCAACAGGCAAGGTCTCTAAGGTCTTGTCTCAACGGTGCCCTGCCACTTCTGAGTTGCTCTGTTGGCCAAAGAAGGTTTTGTGATGAATTCCAAGGTCAAGAAGTGGATATAAATTCCTCCTGTGGAAGCTAAGTGGAAGGAAAGAGTATTTCTAAATAGCAATTCAACCCGCCACACCCATGCAGACATCATTAAGAGGACACAATACTTTCCCACTGTGCCTAAATACAGCTTTTATATCCTTAGCTGCCAAAGTAATTGCTGGGAAACCTGCTAAATAGAAGGGAAAGAAGAAAAAGCTAATTAAGACTTTTGGTTTTGTAAATTTTTAATATATTTTACAGAATATAGCTGAATCTCCAATTCTACTTGTATGGAATGTAAAACATCCTACTGTTACAGTTTGAGAATACTGTATTTAGTTATTCAGTTGAAGCTGAGTCAGTTTGAAAAATAAATACATATATGCTAAATATCAATGAAAACTGTCATTAGATTTAAACATATCAATAATTTAGATATCAATTACCTGTATTTTGTTTTGTAAAGACAACATTTAAAATATTTAATAGTTTCCTACTTTTCATTTTAAAAGATATATACGCTTTCATAATTGTGAAACAAAAAATACACGAGAACATATATAAATGTTACAGTGCCAAACACCACCTATACAGCCACTTCTAGCCCACTTATTTGAAACTATATTAATAAATACTAAAACAATATATATTTATCATTTATTCTGCTTATTTTTAATTAAACTTTTAAAATAATTTCAAATCTTTCTTATCCTAAATGGCTTTCTTAACATTTTGCTAAAATATTATAGTTTATGTTTCTTTGATATTAGTTTCAACATTAAAAGGAAGTAAAATTTACATATTTAACTTAAGTAATGTAATATTAAAAATATATTTTTATAAAAGAAATACTGCACACACATATTTAAAGTAAAATGTAATAGTTATAATTACAGACGACACTTGACGATGCAGGGCTTAGGGGCACTGACCTCACCAGTAGTTGAAAATATGTGTATAATTTATAGTTGGCCCTTTGCATCCATGGTTCCTTCCAATCTGAATATTCAACCTTTGTGTACTACTGTAGTAGGTACTACTGAAAAAACTCACATATAAGTGGTCCAATGCAGTTCAGACTTGTGCTGTGCAAGGGTCAACTGTTTAATATTAGAGACTTTTCATGGCAAACCAATGCAAAATGTTTAAAGTGGCCACAGTAAGAATGGCTTTGGGTAGAATAGGGATCTGACTTTTATCTGTAGATAAGTACGTACAAGTCGTCTCTCACGCTGAGCACAACAAACTTCCTGAAGACAAACAAACTACCTCTTACCAATGAAGGTCAATCAAACCACTGATCACACTGTGTTAACTTCCTAAAATGGCTAACTTTAAATGGTATGTAGTTAAGTAGCATACATTTAAAAAGAAAACAGTCTTTCCACAAATTTTTGCAAGTAGAAAACAATTGCAGCAATCCTCAGGCATATTTTACCACTATTTTTAAAGGACCTTTGGAAAATAATGTGCAAATGGACAGTTTTCATGAATGTATATTTCCAGAAATGAAGACGAAAATATACCTGTAAAGTTGCCTCTGGATCTCTTAACAAACACAGCTGATTTACCTGTTTCTCTTGGCCAAAATTTCTCTTTGTTCCCTTTATCCTTAGCTATGATTTCTGTATGTTGGAAAGCCAAAAGCCTCAGGACTTCCCTGTGGTCACTGGACTGGCATGTCCCTTCGCATCCATTCCTCCAATACTCACCCAAAGCCTCTGGTTCATTTTCCACAGTCTTGCCGCTGGATGTCCTTTGCCCGCAATAACTGGTATATAGGAAGTGAGCTTAAAACTCACTCTTAGTACCCAAGTTTAAGCCCTGTTTTTTGCTACTAAGCAGACACATGTCTTTGGAGAAGTCAGTGAATATCTCTGAGTCAGTTTTCATCTAAACAGTGAAGGATGTGAGGAGATTTCTTTAAATTATTTTCAATGCTGTGAACCATTTGCAAATTATAATGAAAAAAATTAAATGCCATAATGATAATGGGGATTTCAGACCCAACTTAATATTTTATCTAAATCTAACAACACTAAATGTTTACAACCGCCTAGGGTAATGGCATACTAACTATTCCAAGGTAAACAGTCATCTCGTATAACGTTATACCAGACAAGAATTTCACCTTGGAACAAACAGTATGCATTTCAACTGAACAGTCCATTATTCCATTGAAATCTAAGGTAACACAGCCAGCACTCAATAGATACATTGCTATTGTTTGTGCCAGAGAAATGCCCAGGTTCCCACCATGTACCTAAAGACATTAATCTTGATAATTTTTCCCCTTTTCTCTTTATAAGCACTTTCAAATTCTTAAAACACTCACCTGAAGACATCAACAGGAACACCTATGACCTTTTACAATTCAGCCTACCCACCTTAACAAAGGGAGTTAGAACCAATATCCACACAATGCCCATATATTTTCATCCTTGAGATTTTTAATTAAATGATTTATTTATATTTCTTAACATTCCAAGAGACAGACAGAAAGAGAAAATGGTGAGTCCAGGAATTTAGATTCAAGCCTATATTCATTCAAACCAACACACTTTACCTAGGAGAATGCATTGCAACAATTATTTCATGTCCTTTATATTCTACTATATTTAAATATAAAATATAAACTCTCCAACTACTGTGGATACTTAGGAAATAAAGGGAAAATTACCCAAGATGTTAAGAAGAGACTGTATAAGGCAGATAATTCACAGACTATCTGTAACTGAAAACATTTTATGCAACTTTCATAGTTCCCACGTGGCAGATTAAGCTCTGGCATAACCCTACCTAATGTGTTTCTATAAAGTATATATATATAGAACAAAATGCATCTCTAATGGCTGAATTCACAGAATTATAAAGCATAAGGTAAGGGGAAAATCATTAGTATCTAAGATGTATATACCAGTGGAAATTTGAAAGAAAAAAAACTTTAAAAGGCAGCAGTTATTAAAATTATTTGATGTACAATCAACTAGCCTTTGACTGTGTGGATTACAATAAACTGTAGAAAATTCTGAAAGAGATGGGAATACCAGACCACCTGACCTGCCTCTTGAGAAACCTGTATACAGGTCAGCAAGCAATAGTTAGAACTGGACATGGGACAACAGGCTGGTTCCAAATAGGAAAAGGAGTACATCAAGGCTTTACATTGTCACCCTGCTTATTTAACTTATATGCAGAGTACATCATGAGAAACGTTGGGCTGGAGGAAGCACAAGCTGTAATCAAGATATTGAGAAATATCAATAACCTCAGATATGCAGATGACATCACCCTTATGGCAGAAAGTGAAGAGGAACTAAAAAGTCTCTTGATGAAAGTGAAAGTGGAGAGTGAAAAAGTTGGCTTAAAGCTCAATATTTAGAAAACTAAGATCATGGCATCTGGTCCCATCACTTCATGGGAAATAGATGGTGATACAGTGGAAACAGTGACTGATTCTATTTTTCTGGGCTCCAAAAATCACTGCAGATGGTGACTGCAGCCATGAAATTAAAAGATGCTTGCTCCTTGGAAGGAAAGTTATGACCAACCTAGATAGCATATTAAAAATCAGAGACATTACTTTTCCAACCAAGGTCCGTCTAGTCAAGGCTATGGTTTTTCCAGTAGTCATGTATGGATGTGAGAGTTGGACTGTGAAGAAGGCTGGGTGCTGAAGAATTGATGCTTTTGAACTGTGGTGCTGGAGAAGACTCTTGAGAGTCCCTTGGATGGCAAGGGGATCCAATCAGTCCATCCTAAAGGAGATCAGTCCTGGGTGTTCAATGGAGGGCCTGATGTTGAAGCTGAAACTCCAATATTTTGGCCACCTGATATGGAGGCTAACTTATCTGAAAAGACCCTGATGCTGGGAAAGACTGGGGGCAGGAGGAGAAGGGGACGACAGAGGATGAGATGGCTGGATGGCATCACCGACTCAATGGACATGAGTCTGAGTGAACTCCAGGAATTGGTGATGGACAGGGAGGCCTGGTGTGCTGTGGTTCATGGGGTTGCAGAGTCAGACACGACTGAGCGACTGAACTGAACTGAACAACTACGAGTAGTTGATACACCTTTCAGAAGACTAACTTGAGATTGACCAGTATTAATTTCATGACACTTTCCAGTCTTCTTTTAAAGTTATTCAGTAAAGTCAGAAGCCTTTTAAATTAATGTAAGTCAAAACTATATTTCACAAACCGAGGAAAATATACAATTTTAAAACATAGAAAAGCAGAAGGCGAGTCTATCTCCTTTAGGAATCTAATGTAATGTGAGGCTATTGGTGAAGATACTCAGATCATAGTTCACTGCTATCTCTTTTTTGTCAAGGTATGAAAAATCAGAATGCAATTCACAATAACCCACAGAGAAAGGATACTGTTAGAATTAGCAATAATCATTAATCTGAATTATTAATCTCATTATACAGTGATTTACTAATTAACATAGAGATAATAGTTGACATTTTCTAAACTTTCATTCCTTGGAGAATTAGCTGACTACTCATTATTTCTATTTTACCCTTTCATGCCTTTGTGAAAAGACTCTTTATGTGAAGTCCATTATTTTCCACTTGTTTGTTCTTTTCCAATTTAGGGAATTTATATTTGACATGCATAAAAATGTTTTTAAGTTCACTTAAGCATCACATCCTACAAATTATAAAAGACAATGTCAACATTCTATCATGTACAGTTTAGATGGAAGTACAAAAGAAATACTTAGGGGAATGTTTCTAAGAACACAGCAGGTAATTTCTTCCATGTTCTTTATGCTACCAGTAGTTGACCAATGAGTCCAGAATTTCTGTCTTTGATTAAGGCAGCAATAATGGTGGCACCTTGCCTTAAACTTTCCTGTAGCTTCTGTTCCTCCTGAAAGAAAAGAAAATAATATTTGTTCTAGAAATAAAAGGTATCAACACACTACATTTAACAAGAAGCTCCTTTTCTTTTTAAAATAATATTTTTTAAAGAAACTTCCCCCCAACTTTACAGAGATATAAACATAATATTGTATAAATTTAAGCTATATGATGTGATGATGCGATACACATATACCTATGTGTGTGCATACATATAGAGCAAAATTATTACTCAAGTAAGGTTTGTTATCACATCTATCATCTCATATAGTTAACAAATTTTTGAAAGGGGGGTAATAACATTTATGGGCTTTCCAGATGGCTCAGCGGTAAAAAAAAGTTCATCTGTTAGTACAGGAGACATGGGTTCCATCTGTAGGTCAGGAAGATACCCTGGAGTAGGAAATAGCAACCCACTCCAGTATTCTTGTCTGGAAAACCATATGGACAGAGGAGCCTGGTGGGCTACAGTCCATGGGGTAGCAAAAAGCTGGACACAACTGAGGGACTGAGTGTGCACACATAAACATTTAAGATATGCTCTCTCAGCAACCTTGAAGTATACAATATAGTACTGTTAACTATTCAGCCACTAAACTGTCCATTAAATTGTCTGAACTTACTCATCTCCTAACTGGAAGTCTGTATCCTCTGACCAACATCTCCCCCATTTCCTCCACTTCTCAGTCCCTGGCAGCCACCAATCATAGGCTCTGCCCCTGGCAGCCACCAATCATAGACTCAGCTCCTGGCAGCCACCAATCATAGACTCAGCCCCTGGCAACCACCTATCACAGACTCAGCCCCTGGCAACCATCAATCATAGACACAGTCCCTGGCAACCACCAATCATAGACTCAGCCCCTAGAAACCACCAATCATAGACTCAGCCCCTGAGTGAAGTGGCTCAGTCCTGTCAGACTCTTTACCACCCCCATGGACTGTAGCCTACCAGGCTCCTCCGTCCATGGGATTTTCCAGGCAAGAATACTGGAGTGGGTTGCCATTTCCTTCTCCAGGAGATCTTCCCAACCCAGGGATTGAACCCAGGTCTCCCACATTGTAGGCAGATACTTTACCATCTGAGCCACCAGGGAAGTCAATTACTCTTCAGTTCAGTTCAGTTCAGTCGCTCAGTCGTGTCCGACTCTCCGCGACCCCATGAATCACAGCACGCCAGGCCTCCCTGTCCATCACTGCAGATGCTGATTGCAGCCATGAAATTAAAAGACGCTTGCTCCTTGGAAGGAAAGTTATGACCAACCTCCCGGAGTACACTCAAACTCATGTTCACAGAGTCGGTGATGCCATCCAGCCATCTCATTCTCCGTCGTCCCCTTCTCCTCCCGCCCCCAACCTTTCCCAGCATCAGAGTCTTTTCCAGTGAGTCAACTCGTCGCATGAGGTGGCCAAAGTATTGCAGTTTCAGCTTTAGCATCAGTCCCTCCAATGAACATCCAGGATTGATCTCCTTTAGAATGGACTGGTTGGATCTCCTTGCAGTATAAGGGACTCTCAAGAGTCTTCTCCAACACCACAGTTCAAAAGCATCGATTCTTCGGCGATCAGCTTTCTTCACAGTCCAACTCTCACATCCATACATGACCACGGGAAAAACCATTGCCTTGACTAGACGGACCTTGGTCGGCAAAGTAATGTCTCTGCTTTTTAATATACTATCAAGGTTGGTCATAACTTTCCTTCCAAGGAGCAAGCGTCTTTTAATTTCATGGCTGCAATCAGCATCTGCAGTGATTTTGGAGCCCAAAAAAACAAAGTCTGACACTGTTTCCACTGTTTTTCCATCTATTTCCCATGAAGTGATGGGACCAGATGCCATGATCTTTGTTTTCTGAATGTTGAGCTTCAAACCAACCTTTTCACTCTCCTCTTTCACTTTCATCAAGAGGCTTTTGAGTTCCTCTTCACTTTCTGCCATAAGGGTAGTGTCATCTGCATATCTGAGGTTATTGATATTTCTCCCAGCAATCTTGATTCCAGCTTGTGCTTCCTCCAGCCCAGCGTTCCTCATGATGTACTCTGCATATAAGTTAAATAAGCAAGGTGACAATATACAACCTTGACGCACTCCTTTTCCTATTTGGAACCAGTCTGTTGTTCCATGACCGGTTCTAACTGTTGCTTCCTGACCTGCATACAGGTTTCTCAAGAGGCAGGTCAGGTGGTCTGGGATTCCCATCTCTTTCAGAATGTTCCACAGTTTATTGTGATCCACACAGTCAAAGGCTTTGGCATAGTCAATGAAGCAGAAATAGATGTTTTTCTGGAACTCTCTTGCTTTCTCCATGATCCAGCGGATGTTGGCAATTTGATCTCTGGTGCCTCTGCCTTTTCTAAAACCTGCTTGAACATCTGGGAGTTCACGGTTTACATACTGCTGAAGCCTGGCTTGGAGAATTTTGAGCATGACTTTACTAGCGTGTGAGATGAGTGCAATTGTGCGGTAGTTTGAGCATTCTTTGGCATTGCCTTTCTTAAGATATGTATATATTAAATAGGTCAATAAACAAACATTAATATTAGGTATTTAATACTGAATATTTCCCAGTTCACATGAACCTGGAATTTATTGTTTAATTTAGAATTATTTGATTTGTAAGAGCTTACCTTTCTTTAAGCCAATTAAATAGAGCTCATTTACAAATTAATCTCAAAAATATTACCCAGAGACAAAGACATACAAAGACATATTTAGACAGACACAATGCAAGATCTCGCTTCATTTTCTAAGTTTAGTCATGAATTAGACATTACAATATAAAATTTACTAGTTTATAAAAAACAGTTGGTCAATGCAATCCCTATCAAGCTACCAAAGATATTTTTCACAGAACTAGAACAAACAATCTCACAATTTTTATGGAAATACAAAAAACCTCGAATAGCCAAAGCAATCTTGAGGAAGAAAAATGGAACTGGGGGAATTAACCTGCCGGACTTCAGGCTCTACTACAAAGCCACAGTCATCAAGACAGTATGGTACTGGCATAAAGACAGAAATATAGATCAATGGAACAAAATAGAAAGCCCAGAGATAAATCCACGCATCTATGGACACCTCATCTTTGACAAAGGAGGCAAGAATATAAAGTGGAGAAAAGACAGTCTCTTAACAAGTGGTGCTGGGAAAACTGGTCAGCCACTTGTAAAAGAATGAAACTAGAACACTTCCTAACACCATACACCAAAATAAACTCAAAATGGATTAGAGAGCTAAATGTAAGACCAGAAACTATAAAACTCCTAGAGGAGAACATAGGCAAAACACTCTCCGACATAAATCACAGCAGGATCCTCCATGACCCACCTCCCAGAATATTGGAAATAAAAGCAAAAATAAACAAATGGGACCTAATTAAAATCAAAAGCTTCTGCACAGCAAAGGAAACTATAAGTAAGGTGAAAAGATAGCCTTCTGAATGGGAGAAAATAATAGCAAATGAAGCAACTGATAAAGGATTAATCTCCAAATTATACAAGCAGCTCCTGCAGCTCAATTCCAGAAAAATAAATGACCCAATCAAAAAATGGGCCAAAGAACTAAACAGACATTTCTCCAAAGAAGACATAAAGATGGCTGACAAACACATGAACAAATGCTCAACATCCCTCATAATGAGAGAGATGCAAATCAAAACCACAATGAGATACCATTTCACACCAGTCAGAATGGCTGCTATCCAAAAGTCTACATGCAATAAATGCTGGAGAGGGTGTGGAGAGAAGGGAACCCTCTTACACTGTTGGTGGGAATGCAAACTAGTACAGCCACTATGGAGAACAGTGTGGAGATTCCTCAAAAAATTGGAAATAGAACTGCCATATGATCCAGCAATCGCACTCCTGGGCATACACACCGAGGAAACCAGAATTGAAAGAGACACGTGTACTCCAATGTTCATTGCAGCACTGTTTATAATAGCCAGGACATGGAAGCAACCTAGATGTTCATCTGCAGACGAATGGATAAGAAAGCTTTGGTACATATACACAATGGAGTATTATTCAGCCATTAAAAAGAATACATTTGAATCAGTTCTAATGAGGTGGATGAAACTGGAGCCTATTATACAGAGTGAAGTAAGCCAGAAAGAAAAACACCAATACAGTATACTAACACATATATATGGAATTTATAAAGATGCAAATGATAACCCTGTATACGAGACAGCAAAAGAGACACAGATGTATAGAACAGTCCTTGGGACTCTATGGGAGAGGGTGAGGGTGGGATGATTTGGGAGAATGTCATTGAAACACGTATGTTGTCATATGTGAAACGAATCACTAGTTCAGGGTCAATGCATGTTATAGGATGCTCGGGGCTGGCATGCGGGGATGATCCAGAGGGAGGATAAAGGGAGGAGGGAGGTGGGAGGGGGGTTCAGGAGGGGGAACTTATGTAAACCCGGGGCAAATTCATATCAATGTATGGCAAAACCAACCAATATAATATTGTAAAATAATTTGCCTCCAATAAAAAATAAATTAATTAAAAAAAAAAACAAAAAAAACCAGTTGGAATAAATAACATTTTTAAAGGCTTTTTCCCATTTTTTCCTCAGTCTCAGGAGTTAGAGATGGTCTAGATAAGTGTTCCTGAGAGCCCTGGTCTCAAGGCACAGGGAAAGAAAATCAAGTTCTAACAAAACGGCAGCAGGTCTAAACCAAACTGTGGCCAGACAAAGCAAAATGGCCATCAAAAATCACAACACAGAACACAGAGTTAAAACACACATATAGACCTGGCAGTCCTCATCAGACACTCCCTTAAATACAAGAATACAGTATCTCAGAAAACCTCCTATAGAGACACAGAACTTCAGATCCAAGTAGTAACAGAGTATGAAATATCTCAGGTCTTCAAACATTTCAAAGAGAGAAAAGGAAGCCAGCCTGAAAGAAGGAGGAGGAGGAGGTGTGAAAGCAGGGCAAAAGGGGTGGCCTTACAGACGTCTCCTGCCACCTGCAGATACCCAGGCGTTATGGGACTTTACCCTGGGCCTCCAGAGAAGGGAGGACTGGAACTCGGCCCTACCAGAAACCAGACCAGAACTCAGTCCCTGGCAACCACCAATCATAGATTCTCTGTTAGTATGAGTTTAAGGAGTCACTCTGCACTGGCTTGCTGTTCTTTGGGTTCAGCATTGCTAGAAATCAGACTGCAGCCACTGGCAGGGACTTGGTGCCCCAGATAAAGGAGAAATGCTTTTATAAGCACATTTGTTATAGAAAAATTATCTACTGAAAGTACCAAGAAAAGCACTGACAATTTCAAGTGCTAATACTATGAAACAAAAGGTTATTTTCCCTGAATCTAATATCTGACCAACTTTGGCTCTTCACTGAAGTGTGAGCATTTCTCTGATGATGCAATTCTTTCTTCATCTTTTTTTTCTTTTTTTTTTTTTTAGTGTTCTTCAACAACAGAGTGTTATAAGCTGTGAGAATTGGTGTGGAGGGGGAAAAAATCTTCTCTCTTAGGTAAATTATCAGCAGATTTGTGAAATGAGTTACCTCACAAGTTGTTAAAATGTGGTTTCTGCCTTTGAAATCATATTATTCCTTTGAAATTCATATTCTATGAAATTCTGGGTTTTTAAAAATTATTTAGCCTTCCTGAATGTATGAAAGGATAATAATATGAAAGGAAAATGGAAGTGGAAACAGAGTTAATACCTTAAGGTCCTTGGGTTATGAATTGAGATATGTCCAAATGGAGAGATCTAGTGACCAATTTCTACACTTTGGCATCATCCGTAGTGCCTTATCCCAACATTCAATATATTGCTAGCACCCCCTGCTTCTACCTCTTTATCCATATATTCCACTCAAACTGCCACTGTCAGCATAATAGCTCTGGCCCCAAATTACTGAAACAATCTCGTAGTCTCTCTAAAGTCTGTCCTCTTCTATCCTATTTCCTACATAGTGATGAAAATACTGATTATAAATAATAAAAATCTGATCACATCATAATTCTGCCTAAAATCCTTTGAAGGTTATCTTTAAACTTCAGGATCAGTTATGAACCCTTTACCTGGCAGGTCTTGTATCCTTCCAAGCCTCTTCTTACCATTCATTCCCTTAAAATCACTCAGTTCTCCAAGCTATGCAGAACTGTTTAAGATTGCCCAAACAAGCCATTTTTCAAGCTTTCATCCCTTTGCACTAATCCCTGTATCAGAAAAGCTGTCCCACTCGCATCCTAGCCTAGCTGACCAAACTCACTCTGAGGTTCAACTCAGGTATCAGTAACTTGAAATCTCCTTTGACTGCTGTTCTCCAACTCAATTTGAGTGAGGTGAATATTTACTAAATTCTAATAGTCTTTCTAGCTGACCATCTATTCCACCAGATAATCAGTTTCTTTCACATTTTTGGAGTTTTTTACTTTGTATTGGGGTATAGCCAATTAACAATGTGACAGTTTCAGGTAAGCAGCAAAAGGACTCAGCCACACATATACATGTATCCATCCTCCCCAAACTCCTCTCCCTTCCAGGCTGCCATATAACAAGATCCATTTTGTGATGCAGAGAATATTTTATCTTTGAAGATGAAAAATCTAGTTCAATGCCTTACACACTGGAGCACTCCATAAACTGTAACAAATTCAAAGCAAAGGGATCTCTGACTCTGATGGACATATATTCACCCTTTCCATCTGATTCATTTGTTAACAATGACAAGTATTTGATTACTTTGTTTACTCCTATTTACATATTTACCCAGAAGTCTGGCAACTGTGCAAAGAAGAATGCTGTCTTATCGAAGCCTTCCCACTACCACCATGCCTACACTAGCCCAGGCTTAGCTTTCTCATCTTTGATGATGATAGTTAAGAGATTATCTCTGCTTCAGCTACTCTCTTCATCAGTTCCCTGGTTGTGTTCTAAGAGGTGGAGATGGGGAAGATGCACTGGGGCTGAACAGTGGCTACTTCGCCTCTTGTGAGTGAGTTTTAATGACATTTCCATAATGGATTTCAAATTCTGTATCAGTTGCAAGAATATCAAATCACACTAACAAATCATTTAAAAGCCAGATATGTTTGAGCTTAAAATGTGATTCACAGATAGGAGTAGATATCATGATATGACACACCATTCATACATATAGAAATAAGTATTCTAAAACTGAAAAATCTGGAAAACTAAGGCACATATTTGTCACTCTTAATGATTAATTAATTACAATGTTGCAGTGTATGATACACATTTCTCAGTCTCATTAAATTGAGATATACAACAGATGATGATAATTAAGATTTTCCATTCAAAAATAAACAGGAAAAGGTGATCTGCATAGTCTCTTTGAGACCAGTTTACACTTAAAATGAAAGTAGCACAGTAACAAAGAAATGAAGGTGGAAAAAAAAGTCTGTTTAAGATTCCAGGGCTAGAAAAATCACATTTCTCTATCTTGGAATAAATCTTCCATGCTCATTTTGATTGCTCCGTAACTTACATATCTAACTAATAATGAATTTAAGAATGTTCTTTTAAAGATTCGCAATTGTTTATAGGCATCATTTGCAAAGATTAGAATTCAGTGAAAAGAACCTATAGTATTTCTCTAAATATTTGTTTTTCTTCTCTGCCTGAGCTCAATCATTTCATCTTTGAAAAGCATGGAATTTTAAGGGCTGATTTATACAAGATGGTGAGACAGACACATACTTAGAAAATTCTAGTAGGTACACAGATTGGATATACAAATAATTTATGGATTTCAAACTCATCTCAAAACTCCATTTCTCTATAAAAGTATTCATAACATAAGTAAAAAAAATGCAAATAAAACTTTAAAATGCATTTCCTGCTGAAAGTGGATTTGCAAAACAGCATTTTAACCCTTGATGGAGACTAAGATGCAAGGGGCATTACAGGTAGACTTTTTATTATCATTCATCCATATTTACATATATGCATATGCATTCATTCCCTTCTGTGTTCCCAATATTACAGGATAAAAGTTTCATGTTAAAACTACATGAGCAAGGTCAACATGATCATTGAAAAGTCATGCTGATGGTATGTATGTACTCTTGATTTTTTTTTTGAATACTTTTTTGATGTGGACCATTTTTTAAAGTCTTTATTGAATTTGTTACAATATTCCTTCTGTTTTATATTTTGGATTTTTGGCCACTAGGTATGTGAGATCTTAGCTCCCCAAGCAGGAATCAAACTCATACTCTCTGCATTGGAAGGTGAAGTCTTAACCACTGGACTGCCAGGAAAGTCCCTCTTGATACACTTTACAGAATTGTTTTGGTAAGAACTAAACCAAGTAAGGCATGTAAATCACCGACATCTAACAAATATTCTATTATAACAGCTACTAGAAATATTTTTATGGAGCCACAACAGCGTAGGTGATATCACCTACTCACTAATTCACCATACACAACCATTAAACCTGAAAAACTCTAGGTAAAAATGTTATTTACAGATCTAAGACAGTAACCAACACATGTCCACTGTACTTGAAAGCAGAGACCAATGGCTAACGTTCACCCCAGCTGTCTTGTTAAGAGAATTTTTCAAAACTTATAAAGAGGAGAAAAAGAGCCCAAGAGAATGACAGTCTCTCTGGATGTTAAAAATGGAGGTTACAGGTTAAAACTGCCCAAGTGGCTCCTAATGGGCAAAAAATATACTGGTAAGGGGAGAGTTGCAAAGAATTCCTAAAATTCGGCTGAAAATTCCACTTGTTTGGCCAGTTCCTACTTGGTGCTTTCATAGGAAGAGACTCCATGGGGACTAAAAGAGAATAATTGCTGGCTAGCTGGAGGGAGGAGTAGAGATTTCAGAAGCTGCTCTGTACTTAGAAGGAGATTAGATGTGATTTAGGCTGGAACACGGAGACCTTGGTGAACATTCATGACCTTCAGCTGAGATATCTGACTGACCATGCCTACAGGCCAGGAATAAGGCCAAAAATGAACAAGAGCTGCCCAAACAAAGCTTTAACAACCTCCAGAATAGCAAATTGATTTCCCAATAATACAAGTGCTCACCAGAACAAATTCTATTCTTTGCAAGAAGCTAAAATAAGCCAGAACTACTTTTATAATGTATTATAACTAATGTATGAGAGGCAGTAAAATATTACTTGACAAGTAAAGAAGTAGAACACAAAGCAGCAAAAAAAAAAAGTTAGTTCAGTTCCTCAGTCGTGTCTGACTCTTTGCGACCCCATGAACCGCAGGCACGCCAGGCCTCCCTGTCCATCACCAACTCCCGGAGTCTACCCAAACCCATGTCCATTGAGTCAGTGATGCCATCCAAACATCTCATCCTCTGTCGTCCCCTTATCCTCCTGCCCTCAATCTTTCCCAGCATCAGGGTCTTTTCAAATGAGTCAGCTCTTCGCATCAAGTGGCCAAAGTATTGGAGTTTCAGCTTCATCATCAGCCCTTCCAATAAATATTCAGGGCTGATTTCCTTCAGGATTGACTGCTTTGCTCGCCTTGCTGTCCAAGGGACTCTCAAGAGACTAGACTGTAGGTAATATTGCTATAGCTGAGCATAAAAGAAATGAGGGGATTCAAAGCGAGGTAAGATCACGGAAGGCAGGAATGGTTTCTCAGGGAGACAGAATAAAATGATGAGAGAAAGAGGAGGAAAACACTGTAGAGTTCCAAGATGGACAAGAAATATTTTTTGACTCTTAGAGTGGCATATCAGTGTGATAAACTAGAATTTATGTAGGTATTGTAAGAAAAGTGGGCACCCAACAAAAAACTAAGAAAAAAGTACCCAAATTAATCAGCAGTTTATTTACAATGTGTAACTCTTGCTGTTCTAAGTTGCTAAGTTGTGTTTGACGCTTTTGTGACCCCCATGGACTTTTAGCCTGCCAAGCTCCTCTGTCCATGGGATTTCCCAGGCAAGAATACTGGAATAGGTTGCCATTTCCTTCCCCAGGGCATGGATCTTCCTGAACCAGGGATTGAACTCACATTTCCTGCATTGGACGCAGATTCTTTACCACTGACTCATCAGGGAAGCTCTATGTGTAACATTAGCAACATTCATTGCTAGGCTTCAGGTTTACCTTGATTTATACTCAGCAGTCACAGAGAATAAACTGTGACATGGCATATTAATGTTTACATAACACATAAAAAGCAAAAGCATTAATTTTTTAAAATTAAACAAAAATGGGAGGATGTATAAAAAGATATGTTAAAGTCTATGGTATTTTCCAAGTAGCACAAGTGGTGAAGAATCCACCTGCCAGTGCAGGAGAGTAAGAGATGCAGTCTCCATCCCTGGGTCAGGAAGATCCCCTGGAGGAGGAAATGGCAACCCACTGCAGTATTCTTGCCTGGAGAATTCCATGGACGAGGAGTCTGGCAGGCTATATAGTCCATAGTGTCGCAACATTTCTGCTTAAATCTGAATTATTGTCATAACAGGAATTACTTGTTCTACTTTATCACTCTATTCACTTAATAACAATGTCACATTTTGGAAAAAATATAATAATTGCAAACACTATCGTCTCAAAAATAATAATATAACTTCGAGCTGGAAAATACAACATTCACTTTTTTTCTTGGTTAAAACTATACTATAAGCTAGAAACTGGTCATAAAGTAGCCAGGTTTCTTAAATTACTGGAAGGGAAACTATCAAAATGTAAACAAGAGTTATTCTTGGATGACAGATTTATGGCTATTTTTATTTCATCTTTATATATTGCTTTATTTTCAAAATTTTCAGAATAAACACATTTTATTCTAGTAAGAAAAATAAGCTTTGTAAAACTTACTTTCAAGACTATTTAAATTCAAGGAAGTAAATTTGATTTGATACATAAAACTGATAATTCATAATATTGTCTACATTTTTAGAGAATATTTTCCCCCACCAAAATACTCAAAATATGTACAAAGAAAACATTTTTGTTTGAATATTGTGATTTTCAATAAAGATCACCAAAAGAATCATAGAAATAATTCACAAAGTTTTAGCTTTCTGCTGATTTAGAGGTTAAGAAAGATATAATGGAAGTCAAGCTAAAAGTAACAACAGAAAAATATGTACTTAATTTTATTCAGCAGGTTAGCAATTTCTCACTGACATCTTGAAAGAGTTTCTTACAGCTGGATTTTTTTTAAATATCAGGAAAAATATCAAATAAAATATCAATATAAAATTGCTACTTTAAATTTTTTATATCCTCAAACTGAATTATTTAGCATTAGAATTCACCATGGGTTTTAACTAGAAAGTTGTCATATTTAACTGTTTCCTTATCACTTTGTACCTTCAGGATTAGGATAAAATATGTTATTTTAAAAACATTTTTATTTTATATTGAAGTATAATTGATTTACAATCCATAATATATATATATATATTTAAAACCTTATACAACTTAATAGAAAAGAAAACAAACAACCCAGTTACAAAATGGATAGAGGCTCCAAACAGACATTTCTCTGCAAAAATACACTGTGTTTAGATGAAAGATTCATGAAAGTTCTAATTACTTTTATCTTTTAAAAATATAATTCTCAATTTACTCTCGAGTAATTAAGTCTTATCAATACGACCCTGTACTTGATTTTTTGTACACACTGTATCTTTTTTCTTTTCTTTTTTTGGTTGATGGATAGGTTTCCTTCCCATGATTATATCTCTTATTTTCAGTAGTGTAAAAATTTTTTCAATGCAAAAATTTTCATGGGACTTTTTTTTTTTTTTGGTTGCAACTCAGAGTTTTACTTGGTAAACAAACGATAGTACACCCTCAAGGCTTGAGAGCGGGCCAACCCTGAAGAAGAGGCCTATACAGGTCTTTTGCCCACTTTTTAATTACATTGTTTTTTATATTTATTTCTATGAACTGTTTACATATTTTGGATATTAATCCCTTATTGGTTATGCTATTTGCATATATTTTCTCCTATTCAGTATGTTGTCTTTTTGTTTTGTCAAAAGGTTTCCTTTACTCTGCAAAATCTTTTAGGTTAAATTAGGTCCCTTTTTTTTTAATTTTTAAAAATTAATTTATTTATTTTAATTGGAGGTTAATTACTTCACAATATTGCAGTGGTTTTGCCATACACTGACATGAATCAGCCACGGGTGTACATGTGTCCACATACCTGAACCCCCTCCCACCTCCCTCCCCATCCCATCCCTCAGGGTTGTTCCAGTGCACTGGCTTTGAGTGCCCTGTTTCATGCATTGAACTTGGACTGGTGATCTATTTCACATATGATAATATACATGTTTAATGCTATTCTCTCAAATCATCCCACCTGGCCTTCTCCCACAGAGTCCAAAAGTCTGTTCTTTACATCTGTGTCTCTTTTGCTGTCTCACATATAGGGTCATCATTACCATCTTTCTAAATTCCATATATATGCGTTAGTATACTGCATTGGTGTTTTCCTTTCTGACTTACTTCACACTGTATAATAGGCCCCAGTTTCATCCACCTCATTAGAACTGATTCAAATGCATTCTTTTTAATAGCTGAGTAATATTCCATTGTGTAAATGTACCACAGCTTTCTTATCCATTCGTCTTCCAACGGACATCTAGGTTGCTTCCATGTGCTAGTTATTGTAAACTGCTGCAATGAACATTGGGGTACACATGTCTCTCATGGGACTTTGAAGCCTTTGGCAAGGTCTTTGAAAATCAGGGGAAAGAGGATTTCTTTGTTGTCACAGAAGACTGGGGATGAAGGGGGTACCTCATCATTCACAGCAGCTTTTCTTTTCCCCTGCTCTGAGACCTGGGTTCTATCCCTGGGTTGTGAAGATCCCCTGGAGGAGGGCATGGCAACCCACTCCAGAATTCTTCCCTGGAGAATCTTGTAGACAGAGGAGCCTGGTGGGCTACAGTCCATGGGGTCGCAAAGAGTCAGACATGACTGAGTGACTAAGCACAGCACAGCATCACCATCCACCTCACAATTTAGACAGGCAAAGTCTGCCACTCCAGAAGCAAGTGATGAAGAAGTAACACACTGCAAGTGTACAAGTGGTCGATTTTCTGTAACTCCATATCCTCAAAGTTCCTTACTGATCAACTATCCCTTTCAGTTTTCTCAAAGCACAACTTTCGGCAAAACTATACCCAGTGTGAAAAGTGAAAGTGTTAGTGGCTCAGTCACGTCTGACTCTTTGCAATCCCAGGACTATAGCGTACCAGTCTCCTTGGTCCATGGAATTCTCCAGGCAAGAATACTGGAGTGGGTAGTCATTCTCTTCTCCAGAGGATCTTTCCGACCCAGAGATCGAACCCAGGTCTCCTGCATTGCAGGCAGATTCTTTATTGTTTGAGACAACAGGGAAGCCACACCCAGTGTAGTTAAACTTAAAGTACTTTTTAAAAGGTATATTTCAAAACATTAAATCCCATTACCCTATCACACAAATAATCAGTACTTGAATAAAGAGGTATAAACAAATTTTTGATATGCTGTTAAAATCAAATTTATGTGACTTTTGTAGGATACTGTCTCAAAGAATGGCAGGAAAAGCTATGACATCACTGTTCTCCAAATCTTTATGGACAACTTAAAAGAAAATCTTTTAGAGATTTTCATCTTCCATGAATATCATTCCCAAAGAACACAATGTACCTTGTTAAAAGAAAACTTATAATTTAAAAATATATATATAAATATAGGCTTTAAATGTCTCAGATTATCCTTAAGGATGGGTTAACATTATATTTTCTCAGCAAATTTCATACCAAAAGCCAAATTCAATTTCCATGAATTACAAAACTGTCCTGAAATTCAAGTGGCTTATATTTTGATATTAATATCTTTCTGCCATCCACCCCTGTTTTGGTGAACTCATATAAAAATTATCTAAATGCTACAAAACTTCAAACATTCTAAACAAATAAAATCTGTATATATGTCTGCATGTGTATCCATCCATACCACATAAAATACACAAAAATCAAAACTGTATACTTTAGAAATATTTAAAGTTGTGTCACATGTATAATATAATTAAAATCACATCCAAATAATCAGAGGCTAAATTTCCTTTTTGCATACAATTTGCTGATATGGAAGAAAAAAAATCTAATGGTAACACACTGTCCCCTAGTGGAAATGAAAATAAATGCCTGGTGTTTGTAAATTTCCCAAACTATAGGGGAAAAAGCAGTCATTTACTGAGAGACTGAGAACAAAAAAAACAGTTCTCTCCAAATGAAAAGTATTTGCCTCTTGCTCTTCTGAGTGAAACAAATGTCTTCTGAAAAAAACTAGTGAAAACGTACTTGAGTTTACTTATGAACACAGTCAGTCCATAGCACTTCTCATCTCCTTTATTCTTCATGCCTGGCACAAAGTTTTGCACATAGCGAAGGTGCTCAGTAAGTATTTGTGAAATTGGATAATTAAGAAAAAAGAGAGAACTGGTTAAGAACACCCTATGGGGGCAGCAGTGTTACTCTGCTGAATAAGAACAGAGAATAAAGATTAATACAGACCCAAAGTATGCAGAGCTCAGAGCCAGAACACAGTGAGGTAAAACATGGGCAGCCAAAAGCACCAGACGTCTGGCTCGAGGAACAAGCAGTTCATTATTGTGTCAATTATTTCTAGATCTGGGACTTGTCACACTGTCATACTGTACTTTGTTACAACATCATTCACAATATCAATTCTCCAACCTAATAAAGCTGAAAAAACTGTCCCATACACAATGTCACTTTTAATTAGCAAAAATATTTTGATCGTGTACAACTTACCCAACAGTTACCATGTCCTGCTAGTTTTTTTTGTGACATCCCTCACCTACTCCAACCACTCTAAGTCTAGTCTTTACCATTTTGTAACTAGATCCCACTAGAGTATACTAGCTGCCTACTTCTTTCTGCTCTTGGCTACTGCACTAACCTTACTGCTGCTGCTGCTGCTGTTAAGTCACTTCAGTCGTGTCCAACTCTGTGCGACCCCATAGACGGCAGCCCACTAGGCTCCACCATCCCTGGGATTCTTCAGGCAAGAACACTGGAGTGGGCTGCCACTGCCTTCTCCAATGCATGAAAATGAAAAGTGAAAGTGAAGTCGCTCAGTCATAACTGACTCTTAGGGACCCCATGGACTGCAGCCCACCAGGCTCCTCCGCCCATGGGATTTTCCAGGCAAGAGTATCCAGAACAATCATTTTCATGGTATTACTTTAACTCATTACTTTCAGCACAAAATTCACCTTAGAATTCATGATTATTCCCAATCAATCCTCCTGAACATAGTTTCCCTCCTTTACTATATAGAATCGGCTTCTGTGGCCTTACTGATATAATCACTGTTTTCTCCAGTAAAACTGTATCCCAATAATTGTCTTTCTAATTCAAATGAATTTTCTAAGACCTGGCTGTGATGACTTCCTCTTATGAAATGATCTATTTTATTGTACATCAGTAATTGGCATTATCACAGTTTGCCTTACACTCTCTTACAAATATTTTGTCAAGTTTGTGTATGTATAGATTCATTTTTCTTAATTAAACTGTAGAAAGTAAAAGGCAACTCTCCCAAATTAAATTCTAAAATCAAAGTACTATGCCTAGAGTAGGTACTCAGGAAACGAACTAGATGAATTTGCTAATTAATTCTATAAAGATCTGGCTTTATATAAAACTGTTAAGATATCTTTGAAGCATCAAAATTTTTAGATAAAGATACATCATTATAGAAATAACCTCCTGAAAATAAAAATAAGAAAACAAACCTTGTATCTATACTTGAAAACTGGGACGATGTCAAAAACAAGAAATTTATGCTACATGATTTCTCTCCTATGAAAAAAAAAAAAAGCCTGGTCTCAGAGATAAGATAAGGCACAATAATAAATTTACACTAATATACCCAACTCAGGAGGATAAAATAGACAATGATGTAGGTATTCTCTTACTTGAGGTGCTTGCATAAGCAAAAAACTGTAAACAAGGTGTTGGTAAGCAATCGGTACTATTTCCACAATGGGTGAGAAATGATAGGATGGACAAAAAGATTATTCAGAAGGCTATCTTTCTCAATGGATGGCTCAGGTGTTAGTAGAAAAATATACTGATAATTTCTCTTAGAACATAAAGCCTGGGTAAAATTTTTCCATAAACTTTAGATTCAAAATTTTAACTACAAACTTAAATCAAGCAACAATAACTAAAATAGCCCAATTCAAACATAACTTCTTGATAGGAACATGTGAGTGGGCAGAGAGAATTATTGTTGAAATAGTTCTGAGCAATTAAAAAAGAAAAAAAAATCTAGTTCATGGCCATTAGACTTAAATATTGGTTTAATGTGTGAGTAGTTAGTATCCAAAATTTTACTCGCAAAGTTCCACAGAAAAGTATTTACCTTTGTATTAAAAACTATATTTCCTCATAAGAATGAGACTCCTTTCAATGACTATATTTCCCTGATATTAAGCTAAAAGTTATATATTAAGATATGAATGGATAGATGTTTTTTTCACTAAACAGAATATGTAGTTGGGCAGGTTAGACAAACACATAAACACATATATGTACTCAAAATAGTAAGCTATGAAGAAAACAACAGACCAGTTTAGTTTCAAATTGAATCCAGCATAAGGATTTCCGGGCACAAAATATTTTAAAACTATGCAAAAAAATTTCCAAATAAACAAAAACTGTTCTATCCTGATCAGAATGCTGCCAATTTTTATCAGCCTTGACTAGCAGACAACTAGCCTGACAAAGCTCTCTCCTATAATGAAGAGCAGAGGTCTTTTGAATGGAGAACAACACATGGTAGAATATTATCCATAGAGCTTCTTCTATATAAGAAGGTAGATAAAAATCAGCAGATATGTGAAACAATTTCTAGGTGGAAAGAACTTTTTGAAATCATTAGAATAAACTACCTTTCTCTGAAATGATGCAGCAAAGTAAAAACAAGAAGATTCAAGAAGATGCTTCAAACACAGAGGTAAGAACAAAGAAGGAATAATTTTATGTCACTCAAGATTTCTTACAGATATTAAATAAATGTATTGGAATTAAATGTCTTATTGGAAGTGGCATACAATCTTTTCTATATAAATTTAACTTAGCTAAATGGAATACAGATTTGAAGATCTATAGGGCTCAGAAGAATAAAAGATTAAAAATAATGAGAAGAGAGTCAAGACACCAATTAAAGAACTAAATTACATATATTACTAGGAATCCCGGCTAACTGTAAGAACACAAAAGGAGACACTGTGGGATATACAGGACTCTGAAAGCATACCTAATAATTGTGCTTTTTTTTTTAAGAGTATTTTAAAACTTATACAGTAATGAAATAAATGAGTAAAAAAATGAGACTCCTTTCAGTGACTGTAATTCAAGGAGCTCCCTGAGATTAGCTATAAGTTATACATTAAGATATGAATAGATAGATGCTTTTTTCACTAAATATGTAGTTCAGCAAGCTAAACAAACAAACACATATATGCACTCAAAATAATAAGTTATGAAGAAAATAACAGACCAGTTTAGTTTCAAAATGAATCCAGCATTAGAATTTCCAATCACAAAATATTTTAAAACTATATTAAAAAATTCAACATAACCAAGTATGGAATCACAAAAATAAGCAAAGGCCCTCAAAGAAGAGCAGGCTTGAAGAATAAGAAATAGAATTTTACAAATAAAAATGTTACAATTTAAACAAAATGTCTCAAAAGATGGATCAAACATACTAGACTCACCTAAAAAGAGAATTACTGAAAGTGAAGACGGCATTGAAGAAATTAATCAAAATTCCCATCAGAACACATAAAGAGAAGCTAAGAGATTTGGCAGACATGATAGCAACGTTTAATACATAGTTAATCGGGGAGTGAGGAGAGAGACAATGAGGATAAATAATAAATAAGTTATGGCTAAAAATTTGTCCAGAATTTATAGAATATAGGAACTCATTCATAAAGGAAACCCAGTGAATTCCAAAGTGGGTAAAAAGGAAATTCAACAAGTAGACAAATTTCAGGGAAACCATGGAACACTAAACATAAAGACATGATCCTAAAGCAGCTAGAAAGAACAACCAACAGAGAACTAACAGTTACATGGACAACAGTTTTTCTCACAGCAATAATAGTAGCAAAAACACGACTATTTGCAAACTGCTAAAAATAAAAAAAAAGTCACCAAAAAACAAAAATTCCTTCCAAAAATACCTATCAACCTAGGATACTTATACATAATACCCCACCATCAGTATTTATCAAATGAAAACAGAAGATGGACTCCCTCAGATAAACATAAAATTTTATTCCTAAAAATACTCTGGCACTTAAGGCTGTACCTCAAGTAGGGAAAAAAACAATTTCAGAAAGAAAATCTAATAGGTTAGAAGGTATGGAAAACAAAGAAATAGTTCTAAAGTAAGTACATAAATCGAAAAGGAGAAGTGTCTCAGGAAAGAAAAGTAACATTTAAATGTGGAAAGTATTTAAAAGAACAAAATAAAAGCACTGAATAAGAGCACTAGCACAGGGACTCCCCTGATGGTCCAGTGGCTGAGGACTCCACATTCCCAATGCAGGGGCCTGGGTTCAGAACCATGATCTGGGAACGAGATCCCACATGCCACGACTAAGACCCAGAGATGCCAAATAAATTTGTAAAAACAGAACCCTAGCATAAAAGGTGGGAGGCAAGTGATTAAACAAAATCTTCTAAGATCCCTGAAAGTTTTGGCAGATTAAAATATTAACTTAAGATTTTCACATAAATAAGCAAAATAAAATTTCAAAAAATCTATGAAATAGTCCATGAACAATAGAACATGAAACTTAAAATTAGTAGCGGGGAAATGGAATAAAAGACTCTATGGGTTTTCAGGGATCTAAAGCCAATGGTGACTCTCTCAATATTTTCTCCAAAAACAATAATTAACAATGAAAACGTTAAAACACAAACACAAAACACTTTCAGTGTCGAAGGGAAAGAATTTCCAAACTTCAAAATAATTGGAAGTTAAAAGATAAAAACAGAAAACCACCAAATTTCAGTGAATAATTTCTCATGTGCCTCTGCCCTGTCTCAGCCTTCATGGCAGTTAAAGGCAGTCTGACAAAAACTTGAAGGAAGTGGAAAGCTACTGCTGCTGCTGCTGCTAAGACGCTTCAGTCGTGTCCGACTCTGTGCGACCCCACGGACGGCAGCCCACCAGGCTCCCCCATCCCTGGGATTCTCCAGGCAAGAACACTGGAGTGGGTTGCCATTTCCTTCTCCAATGCAGGAAAGTGGAAAGTCAAAGTGAAGTTGCTCAGTCGTGTCCGACTCTTAGTGACTATGACCATCTAAAACCATCAACAGAGAGAATAACTCTGCTTTAAGTGTAAAAACAATTTTTTTTAAAGTATGTAAAAATAGTGAAAAAAAAACAAAAGTTAAAAATAGAAAAAAAGTGCACCCCTATAAACAGCATGACCATGAGAAATGACTATGCTTGAATGGAAGTGACAGTCCTCTCCTGGAAGAGAAAATTACAAAAAGGAAAAGAGAAGTAATATAAAGTAGTTGAGAAGTAAGGGGAAAATTTAGAATACATAAATACAGAAGATTCCCTCAACATTAAATAAGAAAAATTAACTAAAGAATCTGGGTTTTGCTACATTGACAGGGAAAGCAGTAGTAAGTCAGTTGTCTTTAAGCAACCTAGATGTCCATCTGCAGATGAATGGATAAGAAAGCTTTGGTACATATACACAATGGAGTATTTTTCAGCCATCAAAAAGAATGCATTTGAGTCAGTTCTAATGAAGTGGATGAAATAGGAGCCTATTATACAGAGTGAAGTCAGCCTGAAAGAAAAACATCAATACAGCATACTAACGCATATATATGGAATTTAGAAAGATGGTAACCTTAACCCTGTATACGAGACAGCAAAAGAGACATAGGTGTATAGAACAGTCTTTGGGACTCTGTGGGAGAGGGTGAAGGTGGGATGATTTGAGAGAATGGCATTGTAGCACGTATATTCAGTTCAGTTCAGTCCAGTTCAGTCGCTCAATCGTGTCCGACTCTTTGCGACCCCATGAATCAGCACGCCAGGCCTCCCTGTCCATCACCAACTCTCCAGAGTTCACTCAAACTCATGTCCATCGAGTCGGTGATGCCATCCAGCCATCTCATTCTCTGTCGTCCCTGTCTCCTCCCACCCACAATCCCTCCCAGCATCAGACTCTTTTCCAGTGAGTCAACTCGTCGCATGAGGTGGCCAAAGTATTGCAGTTTCAGCTTTAGCATCAGTCCTTCCAATGAACACCCAGGATTGATCTCCTCTAGAATGGACTGGTTGGATCTCCTTGCAGTCCAAGGGACTCTCAAGAGTCTTCTCCAACACCACGGTTCAAAAGCATCAATTCTTCGGTGCTCAGCTTTCTTCAGAGTCCAACTCTCACATTCATACATGACCACGGGAAAAATCATAGCCTTGACTAGACGGACCTTGGTTGGCAAAGTAATGTCTCTGCTTTTTAATATGCTCTCTAGGTTGGTCATAACCTTCCTTCCAAGGAGCAAGCGTCTTTTAATTTCATGGCTGCATTCAGCATCTGCAGTGATTTTGGAGCCCAAAAAAACAAAGTCTGACACTGTTTCCCCATCTATTTCCCATGGAGTGATGGGACCAGATGCCATGATCTTTGTTTTCTGAATGTTGAGCTTCAAGCCAACCTTTTCACTCTCCTCTTTCACTTTCATCAAGAGGCTTTTGAGTTCTTCTTCACTTTCTACCATAAGGGTGGTGTCATCTGCATATCTAAGGTTATTGATATTTCTCCCAGCAATCTTGATTCCAGCTTGTGCTTCTTCCAGCCTGGCATTCCTCATGATGTACTATGCATATAAGTTAAATAAGCAGGGTGACAACATACAACCTTGACGTACTCCTTTTCCTATTTGGAACCAGTCTGTTGTTCCTTGTCCAGTTCTAACTGTTGCTTCCTGACCTGCATACAGGTTTCTCAAGAGGCAGGTCAGGTGGTCTGGGATTCCCATCTCTTTCAGAATTTTCCACAGTTTATTGTGATCCACACAGTCAAAGGCTTTGGCATAGTCAATGAAGCAGAAATAGATGTTTTACTGGAACTCTCTTGCTTTCTCCATGATCCAGCGGATGTTGGCAATTTGATCTCTGCTTCCTCTGCCTTTTCTAAAACCTGCTTGAACATCTGGAAGTTCAAGGTTCACATACTGCTGAAGCCTTGCTTGGAGAATTTTGAGCATGACTTTACTAGCGTGTGAGATGAGTGCAATTGTGCGGTAGTTTGAGCATTCTTTGGCATTGCCTTTCTTTGGGATTGGAATGAAGACTGACCTTTTCCAGTCCTGTGGCCACTGCTGCATGTATATTATCATATGTGAAATGAATCACCAGTCCAGGTTCGACGCATGATACAGGATGCTTGGGGCTGGTGCACGGGGATGACCTGGAGGGAGCATATGGGGAAGAGGGAGGTGGGAGGAGGGTTCAAGAGGGGGAACACATATATACCTGGGGCAGATTCGTGTCAATGTATGACAAAACCAACCAATATATTAATGTAAAGTAATTTGCCTCCAATTGAAAAAATAAACTAGCCAAATTCACAACAGAAGAACAAGAGTGAACTGAATACTTCTACACAGAGTTATTACACAAAAGAAAGAAATTAATATCCAGCCACCTAAATTAGTGAACCACCCTATATGCTAAAAAACAAAAAAATAAATGAGGCAAAAGACTGTAAGGTAACACTCCAAACTGAATAGAAATGTTTCCTGGTATCAATCAGGATTAATACAGGAGTAATTCAGGATGAATTATTAATAACATCAAATGAAGTAAAATATTTTATAAATAAATAATAAAACTGAAGACGATGAAAGTGAAAATAACTGACCCAATTATCTTTGGAGAATACTATTTTCATTCTACATTTTAAGAAAAAGAACTACATATAGCTATTGTACTCTAATTAGTAAATTTGTTTTACCAGAGATATGTGCTAGCAATTCTGAAATCGCACTTATGTGTATTCCAAGAAAGAACAAAGTAGCAAATATACTGCTGATAATAAAAGCTAGATTCCTCACCCTTGAAGAAAAGGGTAACATGAAAGGGAGAGGCTAGAAAGATCCCAAGCTATTGGACTGGAAACAGATGTCAGTGTGAACTCATGGTTTAGTTTAGATAAAGTATACATTACATACAAACGTATGTATATAAATATAGAAATAAGTGTATAAAAATACATACACTTCCTAGCAATCCCTACTCAAAGGGTTTACAAATAATGATGCTCCAGGAGCAATAAGCACCCTTAGTGCCCAGATCTTGGTTTCTAAATACTATTATCTAATAAAAGAAATTTGCATTTCTTTAAGAAATTGCTGATTCCAAGGCTGGGAGAGGAAAAAAGAAAATCTTAAAACATCTTTTGGTGCTAAAGAGTAAGGGATGCTCAAAATCTGATGAGGACAATAAGTAACATGAAAATCCTCCTAATGACCAAATTTGGCAAAAATGAAGCAACAAAATAATAAAGGTATTCACAAAAATTCATAAAATAAAACTAATACTCATGAACTGACAGGGAGAGAGAGAGATGAAAGAAGAGAGGAAGATAGAAACTCTTCCTTATTGTAGACTTTCAATTATTAAACTTGAAAAGAATGATGGAAATAAAATAACAACATTTTGACAAGCATCACCATATAATTGTTTCTAGCAAGAATCATTAATGTGCACTATAATTAGCTTCTCAGTTCAATTCCGTTCAGTCACGTCTGACTCTTTGTGACCTCATGAATCACAGCACGCCAGGCCTCCCTGTCCATCACCAACTCCTGGAGTTCATTCAAACTCATGTCCATCGAGTTGGTGATGCCATCCAGCCATCTCATTCTAAAACTATGATAAAAATTGGGATATTTACATAGTGTCATGGTATCTTCCCACAGCATACTTATTAATCAGAAAGGGAAAAATGATAAATTTTCAGTGGGAAAACCTGGCAACTACTATTTTAACCATGTGATCACAAATAACATCAACAGTGCATGTATGCTAAGTCGTGTCCAACTTCAGTTGTGTCACTTCAGTTGTGTCCAACTCTTTGTGACCCTGTGGACTGTTGCCTGCCAAGTTCCACTGTCCATGGGATTCTCCAGGCAAGAATACTGGAGTGGGTTGCCATGCCCTCCCTCCAGGGGATCTTCACAACCCAGGGGCTGAACCTGCATCTCAAGATCTTCTGCATTGCAGGTAGGTTCTTCACCACTAGTGCCACATGGGAAAGCCCATCATTATCAATAGTAAGACACATAGGTATTATTTGACCCTGATATGATGCACTGAAAAGAATAAACCCTACTCCTATTCTTGCCAAAAATGCATAGCTTGAATTTATTCATGAGAAAACATAACACAAACTTAAATTGAGAGGCATTAAACCATATAACAGGCTAGTGTTTGTCAAAAATGCAAGGTCATGAAAGACAAAAACTGATGTGTCCCAAATTAAAGGAGACTAAAAAGAAGTGAGAACAAAATGCAACATGTGTTCCAGGATTGAAACATGAACCAGAAGATGAATAATAGGAAAAATGGACAAAATTTAATAATACTTATAGATTAAAGAATAGTATTATCAATATTAATTTTCTGATTTTGACATTGCAGTGACATGAGATATTAATATTAGATACTCTGGGTCAAGGGTTTACAGAAATTCTTGTACTATTTTTGAAACCTTTTCTAAGCCTGAAATTATTTCAAGAATTTCAAGATAAAAAACTATTAACGATAGAGAAAAACTAATGAAAGGCAAAAATCTTAAACAGTTAAGAAATATATGAAAAAAAGTAGACTAGACAGAGGGCAAAAATAAGAGTAAGCACTCAAAATATTTTTCTAACTTTAATAATTATAAATGACTAAGCCCATATGTAAAAACACAGATTGTCAGGTTTAATGAAAAACAGCTAAACACAGCCACATGCCCTTTATAACAGTCCTATATGAAACATAAGGAGGGTCAAGTGACTGAAAAGATAAATGAGAGCCGCACTGACCAAAAAAAAGCTTGGGTCACTGTATTCAATATACTCACTATAAAAAAAAAAAAATAGACTTTAAGACAAAAAGCAGTAGTACAGATAGAGGGCTACTACAAAACTTATACAAAGTTTCCTTCACCAGAAGCAGGTTTTGGGTATTGGGGGAAATTGCAAACTCCATTTTGGATAAATCTGAGATTTGAGGGAGAAATCCAAGGCAAAATACCAAAGAGGCAGTTGACAGTATGGGTGGTGTTTTACTGGTTTAGTCACTAAGTCGTGTCCGATTCTTGCGACCAAATGGACTGTAGCCTGCCAGACGCCTTTGTCCATGGAATTCTCCAGGCAAGAACACTCAAGTGCGTTGCCACTTCCTTCTCCAGGGAGTCTTCCCGATCCAGGAATCAAACCCAGATCTCCTGCACTGCAGGCAGATTCTTTACCAGCTGAGCTACGAGGTAAGCTGAGAGTATAGGACACAGAAATTAAGTCATTTTCAAATGGATGGTATGTAAAACCACACCGGTGGGTGAGAATTTGGAGGGTCACACAGGACTGTGTGGTATTTAGGGGTCTATGAGAAGTAAAGGAGCTGGCAAGGAGTCTGAGAAGGAGCAGACATACTCTGTAGGAAGAAATCAGGGGTGTGATATTCATGGAACCCGAAATAAAAGACTTATAAGCAAGAAAATGGTACCTAGCTGTCCCTCAATATTTACAGATTGTTACAGAGAAAATTACTCAGTTAAACAGAGAGAATGACAGAGCATTGTTTTAAATAGATCATAAAGCAAAACAATACTTTTTAATAATTATTTTGCAAAGATAAGGTTTTTTTTCCAAAAATATGTAAAGTGAGTTAAGTCGCTCAGTCATGTCTGACTCTTTGCAACCCCATGGACTGTGTAGCCTACCAGCCTCCTCCGACCATGAGATTTTCCAGGCAAGAATACTGGAGTGGGTTGCCATTTCCTTCTCCAGGGGATCTTCCTGACCCAAGGATCGAACCCCGGTCTCCCGCATTCCAGGCAGACGCTTTACCATCTGAGCCACCAGGGAAGCCCCAAAATATGTAAAGTACATTACAAAACACTGGAATGTAAAGAGGGATGAAAGTCATATTGAATTTCTCATTGTACAGACAGTCAAGCCAATATATATTAAATCATCACTGATTTTAAATTGACAGGAAAGGACAAAAGTAAATATGCACATAAAACTCAAAAAACAATCAGCAGTAGTACGAAACAGGATACTACCTTATAAAACCACCAGGGAAAAAGGGTAAAGAAAACATAACACATCCTATGGGGCAAATTCCATTAACTAGAAACTTAAAACCAAGAGAACCTGAGTAACTTTTCCAAAGTCACACAGACAATAACTAAAAAATACAGACTTGAAATCAGGATTAGAATGTATTAGAGTCCAAGCACTTAACAGATTCAGGGATAATCTTATCCAAGAAAACAAGCTTCTAAATGACCGAAGTTTTGACCCATTAATTTTTATGCTCAGTTTAATATCAAATTAAAAAGATAATCCCTTTTGAAATTTTTATATGACTCAGCAGCAATAAGCTGGCTGTGTGGTCTAATACACAGCATGGTGCGTATGCCCTGCCCCTCAGATAGTAAAATGAGTAAATAAATAAAAAACAACCAAATTAATTTATGTTTTATGATGTGAATATAAACTGAGGAGAGAATTAGCTCTCTTGGGTCAATAATAATAAAAAGTCTAACTTGAAAATTGGGATACTGATTCCAGACTTGGTAACATTCAAACAAAAGGTAGAAGCCAGTATTGTTCAGTGAATACAGATGGAGGTATAAAGGAAGTTCTGTAAAACAGATGTAGGGGACATAACACAAATATTTACTGAGTCAAATGTCACTTTCTCTTATAGTTTATGTTGTCACACATATACACATGGCAAAGGTTAGCAGGAAGCCTTGTCCATTTCAGGAACTGTCGTGCCATAAAATGATAAGCCATAGGGAACAACATATACCAGAGTCAAGTTGCTAGAGCAAAGGCAAAAATAAAAATTGAAACCAAAACATACATTGATTTGACTGTCATGCTTGGTTGGTTTTGGCATGATCCCTGGCAGGATCTGTTTTTTATTGAGACATGACAAACGTTTGCTTGCTCTGCCGACATGTTTTCAGTGAGGTGTAGAGCATAGGAAAGGCTAGGCAACATTTTAATTATTTCTCCAGCATAATAATAAACTGAAAAAGATCTGGGGAGAACACAAATAAGCAGCGCATTTAAAAATCTCCTGTGGCACCCTGGAAACCTCACAAAGGAAGCACTGACATATTTTCCATTCACCCAGCCTAAGGCATAAATCTCCAGTTTCCTGGATGTACTAATTTCATAAAGAATAATTTAAGTGTTATATAGAACACACACAATCAAAAGGAAAAGAAAATCTACAAAACCTTTCTTCCTTTTAATTGTTTATTCATTCTGATTGGGATTGGAAGACCTTTAAAAGACAAATAAGTGCCTGACAGCTATAAATAATTAAAATACTAGCAGAGAGGAATAACAGTTGGAGGGGAGAAAATGTCTGTCTGGCTTATACACACGTTCAATGAGAAAAGCAAGAGACACTGTTGTGTAGTGAACACTAAATCATGAAAGTAAAAATGATTGATAATCATGATAGGAATACATTAAAAGACATTTAAAAGTAAACTCGAGTTCAATGACAGGAAGTTCTTACAAGTCATTATGTACATCATTCTTATAAGAAATACAGCCCTCTCGCAGAATGAAATACTTATTTCTGTGACTTGAAAAATGAAAGGAAAACATGCACTAAAAAATCTAGCCTGCTTAGGTTTGTTTTGTTTGGATTCATGCATTTTACTCAGAAATAAGTTCTCATCAATGCAGGCCAAAGACAAAATAAAAATAAGAACAGAGAGATAACCTAAGACTGCTGCTTACGATGGTATTCTGGATATTGTATTTCTCAGTTTTAAAAGTAAGTCTTCAGGAAAGGAGAGCTTGCAAAGGTTTTTCTAATTATTAGGGAAGAAGCCTTGTTCATCATGTTTGTGATCTTGATATTTAATACTGATGGGACATCCTGATTTACAATCATTATGTTCATTCTGAGGTAACAATTTCTAGTATATTCCTTTATAGCATGTTATCGTTTTGCTTTTAACTTGTAATGTGCTGTTTCAGTTCAGCTCAGTTCAGTCGCTCAGTCATTTCTGACTCTTTGCGACCCCATGGACTGCAGCATGCCAGGCTTCCCTGTCCATCACTAACTCCCGGAGCTTGCTCAAACTCATATCCATCGAGTTGGTGATGTTTAGAAGGGATTAAGTGGATATTTTATGAAAGAAACAAAACAGATTTGTTTAATCAAAGAGTAAAAAAAATCCCTTGATTTTGACTAGGTACATTGCAATTCTTCTCATTTAAAATATTTAATCATTAAAAAGACTGAAATATAGTTAATGTACAATGTTGTGCTAGTTTCCGGTGTACAGCAAAATGATTAGTTATACATATATATGTGTATATATATATATTTTTTTTCAGATTCTTTTCCATTATAGACTACTACAAGATATTGAATATATCTTACAGTATATTCAATAATACCTTGAATATATCCTCTCTGCCTTGTAAGTAGGTCCTTGCTATTCATCTATTTTATATATAGTACTATGTGTATGTTAATCCTCCCCCAATAGTGTAGAGTTTTCAATATCTCATAACATTAGTCTGTTTGCTTGTAATAGGTTCATTAATCTAAAAAAAGAGATTTATGGGAAGATTATATATAGATTAATGCTATATTTTAATATGCTTGACATTTAAACACTCTAAGAAATGACAGTAAGCTTCTCAGTACTTATTTGTCCACCCTTCTAAGCAAAATAATTAATGGCCATTTCTTGCTATTTGGTATCTTGCTAATTCCTAGGGTGTATAAAATACCAACAAATCAAGTTATAGAAGAGGAATATTGAATACACATGAGCTATATTTGAGTTGATTCAAATTTCAGATAAGTCCAAAGGCAAACTATGTTAGACTCATAAGGACCGACTTTTTCGTAGAGAAATAAGACAGAATCCTCAGTAACTAGAGCTCTGTCCAGAAACATTCACTTTCACATCAACCACAAGAAGCAAGAATATGTTTTAAAAATAACTGTTTTATAGGTCTTAGTAGAGGAAGGCCCAACATGCAGGGCCATAGGCACCACATGATGACAATGATGAATTCTAAAATATGGACTGTATGCCAAGCTGTATGATGCTTAAGAGGTATGGGAAGAAATCCCTATCCATATTCAACTACGAAAATCCATGGGGTGGGAATTTTAAAGGAATATAGAATTTGTGGGGTTTTTTTTTAACGACGTACAGCTCTCTCCATTTTAGAAAAACAGCTTGACAAATTGAGGGACAAATATGTAAAGGTTTACTCTGGCACCAAAAATTTGACAATATTTTTACTAAATAAATAAAAACCAAAAAATTGTGAATAAATCTGACTTAAGAAACACTTAAGCACTCTTGTTTAACACATTTCAACAAGAAAACTGCTAATCATCCTTTTCTAAAAGCCACTCAGAAAGTGAATATCTGAAATGGCATTTAAAACACAATCTATTATTTTCATTGTGGGACAGGGAGAGGAAGCCACAAAAGAATAGTAGTTCCAGTTTTTGAAGCTAAATCATGATCTTTTAAAACTGTAAATGAACACAGAATACAGTTTTGTTACTTTAAATATAGTAACTATTAAATTTATTTTTTGCTACTGATAAGACAGTATCAAGAATAGTCATTACCATTTACTCTGGGCCATTGATGTTATGTCAATTCATCTGAAAATAGCTGATCGATTTCATGTAACCCAACAGAATAATTCAGAAGCTCATTAAAAATAAACTTAGTGACTCAACGAAAGTGTAATTACCACAAATTTGAAGATAATTTGAGAAATATAACAGCCAAGGAAGGATGTGATTTCAAGTACAGGATTATGAATAATGAGAAATATCACTGGACTCTAAGGACCATCTTCCCCAACCCTACCCCTCAAAATGGAATTTTGTTGTAAGTTCTAAGTACATTTTAAATGAAATTGACTGATTATTTTTTAATTTCACAAAGTAACTTGTCTAATGGATGATGACTTAATGTAACAGAAGAACAAAGCTTTATTTTATAAGGATTTTTCATTTTAATAAATCATTGAGAAGTCAGATCAAACTGGTAACCTGACAGCACATACCCCCCTCATTTTACATCTCTGCAAAGGTGTACTGGCAGTGGTGGTGGGATTAAGTGCACTCTGCAAGTTCACACATGTACACACAAATACATATGATGATGACACTGGAAAATAAAGAACAATGCTATCAAGAGACTAGAAATTTTGGAGAATTTCTGAGAAATAGGAAAAGATGGAATCAGACTGGAAACCAAAACCAAAGATCCCAGTATGCACAAGATAGGGCTCTGCAAATGACAACGTGGGGTTGATTTCAGCCGTAGATGAATAAATTCCAGGAGCAGAAAAAGATCTTGGGCCAATATTTGGGGATAAGTCTTCATTAACTATATTCCAAGGAGTCGACAGAATGGCCTGTCTCCTCAATCCCCACCTACATTAAAGAACTAGCAATAAAGATGGTTATTCACAGCCTAAAGAGATCATGTGGACACTTGATCCAGAGAAATGACCATGCTGTAGTTGGTAGGAAGTTCTAAAAAGAAAGGGAGTCCTCTATAAGGAAAACAAACTATCAGAAGTAAATGACATTTATACAGGAATAATATGTGGGACTGATGTTAAAGCTGAAACTCCAATGCTTTGGCCACCTCATGTGACAAGTTGACTCACTGGAAAAGACTCTGATGCTGGGAAGGATTGGGGGAGGGAGGAGAAGGGGATGACAGAGAATGAGATGGCTGGATGGCATCACCGACCTGACGGACATGAGTTTGCGTGAACTCCGGGAGTTGGTGATGGACAGGGAGGCCTGGCGTGCTGTGATGCATGGGGTCGCAAAGAGTCAGACACGACTAAGTGACTGAACCGAACTGAACTGAATATGTGGGAACAATACTGTGTTAATTAAAAGTTGTGAAAATATGGATACAATGTTCTCTCATCACAATACACTGGAAAATAGTTTATACTCAGATTTCAAGTTTGTTTTCATCATGTGAGAATCTATTTTGATTTAACATGTTATGAAATTAAACAAAAAGCACAATAGGAATTTTTAATTAGATGTCAAAAGGCACTTACTATCCCTGAGTAAGAAAATAAAAAGGAGGGGGAAAAGTGGAAAGAAGAAACACTGTTTCATTATATTAAGAATTTCTCTTAGAGGAAGCACAGGATAAACTACATCACTACTAAAATGTATCACGGTATCGGGTTTCTTAATCAATATAACAAAAAAAGAAACATGAAGTAATTAAATGTTAGAAAGTAAGAAAATCCATCTTGCCTTTTAAACATAAAAAGTAATCATTTGAAAATATAAAAGATCTGTTAATAGCCTGTAGCAAGTAGCCAGGTACAAGATCAATCCATAAAACAATGTGAGTGTTCCTACATAATAGCAGTAACTAGTAAGAAAATTTAATATTTTAAAGTATTCCACTCTATGAAATTTGATAGCTCCCAAAACACTGACTGGCTCAGCAGGTAAAGAATCTGCCTGCAATGCAGGAGACCTGGGTTCAATCCCTGGGTTGGGAAGATCCCCTGGAGAAGGGAAAGGCTACCCACTCCAATATTCTGGCCTGGAGAATTCCATGGACTGTATAGCCCATGGGGTCGCAAAGAGTCGGACACAACTGAGCAACTTTCACTTCCAAAACACTGACAATAATCAATTGTGAAATGTAATAAAGGAAATAATCACTAATAGAAAAGATGAAAGCACATAAAATGGTCATAATTTACTCTTGAAAACTGCTAGATATAGCACTGACATTTCCAAATTAAAATAGACTAATCAATGACAAAAATTCATAATTGCAACTCAGAATAATTAAATTGACTTTGCATGTGTAGGATGTTCAAAAAGAATAAATAACAAAAATCTGCTAAATGTTAACCATTACTCATCCAGTAGTTTTATAAGTAATGTTATTAATATTTTTAATTTGGATTTATTTATATTGACTGATAAAAACAATCAAGTATCAAGTTAGTTTAAGATTTCAGTTAAAGGGATAATAAATTTATGAAATGTTTGAAGCAATTCTATTCTTCAACTACAACTAAATCCGTTTTGCTACTCTTAGGTGCTATATGGGAAAATAATAATAGGGAACTATTTATTGACTATGCAAAACCCTTTGACTGTGTGGATCACAATAAACTGTCGAAAATTCTGAAAGAGATAGGAATAACAGACTACCTGATCTGCCTCTTAAGAAACCTATATGCAGGTCAGGAAGAAACAAAACTGGACATGGGACAACAGACTGGTTCCAAATAGGAAAAGGAGTACATCAAGGCTGTATATTGTCACCTTGCTTATTTAACTTATATGCAGAGTACATCATGAGAAACGCTGGGCTGGAAGAAGCACAAGCTGGAATCAAGATTGCTGGGAGAAATATCAATAACCTCAGATATGCACATGACACCACCCTTATGGCAGAAAGTGAAGAGGAACTAAAAAGCCTCTTGATGAAAGTGAAAGAGGAGAATGAAAAAGTTGGCTTAAAGCTCAACGTTCAGAAAACTAAGATCATGGCATCTGGTCCCAACACTTCATGGGAAATAGATGGGGAAACAGTGTCAGACTATATTTTGGGGGGCTCCAAAATCACTGCAGATGGTGATTGTAGCCATGAAATTAAAAGACGCTTACTCCTTGGAAGGAAAGTTATGACCAACCTAGATAGCATATTAAAAAGCAGAGACATTACTTTGCCAAACAAGGTCCGTCTAGTCAAGGCTATGGTTTTTCCAGTGGTCATGTATGGATGTGAGAGTTGGACTGTGAAGAAAGCTGAGCACCGAAGAATTGATGCTTTTGAACTGTGGTGTTGGAGAAGACTCTTGAGAGTCCCTTGGACTGCAAGGAGATCCAACCAGTCCATTCGAAAGGAGATCAGTCCTGGGTGTTCATTGGAAGGACTGATGCTAAAGCTGAAACTCCAATACTTTGGCCACCTCATGCAAAGAGTTGAATCATTGGAAAAGACCCTGATGCTGGGAGGGATTAAGGGAAAAAGGAGAAGGGGGTGACAGAGAATGAGATGGCTGGATGGTATCACCGACTCGATGGACAGGAGTTTGAGTGAACTCTGGGAGTTGGTGATGGACAGGGAGGGAGGCCTGGCATGCTGCGATTAATGGGGTCGCAAAGAGTTGGACACGACTGAGCGACTGAAGTGAACTGAACTGAATAGGGAACTATTCTTTTATGTATGTAAAAATTCATCTCAACCTCCCTAAACAATATCAGTGACTAAGGACATCATTTCCTTTTATTTTCCCAAAGTAATATGTAGAATTTTAAGAAAGCAAATCCATGGTTAGGGGAATCAAAAGTGTGTTGAAATGAAAAGTCTGCTAACCTGGGTTAGAGCTAATCTGTGACTTGCACATAGGTGGTAATCAGAAAAAAGTTTTTTCAGTATAAAGAGAAACCAGAAGACAAATAAAGGCAAAGGAATAACTTGGAAAGAATGCCAGATTTAGGCCAGAACATAAAACATGGGAGTTCTTAGTGACAGAAACAAAAAAGTAGACAGACAGTAAAGAAAGGAAGAATTCATACCAGGTTCCAACTTGGAAAGGATAAGGAAAAATTAGAAGCAAATAACATACCACCTTAGTAGGATTCTGTAATGGAAAGAATTAAGAAAAAGCCAAATTTGTTACATTTTCAACAGAGTATTATAGTCATAGAAAAATTGTTAAAGTTTTTATATAAACTAAGTTAATTAATCAAAATCCACACAATTCATCACTATAAAAGCATGAATTTTTAAATTTTTAAATAAATTTGAATAACGATCATAAAGTCATGCTCAGCAGCCAATGAATAAAACTTACTTTAGTCCCATCTTTTTAACAACAAAGTATATTAGAATATAAAGTGTAATTTTTACAGGATGGTTAAGGTTTACCAGTTACTCATCTAAGAACTTTTGAGTATCTTCTCAATATAAAAATCATAACATAAAATCATGTGATGAAATTGTATAAAAATGAATTAATAGTGAATTAATAGACACTATTCTATTTCTTCTGACCCTATTTTTTTTATTTTACAGAACAATCATGAAAAATTGAGTAAAATTGGTAGCTCAAAGATATAAAGCCTTTGTAACAGATGAAGATAACATCTTGTAAGCAACAATCAAATAAATGAACCCACATTTTAACAGTTGAAACTCTATGTTATTTGGCTTCTAATGGGATTTAACTTTTATTCTTCATATTGGTCAGTGTAAGAGTAAGTTATTATGTTTAGAAATATGATTAGTGAAAGAGAAGAAAGGAGAAAGATATAAGGAGAGGAGTGAGCAATTTAAAGGCATCAGAAATAATTATTTTTACTTCATGACTAAATGTATAATGTGCAAATTATTCTCAGGCTTACAGTATAATTATAAACAAGAAACACTAGTAAATTAAAACACTTGTTTTAATTATGGTAGCTAAGCCATAAGAGTGAAAGCATAAAAGACAACGATTCAAAGTTTTAGCAATCCATCTAATTTTAGCAGTTCAGGGTCAATGCATGTTACAGGATACTCGGGGCTGGTGTGCGGGGATGACCCAGAGGGAGGATAAAGGGAGGAGGGAGGTGAGAGGGGGGTTCAGGAGGGGGAACTCATGTACACCTGGGGCAAATTCATGTCAATGTATGGCAAAACCAACCAATATAATATTGTAAAATAAATAAAAAATAAAATAAAATCAGAAAACCCATAAAAGAAAATTAGTACTACCAAGCTCATTATTTTTGGGGTAAACAATCAGATAAGACGGTAAAAAATCAGATGGGAATTCCATGGCTTCCCTAGTGGCTCAGATGGTAAAGAATCTGCCTGCATTGTGGGAGACCCGAGTTTGATCCCTGGGTAGGGAAGGTCCACTGGAGAAGGAAATGGCAACCCACTCCAGTATTCTTGCCTAGAGAATCCCATGGACAGAGGAGCCTGGCAGGCTACAGTCCGTGGGATCACGAAGCATTGGACACGACTGAGGAACTGATGCGTACACAATGACCAGGAAGAGCGCTTCTGTTTGAGCGTTCCAGTCACTCTCAATCTCTGTAGATCAACGTTCCAACTCTCAGGACCCGTTCTTTCCAGGCTGATGACCTAGCTTCATGTAAGATGAAGACCTGGGACAAGAATGTGAATGCAATCAAATAAACACTGAACTTTTAAAAAGTAAGTATTTACATCTACCTCAGATCATCTCAGATTCTACCCATAGCAAGCTTATAACATTCTTCAGAAAATCAGTTACTCTGATCAAATTCTTGACAGACATTATGTGTGATAAAAATATAACAGTGGAGTTACGATAATGTTAAAATATTAGATACCTTATTTTGGTCATTGGAAATAGACAAGCTGTTTTGAAAGGAAAGAGTTAATTATTTTTCATTAATAGTGGATATTGGGATACTTTCCAATCAAGAAAAAACATGAGAGAGAGAGGGAGAGGGGAAAGGGCTCTTTTAAATACAGTTTCCAGACAATCTTTAGTTATGCCTCAGAGACCATTCCAAGCTGTATAGTTAGTTAGGAAATCATGTTCTTACCCAAGATAAAATTGGGTTTCTGAAGGGAGAAGGAGATGGGCACTTAGGAGACTCTGTCCTGCATGTTTTATTTAATCATCACAACAAATTAAGTCAATAAAAAAATTTCATAACTGTAAATTCTTCCTTCTGTTCTACACAGCCCATTACTAAATTGAGGAATGGATTTCCAAAGTGCAAGGGTCAACTTCCTCACAGTGAACCCAGCCCTTACTCTACCAAATTGCAATAACTGGGAAGTTCCCAGGAAACTTTCTTCCTTTTGTATACTGCTGAGGAGTACATTAATTTATGGGACCTAAGGAATAAATCTCTATATCCTACTTTTTAAAAAATCAGGTCGAAATGGGATAACATCAGGAAGGTATTCCTATGAGTTTGAAGTTTAAAGGTGAGGAGGTTCCCAATTTTCAGAATGGAGTATATTCCCTGCTTTTAGTTCTTTTAGATAAACCTAAACAGCATATTGAAAAGCAAAGACATCACTTCGCTGACAAAGGTCCATACAGCCAAAGCTATAGTTTTTCCAGTAGTCTTGTATGAATGTGAGAGTTGGACCATAAGGAAGGCTACGTACTGAAGAACTGATGCTTTCAGACAGTGGTCCTGGAGAAGACTCTTGAGAGTTCCTTGGACTGCAAGATCAAATAAATCAATCCTAAAGGAAATCAACCCTGAATATTCACTGGAAGGACTGATGCTGAAGCTGAAGTTCCAATACTTTGGCTGACTTATTGTAAAAGACCCCGATGTGGGAAAGATTGAAGGCAAAAGGAGAAGAAGGCAGCAGAGGATGAGATGGCTGAACGGCATGGCTGACTCAATGGACCTGAGTGTGAGCAAACTCTGGGAGATAGTGAAGGATGGGGAAGGCTGGTGTGCTGCAGTTCATGAGGTCACAAAGAGCCAGACATGACTTAACAATTAAACAACAACATAGTTCATTTTAGTGAAATTTCAGTGAAAAGCCGTATATATTTACCTATATATTTATTTAGCCCTTATACTCTACAAACCTACCTAGGTAAGGTTCTGTCTTCTGTTTGTTTCTAGTACTACTTTTTATGACATGGCCATTTACAAATTAACTAAATATCTATTGTGTATATACAAAGTGCTACACAGAAAACCAGGAGGTATATAGAAATCTATTAACAGGTAGTTCCTGTTATAAAAAATGTACACTCTCTAAAGATTTTTTTGATGAAATACATATAAAAAATCTAAAGAATAAGACAATAACAATTAATAAGACAATAAGAATAACACCTTAATATTCTTAGATATATAGCTCAAAGTTTGCTTGGAAATAAGCAGAAAATCAAGGAAACTGAAGGGCTTCATTCTGCTCAAGTAAATGAAACTTTGGTTTCATCTGTTTATATAAAAGTCAATTCACTCCATATTAAATAATTTTTGTGAAATGGATTTCAGTGGTAGAAACAACCTTTTTAAACCAAAGATAATAGTAGATAGGAGGAAATAAATGGTTATAAGTAACATACAGATAATGACACATGCTCATTGGACCGACTGTCTCATAAAAGTCAACCAAGCCTTCTAGGACCTGAGCTGGGAGTTTAGAAGTACAGAGAGGACAATTTCCCAGAACCAAAGAAAGGAAAATGCTGTAAAGACCCTGGGGACCTAAAATCCATGCTGTATTCTGTGGAAGACACCATCACAACTAACAAAAGCAAAGGAGACCACATAGCCCAGGGTTGGGATATATCAGCTGTACAAGTTTGAAACCAAGGTCGAAAATTCAAATCATATACTCAAGACAATACCCATGGAAAATTACTCCTCAGGTGATTTATTCAATGAGAGTACTACTTTGAAAAGAATCATCTGGAGCAAGAATGATGAAAGAGGGCTTAGAGCAGCATTTCTTAATCTAAGCATGCTTGTCACTCTAGGCTGAGTAACTGTTATGCGGGTATGATGTCCTGGGCTTTGTCTGATGTTTATCTTTATCAATGGCCTCTACTTACTACATGCCCATAGGACGACATCCTCAGTTGTAACAACTCCACCTGTCTCCAAATATTGCCCAATGTCCCCTGGGAGCAAAATTCCCTCTGGTTGAAAACCATTGGATAAGAGGTAGACAGAGCAATTATCTTTAGATATAAAGTGAGAGGGACCTTGACTCAAATGGTGAAGCCAAGACCTATATGGGTCTTACATACGTAATGTCGAAAACATATACAGAATTCACTTACTGATTCAAGCTTCCAGTTTGTATAATGGAAAAATAATACTCAAAAATGGAAATTAGAGAATTTATATTTTAATGAGGTGAGTGAACGAGTCGAAAGAGAGATATTGGGTACATGATCTCTTCATATGAAACCTAAGTCTACAGAGAATAATTAACTCTAAAAACCTTTTCTGAACTGTTGACAGATAAAAATGAAAATAGAAGTAGATGATATAGAAATGGTCTGAAAATACAGGCAATCCAGTCATTCCTAAACTTGCTTTAGTAAATTATGACTGAATTTCAGCTAGAGCAGACACAAATTTATCCCTTGTCAAAATATCAGAAATGTTCCTAAAATGACGCACAAAATTAAATCTAACCATAAAGTAAAGCTATCATGAGACGTTCCATATTTAAGTGAACACTGTATCAAACTTTTCTGAAAAGTAAAGAAGGATTTTGTAGTTCACTTATATACTGTTTTCAAAGTCTGGATTTTTACATTGTATTTCCCCAATACACTACTAAAAAGAGTAAATAAATTCTACTAGGTGTCCTTGGCCTAGATCTTAAAACCACTTTATTCCAATATACCTTAGCAAAGATGAAGAATTTTCTGCCTTTTGATGATCTTAATTTTATCATTATTGTTAGGTGCTTTCGGAAACGCTCACAACAAAACAGAAAATCTGTAAGTGTATGTTTTCAACAGGCATAATTTCAAATGCATAGCCAGAAGGTTTTAATAAATTAAAACAAGTACAGTGTCAGCAGAAGGTTAATATATACCTCTGTGAAGACCCTTGTTGGACAGGTCCTTGAATACTTCGTGGTTAGGTAAGACTATTATATAAACTATGTATTGAGCTTCATGCCTTGCAATTGCAAGTTGTGTTATTTGTGAAAGCTCTTTCATGCCTTGCAATTGCAAGTTGTGTTATTTATGAAAGCTCTTTCAACTTATTTGGAATTTTGCTTTCTCAACTGGCAGCAATTACATATTCAAAGACCACCAGAAATAATCTTCCATCCCTTTTGGGATTCACAAGCTTGTAATGAACACTTAAGCAACTGTACAGGAACATTATACTTTGATAATAAACAAGGCCAGGGAGAAGAGTTTTTCCATTAGAAAAATTCCTGCTCATAAATAATTCAAAAATAAAAAGAGAAATGATAATTCTACCAACATAGGCAACTTTATCTGAAATCAGAGCCACCCTGCACAGGATTTTGAATTTTGAAAGCAACAGCTCACACAAATTAGTGACTACTTCTTGCCCAGTCAATACATTCATCTAACAAAGCCTCCTCCATATGAGCAACCGCAAACATTTCTGACTTCAGTTGTTAATCTCCCATGAAAAACTATTTCCATACTATTTTTAACGTGTATATGGAAATGATTATCTGTTTATCTCTGAAGCATGAAACTCTTACAGTATTCTTTATAATGTATTTATGTACTATTTTCCTTTTCATGTCCTTGACAGATGGAAGTATTCACATCTTCCTCCCAGAACAAAAGTTGAGAAGCAGGCTGCTTTCTTTTCAATTGGCTCCTTTTTTTCCCCAAATTCTCACGCTACTGAACCTACTTCTCAATAGCTTCTCAATTCTACCTTCTTAGACAAAAAATGTAGTTATGTGATACTTAAAGTCAACTATTATGGAAGAGTAGATTATATGGCAAATGAAATTCATAATTCACCTAGACCACATATGTATAAAATTAAGTATTAAATATTTTAATATAAGTTAGAAATTGATATTTTAAAAGTATAAGAAGCCTTTTAAGATAATTATGGATCTGAATGGAGATTTCTTGAATGCCCTTTTACCAAGTGTTTTAAATTAGTCATTTAATAGCCATATGATATGAATATTATTTTATCTTTACAGATGAGAAAAATTAAGGATCTCATGAAAGTTAACAGAGCAGGTTCGAGGCATGGTACAGGATGCTCGGGGCTGGTGCACGGGGATGACCCAGAGGGAGGATAAGGCGAGGAGGGAGGTGGGAGGGGGTTCAGGTACATGTTCACACATGTACATCCGGGGTGGATTCATGTCAATGTATGGCAAAACCAACCAATATAATATTGTAAAGTAATTAGCCTCCAATAAAAAATTTTTAAAAAAAGAAAGTTAACGGAGCAAATAAGTGATGGTCCTGTGTATTAAATCTAGCTCTATCTGAATTTCAAAAATAACATTTTTTCCTATGTTGCCATACTCTATTCTTTCTGAATTTTAAGGACTCAGTTACCAATGAGACTGACTTCAAATAAGTAGAACATGAAATAGAGTTATAATACCAGTTAATGCAAATGATTATTGAGCAACATATGGTATTTATTCTTAAAGAAACTCATAGTTTCACTTTGGAGACACTTTTATTTCTATGGTGTCTTTTAGAGCTGTCTCTATTGCATCAAATACATGGAACACCAGCATTGCACATAGATTTCACAAAAGAGCTATCCATTGTATAACCAATAGTATCATATTATTACTGCATATAAAGTATCACAGTATAATTGCATTAATATTTTATACAATATATATATTAATTTTAATTATAGTATTAATAGATAACATATTATATAAAGATATATATACACATAGATGTGTAAATCTTTATAGATGATAATTCTCACTAACCATCCCTCACCCTACCTCCATCTATAATGGATACCTCCTTTCTTCCATGAACTCTTCTCTGTGAAGTGCTGATGTTCCATATATATGATACACATACATATATATTACACAAATATGTATATATTATATATGAAGTATCTATATATCACATATACTTTAATATATATATGTATATGTATATATTTTAAAATCACAATCCGTAAAAGCAATTCCTACTATAAAAATATTACCTTTGTCTGAGAGCTCTGATCTCTATAATTGGGGCCAAGTTTGAATTCACTAAGATAATTTCTTGAAACACTATATTACAGAAAACCTGATTAAGATACTACTTTAGAAAAAAAAGAACTGAAATTCAACTCTAGTGACCTGTACTGAACCTTTTTTTTGTAGTTAAGGGGTGGAAAGGGCTTCCCTGATTGCTCAGTGGTAAAGAACCTGTCTGCCAAAGCAGGAGAGGTGGGTTCTATATCTGAGTGGGGAAGATCCCCTGGTGAAGGACATGGCAACCGACTGTAGTATTCTCGTGTGGGGAATCCCCATGGACAGAGGAGCCTGGCAGGCTACAGTCCATGGGGCGCAAAAGAGTTGGACCCGACTGAGCGACTAGAAGAAAAACAAGGAGTGGAATGGATAAATACCAAAGGAGAGCTGAAATTTAGAAACAGCTAAAAACAATCTCATTTTATTAGAATATGATTAAGAACACTATAAAATATTTAAATTTTCCAACAAGATTTAAATCCATTCCGTTCCGTTCCATCGCTCAGTCGTGTCCGACTCTTTGCGACCCCGTGGACAGTAGCCTACCAGGCTTCTCCGTCCATGGGATTCTCCAGGCAAGAATACTGGAGTGGGTTACCATTCCCTTAGGATTTAAGATTTAAATCTTATTCCAACAAGAGGTTTAACTTTCTAACTTCAACTGACACTATATTTGCGTTTTTCACTAAAATATTCGATTCTATTATTTCCTATAAGCATTTCATATAGAAAAACAACTTGAGAGTAAATCTAATGAATAATGTAAGCCACATTTAGAGACGACTATGGTCTTTGCTTTTTCATTACCGTATTGTATGAAGTATACAATCAACACACAATGAGTTGTAAACTGCACATCTGCAATTATAATCTTGCATAAAAAATGAGCACTGAGTGTGGAATAAACTAGCAATGCTTTATTAAAACTTCAGGAAGCTATCCTGTAGGAAACAATGATTCACAACATAAGCTTTATTTCTGAAGTGAAGAAAATAATGTAAATTTAAAACAACAGTAAAACCAATATGCTATAAAAATATGCAACGTTAATAGCACATAAGCTGCCAACTGTTCATATATATCTGACATATTTCTCTAAATGTACTGCTTATAGCTGAAGATGTTTATGTGAAAACAAGATCACTATTTTTAGAGAATATCTGCTGTTTACTTACCCTCCCTCACAATAATCTTTCAGGTAAGACAAATCACCTGCAGCTAAAATACCTAAAATTTCTGAAGAAAAGGATTTGGCTATTCAAGAGTAGAACTGACAAAGGTATTATATCTAGGGATGAGTGGAAAAAGTTAAAACTACCCTTGAGTATAGCCTGACAAATATAAAATAATAAATTTGTAGTACCTTCAAAAACTATTAACCAAGAATGTTTTAGAATCATGCAAGAGTTTTTAAGCGATCATCAGATATTATCCAGATTATACCACAAGTCCACAGTTACCTGTATTAAACTGTGATTCAAATTTTATCATATCACTGAGGTTGAAAACTCATTATAACTGCAATCTTACACAAGCTCCAAAACATAAACACAAGGGAAAATATATAATTTGATGATCCTGAGAAGACTCTTGAGAGTCCTTTGTACTGCAAGGAGATCCAACCAGTCCATTCTAAAGGAGATCAGTCCTGGGTGTTCATTGGAAGGACTGATGCTAAAGCTGAAACTCCAATACTTTGGCCACTTCATGCAAAGAGTTGACTCACTGGAAAAGACTCTCATGCTGGGTGGGATTGGGGGTGGGAAGAGAAGGGGACGACAGAGAATGGGATGGCTGGATGGCATCAGCGACTCAACGGACATGAGTTCGAGTAAACTTCAGCAGTTGGTGACGGACAGGGAGTGCTGGCGTGCTATGATTTATGGGGTCGCAAAGAGTCGGACATGACTGAGCAACTGAACTGAACTGAATATACTTTTCTAGTGATAAAAGTGTCTAAATATTGTGAAATCATTTTTAAAAATAGAGGGTCTTCCTAAAAATGATGTTGTATTTGAATGGTACATTTGAATGGTACAGAGTAAGAATCATTAGTTAAAGAAGCTAATAAAAAATTTAAGGGACCTATTTACTCTCTTTCTGAGCGGCTTCCTTCATATGAGAAAGTTGTCAGGTCATTAACCAAGGAAGAGTCAATGTAAAGTATTAGAAAGAATATAAGGAGGAGGACCTGACAATCTAGGTGAAGATCTGGGATGTGAAAACATTGTGACCTTTGGTATCTCATTTAGCTTCTCCAATTCTCATCTGTAGAAGAGAGACAACAAATCCTAACTTGTCCACTGCTGAACCTGTCTTACCTACACCAGAAGTTTTCTAAAGTGCAAATGAGAGTTCTAAGAAAGCCCTGATCAAATACATTTTATGAAGTTAACTCTCACATATATTTTATCACTGATTCTCTTTATACTACCGTGGAAAAAAGTTTAAAAATAAATACTACTTTATATCATGTTTGTTTTTTTTTTCCCTAAGCAACTATTAATACTAAAGTGATATCCCAGTGCACCAGCCCTGAGCATCCTGTCTCATGCATCGAACCTGGACTGGCAATTCGTTTCACATATGATAATATACATGGTTCAATGCCATTCTCCCAAATCATCCCACCCTCGCCCTCTCCCACAGAGTCCAAAAGACTGTTCTATACAATCTGTGTCTCTTTTGCTGTCTTGTATATAGGTAAATAGCCTCCAATTAAAATAAATAAATTAAAAAAATAAACTGAAAAAAAAAAGAAGTGATAAAATACAAAGGTGACACCAAAATCAGATGCTTTTTCTTTCTCTGGCACTTAGACTATACTTGTCCTTAGATCTATGGTGCCTGGCATACAACAGGCACTTAACAAAAACTGATCCATAAAGGAAGGAAGGAATACAAATTGTTACCTCTTGTACTACCCAGACAGAAACTTGCTATGTGTAATAGTTTAAGAGTTAACATAACTTAAATATTCCCAACTTAGATACTGGCATAATTTTATATTTTGGAATTCTAAGACTAACCATATATAGTTGCTGTATTTGTCCAGAGAAGAAAGTATGCTCCAAAATACAGAGAAATGCCATGGCTAACAGACTTATATAGTCTGGTCAACTGTACTCCCCACCGGACATAATTACCTTAAAATTTACTATTATTTTGCCATTATTAAAATTCTTTGATTAAAAAAAAGTCAAGAAGAGTTAATGCTCTTAATAAAGTATACCCAAAGGAGCACTACACAGGTTAGAGCAAAAGAATTAAAATGCACATACCATATTTATGTCATTCATTAATTTACTATCATATGACTGGTTTTTAAGAAGCATTATCTTATTTCCTTTATTCATATAAATTATTATGCAGAGACATAAAAAATAAACTCTCAAGCTAAATCACCTCAGTTAAGAGCCAGTTTAGGAGGACAGAATGGAAACTTCTCTTCTCTGGCCCACTTGCTACCACAAAACCTCCAGAGGGGACCCGTCAAATTTTTCTGTAGAATGAAAACCACAACCTTATATAAAACTTGTATCTCAATCTTGTAAGAACAGCCTTTTCTAATTCATAGGGAAACATTCATGAGGTTTTTATATTTCCCAGCATTTCCTGTATATGTTTCAATAATCACATTATAAATTTTTTATAATGAAATACACATTTATTATAAACTTCTGCCATTTTTAACAACTAAAATGTCTTCATATTTGGAATGTTAAGCAGTTAATAGCTGCTGAGAACTGTTCATTCACTTATTTTTTTAAACAGCTAGTATTTTAGTACCTAGTATACCTCAGGCGCTAAAGACAGGTGTAAAATACTTCACAAGGAAATGGAACCAAAGCACATTTTGGTTATTAACACCTAAAACTGGTCAATGAATGTACAATTCCAAACCTTTGCTTAGTTGGTCCTTCTTGCTTGGTCTCCTCTTTCCACTTCAGTTGGAATCTTACACTAGGGGTCAGCAGACTACAGCCCTCAGAACAAATCAAGGCTACCTCTTGTTTTGCAATTAATATGTCATTGGATTATGGCCATTTCATTCATTTGCTCTTTGTCTATGGCTATTTTGTGCTACAATGGCAGCATTCAGTTCGGTTCAGTTCAGTCGCTCAGTCGTGTCCGACTCTCCGCGACCCCATGAATCACAGCACGCCAGGCCTCCCTGTCCATCACCAACTCCCAGAGTTCACTCAAACTCATGTCCATCGAGTCGGTGATGCCATAAGTACCCATAAAACCCCTATATCATCTTTCATAAGAAAACTATTTATAAAGAATATTTTGATACCTAGGCTTCAATTATACATTTTATTAAATATTTAATCAAGACTTGACATCTGCATTTTATGCAAAATACTAAGAAACAAACTTCTCTATATTTTCTTTTCTAATTTATGTAAATTAGTTAAGAAAATAGACTAAATGAGCTAATAGCTGTATGAAACTTTTGATATAGTAACCTACAAAGACTAACAAATCTAAAATATTAAAGTCAAGAGATTAAAGTAAGCTATGTAAATATAAATATTAAAACACTTCACTTTAAAGGGCAAAATAAAAAAGCATCATATGTATTCTACCTTTCACTATAATTCTTATCTTTTCCAGACTAGTAATTGTCACCGTGTTAGGAAGATTATTTATTGCACTGCATCTGAAAATGCTTGATAAGAAAAGCCCCAGGGAAGCAACTGCACAAGTAAAATAGGCAAGCCTGGATCTTCCACTGAGTGCAAAGTATGCACGCACCTATCAACTGGGTTCCATATTAAACACAGGAGACCCTGGTGGTTCAGACAGTAAAGAATCTGCCTCCAATGCAGGTTCGATCCCTGGGTTTGGAAGATCCCCTGGAGAAGGGAATGGCAACCCACTCCAGCATTCTTGTCTGGGAAATCTCATGGACAGAGGAGCCTGGCAGACTACAGTCCATGGGGTCGCAAAGAGTTGGACATGACTGAGCAACCAACACTTCCACTATACTTAAGATGGAAAAGTATTTAATGTCAAGAATAATGCTCTATATTTTATTAAACACACTATATAGGAAGAGAAAGACTTTAAACATTGATATGTAAATTTAAATATGAATACCAATAAAACTGTTGATTCAGTCTTAGACAAACCATTCTTACAAAATAATCCCATTTCTTGAAGAAAAGCAAAATCTATGAGAAGAGTTTTCCTAGGTTTGTATTCACACACTGATATTTTAAATTTCTTTGGCTTCCTTCCTAGGCTACTCAAAACGCAACATCTATGTTATAAATATAAAGGTGTAATAAATCTCCTCTTGCGAATAATGTATAATTCAAAATTCCATTGTGTGTTAAATTCTAATGAGGTTTCAAGCACTTTTAGATTTTAGCATGTTAATGGGTTATAAAATCACCAAAGAGTAATGCATTTCAACCCTAGTTCACCTATAACTTGGTTTCTTCATGCTCAAACAATGATTGTAATAAGATTTCACCAAGCTGATTTAAAGATGAGTAAAAATGCCTGAAATACATCAAGAAAATAATTGCGGTAAATATTTGGAACTGGGTAGGCTTGGCAGTTCTACACTTTAGTTCAATCTCCTATAAAAAATGATGGGAAAGACCAGAAACTATAAAACTCCTAGAGGAGAACGTAGGCAAAACACTCTCCGACATAAATCACAGCAGGATCCTCCATGACCCACCTCCCAGAATATTGGAGATAAAAGCAAAAATAAACAAATGGGACCTAATTAAAATCAAAAGCTTCTGCACAGCAAAGGAAACTATAAGCGAGGTGAAAAGACAGCCTTCAGAATGGGAGAAAATAACAGCAAATGAAGCAACTGATAAAGGATTAATCTCCAAAATATACAAGCAGCTCCTGCAGCTCAATTCCAGAAAAATAAATGACCCAATCAAAAAATGGGCCAAAGAACTAAACAGACATTTCTCCAAAGAAGACATACAGATGGCTAACAAACACATGAAAAAATGCTCAACATCCCTCATAATCAGAGAGATGCAAATCAAAACCACAATGAGATACCATTTCACACCTGTCAGAATGGCTGCTATCCAAAAGTCTACATGCAATAAATGCTGGAGAGGATGTGGAGAGAAAGGAACCCTCTTACACTGTTGGTGGGAATGCAAACTAGTACAGCCACTATGGAGAACAGTGTGGAGATTCCTCAAAAAACTGGAAATAGAACTGCCATATGATCCAGCAATCGCACTCCTGGGCATACACACCGAGGAAACCAGAATTGAAAGAGACACATGTACTCCAATGTTCATTGCAGCACTGTTTATAATAGCCAGGACATGGAAGCAACCTAGATGTCCATCTGCAGATGAATGGATAAGAAAGCTGTGGTACATATACACAATGGAGTATTATTCAGCCATTAAAAAGAATACATTTGAATCAGTTCTAATGAGGTGGATGAAACTGGAACCTATTATACAGAGTGAAGTAAGCCAGAAAGAAAAACACCAATACAGCATACTAACGCATATATATGGAATTTAGAAAGATGCAAATGATAACCCTGTATACGAGACAGCAAAAGAGACACAGATGTATAGATCAGTCTTTGGGACTCTGTGGGAGAGGGTGAGGGTGGGATGATTTGGGAGAATGTCATTGAAACACGTATGTTGTCATATGTGAAACGAATCACTAGTTCAGGGTCAATGCATGTTATAGGATGCTCAGGGCTGGCATGCGGGGATGACCCAGAGGGAGGATAAAGGGAGGAGGGAGGTGGGAGGGGGGGTCAGGAGGGGGAACTTATGTAAACCCGGGGTGAATTCATTTCAATGTATGGCAAAACCAACCAATATAATATTGTAAAATAATTTGCCTCCAATAAAAAATAAATTAATTACAAAAAAAAAAGAAAAAAAAATGATGGGAAAAAAAATGTTGGGAAAATTTTAAAAATAATCTTCATCTTGTAATTGGCTGTGTTAATGTGTGCAAAGCACTGAATAGTGCACGGCATATGGCAAGCGGTGCACAAAGTCTAAATCATGATCATTACCGCCACTATCATCCCATCTGAGAAATAAAACAACACAAACAAAACAAACTCCTCTAGAGACAAACTTCCTCTCTAGGAGTGAAGCACTTGAAAGTAAAAGTGGCTGAAATGTATGCTTCTAGGTATTAAAAACTTGAAGACTGCCACTATTCAGGAAAGATTTTATGATAAGACATCCAGAGAATTAAAAACTTCTCTTATGCAGCAATTTTGAGACTAAAATCTGTAGAAAAGTGAGACCAAAAACATGTAGCACAAAAATCTAAGGATTTTTATGAGATCCATTTAAGGAAGAGGTAAGAAGGATGGTAAGTATTTCTCCGTGAAATAAGGTCTGTGCGGTGCTTAGTCACTTAGTAGTGTCTGCTTCTTTGTGACCCCAGGGACTGTAGCCCGCCAGGCTCTTCTGTCCAAGGGAATTCTCCAGGCAGGAATGCTGGAGTGGGTTGCCATCCTCCAGGGGATCTTTCCAATCCAGGGATCGAACTCAGGTCTCCTGCGTTGTAGGTGGATTCTTTATCATCCGAGCCACCAGGGAAGTCCAGAAACAAGGTCATAGCTACCTAAAGAGACCTACACATAGGTCACTGGATATGTAACATCAAACACCGAACATTTAATTCTAGGTGAAGTATTCCCACTCCAGTATTCTTGCCTGGAGAATCCCAGGGACAGAGGAGCCTGGTGGGCTGTCGTCTATGGGGTCGCACAGAGTCAGACACGACTGAAGCGACTTAGCAGCAGCAGTAGCAGCATTATAAATAGAGTGTACTTCTCTCTGACAGAGGGATGAATACCTATAGCTTCCCTAGTCACACTCAAAGCACTAAAGTAGCTATCATTGCTCTGTCTTAATGGGAGCATTGTGCCAGTGGTATGAGCAACATAATCAGATATGGTCAAATATTTTAGCTGTGGTATGCGGACAGTTTTTAGAAAAGACATAGTAGGGGGATGACCTAGGAAACTACCCCAGCTCCTGCCTTATAATGATCACAGCAACAATGAAGAAAGAAAGTGTGAAACACCAGAAGTATAGAAGAATTAGAATTCAGAGCATTTAGTTACTGGCTCTATCTGGAACATGGAGAATAATCAGAAGTGATTCTTGGATTCAGGTAACTGGAAGAACAGGGGCTCCCCTAACAAGCAGCAGTGTAGGGAGAATACAACAATTCAGATTCCTTATCTACAATACTGGAAGGAATGCTACATCGTGGAAATATCATAAAGCATGGAGGACTGGGAGGTGGGATGGAGGTTCAAGAGGGAAGGGACATCTGTATATCTATGGCGGATTCATGTTGATATATCGCAGAAACCAACGCAACATTGTAAAGCAATTATCCTCCAATTTAAAATAAATAAACTTTTATAAAAATAGAGAGATAAAGCATGAAGACTAAGCAGTGTGGCATACAAAAACAGGCTTTCAACCTGCTGGCCAATACTGTCTAAATGGAACTAATGGCACTTGAGAAAGGTAACTACAGTAAAATTTGCAATCAAGGGGAAGTTGATTCATGTAGGTGATTTACAGTCTCACATAGTATATAAATTTTACATACAATTTGTTCTATAGATAAATGTCACAGGATTCAATCACCATCTATTATACATAACTAAGTGAAATGGGCAGAACTTTCGAACCTCATCTAAATGTTCCTATTATAGTATGATTTTGGATGCAAATATAGTTCTGTCATTAGTATGTATTCAAAATAAATGAGAGCATGCACAATTTTTACTAGAGCTACCATAAATACTTTGGAAACAGGCTGCTGCTGCTGTTAAGTCGCTTCAGTCGTGTCCGACTCTGTGCGACCCCACAGACAGCAGCCACCAGGCTCCCCCGTCCCTGGGATTCTCCAGGCAAGAACACTGGAGTGGGTTGCCATTTCCTTCTCCAATGCATGAAAGTGAAAAGTGAAAGTGAAGTCACTCAGTCATGTCTGACTCTTAGCGACCCCATGGACTGCAGCCTACCAGGCTCCTCCATCCACAGGATTTCCCAAGCAAGAGTACTGGAGTGGGTTGCCATTTCCTTCTCCAGGAAACAGGCTAGTTAGAATCAAATGGCAAATAATAGTAGTAATCATAACAATAATGATAATAATTAAATAAAAATAAACATAAAACTAAAGATGCTAAGAATTCTTCTAAATCCCTCCAAATATAATAAAAATCTTATCAAACCTCTGTTGTTCTCTACCTGCAAAATGTAAAGAAGAAAATAAAGGGTTTAATTGGAAATTTTATCTTCATAAGACCTTAGTATCCACATGTGTAAATTTATATCTGAAGACATTTTTTCCAAATAACATTCCATGATGTATATAGTATATTCTTTGATAAAAGGGAGTCATGGTCAACAAAACATGGGAAATAATGAATTAACCTAACTTTACTGCCTGCCTACCCAGAGTCTTTTATAAGCCAATATAAACTGTGAGTCTCCCCAAGTGGAATACAGTACTATCATTGCGCAAATCAATTTGATCATGAAGTAATTCCCTTTTTGGGGGAAGTGGGGTGGAGAAAACACTACTTGGGAATCAATGCCTTAGGTTATTTCACATGAGTTTCAAGACACTACGTCATGTGAGCTTCACAACAACCAGAGAAGAAGGCAGAGCAGATAAGGATCCAATTGGTGATAAGAAAATTTAAATTCAAAAAGATAATGCAGGAAGCCAATAGTGAGATTGACCGATAGATTCGTTCAGTCTCAATCTAGCAATATGGTTTTATTAACCAAGACAATTTCTGATCTCAACGAGAATACCAACCACAAGCTGGAGAAGCTAATGTCCATGCCAAATATGATATACTCTTCTACACTGTAAAACAGTCACGGCACAGCTGACTTGCTGTCTAACTTTGAGATATTAAACTATTTGAAAACATCTTTTGTAAGTTAAGTCTAAATGGAGAGGCAGTCAAAGTTATTAAAGCATGTGCCAAGTGAAGTTTTGATATCCCAGGAACTTTCTGTGATATCGAGACTCAAAATTCTCTTGCTAGAGACAAGAAGTTTGTGTGGTAGTTAGCCACAAAACAGAGGAAGGCAAAAACAGCATCTTTCAAAGAGAAGTAACATTTCTGAAACGACAATCTGCTGCTAGTTCTTCCACAACAACCTTCATGAGAGACCAGTTAAAATGCTTGAGAAATTATTAACTGCACATTTGCTTCAGGAGTCAAAATGCAGTTTGCACATGTTTCATATTAAACTATAAAAAAATATATAGTCATTCATTATCTTATGTAAGAAACCCAGCTCCAGCATAAAAAAAAATCCTCCTGGGAATTTCAAACCAGAGAAAATAATTCATATTTTGTTAAAACACATACCCTACATAGACAGACACACACAGAAACACAGACTTCATTATGAATTTTAGGAACCTGAAGAATATACAAAGGATATGGAATATCTCTTCACCAAGATCATGATCTACAGAAAACAACCCACCAGATTCAAGGTACTTTATTATACTATTAATATCTAATTAATCTAGGTGGTGGCATATTTATAATCTTGTTACCATATTTAAAAATACATATATGTCCCTTATGGGCTTCCCTCATAGCTCAATTGGTAAAGAATCCACCTGCAGTGCAGGAGGCCCCAGTTTGATTCCTGGGAAGGGAAGATCTGCTGGAGAAGGGATAGACTACCCACTCCAGTATTCCGGGCCTGGAGAATTCCATGGGCTATATGGTCCAACAGAGCGACTTTCACTTTCACACTTTTCATACCTCCCTTTTGGGCTTCCCTGGTGGCTCAGAAGGTAAAGAATTCACCTGCAGTGCGGGAGACCTGGTTTCGATTCCTGGGTTGGGAAGATTCCCTGGAGGAGGGCATGGCAACCCATTCCAGTATTCTTGCCTGGAGCATCCCCAATGACAGAGGAGCCTGGTGGGCTGTACAGTCCATGCAGTCACAAAGAATCGGACATGACTAAGCAACTAAGCACACACAGCATATCTTCCTTTTATACTCCTTAAATTACATCACAAACTTACTTCATTTTTATTTGATTAACATTGTTACTTAATCTGCAAGAATTAAAAAAATGTTTAGTACACAAAGGTTTTTATTTAATATTATGTACTTGCATCTATTCTAAACAACAAGATCATGATTTAAACTTATGAGGTTACTTCAGTGCTCTGTGGTGACCTAAATGAGAAGGAAATTAAAAAAAAAAGAGGAGATATATGTATATGTATAACTGGTTCACTCTGCTGTAGTAGAAACTAACACAACATTGCAAATCAACTATGTTGTTGTTGATATTTAGCTACCAAGTCATGTCTGACTCTTTGCAATCCCATGGACTATGGCCCGTCAGGCTCCTCTGTCCATGGGATTTTCCAGGCAAAAATACTGGAGTGGGTTGCTATTTCCTTCTCCAGGGTCTACCCAACCAAGGGATCAAACCTGAGTCTCCTGCATTGGCAGGAGGATTCTTTACCACTGAGCCACTAGGGAAGCCCCAAAACAACTATACTACAAAACAAATTAATTTTAAAAATAAATAAACTTATGAGATTAAATTTTAATAATTTTCACATTCAATTTGTAATTCCTTATATCATTAATATATAATACTTTCTTTCAAGCTTCTAACAATAACCTGTAAGTGATCCTGACCACTATTAAGTGTTTACACATTAGTTGTCTATTTGCTGCCATAATAAATTAGCACAAATTTAGTGGCTTAAAACAATACAAATTTATCTTAAGAGCTCTGCAGCTGAGAAAAATAACAGAGATGTCACTGGGATAATAGCTCTAGCAGAGAACCCATTTCTGTGCTTTTGACAGCCTCAAGAAGTTACCCACATTCTTTGGCTTGTGGCCCCTTCCATCTCCAAAGCCAGCAATATCTGGTTAAGTCTCTTTCTCACTTCCTATCATTCTGACTCCCTCTTCCACTTACTGAAACATACACATTACCAAATGTAAAATGAGACAGCCAGTGGAAATTTGCTGTATGAGCTCAAACCCAGTGCTTTGTGACAATCTAGAGGGGTGGGTGGAGAAGGCAATGACACCCCAGTACTCTTGTCTGGAAAATCCCGTTGACAGAGGAGCCTGGTAGGCTGCAGTCCATGGGGTCGCTAAGAATCAGATATGACTGAGCAACTTCACTTTCACTTTTCACTTTCATGCATTGGAGAAAGAAATGGCAACCCACTCCAGTGTTCTTGCCTGGAGAATCCCAGGGACGGGGAAGCCTGGTGGGCTGCTGTCTATGGGGTCGCACAGAGTCAGACACGACTGAAGCAACTTAGCAGCAGCAGAGGGGTGCGATGGAGTCAGAGATGGGACAAAGGTTCAACAGGGAGAGGACATACGTATATCAGTGGCTGATTCATGTTGATCTATGGCAGAAACCAACATAGTATTATAAAATAATTATCCTCCAATCAAAATAAATTAAAATAAAAACACACTGGGCCCACTCAGATCACTTAGCATGACCTCCCTGCTTGAAGGTCAGCTGATTAGCAATCTTGTTTTCATGTGCAATCTTAATTCAGTTTTCCCATTTCAAGTAACATATTTACAGGTTGCAGAAGTTAGACCCAGGACATTTTGTGGGGAACCAGTATTCTGCTTACTAGAGTTAGCCACAAACTCCTATGTCATATCCTGTCAATCTCTGTCTTTACATTACAGGTGTTTCTACTTAGGACTTCCCTGGTGGTGTAGCAGTAAAGAATCTGCCTGCTACTTCAGGGAACACAGGTTTAATCCCTGGTGCAGGAAGTCCCACATGCTGCAGGGCAACCATGCCTCTGTGCCACAACTGCTAAGTTTGTGTGCCACAACTATTGAAGGTCACGTGCTTAGAGCCCATGCTCCACAACAAGAGAAGCCACCGCAACAAGAAGCTTGCGCATTGCAACTAGAGAGTGGCCCTCACTTGCCGCAACTAGGGAAAAGCCCATGCCCTGCAAGGAAGACTCGGCACAGCCAAAAATAAATTAATTAATACAAATTTTTAAAAGGCATTTCTCTTTAAAGAATGTTTACTAAAGTCTTCAAATAATAGAAAAAGTAGATGGTTTGTTAATAGAAAATCGAAGATGAAATCCTTCAGTTCAGTTCAGTCGCTCAGTTGTGTCCGACTCTTTGCAACCCCATGAATCACAGCACGCCAGGCCTCCCTGTCCATCACCAACTCCCGGAGTTCACTCAAACTCATGTCCATCAAGTCGGTGATGCCATCCAGCCATCTCATTCTCTGTCGTCCCCTTCTCCTCCCGCCCCCAATCCTTCCCAGCATCAGAGTCTTTGCCAGTGAGTCAACTCGTCGCATGAGGTGGCCAAAGTATTGCAGTTTCAGCTGCAGCATCAGTCCTTCCAATGAACACCCAGGATTGATCTCTTTAGAATGGACTGGTTGGATCTCCTTGCAGTATAAGGGACTCTCAAGAGTCTCCTCCAGCACCACAGTTCAAAAGCATCAATTCTTCGGCCTTACGTGACTCAATTAAGACCTTCAGCATAACTTATCATTTCAGAAATGTTAATAAAATTAAAATAAAATTTAAGGAGAAAGAGGCTAAAAATTCTATAAAAAATAAATAGTTTATAACTGCTGTTATAAATAATACCGGTCCTGTGATAGTCTCTCATTTTTCCTACGTACCTTTGATCTCAGATACCTAAATTGAAAATAAAAATTGTAGTCCCCCCCCCCAAAAAAAAGAACACAATGAACAAATTTGAAATCATGAAACTAGGATGATCGCACAGGTGTCATTCCTACCTTCTCTCAAAAAGCAGCAATTCCCTGACTTCCATAAAAGCATCTGCTTGATGCCTGCCACATGCCCCTCATCTATCTCCTTTATAAACTCCCAAGGGTTCACCTTTTAAATTAAGCCTTCTATCAGTAGGCTGATATAAATACACACAGTTACTACAATCCCCACAGTCTTCTGTGCATGACTCAGCCAAGCATAGTTATTAAGACTGATGTCATTTGTGCAGTAGTTGCTTAATGACCTAGACTGAAAAATTAATCAAGTAACAGAACCCTGCCTTTAAGAAAAATAAAATATGAATTTTTCTCACCTAAATTAAGTTATAATCTGAGCTCCTTGATGGTCAGAACATGTTTGTCTTAGTGTATATCACAGGTTCCAGCACATAGCACGGATCCAAAAAATAATTGTTCAAAGAATAAATGAAGACGTATTAACATGTACCTTAATCCTTCTACCATTTTTGTCCTTACTTGCCTAACACAATCTCCTAGAACTCGCATTGTATAAATTTTGCTTTAGTTAAAAATCCAACATTCAGTCATAATTTAGAAATATTTACTGAGTGCCAACTATGTGTCAGGCTTGTCAGATTCCTTATTAATACAGTTGCAACTTAGTTCCTGCCTTCATGCCTAGAATTTGTGGTCTTTCAGAATTTTCCATCTTAGTTGATGTTGGTATCTATTTGATGCTGATATCTGTTCCAAGAATTATTTCTCAATCATCTCAAGCAGAAACGACCTGTCTTTTCCAGTCCTCAGTATTGTCTGTTCAACTCACCATTTACCACTGCCTCACACAGAAACTATTTATATGAACATCTCATCTCTCCCAATGTAATTTCTTATCAAGCCCCTTGTAAGTTATTGTTCACATACAATAGTTGGACACATGTTTTTTTCTTAAAAATATAACCTGTACAAAAACTTAGGAAGGATATTTTCTCACTTTCATTGACATAGTTATTTTCTATCAACAGGGAAATATTTATGAATTTTGGCCAATAGAAAATATTTAGACTGTGTAATTATAAAGAAAAACTACAGTACTGTGGGTAAATATACAGTAATTACTTATCTGCAGATAGATATTTATTTCAATCATCCCTATATGCCAAAGAAACTACAATACACAAAGTTCTCCTCCAAGGGCCAACTGTTACAACCTGTCTATACTAATTTGTCTTTGGGCTTCCCTGTGGTAAAGAACCCACCTGCCAAGCTGGATACGTGAGTTCAATCCCTAAGTCAGGAACACCCCGTGGAGGAGGAAACGGCAACCCACTGCAGTATTCTTGCCTGGGAAATCCCATGGACAGAGAAGCCTGGCGGGCTCTAGCCCATAGGGAAGCCCCAGTACTTTGGCCATCTAATGCAGGGAGCCGACTCATTGGAAAAGACCCTAATGCTGGGTAAGATCAAAGGCAACAGGAGAAGGGGGAAGCAAAGGATAAGATGTTTAGATAGCATCACCAACTCAACGGACATGAATAACTCTGGAAGACAGTAAAGGACAGAGGAAAGTGGTGTGCTGCAGTCCATAGGGTTGCAAAGAGTGTGACCTGACTCAGTGACTGAGCAACAACGATGTCTTTGCATTGGCTGACATTTGGAGCAACTGTGATATTACCAAGAGATTTATCCTATTATACCTTCCATCACAAGGAAAGTGAGATAAAGTCAGCACAAGATATATGATTAAAAATAGAATTCAAAGTAAAATTCAAAAAATATATTTTATATGCAAATTTATAAGTTTTCTATAACAAAAATGGAGATTTATTTGTAATATTTTATGTTGTTAATACAGCAACAGCACAAAAATTTTGCACATGCAAGATAGGAAGGAGTGGCCCTTGGTACAGTATGTTTGAGCCTAAAACATTAAGTGACAATAGATGCGTGGGCCAGATTTGGTAGAATGTGCCCAAGAGAATGTGGCCACAGTTGGCAAGTGAACGAAGACTTGATCTGGAAAGAATTGTCACCTCTTACTCCTAAACCTTTCTAATAAGTAACACCATCTCCTCAAGAAAGGGTACTGATGCAGATCTCTGGAGTATGGTCAGTTCTTCAAAAAATTTTCCTGCCATTTTTAAAATGCGCTGCAAAACTTCTGAAATAAATGAGCCTGCCAAATACAATAAAAACAAGTTGATATGCTACAGTGAAACAAGTGAATAAGCAATAAAGTACATGAAAAACATTTCAAATCATGCATAGGAGAAAACAATTTCAATGGTAAACAAAAATTAAATGCTGTCTCAGTTTTCAAAACATCTAATGTACCCTTTAGGCGTGAGGCAATTTGTATCCAGAAAAATGAATACTGTGTGATAAGGATCAGTAAAACCTCAAATTTATTTTTAAAGTTAACTATTTCCAAGTTTGAAAGTTCCTTCCATTTTATTTCATTTATACTTAATCCCCTGGAGAAAGGAATGGCAACCCAATCCAGTATTCTTGCCTGGAGAATTCCACGGACAGAGAAGTCTGGTGGGCTACAGTCCATGGGGTCAGAAAAAGTTGGACACAACTGAGTGACTAACAGACGAAACCTACGTAAAGGAAGAAAACTCCTTACCTTTTACTCTGCCTCTCGATTCCATGAGCTGCCTTTTGTAAGAGTCACTGTAATTGTAATATCATTACTGTAAGCAAAGGAAAATCAATAGCAGATTCAAGTCATAATTTCATATATTCACCATGAAACCAGGTTTTAGAAAAACAAAGATGGAATTAGAAATAATTAGTTCTATATGGATTCCCTGATAGCTCAGATGGTAAAGAATCCATCTACAATACAGGAGACCTGGGTTTGATCCCTGGATCGGGAAGACCCCTTGGAGGAGGGCATGACAACCCACTCCAGCATTCTTGCCTGGAGAATATCATAGACAGAGAAGCCTGTTCGGGCTACAGTCCATAGGGTCACAAAGAGTCAGACACGTCTGAACAACTAACACACCAACAACAAATGGATTATTTTACTAACTCAAGAAGAATCAAGTCATTGGAGATTTGGAAGGAACCGAGTTGACCCACATTCACCAAGGATTAATCCCAGGAACCACTCTTTTAAATGCTTTCCAGAGAAGCCATGAGTAGCCAGGCTGGGCTCTTTCCAGTTGAGGTCACGTAGAATGAAAAGGGTTTAAATGCTGAAGAAGTGGAAACTTCTCTTTGTATCCTATCCTGCCACAGCACGGAAAGATAGCCCCATCTATGACAGTCTTAGAGAATGCAGGATCTAGAACAACATTCTGCAAGGAATGTGCAGGAAGCATGTCCTCTTCATGCTAACACCAGTGAAATGACCAGTGACAGAGGAATGGATAAAGAAGTGGTGGTACAGATATAAACAATGGAATATTACTCAGCCGTTTAAAAGACTGAAATGATGCAGCAACATGGACAGACACTGAAATTGTCATACTGAGTGACGCAAGTCAGACAGAGAAAGACAAATATATGAATTGCTAATATGTAGAATCTATTAAAAAAAAGATACAAAAGAATTCATTCACAAGGACAGAAACAAACCCATATGAACTTATGGTGACAGAAACAAACCCATATGAATTGCTAATATGTAGAATCTATTAAAAAAAAGATACAAAAGAATTCATTCACAAGGACAGAAACAAACCCATATGAACTTATGAAGGAGGGCTAGTTAGGGAGTTTGGAATTGACATATACACATTATTGTATTTAAAATAAATATCCAAGGACCTACAGTATTCAAAAATGGAGATGGGATAAGAAAATGATATAGATGAGATGAGCGTGGCTGTGTACTGATAATTCTTGATTCTAATCGATGGATTCGTGGGGATTTATTACAGTACTCCTACTTTGTGTATGTTTGAAATTTTCCATAAAAATAAAGTTTTTTAAAATTATATCACTACATGTACAGGCATGGTATAAGTACTGAGGAAATCAAGGCCCTTATTTTGTATTCTCAATTTTTTCAAAATATAGCATTCAGATATAACAGTGTTTTTCTTTAAAAAGATAATATGTGGTATCTCTATACACTAAAATAATTTCTTAGGTTACCAGAATACTCATCCATTAAAAATTACAATTAAGTTCTCACTATATCTATAAAATCATTTAGCCTTCTAAAGAGAAAAATCAAGTATTAATAGAAGCTTAATTTATCTCACTTGGTAATTCTACATAAGATAAAACAGGTGCTATTTGATAAAGTATTTTATGCCATAATTATATAAAATCTTTTATACTTAAATATTTTAATAAAATAAGTAAAACAATTTTTAGTGACTAAATATTTATCACAAACCATATGCTACACAATCTCAGTGGAATATTTAGGGGACTAGGATTACTTGTTTTATTTCCTCTCAATTGATGGATACTCAGCAACTTTCTTTTTACTTTCAGTTCAGTCGCTCAGTCGTGTCCGACTCTTTGCGACCCCATGAATCACAGCTTGCCAGGCCTCCCTATCCATCACCAACTCCCGGAGTTCACTCAGACTCATGTCCATCAAGTCGGTGATGCCATCTAGCCATCTCATTCTCTGTCGTCCGCTTCTCCTCCTGCCCCCCATCCCTCCCAGCATCAGAGTCTTTTCCAGTGAGTCAACTCGTCGCATGAGGTGACCAAAGTATTGGAGTTTCAGCTTTAGCATCAGTCCTTCCAATGAACACCCAGGATTGATTTCCTTTAGAATGGACTGGTTGGATCTCCTTGCAGTCCAAGGGACTGTCAAGAGTCTTCTCCAACACCACAGTTCAAAAGCATCAATTCTTCCGCGATCAGCTTTCTTCACAGTCCAAATCTCACATCCATACATGACCATGGGAAAAACCATAGCCTTGACTAGACGGACCTTTGTTGGCAAAGTAATGGCACTGCTTTTTAACATGCTATCTAGGTTGGTCATAACTTTCCTTCCAAGGAGTAAGCGTCTTTTAATTTCATGGCTGCAGTCAGCATCCGCAGTGATTGTGGAGCCCCAAAAAATAAAGTCTGACACTGCTTCCACTGTTTCCCCATCTATTTCCCATGAAGTGATGGGACCAGATGCCATGATCTTTGTTTTCTGAATGTTGAGCTTCAAGCCAAACTTTTCACTCTCCTCTTTCACTTTCATCAAGAGGCTTTTGAGTTCCTCTTCACTTTCTGCCATAAGGGTGGTGTCATCTGCATATCTGAGGTTATTGATATTTCTCCCGGCAATCTTGATTCCAGTTTGTGCTTCTTCCAGCCCAGCGTTTCTCATGATGTACTCTGCATATAAGTTAAATAAGCAGGGTGACAATATACAACCTTGACGAATTCCTTTTCCTATTTGGAACCAGTCTGTTGTTCCATGACCAGTTCTAACTGTTGCCTCCTGACCTGCATACACGTTTTTCAAGAGGCAGGTGGTCTGGTATTCCCATCTCTTTCAGAATTTTCCACAGTTTATTGTGACCCACACAGTCAAAGGCTTTGGCATAGTCAATGAAGCAGAAATTGATGTTTTTCTGGAACTCTCTTGCTTTCTCCATGATCCAGCGGATGTTGGCAATTTGATCTCTGGTGCCTCTGCCTTTTCTAAAACCTGCTTGAACATCTGGAAGTTCATGGTTCACATATTGCTGAAGCCTGGCGTGGAGAATTTTGAGCATGACTTTACCAGTGCGTGAGATGAGTGTGCGGTAGTTTGAGCATTCTTTGGCATTGCCTTTCTTTGGGATTGGAATGAAGACTGACCTCTTCCAGTCCTGTGGCCACTGCTGAGTTTTCCAAATTTGCTGGCATATTGAGTGCAGCACTTTCACAGCATCATCTTTCAAGACTTGAAATAGCTCAACTGGAATTCCATCACCTCCACTAGCTTTGTTCTTAGTGATGCTTTCTAAGGCCCACTTGACTTCACATTCCAAGATGTCTAAAATTTATTTTAACTAGTAAAACAAAACCTCTCTGTCTTATTAAGGATACTGTTAAGATTAATAGAAAGACTTTTCAGTGGAGGATGTTGAAATGATTCTGATGCCAAATCACCATTTTTAAGGATGTTAAATGCCAGAACTAAACCTGCAGGAATCCCTTGACACATTCTGAAAACATGAACCCTGGCTTTTTAATGATTTTTCATCTCATATTGAAAATCTGGTATAAATAAGGAAGCACATTCTGTCATTTTTAGAATTAAAAAAAACACCACAAAAGAAAAAAAAAAAACTATGAATGAGAGTTAAGACTGTCAGTAAGCAAAAGCTGTGAGAAAATACTAAGGATCCCATATTCCAATCATTAATAAGACATAATCAACAAATAGTTGCTTTCTTAAAATTCTGTTAAAGACACAGTTCAAAGAGTGGTACAATAAGATAGTGTAAGAGAGATGGGTGTGGTGTCTCAACACCTAAATGAAATTGCCTATTTGTTAATTTGGTGTCTCTTTCAAGAGAGAGAAGAGTTTCATTCATAACAAATATAAGACAAAATAACCTCAAAAATTTAAAAATCACCATCTGAAACCATCAACTTGCCAAAACCAAACTTGGGAGCACTCAATGTTCGTTTTCTTTGCTTAACAATCTAGATATATTTCTTGCAGATTTTGAAGTAATAGGCAAAAAATTATAAACGATATGATTTTTACATAATACATACACACACACATAGGGCACACTGCAGTGGATGCACAGGAACATAACCACTATCCTGACCACCAAGTCTGGTTTTTATTCATACAGCACTAATATCACTGATTCAATAAAAATCTTATTTATAAAGCTTTCTTCAAAATATCTGCAGAAATATTGATTGGGTTTATTAATATTTTGTATCTTAAATTATTTTTAAATTTCTAATTAATATATGCATCCTAGAAAGTTTGATGCATTTTTCGGAAAGAAAACCAGCTTTGTACATTCTTCTGCATAAATTCTACTCTGCATTTTATTGTGTACTTGTAAAATCCAAATAGTTGGATTTTACATATTTAGAAATTTAACATTTAGGGCAAAGGAACACTTCTCTAGAAGCTTACCTTATTTAACTTTAAGTAAAACAAACAATATACATTTAGGTTTATACACTAGATCTATTAGCCTACCAGAAAGATTTGTTGTTAATTTCTTTTCATAATTTCTTGCATAAACTACCTATAAGGTATTTCAACTATTATAATATGAATGTAAGTCAGTGATCAGCAAACTATTAGTGAGTCAGATCTGGCTTTGTGGCCTATTTTTCTTCAATCTATAAGCAGAGAATTATTTTTATATTTTTAAGGGATTTTAAAATAATGGAAAAGAACATGGCAAAGATTGTATGTGACCTATGAAATCTAAACTGTTCAAAGTCTGTTCCTTTATTGAGTACACCTGATGACTACTAGTATAAATAATTTCCTATCATTCTTTAAAATTAAAAACCTAATTTAGTCAACTCCCAGAATTTATTTACTGAAAGCAAGGCAATCCCCTAGAGAAGGGAATAGCTACCCACTCCAGTATTCTTGCCTGGAGAATCCCATGGACAGAGGAGCCTGGCGGGCTACGGTCCACGGGGCCACACAGAATTGGACTCGACTGAGCAACTGAGCACATGCACAGACACAAAGCAAAGCAAACTGCAGGCCAACGGCAGGCACAGATATATCTACCAAGTCATACTTCTCACACTTATCTCACACAAAGGAACCTAACTTGTCCCATATGTCACAGATACCCAGTGGGTGTTATACAAGAGGTCTCACACTTATGTAGTTGTCTCTCTAAAACGGTCTCTTGTCACTGAAATCATGACGGACATTTTATGGAGAGGGAACATGAACTGCTGGAAGGTTAAGTGATTTTTCTCTAGAAAAACAAATTGTGTGTAAAATGTGCTAATTAACATTTTCAAATTAAGTAACAACATAGCCCCCTAATTTTGAACTTTCCAACTTTCCCCAAGGGATAAACTCAAGGTAGAGGTGAGCAGCAACTGCTGGAATGAAAATATGGAGCATCACCAATTTCTTACAGTGTTGTATTTTATTTTTTTAATTAAAATAATGCCAGTCTGAATTGTGTTTTATGTAGCACAATGCAGACATTTAACCACTCAACTCAAAATTATAATTATAGACTTGCATTTGAGACAATTGCATTCGGAAAGCCTTTCATTGAGTAAATTGTTTAAAATTTAATGGTATGTGGCTCTCAAGTGATTTATTACATTTAAGTAGTCCAACCACAAGCGGCAATAAATAATTTCATGGGGGTAGTGGCCTGCTGCCCACTACTTGTATTGGGGTGTGCCAAAACCAAATAAAAACAGTATTCAAGGTTTTATTTCCAGAACTTGAATATAAATAAATTTATTGAGCACTGGCTAAATATTATAGTCTTGATTCCCCACATGAATTATATAGTGAATGTGAAGGAATGCTTATAAGGAGTGAATCACGTCTAAATACTCAGAACAACAAGATTAAACATGTCACAGGACTGTAACAGTAAAAAATACATGCCTATATATTAAAATATACAAATAATCACTGATATATCCATTTCTTCTGAGGCTCAGTGAATAGAGTAGAACTAGAGATTACATTTAAATTTTTCTTGTGTTTGAAACTTTCTAACAAAACATGCAAGTGTTTTTAATGCAGTTCTCTTTAATTGACACTGATATTTTACTATTAATTCTTAAAGTTTTTAAAAACGATGTTATTGGTCTTGAATACTAATGCACTGCTACATGGTGTCCGTTGTTCTATTTATTTCTTTTACCAAACCATGGGCCAGCTACTGCTACCATACATATTCAACATAAATCAACTGCCCCCTCATTTTAATGGTACAAAGTTTCCTCCAAATTATATTACTTTAATATCCAAGTGTGTGATGAGAAGACTCATCTCACTGAACAAACTATTGACCAGTTCAGATACTACAGAATTTAAAGTATTGAGTCACACAATGAGCTCCTTAATAGATGTACAATAGAAACATGATGATAGATTTGGGGGAATTATAATTTAATAAAACCAAACAAACAAATAAAGAAAGCTGAGTGCCAAAGAATTATTGCTTTTGAACTGTGGTGTTGGAGAAGACTCTTGAGAGTCCCTTGGACTGCAAAGAGATCCAACCAGTTCATCCTAAAGGAAATCAGTCCTGGGTTTTCTGAAGGACTGATGTTTAAGTTGAAACTCCAATACTTTGGCTACCTGATGCGAAGAGCTGACTCATTTAAAAGACCTTGATGTTGGGAAAGATTGAGGGCAGGAAGAGAAGGGGATGACAGAGGATGAGATGGTTGTATGACATCACTGACTCAATGGACATGAGTTTGGGTGGACTCCTGAAGTTGGTGATGGACAGGGAGGCCTGGTGTGCTGTGGTTCATGAGGTCGCAAAGACTCGGACATGACTGAGCAACTGAACTGAACTGAAGATCAACATAGATACTGTATACATTTCTTAAAGACTAAAATGTTGTTTTGTCATTAATGAGGTAAATACAAATGAAGCTAAACTCTGTATACTCTCAAGTTACTGAGAAGCAAAAAGTAACCACTACATAATTAAGCTATTTGGAATTTAAGAAGGGCGTCTAGGTTAGTTTACTGGAGCTTTGGCTAAGGTTCAGACTCAAAAATAGCTCTAGGGTCAACACTCACTTCTCAATTTATCGCACTTGGTTCATCTCAGTAACTGTCTTTGCTCTGTCTGAGTTAGACAAGCTTTGGGCCAGCTTTGCCCACACTTGTACTTTGCAGCCAATTTGTGTGTCTAGGACAGACATTGGCAGCTTTTTCAAAGGACTGCGCCAAAGGTTTAACATCGTTTCTTGTGGTTTTCGTGAGTGAAGGGAAGAAAACCTAAATATGCTCCTAGTCTTGAGAGTCAAGTCTTGACCACACACAGCATCCTCCTTCTGGTGACCTCTGTAACTTCAATTATTCTCCTCACTTCATCCCTCCCACCAGATGCTGGGACTTTGTTCATGCCATCTTAGAAGATGGCAAAGGAACAAAAAGATACAGCCTGACTCAGGAATGAATATATAAAATGATAGGTCTATGCCTAAGAAAATTCCATACTATGTCACGTGGAATATTTTCACTGCCATCAAAAGATGGAAGCTTTATGACAAAAAAATACAGTTCTGATTTTAAATTATCATAACAGTGAGTTTTTTAAAAACTTTTTTGAGTGTCCTAGATCTCTAAGAATCTAATAAAATTTGTGGACTCTGTTGTAGGAATATGCATTAACAGACTCAGGATTTTCCAGGTCATTTTACAGAGTTCATGGATCACCTGAAGTAAGGTCAACAATTGCGATTTAAGAAACTGATCTAATTCAATCCTTTAATTGTATAAAGAGCACAATTAAGCTCCAAAGAAGTAATACTTTTTGCCTAACACAACATAGCAAGTTAGCAGCAAAGACATACAAGTTTTTGTACTCCAAATCTAATGCCCTGAAGAGACTCATAAATTAATTCTTTTGATAACAAAGACTTCAAAGCAAACCACAGGAAGCTACTGAGAAAGAAGAAAAATACTTTGAGTGCTTTTGAGATATGGGGAAATCTTTCAGAGCACATATCCTGTTCTTGTTTTTTCCTTAAAGAGACAAGAAGTGAAATTCATAAACTTGCATTTGTTACTCTGATTTGAAGAAACTGAAGTGAGGAAGATAAGCAAATAGGGTTAAAGAACCCTGAAGGATGGGGCTTCCCAGGTGGTGCTAGTGGTACAGAACCCGTCTGCCAATGCAGGAGACCTAAGAGACACAGGTTCTGTCCCTCGGTCGGGAAGATTCCCTGGAGGAGGGCACGGCAATCCACTCCAGTATTCTTGCCTGGAGAATCTCATGGACAGAGGAGCATGGCGGGCTACAGTACATAGCGGTGCAAAGAGTGGGACATGCTGGAAGTGACTTAGCACGCATGCAAACACCCAGAAGGTATAAGAGTTGGGAGAAAGTCCTCATGTGGAAACTTGATTCTGCACCAAGTGTGTATTCATTATGATAAAACCAAGTCATCCTAAAATCAAAGAACATTAATTAAGATTTTAAAACAAAACATGTTTCAACTTCCTCACCCCTAGTGCCTTCCCTAGTTATCATCACCTTCATCTACACGACTGCAGCTTCAAACCCAAGTCACCCGAGGCTTCTCCCACTCCTGTGGCTTCTCTGAGACCCATCAGCTCACTACTGTGTGGGTCTCCTGACTCCATCATGTGATGACCTCCCCATCATTCCTGCACGTCTCAAGCTCTAGCCAACTCCTGCCTGGCTTTTCTTTCTTTTCACTTATGTCTCTTTCTACCTCTATTTCTTTCCAATTCACCTACCAAACTGCTCTGAAAGAGACCTTCCTATAGAGCAAATCTAATCACATTACTCTCTGACTTGACCCCTTTCAGTGGTCGTTACCTATAAGTGTCCTTTGAAAACTTCTGTTGAATTTCTGAAATACTTTCTAAGTATTATACGATAATAACGTTTTCATTTCACATGGTTTAAGATAAAAAGAATGCTTAAATTATATTATCAAAGTTTATATAAAAAGCTGTATATGGTATATATACATAAAGTTATATGTAAAAGTTATTTCATATCATCTTTAAACTCATTTTATATACATATAAAAGCAAGTTCCTGCTACTCTCATTGAAAAAGGATGAATCTTGTTTGTATTGCTATATATTTATTTAGGAAAAAATTTACAAAATACATATTAAAATGTAGAATGAACTTATTCTATTATATAATGAAAAGTAAATAATATTTATACCCTAAAGTTTGATCTTCATAATTTTACCTTAATGAATTAAACCAGTCAATCTTAAAGGAAACAGTTCTGAATATTCATTGGAAGGACTGATGCTGAGGCTCCCATCCTTTGGCCACCTGATGAGAACTGACTCCTTAGAAAAGACCCTGATGCGGGAAAAGACTGAAGGCAGAAGGAGAAGAGCATGACAGAGGATGAGATGGTTGGATGGCATCCCCGACTCGATGGACATGAGTTTGAACAAGCTCCAGGAGTCGGTGATGGACAGGAAGCCTGGCGTGCTGCAGTCCATGGGGTCGCAAAGAGTCAGACATGACTGAGCAACTGAACTGAGCTTAAGAAATCAGCTGGTTTATTTTTTTATGATGGTATGTCTTATGCTGTTGTTGTTGTTCAGTTGCTGAGTCAAGTCCAACTCTTTCCTGCCCCATGGACTGCAGCACACCAAGCTTTTGTCTCATGCTTAAAAGCTAAGAAGAAAAGAGAAAATATTCCACAATACCATTTGGAAGGACTTCACAGTGACGAAAGACAGAGGGACACATTCACCTATTTCAGGGGGTTCAGAATCATTAAATGGGTCATGTTGGGTTACCAGCATAGCATCCAAGGTTCTTCTGAAGACTGTGCTCCACCTCTGGGTCCTTCACTCTATTTACGTCAACTAATTTGGAGTGAGTTCTCCAGACCCATGCCCTCGAATATGCCATTTTTAATTCCTGCAGTATTCCTCTGATTACCCTTTTTGTAAATGTAGACATTTCCATTCATCCTTTTCACCCCAGAGTATGAATCATCTATTCTCTGAGGCCTTCTCTGAAACACTTTTTCTTCTTGCCATGCCTCTGTTACCTGTATGACACATTCAGTTCAGTTCAGTTGCTCAGTTCAGTTCAGTCGCTCAGTCGTGTCCGACTCTTTGCGACCCCATGAATCACAGCATGCCAGGCCTCCCTGTCCATCACCAACTCCCGGAGTTCACTCAAACTCATGTCCATCGAGTTGGTGATGCCATCCAGCCATCTCATCCTCTGTCGTCCCCTTCTCCTCCCGCCCCAAATCCCTCCCAGCATCAGAGTCTTTTCCAGTGAGTCAACTCGTCGCATGAAGTGGCCAAAGTATTGGAGTTTCAGTTTTAGCAGTATGACACATTACTGTCACCATATGCATTTCCCTTCTGAACTCTTAATCGCTGGGTAATATGAAACTTACTACCAAACACGGTAGGGGGAAATACACATTTATGAATAAATTCATAAATGAAATGAATAGTTAATTTAGGAAAATAAAGCAACTGGAAAACCGAATAGGTACAGGTAGAAATTTTTCCAAGAAAATGTATTTTTTTTATCTAATAATATACTATTAATTTTCCTTCAAGCTTTTTGGGGGGGTAGGGAGGGGGTGGAGAAGATATCCAAAACATGTTATATGAACTCACGTATTGTGTCTGAGTCTACAACAATACAGATATACCTGGCATAATATTAATGTGGGACAAACCAAAATTTTACTTTAAAATCTCTTAATGAGTGGCATGATGCTCTTAAAACACTGCATTTCTCACTATACATCCAATTGTATATATGTCTGATACTGCTGGCTGTCCCCTAAGGACTTTCTCCCTCCTCCTCAGTTATAGTAAAATGTGTCTGAGAAATGGCTTCTGGCTGGAGATTGCATTTCTTGGATCCCTTTGCTACATGTATGTTGCTGTTCAGTCGCCCAGTAGCGTCCGACTTTTGCAACCCCATGGACTGCAGCACACCAGGCCTCTCTGTCTCTCACCATCTCCCAAAGTTTGCCAAGTTCATGTCTATTGCATCAGTGCATGTATGACCATGTGACTAATCCCTCATTGCTAACGGAATAAAAGCAAGAACAATGACAGCAACTTCTGTTTAACTTGCTTAAAGGAAATCTCTGGGCCAAGGCTTCTGCTCTTTTCTTTTCACTTCTATTTGGAGTTGTTGCAAACAAGGACTTTGGAAGTTGGGCCCCCCAAATGGTAGAGGCCCTGCCTGCATGAAATAGAGCTGCTAACATACCTGAAGGATCCATCTGGACTGTTACCCAAGAGGAAAATAAACTATCCTGTTTCAGCCACTGAATTTGGGGATGTGTCAGAGCACTTTAGAAAACTGCAAGTCTTTGTATGGTTCTACATCTTTGATATATGTTTATCCAGTTTAAATCAATCCTCAAAGCAGTTCTTTTAAAACTAGCAAATGTTAATATTTACAATGAGAAACTCATCTTCTGAACTGCAAACTTTTGGAAAGCAAATTTTATAAGACCTGATCTAAAGAAGGTAGCTTTATGTCTAGATTTAGAAGTGATTTGCTGACAAAAATAAACCAACTTTTAAGCAAAATGGACATAATAAGATTTCCTGCTATGAGCCCCTACAGAAAGGGAAATGCAAAAGTGCTAAAAGAGAGCTATATGGTGAAAACCCCAAATGCTGATGTTTTCCAAAAGTGGTTGGATTCCATTAAAAATTCTGAATTTGAGTATACTTCCTGAATCATTACATAAAACTAAGAAAACTGCCAGTTTCTTTTGTTACATGTGGTATAGTTAATTATTAATGGAATCCTAGTTTCTTGTGAGACAGAACTACGAGTATAAATATGAGGTAGAACCATTATTTAAAATCTAGTTTCTGCTAATTTTCATGTTGACTTCAGAATAAAAAGTTTTGGTTTGTTAAAATCATACATATTTTATAATTCATTATAGAAATGAACTCTATAGTAAAGTTTCTCTGATTATTATTGCCAAAGGGTGCTCACGAAAAAAAAAAAAAAAGATCTGTTAGTAAAAATTAATTTCCTGTACGAAAGTATTCAGAGGGAGTTCTGAAGTGCTACAAATAAATAGGGCTTCCCTGGTGGCTCAGACGGTAAAGAATCTGCCAGCAATGCAGGAGACCTGGGATCCATCCCTGGATCAGGAAGATTCCCCTGGAGAAGCGAATGGCAACCCACTGAAATATTCTTGCCTGGAGAATCACATGGGGAAAGGTATAGTTCATGCAGTCACAAGGACCTGAACATGACTGAGTGACTAACACTTTCAGTTTTTCACAAATAAATGGGTAAAGAGATACTTTCTGAACATATATGTATATATATCATATGATATATATGATATATATATATGTGATATATGATATATATTATATATGTGTGTGTGTGATATATATTATATATATGTGTGTGTGATATATATTATATATACTTTTTCCAATACTTTGGCCACATGATGTGAAAAGCTGACTCACTGGAAAAGACCCTGATACTGGGAAAGATTGAAGGCAGGAGAAGAAGGGGATGACAAAGGATGAGATGGGTAGATGGCATCACCAACTCAATGGTAATGAGTTTGAGTAAGCTCCAGGAGATGGTGAAGGACAGGGGAGCCTGGTGTGATGCAGTCCATGGGGTCACAAACAGTCAGATGTGACTGAGCGACTGACCAACTATGCCCTGTATATCCATGACTCTGGATGTACTGATGCTGCGTAGAAGTCCCTCTCTCTTTTCTATCACCGCCTTCTTAACTTCTCCTTAACATCAGCATGGTTTCCCATCGTAAAACAAGAAAGCTCTATGTGGCCAGTCTTCTTCAGGGCCTGCACTTCCTGCCTGCACTCTTCACAGGTATCATCACTGTCTTCAAATTGCCATGTTCTCATCAGACTTCAGAGAAGGCAATGGCACCCCATTCCAGTACTCTTGCCTGGAAAGTCCCATGGACGGAGGAGCCTGGTAGGCTGCAGTCCATGGGGTCGCCAGGAGTCGGACACAACTGAGCAACTTCACTTTCACTTTTCACTTTCATGCATTGGAGAAGGAAATGGCAACCCACTCCAGTGTTCTTGCCTGGAGAATCCCAGGGACGGCAGAGCCTGGTGGGCTGCCATCTATGGGGTCGCTCAGAGTCAGACACGACTGAAGGATTTAGCAGCTGCAGCATTAGACTTCATCTTATTGCCATCTGATTTCCTCCTAGACTAACACCATCACAGCCCTTGTCAGGGTTACCATGCTCCTATATTTTAAAACAAATGCTTTAAGGTCCTGACCTTACTCGACACTGTCTGAGAGTCTGAGAACTCCCTGCCTTAACCAACTCCATGTAGACCACTCACTCTGTAATACAGGAACATGGGACAAGGGGTCCTACATACACAGTTACAACCTAACGGTGGCACTCGGAGGTGTGAAACCTAGCAACCTGCTTTTCCCTCTGTGTCTGGTGATGTGAACCAATTCTTCCTTCCTTCGAATGTGCTTTTATCTTAGTTTCTAAAATATCATACTTGCAGCATGGTTACTTCTCAGCAAGTCCACATTCCTTTGCCTACCCCTTAAATGTCAAGTTCCCTGGGACTCTATTCTAGGCTTTCTGACACCCTATTAAATCAATGTTTTCAATTTCCTACTTACAACACCTACATCCAAATCCTGAGAGTAATAATGATAATAGATAGTATTTCTGTTACTCTTATATTTTACCATTTTTTTGTGTTTTATCATCAAAATTCCATGAGGAAAATACTATTTTTATTCCAGTTTCAAAGATGTGGAAAGTTAAGTTCAGAGAGATTCAAGCTAACTGTCCATGGCCGCAGTGCTGTTTGGTGGCAGAGCCAAGATTTGGGCCAGATAATTTGTCCTTCAAGTTTCCTTTGGATGCTGCCAACACTATTGCATACTGCCAAACTCAAGCCTACACAATGAGCCTCACCCACATTGCCTCTTGGACTTGATATACTCATGTAAGACCACTGGGTTTCTCTACCTTCGTGTAGCTGATGTTTCAGTATTGACAATCATGACTGGTTAGGCCTGCACAGGTAAAGATTTTGGTCAACAGGGAACTTCAACTGAAACCAACTAATCATCCCCTGGCCAAATAAGACCAAGATGAAGGTGACCGAGTTGGAGAAAAGTATGTTCCTACTTCGTTTACACAAGTATGGCTTAAATGAAACACAAAACTTAAATATAGACATAATTCCAACTTTTCAAGTGAAAGATTGTGCCATGGGAAAAATTCACCTCTGCACAATTATTTACAGAAAATCCTTTACATGAAAATGTAAAATACATGTAATCTTCATTTCAGTTAAGAATATGATTCATTCAGAGATGTTCCAACCATTCAGGCCACAAACTAACCAATCAGAACACAGCAATACCCAGACCAAAGGCCATTCACAAGGTGAGATATGTATTTGCTCCAACCCTATAAGAAAGTTTTCAAAAAGATGCACATTTTAGGTACCACAGATATATGAAAAAGTGACTTAGTCATGGTAGGTGGCAAAACAATAATATTTTAGCAATAATAGGTATGCATGTAATAAAGGCAGAAATTCTTATCACTTTATGTTAAATGAAACCAGTGATAGTTTGTGCCCTGTGCATAACTTCATCTGAGCTCGGATGCTCTACAGTTCCTTCAGTCTTGAATTCATTATACCCAGAATGGAACTGATCACATGTTCCCTTGAACCTGATGCCCACCTCATGTCAGACTACAGTGAAAGACTCCATCATGAAACAGTGGTCCAGTTAGAAACATGGGCATGATCTTTGGTTTCTCCCTCTTAACAACTTCCAAAATGCTTCTGTAATACAATCTCATGCAATATTTTGACAACAGCAGTCCTGTGAAGCTGTATTTTCCCAATTTTATAAATGAAGACATTTATATTCAAAAAGGTTGACTTACCCAAAGGCACAGACCTAATAGTTAAGATGTTTAATTTATGGTGCCTCAGTTAATATATTTATATATATGTAATCTCATATAATCATTAGAACATTCCTGTGATTAAACCCTTTTTTCTAAAATGAGGTAATTAAATACAAGGAGAGATTAAGTCAGTCACTACAGAGTTGAAGCCAAGATTTGAACTCAAGTCTGTCAGGCTTAAAAAAGAAAGCAAAAGTGTTAGCCACTCAGTGGCGTACAACTCTTTGTGACCCCATGGACAGTAGCCTGCCAGGCTCCTCTGCCCATGGAATTCTCCAAGAATACTGGAGTAGGTTGCTATTTCCTTCTCCAGGGAATATTCTTGACCCAGGGATTGAACCCACATCTCCTGCATTGCAGGCAGCTTCTTTACCCTCTGGACCACCAGGGAACCCCTTCAGGCTTAAAACCTCCTCTTAATTACTCCTGCCCTCAGTAAATTACAAAGTAAGTGTCTAAATCCAATTTATTATCTCCGTAGGTGATCATCCCACTGACTAGCTATCCCTGTGATGGGACATTTTCCTTAATTTGGGTCTAATAGTGTTATAAGAACAACTGTTATACTTTAGACCTTTTTCTTGAAAATGATTTTTAAAACTTTTGTATACACATTTACTTTTACAGAGACTATTAAATCTAAATGATATTTTAGTGACTGAGAAATTTATGATGCATTTCAAAGTTGTCCTTATTAAAAATAGTTTTCTATAACAGAGTTGGAGTTTTCTCTATTAAAAAAAAAATCAGAACACAAAGAAAACCTAACATTAACCAGACTCTGGAAAAAATAATACTTTCTTTAGAATACTTTAATAATTCTGTTTTCTTACAATTTCCTCTCTTATCTAAAATAAAGATACATAACTTTTCTCTATTCATCTTCTCTCACATTCTCCAAGAAAAACCCAAACATTCCGGATATTTTTAATTAATAAAACTGGTAAGTTTTATGCACAGTACATATGAAAAAGGAGAAAGACTGAGAGATTAAATGATCTGTTTAAGTTTTAAAAAAATGGACTAGCAACAGCACGAGGAACATAACATATTTTAATTTGTCTTGCGAACTAAACCCAGTGACTTGGTTTTTGACATCTGGGAAAAAGAACCACATTTCTGAAATATGCTCAGCCTTCATCAGTTCTAGGAATTAGATCAATGCCATAAACATATTCTTGCCATAGAAGAGCAACACAAGACTATGCTATAAGCAGCAACTGATGTATGAAACCACCACACATGAGAAGAAATTATCAGTTAACTAACTTCCTATGTTCATTTTGCCAGATGGAACCCACGTGTAAATATACAATTTAAAATAACATTTTTTTCCTTAGAAGATACTTAGAAGAAGGTTTTGAAGATGCCGTAGTTGCTTTCTTCTCTCTCTATCCTTCCTCTCCCAGCCACTCTAGTCAGACTGCTGTAAAAATCACTAGTGCCCAAACATGAAAAAAACCCATAGTTCATGTTGGTAAAGTGGCTCAGGTAAACTTCTAGAGAAGTCCTGCCAGATGTTCTGGAAGAGTATCCTATAGGCTGAGGGATCAGATTCGCCTATCTTTATATTGTATAATCTTCAGGATGAACAATGCCATGAGGATCTAACTACTTCATCCTCATTCATTTCCTTCGTTTAAAAAGTGCCAAAATCCCACAATACATTTTAATTGAAAGAAAGTACACCATTCCCCTGATTAGATTCTGTCTAAATATGAACACTTTATGGCTCCCCTTCATTCATCACCTCTTAAGTGTTATAATATCCTTGTTTGTATACAAAATTAAACCTGTGTTTCTATTCAACAGGCTTTGTTAATTACACAAGTTTTATCTGTTTTCATTTGTACAATCTAAGAAGAAAGATGTAAATGATAAACATTGCTCTATTTAAATGGTTCTTTTTAATAGCACTGGAGTAGACAGTTGCATGAATGTCTCTGACTGACTGTTGTTATAGCCTAAGCCATTTTTAACAAACCACAGATAAAGGAGAATCTACAACTTCTGTGAGTTATCAAATGGTTAAAAATACAAGGGCTTCTCAAGAGCCTCCAGTGTTTCTAACTACTGTGCAAAGTTTAAATTCTTTGAACTACTTTTCAGGAGTCACAGCATGGCCTTACTAGGTCTCCACTGTTCTTTGATAGGAACCCACACCCCTTTGCTAAAGGTATCATGCTCTTTTCCATCTCTTCACCTTTCCCAATACTCTTCTATTTGCCTATTTTTAACATAAAAGTACAGTCCTCAAATGGTTTTCTATCTCTTCAAAGAAACCTTTCTCCATCTTTTCCAACCTACTTCCATCACCAACCTCTCCACATTTACAGAAAATTTGTAGGACATAACACAAATTGGCATTTATTTATATGCTGCTTCCTAGCTGATTGTGTTGACAAAATCAAATCTTCTCATCTGATTTATAAACTCTGAAAGCACAGGAAATGTTATATTTGGGGCGGGGGCATTTCCTAAAAGATACTGTCTATACAGTTCCGTTCCGTTCCGTTCCATCCCTCAGTCGTGTCCGACTCTTTGCGACCCCGTGGACTGTAGCCTACCAGGCTTCTCCGTCCATGGGATTCTCCAGGCAAGAATACTGGAGTGGGTTACCGTTTCCTTCTCCAGGGGATCTTCCCAACCCAGGAACCAAACCCGGGTCTCCCGCATTGGAGGCAGACGCTTTAACCTCTGAGCCACCAGGGAAGGTGATCAATAAACTCATTCTAAGAGATTAAAACATTTTCTGTCCCAGGTTTCCCAAGAAAGGTTATACAGTCCGGAATAAAGGCATGGGGTCCAAACGGCCAAGTCCATTGCTTATCAAGGGCTTCCCTGGCGAAGTGGATGGTAAAGAATCTGCCTGCAATGTGGGAGATCCAGGTTTGATCCTTGGGTTGAGAAGATCCCCTGGAGGAGGAAATGGCAACCCACTCCAGTATTCTTGCCTGGAAAATTCCACGGACAGAGGAGCCTGGTGGGCTACAGTCCATGGGATCAAAGAATTGAACATGACTGAGCATGCAGGTATATGAATTGCTTATCAAGATGTTTCCATCACTGAGGTCATGTGGTACATGTTGGAAAAGGAATGGGCTCAGTGGATATTCCAGGTTTCTACTTACTAGCTGTCTTACACAGGCAAGCAAATTAATCTCTGAGCCACTGACACCTCTGTATAAAGTCAAGGATGAGAACACTTATATCTCACTGACTTCTTTGTTTCCCTTGAATATCCTGTGCATATCCAGCATCAAGATTCTGTCTTCTGTTTAAGTATTTCTCCCCCATCTCTTTATCTAGTGCATGTCTATTCTTAAACATCACATTCTTATAGAAGCTTTACTTACTTATCATTTTGTTTTGTTCAATGACTCTCTTTTTTGGTTAACTGTACTCTGATAGAAAGGGCTTCTCAGGTGGCACTAGTGGTAAAGAACCTGCCTGCCAATGCAGGAGACATAAGAGATGCAGGTTCAATCTCCAGGTTAGGAAGATCCCCTGGAGAAGGGCATGGCGACCCACTCCGGTATTCTTGCCTGGAGAATCCCAGGGACGGAGGAGCCTGACAGGCTGCAGTCCACAAGGTCACACAGAATCAGATAAGACTGAAGTGACTTAGCGCGCATGCATGCACTCTGATAGAAAGCACAGATTGCATCGTGTAATTCAAACTACATATCCAGTACACTACATAAATAAGCAAATGTTACTGACTCAATAGTTGTTTCCTTTCCTCTTTCCTCTTATTATATTTGATTTGTTTGTAGTTAAGATCCCGTAAGTAACTTTTCTTATTCCTTAATGTGCTCTTAGCATTTGACTAATCACCACACAAAAATGTGAAGAAACACATACAGAAAATATGCTATTTACATAAAGAAAGCAACAAGGTCAAGCAAAACAAAAAATATGGGTCCATATCTCCTTTGTGTGAACTGACTAAGCAGAAGATTCACCGTAATTTCAAACCTAGCTGCTAATCTGGACACCAGTAAATAGTTCTTACAATTGGATTTACTTAGATAACATTTTCTTAACCCGTTAATGTGAAACTGTTTAAAATTAAGCATACAATGAGAAAACATCTCGTGATGGAATATGAAAAGGTTAATCTGAAAATCCTTCTTTGTACCTGAACTTTTGGGGCTTCCCAGGTGGCACGAGTGGTAAAGAACCCACCTGCCAATGAAGGAGACATAAGGGATGCAGGTTCAGTCTCTGGGTTGGGAAGATCCCCTGGAGAAGGGCACGGCAACTCACTCCACTATTCTGGACTGGAGAATCCCATGGACAGTGAGCCTTGTGGGCTGCAGTCCAGTGGGGTCACAAAGAGTTGCATAAAGGAAGCAACTTAGCATGCACACATGTACCTGAACTATTACTAATAGGTACTACCATGGAATAGACTTCTATGATGGAAAACATAAAAATATTAAATTAATAGGTATTGTTATTTTCATGCTTAGCATCAGTGGTTTGTCCCATTAAACCTGCACTAAGAATCCAGGGCTTTCCAGGGCTCAGTGAAAAGAATCCTCCTGCCAATGGAGGGGACATGGGTTCAATCCCTCGGCCAGGAGGATCCCACAGGCCGCAAAGTAATTAAGTCTGTGCACCACAAACACAACTGGTCTGTGCCCTGGAGCCCGGAGGCCACAGTTACTGAGCCCACGTGCTGCGACTACTGATGTGCCTGAACCCCAGAGCCCATGCGACCCAATAAGAGAAGACGTCACAGTGAGAACTCACGCACTGCAAAGAGTAGTAGCCCCCACTCTCTGCAACTACAGGAAAGTCCAGGCAGCAACAAAGACCCAGCACAGCCGTAAATAAATAAATATTTTTAAAAACCTGCATCAGAATCCAGACCAATGCAAGTTACTAAGAATGAAGGAACACACACACAAATCATTGACGTAGTACTGAATGAGATCCGACGATGACGTTCTCACTGAAGCAAGAAGACGCCTGTTATTAAAACAAGAGAGGTCCTATGCCATTTAGTAGGAAAAAGTAGAGTGTTTACCTAAAATTAAAAACAAACCCTTGAAAGCTGCACAAATAAAACCTCCTGTTCAATTTATTCAGACTGAAGGTTAATGCTAACCAGTACACCCTAAAAGGGAAAAAAAAAAGTATACTACCTGGCTTTATTTACACAACTGTTAATGAAAGTAAAGTCTCTCAGGAAACAGGTAGTGACGACTGCTCAAGCAGTGATAATTAGATTTGGCTGGCAGTACCTGGTGGAGCAATGGTCCCTGAGGGGGCTTCTCAAGTAAAATTACAACCCCACACAGCTAAGCACTTGCAGTCAGGGCCAACATATGTGGAATGCAGGATTAAAGAAATTGAAACCCAAATCCCAGAAACATGACTTTCTGTACTCCTCAGCTGGCAGAATTATATCATCGTGCCTGCCTCACACAAATAAGACAAGACCATGAAAATATAGCTTATTTCCACTTTAATACCTGGGTTACATCTTTGCTAACTTACAAAAGGCAAGATGTCATTCAAACAGATAAAATTACTACTGGAACACATTAAAAGTTATATGTATTACGTGAACAAAAAAGAAAAAAAGGATGGGAACTCACAAGAGAAAAATATTGAATCCATTCATGTTTGAAGAAATAAAAGTTTTTCTGAAAGATAAAGCAATCTTTGGCTGCACACTTGTCTAACACAACATTCTGTCTAATAATTTCACAATTTAACATTGTCAATCATAATCTTGCTACACTTGTAGCAAGATGGCAACATAGAATGACGTGTGCTCAGCTTCTGTGAGAACTCCAAAATTACAACATGCTACTGAACAACCATCAACAGGACAATGTTGAGAGTCCACCAAAAAAAGATACCAGACGTCCAAGGACAAAGGAGACGCCCCAGCAAGATGGCAGGAGGAGCGAAATCACATTTAGAATCAAACCCGATACCTGCCAGAGATGCTAGGAGGACTCCAACAAAACCTTGCGCACACCAGGACCCAGAAACCCCACACAGACTGAGCCAGACCTGTGTCTGAGTCTCCTCGGAGGGACAGCTCAGCAGTGGCCTGCTGCAGGGGCAGGGACTCTGGGGAAAGCTACCTGGTCACACAGCCTGTGGCATAAGCCCTCTTGTAGTCACCATTAACCCCACCATAAAGCTGCCAAGCAGACGACCCACAAACTGCAGAACAATTATACCAAAGAAATTCTCACACTATTAAGAAGGTTCTAAGACTCAAAACAGATTTCTCAACCTGGGTATCTGCCAAAGGGACTGAGAACCCCCAGAGAATTTAACTTTGGAGGCCAATGGGATTTGATTACACAACTTACACAGGACTGGGGAAACAGACTCTTGGAGGGCAAAAACAAAACCTTGAGCACACCAGGACCCAGGAGAAAGGAGCAATGACCTCACAAGAGACTGACCCAGACTTGCCTGTGAGTGTCCAGGAGTCTCCAGTGAAGGCGTGGGCAAGCAGTGCCCTGCTGCAGCGTCAGGGGACTGAGAGCAGCAGTGTATGCACCGGACCTTTTGAAGGAGGCTGCCATTATCTTCACTACCTCCACCACAGTTTGGTCTCAGGTCAATCAACAGAGACGGAACAGAGCCCCGCCCATCAAGAGAAAAGTGGATTAAAGATTTACAAAGCAGAGACATTACTTTGCCAACAAAGGTCCGTCTAGTCAAGGCTATGGTTTTTCCCGTGGTCATGTATGGATATGAGAGTTGGACTGTGAAGAAAGTTGAGCACCGAAGAATTGATGCTTTTGAACTGTGGTGTTGGAGAAGACTCTTGAGAGTCCCTTGGACTGCAAGGAGATCCAACCAGTCCATTCGAAAGGAGATCAGTCCTGGGTGTTCGTTGGAAGGACTGATGCTAAAGCTGAAACTCCAATTCTTTGGCCACCTCATGCGAAGAGTTGACTCACTGGAAAAGACTCTGATGCTGGGAGTAATTGGGGGCGGGAGGAGAAGGGGATGACAGAGAATGAGATGGCTGGATGGCATCACCGACTCGATGGACATGAGTTTGAGTCAACTCCGGGAGTTGGTGATGGACAGGGAGTCCTGGCGTGCTGTGATTCATGGGGTCGCAAAGAGTCGGACACGACTGAGCGACTGAAATGAACTGAACTGAACTGAATTGAGCATGGCCCTGAGCATTAGAACAGGACCCAGTTTTCCCCACAATCAGTACCTCCCATCAGGAAGCTTCCATAAGCATCTATCCTTATCCCTCAGAGAGCGGACAGAATGAAAGCAACAATTACAGAAAATTAATCAAACTGACCACATGGACACAGCCTTGTCTAACTCAATGAAACTATGAGCCATGCCATGTAGGGCAGCCCAAGACGGAAGAGTCATGATAGAGAGTTCTGACAGAATGTGGTCCACTGGAGAAGGGAATGGGAAACCACTTCAGTATTCTTGCCTTGAGAACCCATGAACAGTATGAGAAGGCAAAAAGAAAGGACACTGAAAGATGAACTCCACAGGTTGGTAGGTGCCCAATATGCTACTGGAGATCAGTGGAGCCATAACTCCAGGAAGAATGAAGAGGGAGAGCCAAAGCAAAAACAATGCCCAGTTGTGGATGTGACTGCTGATTGAGGTAAAGTCCGATGCTGTAAAGAACAATACTGCATAGGAACCTGGAAAGTTAGGTCCATAAATCAAGGTAAATTAGATGTGATCAAATCAGAAATGGCAAGAATAAACACCAGCATTTTAGGAATCAGTGAATTAAAATGGACAGGAATGGGCGAATTGAATTCAGATGATCATCATATCTACTACTGTGGGCAGGAAATCCTCAGATGAAATGGAGTAGCCCTCATAGTCAACAAAGGAGTCCAAAATGCAGTACTTGGGTGCAACCTCAAAACGACACTCTGCTCATTTCCAAGGTAAACCATTCAATATCACAGTAATCCAAGTATATGCCCCAACCAGTAATCCTGAAGAAGCTGAAATTCATGACATTGTACAGGAGACAGGGATACAGGGATCAAGACCATCCTCAAGAAAAACAAATGCAAAAAGGCCAAAATGGTTGTTTGGGGAGGCCTTACAAATAGCTGAGAAAAGAAGAGAAACTAAAGGCAAAGGAGAAAAGGAACAATATACCCATTTGAATGCAGAGTTCCAAAGAGCAGCAAGGAGAGGTAAGAAAGCCTTCCTCAGAGATCAATGCAAAGAAATAGAGGAAAACAACAGAAGGGGAAAGACTAGAAATCTCTCAAGAAAATTAGAGATACAAGGGAACAATTCATGCAAAGATGGGCACAAAAAAGGACAGAAATGGCCTATACCTAACAGAAGCATAAGATTTTAAGAAGAGGTGGAAAGAATACACAGAAGAACTATACAAAAAAGATCTTCATGACCTAAATAATCACAAAAGGTTTGATCACCCATCTAGAGCCAGACTACCCAGAATGTGAAGTCAAACCGGCTTTAAGAAACATCACTATGAACAAAGCTAGTGGAACTGACAGAATTCTACTTGAGCTCTTTCAAATCCTGAAAGATGACGCTGTGAAAGTGCTGCGCTCAATACACCAGCAAATCTGGAAAACTCAGCAGTGGCCACAGGACTGGAAAAGGTCAGTTTTCATTCCAATCCCAAAGAAGGGCAATGCCAAAGATGTGCACACTACCACATGATTGCACTCATCTCACATGCTATTAAGGTAATGCTCAAAATTCTACAAACCAGGCTTCAACACTACATGAACCGAGTCATTCCAGATGTTCAAGCTGGTTTTAGAAAAGGCAGATTAACCAGCGATTCAATTGCCAGCATCCACTGGCTCATTGGAAAAGCAAGAGAGTTTAGAAAAACATCCACTTCTGTTTTACTGATTATACCAAAGCCTTTAACTGTGTAGATCACAACAAACTGTTGAAAATTTTTAAGAGACGGGAATACCAGACCACCTTACCTGCCTCCTCAGAAATCTGTATGCAGGTCAAGAAGCAACAGTTAGAACCAGATGTAGAACTACAGACTGGTTCCAAATTGAGAAAGGAGTGCATCAAGGCTGTGTATAGTGACACTGTTTATTTAGCTTATATGCAGAGTACATCAGGAGAAATGCTGGGCTGGATGAAGCACAAGCTGGAATCAAGATTGCTGGGAGAAATATCAATAATCTCAGATACGCAGATGACACACCCTTATGGCAGAAAGTGATGAGAGGCTAAAGAGTCTCTTGATGAAAGTGACAGAGGAGAGTGAAAAATCTGACTTAAAACTCAACATTCAAAAAACTAAGATCAAGGCATCTGGCCCCACCACTTCATGGCAAATAGACGGGGAAACAATGGAAACAGTGACAGACTTTATTGTTTGGACTCCAAAATCACTGCAGACTGTGACTGCAGCCATGAAATTAAAAGACACTTGCTCCTTGGAAGAAAAGCTATGAACAGCATGTTAAAATGCAGAGACATTTCTTTGCTGACAAAGGTCCATGTAGTCAAAGCTATGGTTTTTCCAGTAGTCATGTATGGATGTGAGAGTTGGACTGTGAAGAAAGCTGATCGCTGAAGAATTGATGCTTTTGAACTGTGGTGCTGGAGAAGACTCTTGAGAGTCCCTTGGACTGCAAGGAGATCCAACCAGTCCATTCTAAAGGAGATCAATCCTGGGTGTTCATTGGAAGGACTGATGCTAGAGCTGAAACTCCAATACTTTGGCCACCTCATATGACGAGTTGACTCACTGGAAGAGACTCTGATGCTGGGAGAGACTGAAGGCAGAAGGAGAAGGGGACGACAGAGGATGAGATGGTTGGATGGCATCACTAACTCGATGGACATGAATTGAAGCAAGTTCTGGGATTTGGTGATTACAGGGAAGCCTGGCGTGCTGCAGTCCATAGGGTCACAAAGAGTCAGACACAACTAGACTGAACTGATTCATAATCTAAAACTCAGAGTCAGGAAAGTGAATTATACTGAAGTGGATGATTTCTCATAAACCGGGAAAGGAAGACCTCACTTTATTATTTTATAACATTAAACATTTGCAAGAGATCAGTGTCACTCAGATAATAACATAGGTAGCCTAAGGATGACATACTAAGGCTTCAAAATTCAAGAAAGAAAAATGAACTTAGTGATATTTAGTGTCTAGCTAACTGACAGTGTGAGTCAGTTGCCTAAGAATAACTAGGTCCAGAGCCAGAGATTTTTCTACCCCCAAATGCATCATCGTTTCACTAACATCTTTCTTAAGGATGGCATCAGGAAAGGCAAACATAGGGAATTCCCTGGTGGGCTGGTGGTTAAGAGTCTGCCCTGCAATTCAGGGGATGTCGGTTCCATTCCTGGTCAGAAAACTAAGATCTTACAGGCCACTGGGCAACCAAGACCTCGTGCCACAGAGACTGAGCCCTCCCACTCTAGAGCCCGAGTGCCACAACTAGAGCGCCTGCAGGCTGCAACTACTAAGCCAGCACGCCACAATCAGAGAGTCTTGGTGCCACAGTAAAGGACCCCACATGATGCAACTGATACCTGATGTAAATACATAGAATTTTTTTTAAAAAAAGAAGAAACATGGTCTTTAAAAAAAGGAAAGTAAACCATAAAATTCACATGCTTCTTCTGAACGACCAGCTAAAACGAGTTTATCTGCAACAACAGTCTCTTTGCCTGCTTAGATAAAGGAAAACAATTCTCCTTAGATTCAGAAAAATGAGAAGGGCTGTACTGAGGGAAAATAAAGACAAGACAAATGTTAATAATAAATTATAAGGAAGTAATTACGACTTTCCCAGTAGACATAATAATATACTTGTTTTAGGAAGCTTTAAATTTCTGTGACCAGCAGCTAACATGTCTACTTAGTTCATATATTAAAGAATATTTTCACACCCTAAATTAAAATATGCTATCAGAACCAAATAAAATATGAAAGTATATATCATGGGTATCCTATAATGTAGGGTGTGATTACTTTTTTTTAATCTTGCTATTTAAAATTTATTTCTTTTAGGTAGTCAGTGAATTCATTTTTGGCTTCTCTGGTGGCTCAGTAGTATCCACCTGCAATGCAGGAGACTTGGGTTCAATCCCTGGGTTGGGAAGATACCCTGAAGAAGGAAACAGCAACCCGTTCCAGTCTTCTTTCCTGGGAAACCCCATGGACACAAGAGCCTGCAAGGTTACAGTACACGGTATCGCAAGAGTCAGACACAAATTACTGACTAAACAAAAACATCTGTGGTTTTAATTACTTCTGTTAATTTATGGAACTTATTCTTTGCCTTCCTGCTTAGAGAGTGCTATCTGCTTGTATCCTCCCATTTCCTTTGCAAGGGCAGAAAGCAAACAAAACTGTACATAACTTATCAGCAAATGATTAGAAACAGGCAGTCAGAGGAGAAATACTGGAACATTAGGAGATTTCTACTCTTGTAAAAATTTTTTTTATTTTAGAATAGATTTTTAGCTGAAAGGACATCATTTTTTTAAAATTTATTTTATTGGCGGCAAATTACCTTACATTAATATATTGGTTGGTTTTGCCATACATTGACATGAATCCGCCCCGGGTGTACATGTGTTCCCTTTCTTGAACCCCCCTCCCACCTCCCTCTTCTCCATATCCTCCCTCCAGGTCATCCCCGTGCACCAGCCCCAAGCATCCTCTATCATGCGTCGAACCTGGACTGGTGATTCATTTCACATATGATAATATACATGCTACAATGCCGTTCTCCCCAATCATCCCACCTTCACCCTCTCCCACAGAGTCCCAAAGACTGTTCTATATACCTATGTCTCTTTTGCAGTCTCGTATACAGGGTTAAGGTTACCATCTTTCTATATTCCTTATATATGCGTTAGTATACTATATTGGTGTTTTTCTTTTTGGCTTACTTCACTCTGTATAATAGGCTCCAATTTCATCCACCTCATTAAAACTGATTCAAATGCATTCTTTTTGATGGCTGAAAAATACTCCATTGTGTATATGTACCAAAGCTTTCTTATCCATTCATATGCAGATGGACATCTAGGTTGCTTCCATGTCCTGGCTATTATAAACAGTGCTGCAATGAACATTAGAGTACATGTGTCTCTTTCAATTCTGGTTTCCTCGGTGTGTATGCCCAGGAGTGCGATTGCTGGATCATATGGCAGTTCTATTTCCAGTTTTTTGAGGAATCTCCACACTGTTCTCCATAGTGGCTGTACTAGTTTGCATTCCCACCAACAGTGTAAGAGGCTTCCCTTCTCTCCACATCCTCTCCAGCATTTATTGCATGTAGACTCTTGGCTAGCAGCCATTCTGACTGGTGTGGAATGGTATCTCATTGTGGTTTTGATTTGCATTTCTCTGATTATGAGGGATGTTGAGCATTTTTTCATGTGTTTGTTAGCCATCTTTATGTCTTCTTTGGAGAAATAGGACTGAGCTACAGGGAAGCCCAGGACATCATTTTTAAATCTCTCCCTATTGAGTATCAAGAGTAACCTGTACAACATCAGCAAACATTTAAAATGTTCAGTTCAGTTCAGTCGCTCAGTCGTTAACTCTTTGCGACCCCATGAATCGCAGCACGCCAGGCCCCCCTGTCCATCACCAACTCCCGGAGTTCACTCAAACTCATGTCCATCAAGTCAGTTATGCCATCCAGCCGTCTCATTCTCTGTCGTCCCCTTCTCTTCCTGCCCCCAATCCTTCCCAGCATCAGAGTCTTTTCCAGTGAGTCAGCTCAGTCGCATGAGGTGGCCAAAGTATTGGAGTTTCAGCTTTAGCATCAGTCCTTCCAATGAACACCTTATGTAATTCAGCACTGATTGCGAAGCCCATTATAATTAAAATCTAATTTATATTAAAATTTAAACACTGAAATGTTTTGAGTATTTTTATATACTTGTCTGTTTTGCAGAATTTGCTTAATTTTGATTTAATCTCAAAACTTTACCCACCCCACCCCCAACAAAGGAGAATTTTCTCCTAGAAATGGTGCTTTCTGTCAGTAGTCCTGCATGATTTTTTTTTCCCTTGCCAAAGACATTTAAGGCATGGTACACACTCTTAACTTTGGGCTTCCCTGGTGGCTCAGATGGTAAAGAATCTGTCTTCTATGCAGGAGACCCAGGTTTGATCTCTGGGTTGGGAAGATCCCCTGGAATAGGAACTGTCAACCCACTCCAGTATTCTTCCTTGGAGAGTTCCATGGACAGAGGAGCCTGGTGGGCTGCAGTCCATGGGGTCACAAAGAGTTGGACATGACTGTGCAACTAACACACACCACACACACAGTTTCTTAACAAGTCCACTTGCTCTGCGGCATCCTTCTGGCATCAACCCTGTTGATAATCCTGATATAAATACTTTCAAGTAGTTTACTTAGACAATAAAGGTGAACTGTGCTACAATTAGGACTGTAGTTTCCCTCTTCTCTATTGAAAACACCCTTTGAGTCCCTTTCTTCACCTCCCTCCTCAAACTGGCAGAGGAAGGTTGCTCTTCCATACACTCTTCTTTGGGTAAAAATGGAATTTGCCAGGCAAGAGTACTGGAGTGGGTTGCCATTCCCTTCTCCAGGCGATCTTCCTGACTCAGGGACTGAACCCAGTTCTCCTGCATTGCAGGCAGATTCTTTACCATCTGAACTACCAGGGAAGCCCACATTAGAAAGGATTGCTTCCAACTCCCTGCCCATCATAAATCAGAAAGTAGAGACACTGGGGAATTTCTCTGTAATCATACAAGGAGGAGTGGCCAGAGGGGACACTGAGAAGCCTGACGCTCCATTGTTCTGGAACTGGGGCTGCAGTTAGAGTGGAAAGTGTGGTTAGCAGGCAGTTTCAGGGGTTGACTCCATCCTCGGAGTGTGGAAACAGTGAGTAGCAAGCAGCATGGCATGTGATATGAGGACTGCGTGCTTAGGGACAAAAAAAGGGTAAAGAGCAGAGGACAGGAATGTTTTCCAGCACAGGGAATCTGAAACGGTAATTCTTCTTGCAGTGATAGCCTCCTCACCCAAGAACATGATCATTGAAAAGATGGTGTTTAGATATACGGTGTTTGGATATGTGACATTTCTAAGTCAGGTTTTTAAAATAGCAGTTTGCTAACATTTAGGTGGTGAAGAAACCCACATTCTGATAATGTAAACAAATGAAGACCCCTTAATAGCTTTTCTTTCCTGAATTACATATGTGCAATTATATATGTGTTGACCTGTGGTGCTCGTATTTATCATGTATCACCTTCATAGAAGATCTAGAAAAAGTATGCGGGTTATGGATAAAGTATATTTAACCTGTCAGTCTCAAACCCAACTCATTTAAGGGACACTTCAGAGGAACATAACAGTTCCTGGGGTGAGTAAAGACGTTTTAACAAGTATCAGTATAGTTACCAAGCAGTCAGCAGTATACCTAACATACAACAGAAATGCTTTTCTTGCTAAGAAACTAAAACTGTCTTCTAACATTGAAATTCATGATATTCATGATGTGCTTTGCTTTTAGCTGCAGAAATCCACAATGCTCTGTAGTACTGTCTGTCTGCTCCTAATACAATGTAAGTTACAGCGAAGTTAAAAAGTTTGGTCTTATTTTTTCCATTTTGTCAGTTTTGGTGGGTTTTTTAAACTATTTTGTCTGCTATTGTACCTTGTAAGTCTATAACATTAAATATAACACTGAACAATAAGACATTTCTAAATAACAAACAGATGTTATATCTTAAGCAATATTGACAGGTTTTATTGACATGTAATATTCTTCGCTAAATCAAAAGATTACCTTCTCTACAAAAACTACTTACAAAATAGGCACATGTGCATTGGAATATCTCTGTAACAGAGAATCCATGAGTTACAATAACTCTACTTAATCACAGTCTATGAATTTTACATCTTCTCTTATTGTACAAAAACATGGCAAACAAACAAACACTGCTTTTATGTAGCTGGTCACTGAGATAAATATTTTTTCAATGGCAACAATACAAAAATCAGGCAAAGTGAATATTTATTTCTAAAATAGCAGCATTCTTGGCAATAGCTTAAATTCTTAGCCACAGAACCAGTGAAACACTGAAAACAAACTTTCAGTTAAAGTGAGTTATGGCTTGATAGCAACATCCTGATATAACTCAGAAAACTGAGTTATATAATAATACCAAATGTAAGAGAAAATGCAAGAGTCATGATTGGAAACCTTCATCTTACGAAGTAAAGGTGAGCAAATCTTTTCCGTAAAGAAGCATGTCATAAGTATTTTGTTTTATGAGCCAAATGATCTTTGTTACAACTACTCAACTCTGTTCTTATAGCATGAGACTCGCCATAGGAAATACAAATGAATGAACATAACTGCATTTCAATAAAACTTTAGTTATTAAAAACAAGCACTCTTCAGATCTGGCCCATGAGCAATAATATACCAATCCCTATTCAAAAATTTGCTTCCAACTAAAATCAGCTATACCTCAGAAGTCACCAGTCTTTCATGCATATAATCACAAGGAAAAATTATTAAATGAAAAAGAGAAAATGAGTTTTAAAGAGTCACAGTATTAGAGGAAGATAATAGTACCCAGTTCTAATTTTATTTCTTCCCATGAAGTACTCAAGCAACTACAAAGTCCTTAAATTGCATAATTTTAATTTTTAAAGTGGAAACCATGGATGTTTATATGGAATTCTTTAAAGAAAAAGATCAATGAATTTTAATTATTTAGAAGACATATCTTTCAACTAATATATTCCAAACAGGATTTCAAAGTAGCTCTTACATTATTTAGCAAAAAAATTCAAGTTAAGGACTTCCCTGGTGACCCAGTGGTTAAGAATCACCTGTCAATGCAGGGGACATGGGTTCGATCCCTGGTCCTAGGGGATTCCACATGCTGCGGAGCAACTAAGCCCATGGGTCTCCACTACTGAGCCTGTGTCCTAGAGCCTCAACTACTGAACCCCGGGAGCTCCAGAGACCACGCTCTGCAACAGAAGTCACCACAATAAAAAGCCTGAACACCACAACTAGAGAAATCCCACAGGTAGCAATGAAGACATAGTGGAGCCAAAAAAAAAAGTTTAAGTTAAGATCAAAATAGTCTATAACATAATATTCATTCTAATTTGTGGTGGCTAAAATAACTAAGCTGCAAACATTTCTATACATTTTAAAGCCAATTATAAGAAATACTTCAGGTCTCCATCTGAGAGAACAGGAGATAATTTTTTGCTGTTTTCTGAACATCTGGGAATTCTTTATAGTCACATGCTCATCTGGCTTGGTGGAAATGTATTGTATTTTTAGGCAGTACATGGAAACCAGTAGAAATAGTTCTCACAGGCACAGTTTTAACATTAGAGTGAACAAAATGGATTTGTAAACATACATAAAGGGAAATTGAAAAACTGGAAGAATTTTAAAGCCTGATGTTGAGAAATCTGAAACTGCTCAGTTTTAAATATAACAAACTCAAGTCACAGTACTCTCTAAAGTATCCTAATTTCATCTCCATTTCTGTGGCAAAACGATTTTCCCCATTGTTTAAGGTGTCATTCTGTTTCTTCGATTTAAATATTTTATTATCCTAATGGAGTTCTTTTTAATTTCATTAGAAATGGAGATGAAATTAGGATACTTTAGAGAGTACTGTTACTATGAGTCATTCTTGGAGAAGGAAACGGTAACCCACTCCAGTATTCTTGCCTGGAGAATCCTATGGACGGAGAAGCCTGGTAGGCTACAGTCCACGGGGTCGCAAAGAGTCGGACACGACTAAGCGACGGAATGGAACAGAACGGAACGGATGAGTCATTCTGGACTAAAGTTATTGAATGTTTTTTTTTATCAATCCCAAAGCCTCTGAACTTTGACTTCATCCAAAACAATACTATGCCTCAAATCCAAGGTTTATACAAAACCAGACTTTGCTTTAACATAGGCAGTTTTATCATTTTCCATATTCTGATTATTGGAAAAATGAACTCACCAATTAGGTGGAAGTTGTGTTTATTATCCTAAAAGTAAATTATCCTAAAAAATCCATACATAAGATTTACTTAACAGATATATCTCTGCTTTTTAAAATGCTATCTAGGTTGGTTATAGTTTCCTTCCAAGGAGTAAGCATCTTTTAATTTCATTTTCCAGTGGTCATGTATGGATGTGAGAGTTGGACTGTGAAGAAAGCTGATCGCCGAAGAATTGATGCTTTTGAACTGTGGTGTTGGAGAAGATTCTTCAGAGTCCCTTGGACTGAAAGGAGATCCAACCCGTCCGTCCTAAAGGAGATCAATCCTGGGTGCTCAATGGAAGGACTGATGCTAAAGCTGAAACTCCAATACTTTGGCCACCTATGCGACGAGTTGACTCACTGGAAAAGACCCAGATTCTGGGAGGGATTGGGGGCAGGAGGAGAAGGGGGCAACAAGAGAATGAGATGGCTGGATGGCATCACCAACTCTGTGGACATGAGTTTGAGTGAACTCCGGGAGTTGGTGATGGACAGGGAGGCCTGGCGTGCTGTGATTCATGGGGTCACAAAGAGTCAGACACGACTGAGCGACTGAACTAAATTGAACAGATATATCTAGAATTTGTTCTACAATATACACAAATTTCATATGAATGTTCCTTACGAATATTTTCCTTTATCCAAAACTCGGCAATAGGGCTTCCCAGGTGGTGCGAGTGGTAAAGAACGTGCCTACCAATACAGGAGACTTAAGAGATGCAGGTTCTATCCCTGGGTCAGGAAGATTCCCTGGAGAAGGAAATGGCAACCCACTCCAGTATTCTTGCCTGGGGAATTTCATGGGCAGAGAAGCTTTGCAGGCTACAGTCCATAGAGTTCCAAAGAGTTGGACATGACTGAAGCGACTTAACACACCCGCATGCACACATAACAAAACTCAGCAACTGCAATCGAAGTCTTTACCCTTTGGAGCTGCAAATTCACAGAAGTCCCTGAGAGCCAACAGTGCAAAGGAACCACACAGATGACAGAGGAGGAGAAAGAGAGCCCCTTCTAAACCTATGTATAATGTCCTGGTAAACTCTGAAAACTGCACATGTATATACTGACTCTAATAAACACTGCAAAAGATTTGAAAACTGAACTTTGATGCAGAACACTGCTCAGGTCCCAGACTTTTCCCTGACGGCACACATGTGAGATGATTGGATAACACTGCAAAAGCTTCAAAAACTAAACTGACTTTGAAACCACAGCCCTCAGGAGACAAGGTAGGATTTGCAATCTGAATACAACTAGGTGGATATACCGTCAAAACAAAACAAATCAACATTTTTGACAACATTTTAGTGGCATACAGAATTTCACAGTATAATACTTAAAATATACTGAATGCAGTAGAGAATTTCAATGGACATGAAGTTGAGAAAACTCTGGGAGATAGTGAAGGAGAGAGGAGCCTGCTGCACACGGTCTACGGGGTTGCAAAGAGTCTGACATGACTTAGCGACTGAACAACAACAAGAACTCAAGAACTCAAAGCAGCAGAAAAACCTCAGCAACTGTCAAGGCCAAAGAAAACAGACAGACACTAACATCAAGATGACTCAGAGGGTGGAATTATCAAAAACTTTTAAGCATGTATGACAACTGCGTCCCATAAAGTGAGAGTAAAAACTCTCAAAATGAAGTGAATGGTATACATCTCATCAAAGAAACCATAAACTACAATTCAGCTAAAACACAGGCAAAGACCTCGGTCACAGTTGCAAATATGTGCAGACGGCCAATAAGCACATCGAAAAAGATGCTAACCATCAGAGAAATGAAAATCAAAACCACAGTAAGACACCAATTACATCCATGAGGAAATCTATTATCAAAAGATTAATAAACAAATAACAAGTGTAGGTAAGGATATACAGAAATTGGAATGCTTGTGCACTATCAGTGGGAATATAAAGCAGTGTAGCTGCTAGGAAGAGTGGTGCAGCAGTTCCCCAAAAAATTAAAAATATGATCCAGCAGCTTTATAATGCTTCTGGTTATAGTACACCCAAAATGACTGAAAGCATAATCTTGAAGAGGTGGTCATGTAACCATGTTCATAACAGTACTCACAATAATCAAAGGTAGAAGCAACCATCAACAGATGAATGGATATATAAAATGTGATATATACCTACAACAAAATACTTTTCAACCTTAAAAAGAAAGGACATTCTGACACACACTAAACATGGGTGAACCTTGAGACATTATGCTAAGTGAAATAAGCCAGTCATAAAAAGAATAATACTGTATGATTCTACTCAGACAAGCTAATTTACAACGGTCAAATTGATAGGAATAGAAAGCAGAATGGTTGTTGCCAGAGCTTCAGGGTAAGAACAATGAGAGGTTAATATTTAACGCATCAGAGAGTTTCAGTTTTCCAAGATGAAAAATGGAATGCAAGGATGGCTGTACAATAATGTGAATATACTTAATGCCTAATAATGTGAATATACTTAATGCCTAATAATGTGAATATACTTAATACTTAAAACGGTTAAATTTTATGCTGTATATATTTACAACAAATTTAAGCAATAATTAAAAGGAAAATAATTTTTTAAAGGAAATTTTATAATTTAAAAAAAAACAAGAAATGAAATTTGGTATGGATGGTGGTGGTTTAGTCACTCAGTCATGTCTGACTCTTTGCAACTCCATGGACTGTAGCCCACCAGGCTCCTCTGTCCATGGGATTCTCCGGGCAAGAATACTGGAGCAGGTTGCCATTTCCTTCTCCAGGGGATCTTCCCAAACCAGGAACTGAACTTGGGTCTCCTGCATTGCAAGGAGATTCTTTACCAACTGAGCTATAAGGGAAGCCCTTGGGGTGGATGAGTTCAATTAAAACAAACAAACAAAAAAAAAAATCAAGGTCAACAGAGCAAAGACTTACTGTGGAGATAGATCACTGAAATTTTCAAATCTGAGCGAAAGAAGGAATATAACTGAATCAAGACAGTAAAGTCTCAGGAACTTGGTGGTGGTGGTTTAGTCGCTAAGTCGTGTCCAACTCTTGCGACCCCATGGACTACAGCCCTCCAGGTTCCTCTGTCCATGGGATTCTCCAGAAAAGAATACTGGAGTGGGTTGACATTTCCTTCTCCAGAGGATCTTCCCGACCCAGGAATCAAACCTGGGTCTCTTGCATTGCAGGCAGATTCTTTACTGACTGAGCTTCAAGGGAGGCCACCCAGAAACTTGGAGGACAATATAAATATGAAATCTGACATGTGTATTCTTAGAGCTCTAAAAGAAGGAGAGAGACTGATGCAGAAAAAATATGTATATTTTACAAAAGAATGACTCTCCAATACACTTAAAACTAGCACAACATTGTAAATCAACTATACTTCACTAAAAATGTTTTTAATAAAATATAAATTAAATTGGAATGCTAACAAATTCTTAAACAATCCAAATTAATGTATAAAAGAGTAAAAAGAATCAAAAAATGGTATTCAAACATAAAACAATTGTAAGTGGTAGATGTAAGCTTGACCATGTCAGTAATTGCATTAAATAAAAATGGTCTACACAAACATAAAAGAAAATAAAGCAATTTGGATTTAAAAAAATAAGAAAATAAAATATTGCCTACAAGAAACCAATATTAAATAAAATGATATTGTTAGGGTAAAGCTAAAATGAAGGGCAGAAAAAATCAACCATGAATTCAACAACCAAAAGGAAGCTATAATGACAGTATTAAATCCAAATAAAAAAGACCATGTTTTGTTGAGTCAATAAGTCATGTCCAATTCTTTTGTGACCCCATGGACTGTAGTTTGCCAGTCTCCTCTGTCCATGGGTTTTCCCAAACAAGAATACTGGGGTGGGTTGCCATTTCCTTTTCCAAGGGATCTTCCCAATTCAAGGATTGAACCTGGGTACCTACATTGCAGGTGGATTCTTTACCACTGAGCCACCGGGTAAAGGAAAATTCCCATAAACACGGCATTACATAGTGATAAGGAAGTTGATTCATCAAGAAGATATATGCCACACCCCAGGTTCTCAAATAAAATTTAATATTTTGAAAAACTGAAATCATATACTCTTTGCCTATAATTATACAAAAAAAAAAAAATCAATGGCTGACATACATCTTGAAGATCCCCAAATATTTGGATATTAAATGTGGTCTACTGGAGAAGGGAATAGCAAACCACTCCAGCGTTCTTGGCTTGAGAACCCCATGAATAATAGGAAAAGGCAAAAAAAAAGTGACACTGGAAGATGAGTCACCCCAGGTTGATAGGTATCCAGTATGCTACTAGAGAAAAGCTGAGAAATAGCTTCAGAAGGAATAAAGAGGCTGGGCCAAAGCAGAAATGACATTCAAATGTGGATGTGTCTGGGGTTGACAGTAAAGACCGATGCTGTAAAGAACAATTTTACATAGGAACATGGAATGTTAAGTCCACGAATAGGAAAACTGGACATGGTCAAGCAGGAGACGGCAAAAGGAGATATTGAAAGACTGAATTAAAATGAACAGGAATGGGTGAATTTAATTCAGATGACCATTATATCTACTACTGTTGCCAACAATCCCTTAGAAGAAATGGAACAGTCCTCATAGTCAACAAAGGGTCAGAAATGCAATACTTAGGTACAATCTCAAAAACGACAGAATGATGTTTCCAAGGCAAACCACTCAACATCACAGTAATCCAAGTCTTTTCCCCAACCAGTAATGCAGAAGAAGCTCAAGTTGAATGGTTCTATGAAGACCGGCAAGACCTTCTAAAACTAATACCAGAAAAAGATGTCCTTTTCATTATAGGGGACAGGAATACAAAGGGAGGAGGAAACAAAGGGGACAGGAATACAAAGGGAGGTTATCCAAGAGATAACCTGGAAAAACAGGCAAGTTTGGCCTTGGAGCACAACATGAAACAGGGCAAAGGCTAACAGAGTTTTGTCAAGAGAACACACTGGTCATAGCAAACACCCTCTTCCAACAACACAAGAGATGACTACACACGAGGACATCACCAGATGGTCAATACTGAAATCAGACTGATTATATTTTTTGCAGCCAAATATGGAGAAGCTCTATAAAGTCAGCAAAAGCAAGACCTGGAGCTGACTGTGTTTCAGATCATCAGCTCCTTACTGAAAAATTCAGGCTTAAATTGAAGAAAGTAGGGGAAGGCACCAGGCCATTCAGGTATGACGTAAATCAAATCCCTTATGATTATACAGTGAAGTTGACAAATAGACTCAAGGGATTAGATCTCATAGACAGAATGCCTGAAGAACTATGGACAGAAGTTTGTAACACTGTGCAGGGGGTGGTGACTAAAACCACCACAAAGAAATGCAAGAAGGCAAAGGGGTTGTCTGAGAATGCTTACAAACAGCTGAGAAGAGAAGCAAAAAGCAAAGGAGAAAGGGGAAGATACATCCAACTGAATGCAGAGTTCCAGAGAATAGCAAGGAGAGAAAAGATAGCCTTTTAAAGTAAACAATGCAAAGAAATAAAGGAAAACAATAGAATGGGAAAGACTAGAGATCACTTCAAGAAAACTGGAATGTACCAAGGGAACAGTTCATACAAAGATGGGCACAATAAAGGACAGAAATGGCATGGACCTAACAGACGCAGAAGATATTAAGAAAAGATGGCAAGAAAACACTGAAGTCTATACTAAAAAAATAGAAAGTCTTAATAACCTGGATAACCACAATGGTGTGGCCACTCGCCTTTAGCCAGACATCATGAAGTGTTAGGTCAAGTGGGCTCTAGGAAGTATTACTAAGAACAAAGCTATAGAATTCCAGTTGAGCTATTTCAAATCCTAAAAGATGATGCTGGTTAAATGCTACACTCAATATGCCAACAAATTTGGAAAACTCAGCAGTGGCTACACAGGACTGAAAAAGGTCAGTTTTTGGCCACTCCCAAGGGCTTCCCTGGTGGCTCAGAGGTTAAAGCATCTGCCTCCTAATGCGGGAGACCCGGGTTCGATCCCTGGGTTGGGAAGATCCCCTGGAGAAGGAAACGGTAACCCACTCCAGTATTCTTGCCTGGAGAATCCCATGGATGGAGAAGCCTGGTAGGCTACAGTCCACGGGGTCGCAAAGAGTGGGACACGACTGAGCGATGGAACGGAACGGAAAAAAGAGCAATGCCGAAGACTGTTCAAACCACCATACAATTGCACTCATTTCACATGCTAGCAAGATAATGCTCAAAATCCTTCAAGCTAGGTTTCAACATTACATTAACTGAGAACTTCCAGATGTACAAGCTGGATTCTGAAAATCAGAGGAATCAGAGATCAAATTGCCAACATTCACTGCAACACAGAAAAAGCAAGAGAGTTCCAGAAAAACATCTACTTCTGCTTCATTGACTGTGCCAAAGCCTTTGACTGTGTGGATCACAACAAACTGTAGAAATTCTGAAAGAGATGGGAATACCAGACCACATTACATGTCTCCTGAGAAACTTGTATGCAGATCAAGAAGCAACAGTTATAACTGGACATGGAACAACAAATCAGTTCAAAATTGGGGAAGGAGTACATCAAGGCTGTATATTGTCACCCTGCTTATTTAACTTTTATGTAGAGGACATCATGCGAAATGCTGGGCTGGATGAATCAGAAGCTGGAATCAAGACTGCCGTGAGAAATATCAATAACTTCAGATATGTAGATGATACAACTCTAATGGCAAGAAAGAAAAGAGGAACTAAAGAGCCTCTAGATGAAAGTGAAAGAGGAGAGTGAAAAAGCTGTCTTAAAACTCAACATTCAAAAAACAAAGATCATGGCATCTAGTCCCACCACTTCATGGTAAACCGATAGAGAAAAGTGGAAACAGTAATAGATTTTATTTTCTTCAGCTCCAGAATCACTGCAGATAGTGACTGCAGCCATGAATTTAAAAGACGCTTGTTCCTTGAAAGAAAAAGTACGATAAACCTAGACAGTATATTTTAAAGTAGAGACATCATTTTGCCGACAAAGTCTGTATAGTTAAATCTATGGTTTTTCCAGTAGTCATGTACAGATATAAGAGTTGAACCATAAAGAAGGCTGAGTGCCAAAGAATTGATGCTTGGAACTGTGGTGCTGGTGAAGACTCTGAAGAGTCCCTTGGACAGCAAAGAAGGAAATCAAACCAGTCAATCCTAAAGGAAGTCAACCCTGAATATTCATTGGAAGGACTGATGCTGAAACTGAAGCTCCGATAATTTGGTTACCTGATGTGAAGAACTGACTCACTGGAAAAGAACCCGAAGCTGTGAAACACTGAGGTCAGGAGACAAAGAGGGCGACAGAGGATGAGATGGTTGAATGGCATCATCAACTCAATCGACATGAGTCTGAGCAAACTCCAGGAGATAGTGAAGGACAGGGAAGTCTGGCATGCTGCAGTCCATGGGGTTACAAAGAGTTAGACACAAATTAGCAACTGAATAAAAACAACAAAAATGTTCAAAAGCAAATGATTTAAAAACCCAGAACACTTAATTTTGAAAACACTCCCTAAAGACAAAAGATGCTAATTAAGTTTCTTCATCACATAATCTCTTTCCTTTTAAATAAAACTAGAGTAGGAGATGGGCTTCCCTGGAAGCTCAGCTGTTAGAGACTCCACCTAAAATTCAGGAAACTCCAGTTTGGTTCATGGGTCAGAAAGATCTTCTGGAAAAGGGATAGGCCACTCACTCTAGTATTCTCAGGATTCCCTGATGGCTCAGATGGTAAAGTATCTGCCTTGCAATGAGGGAGACCTGGGTTCGATCCCTGGGTTGAGAAGATCCCTTGGAGAAGGGCATGGCAACCCACTCCACTCTTCTTGCCTGGAGAACCCCCATGGACAAAGGAGCCTGACGGGCTACATACATACAGTCCATGGGGTCTGAAAGAGTTGGACAGGACTGAGTGTCCATAAGCATAACACAGTAGGAGCTAAATAGCAACAGTAAGTACATGATAATTTTATAAAAGCCGGGCATCTTATTACATGGGTCATCAAATGAAGAGTTATTTGTTTGGAATTTTTGTGGATGTGTTAAACAATTGTGGTTTTCCAAGCACTGCAACTACCAAGTAAATTTTATTCTCTTTCTATACACTGACTGTACTAACTTCTTCCATCAACTCACAAGAGAGAAGATTATGTTCAAGAAAATATAAACAGTACAGAGAGGAGATTAAGAAAGGTTTCTTGGCTGTTGTCCAGTATAGAGGGGGAAAAAAAAAGACCAACTTCAAATTTGACTGGAACTTGTTTAAGACATCTGAATGTTTTTAAAGGGAGCTCTGAGATCCTCTCTTTGGCTGCTGATGAAGCAGTTTGGCTGCTGAATTTAGGAACAGAGTAGTTACTTGGAAGACTCTGGCACCTAGAAAACAAATTAGAATGTACCACAGGACAGTAACAGATGGAACTGACATATACGAAAAATAGTATGGCACTTGCAATGATTTTTGTTTTTTCCTGCTGGCATCTGGGGCTATTTAGGGAGGAGCCCAAAATGATATATTAGTTATTCTAAAACCATATGAAGTACAGTTGTGAGCAGAACATCTGAAGATTCATACTTATGCCTATAATGCTTTAGAACTGAAAATAAAGAATTGGTGGAATATGAAGACTAATGAAAACATCCATGCATATACACACAATCTTACATGAATTATTGGGAAAATAGTGGGATAAACCATTTTCCTTTGGTTTTAAGAAAAAAATGTAGTATATATACAGTATTATCAAAAACTTTTTATTCTCTGAACCAGAATCATCTTTTGGATCTCTCAGAGTACTTTTAAATTTCCTTCCTAGCTCAACATTCAGAAAACAAAGATCATGGCATCTGGACCCATCACTTCATGGGAAATAGATGGAAAAACAGTGGAAACAGTGTCAGACTTTATTTTTTGGGGCTCCAAAATCACTGCGGATGCTGATTGCAGCCATGAAATTAAAAGACGCTTACTCCTTGGAAGGAAAGTTATGACCAACCTTGATAATATATTAAAAAGCAGAGACATTACTTTGCCAACAAAGGTCCGTCTAGTCAAGGCTATGGTTTTTCCCGTGGTCATGTATGGATGTGAGAGTTGGACTGTGAAGAAAGCTGATGGCCGAAGAATTGATGCTTTTGAACTGTGGTGTTGGAGAAGACTCTTGAGAGTCCCTTGTACTGTAAGGAGATCCAACCAGTCCGTTCTAAGGGAGATTGATCCTGGGTGTTCATTGGAAGGACTGATGCTAAAGCTGAAACTCCAATACTTTGGCCACCTCATGCGACTCTGATGCTGGGAAAGGTTGGGGGCAGAAGGAGAAGGGGACAACCAAGAATGAGATGGCTGGATGGCATCACCAACTGTGGACATGAGTTTGAGTGAACTCCAGGAATTGGTGATGGACAGGGAGGCCTGGTGTGCTGTGATTCATGAGGTCGCGGAGAGTTGGACACTACTGAGTGACTGAACTGAACTGAAATAGGATCTTATATATCCAGTTGAAGGCAGAATATCAATGACTTGCTTTTACATAATTATATCTCCCTCAGGAGAAGGCCGGAGAAGGCAACGGCAAGCCACTCCAGTACTCTTGCCTAGAAAATCCCATGGATGGAGGAGCCTGGTAGGCTGCAGTCCGTGGGGTCGCTAAGGGTCGCACACGACTGAGGGACTTCACTTTCACTTTCCACTTTCACACATTGGAGAAGGAAATGGCAACCCACTCCAGTGTTCTTGCCTGGAGAATCCCAGGGATGGGGGAGCCTGGTGGGCTTCCGTCTATGGGGTCACACAGAGTCGGACACGACTGAGGTGACTTAGCAGCAGCAGCAGCAGCAGGAGAAGGCAATAGCAAGCCACTCCAGTACTCTTGCCTAGAAAATCCCATGGATGGAGGAGCCTGGTAGGCTGCATTCCGTGGGGTCGCTTAGGGTCGGACACAACTGAACGACTTCAGTTTCACTTTTCACTTTCACAGATTGGAGAAGGAAATGGCAACCCACTCCAGTGTTCTTGCCTGGAGAATCCCAGGGACGGGGGAGCCTGGTGGGTTTCCATCTATGGGGTCACACAGAGTCAGACACGACTGAAGTGACTTAGCAGCAGCAGCAGGATATTACTAAGAGTATGTGACACATAAAAGTATTCAGTGAGTGTATGTATACTAGAAGATACATCCATCTACCAAGAGACAGTAATTTGCTATTACTAAAATGTCTATGTAAGCATTGTTAAAGATAAAGCTGCTAAACTAATGCCAAAGATAACTAATATTTATTGTGCATTTGGTACAGTGGTAAAGAATCCGCCTGCCAACGCATGAGACCTGGGCTTGATCCCCAAGTGGAGAAGATCCCCTGGAGAAGGAAATGGCTATACCCTCCATTATTCTTGCCTGGGAAATTCCATGGACAGAGGAGCCTGACAGGCTATAGTTCATGCAGTCACAAGAGTTGGACATGACTTAGCCACTAATAACAACATCGTGCCCTCATTATATTGTTACTGCAACCTGAAAAGCATTAATTGCATTGCATGACCTGGGCATCAAACCCTACATAAATCTGGTTCAGTCTCCATTTATGACAAAGGATATAAAGACATGGATAAGGAATTATAATCATTGTGTGTATCTTGGAGTGTCTCAAGTCTTACATCAATTTTGACACCATGTTGGAAAACCAAACTCTAATTGCATAGTAAAGCAGTAAGAGAAGTGATATAAAAGAATGAATTAAAATATTTCTATTTGATTCAAAGTTTTCAGAATCATGTTATACAGTTCCCTGAACAATTTTTCATTTTGTTAAAGTATTTTTTTTTTTTTTCTGTCATGCTCTCCATTGAAACTCTGTGCTGTGCTTAGTCACTCAGGCATGTCCAACTCTTTGAGACTCCATCGACTGCAGCCCACCAGGCTCCTCTGTCCATGGGGATTCCTAAGGCAAGAAGAGTGGAGTGGGTTTTCATGCCCTCCTCCAAGGGATCTTCCCAACCTAGGAATTGAACCCAGGTCTCCTGCATTGCAGGCAAATTCTTTACCATGTGAGCCACCAGGAAAGCCCAAGAATACTAGAGTGGGTAGCCTATCCTTTTCTCCAGGGGAACTTCCTGACCCAGGAATCAAACTGTGTCTCCGGGATTGCAGGCAGATTCTTTACCAGCTGAGCAGCTGAGCTACTATTTCTCTTTCTTTGTTTCTTAGCACTGTATTCTTTGATAAGTCAAAAAAAAAAAAAAAAGCTTCATTTTGAAATTAAGAATTTACAAAGTCTTAATTTGAAATTAAGAAATTAACTCAAAGTTGCTAGTGGTAGACTGTATCATGTTTCCTAAAGGTGTCCTTGTTCAAATTCTAGAAATTGTGGATTTGTTAATTACTCCTTTACATGGCAAAAGGAGTTTTTCAGATGTGCTTAAATTAAGGATCTCATAATGGGAAGACTTCCCCAGATTATCTGGCTGAAGTGAATGCAACCACAAGAGTAGTTATAACAGGGTAGAAAAAGGTTTATAACGAAAGGTGTGACAGTAGAAGCACATTGAAGCAATGTTCTTTGAAGATGGAGGAAAAGGCCACAGCAAGGAAAGCAGACGGCCTTCAAATGCTAGAAAAGCAAAGTCAGGGCACCCTCCCCTAAAGCCTTGAAAAGAAACATAACCATGTTGACACCCTGATCTGAGGACTTCTGATCTTAGAAACTATAAGATACTAAACAGTGTTGTTTTAAGTCCCACGGTTTTATGCCATTAGTAGCTAGTTACATTAGCAATAGGAAACTGAAAGTAAAAGTTCCTCTGTCATGTCCGACTCTTTGTGACCTCATGGAGTATACCATCCATGGAATTCTCCAGGCCAGAATACTGGAGTGGGTAGCCTTTCCCTTCTCGAGGGGATCTTGCCAACCCAGGGATCAAATCTAGGTCTCCCGCATTGCAGGTGAATTCTTTACCAGGTGAGCCACTAGGGAAGCCCAAGAATACTGGAGTGGGTAGCCTAGCCCTTCTCCAGCAGATCTTCCTGACCCAGGAATCGAAACGAGGTCTCTTGCAATGCAGGTGGATTCTTTACAAGCTGAGCTATCAGGGAAGTCCAGCAATAGGAAAGTAATACATTTTCCCATATATTTGTGTGATAAATAACATCTAGAGCTGTTTCAGAAATCTCTTAAAAAAAAAAAAAAACTATTCTTGATGTTAGTTTTCATCAGCAGAGAATTCGCCATAGAATGACCAGTAATAGTGGCCATTACATTTGGAAAGACTGCATTCATTGAACATATTTATATTAAAAATAGCTATGCTTTCTGAACAATAGCAATAAAATCGTAAGGTTATAAATCAAAGGAAAGGGTGCTCAAATTTTTAGTTTTTTTTTAAGAAATATATAATTCACAGAAGTATATAAAGTTTTAGTCAAATGAAATGCTATAATAATAACTTGATAAACATGTTGGACCATATAGACCGCAGGTTCTCAACCCATGCTGCTCATTGTCACCACCTGGGGAATTTGGGCGATAAATTCCATTTCCTGACCCTACCCTGAGAGGCTGATTTAACGGTTTGGGGTAAGACCCAGACATTAGTATGCCTTGAAAGGCCTGCAGGTGATTTTAACATATAGCTAGGAAGGGCTGAGAACGAGCAATATAATCTTTTATACAAGTCTAAAACTCTTAATTAGTAATAAAATTCAGTTTAGAAATAAAAGGTTCATAGCTATAAGAAGGCAACAAATACAAAATATAGGAGTGTCCCTGCGATGTTCTCTGTTATATTAGAGAATGCTGTGCTTCATATATAATGATAATGGCAGATTTGTTGATCAAATCATAAGTGATTGGCTAATTTTTCTGATCTCATTAGGTGCTTATGGGGCAATGTTACTCACTGGTTGAGGTATATGGGAAGCATTTTAAAGAAAATATTACATTAAAATTTAAGACTTTTTTAACAGAAAACACTGAATATGAACTGTAGACCTTAAAAACATTTATTTTCTAAATTAAAATATATTAATATGAATAATTAATATCCATTAAAATGCTCTAATAAAAAATTAGAATCTGTCTTGTTATTACCACAACCAAATTTATAGGAGTAAGAATACACAGATAATGATAAACAGGTCAAATTCATGAATTTTGTTAATCGCCATGTGTCTTCTTTAACAAGTCTCAAGCTTTAAGATATAAACAAAACAAATTCAGTTCAGTTCAGTTGCTCAGTCATGTCCGACTCTTTGAGACCCCATGAATCACAGCACGCCAGGCCTCCTGTCCATCACCAACTCCCGGAGTTCACTCAAACTCATGTCCAAAATGCACCACAACAAAAATAGAAACTTAATGGTATGAAATCAGCAATTTTCACTGCTATAATCCAAGCTTTTTCATTATGGTACATTTTTTTTTTTTTTCAAAATAGCATTCCATTTGAAAATAGAGCACTTTTCCCAAGTCAGAAAAAAAGCATAAATTATTAAATTAATGCAAGAATGTGATACTTGTTATTCTACAACCTATGTATAGTTATCTTCCTCCACACATGTAACAACGTTTCTTCATATTAAAAAACATTTAGAAATAGTGTAAACACTATATATTAGCAAACCAAAGAGCAGTGCTCATATTCTTCAACAAATATCAATTATTTCTTAAATCAGACCATTTGTTTACAGTAAATAACTTACACAGATTTTTAATCTATTCCATATAGAGTGCATACACACAGAAACAATGTAATTAATCACTAACGAGCAACAGAACTAGTGTAATTTTGATTATCATCAATATTTATTTCTCAGTCTGTAACCCAATGCTCAACTGCTAGAAAGGACGGCAAACATTTACCACTGAACAATAAATAAAAACATATGTAATCCATACTCTGCATCTGTTTCATAAAATATCTGACATATAACTGAAATACATTATTTCAGATTCTTCTATAATTGTCCAACTAATTGGCATCAGCCAACCTTAATAGGGATAGCAGGAGAAATACCTTCTCTGGGATAAGTTATGTCAATGATTATATGCCTGATATAATTTTAATTAGTATTAAAAAGTTTAAATTTTTTTAAAGTTTATGACATAATTCCACAGTGATCAGAGAATAGCTGTGTATGATTTTGATAACTTTAGAGCATAAAATTTTTTCACCTTGTTTTATGCCCCTGGATATGTTCCAGTGTCTTCTAGTTTATAGTCTAGGAGAATTTGAATAGAATTTATATCCTACTGTTGTGTGAAAATTGTATAAATTTTAATTATGTTAATTGGTTCATGGTGCCTTTCAGGTCTATTATATTCCTCTATTTTTCTGTATATTCATTCTATTAATTCTTGAGAGTTTCATATTGGAAGTGAAAAAAAAGTGACAGTGAAAGTTGATATGTCATGTCCGACTCTTTGCAACCCCATGGACTGTACAGTCCATGGAATTCTCTAGGCCAGAATACTGGAGTGGATAACCTTTCCCTTCTCCAGGGGATCTTCCCAACCCAGGGACCAAATCCATGTCTCCTAAATTGCAGGTGGATTCTTTACCAGCTGAGCCACAAGAAACATCAACTAAAAATCTTAATATATCTACTTAAAAAATAATTTTAACATATAGTGGGGCTATATGTAACTTTGTCCTGTATTTTCCAAGTCTCCTGTAAATATCTTATCATACTTTCATAATTTAAAAAAATAAAATAGAAAAAAATTTTAAGTTTATGATAATATAAAAGGGTTTATTAGGAATTTTTAGGAGGTGGGTGGGTGGGTGAGGTAAATAAGTCACAGTAAAATGTCTTGTTTCAACAGAAAATGAAAAGCATAGACCATCACTGTGGTTTATAAACATCATTTAGTAACATCCTAAAAATCAGCCCACTGGGAACAAAACCCCTCTGTAACAAAGCATTAAATAGATAAGTATGCTATAAATTATCCAATAGAAATTTCTAGTTTTACTTAAAATAATTTGGATGTAGATGGGACTTCAGAGAGCACCTACTCCACACTTGTCATTTTAAGAAGAGGAGACTGATGCTCAAAGAATTATATTTATCATTTTCATAGCAAATAAATACATTAGTAGTGAAGCATCAGTACTGGCTTCCCGATTTCCACTTACCAACTCTACTCACCCACAGCACTGTTTAAGCAATTAGAACTCACCCAAAGTTTAATTGTTGAGTTGTGCTAAGATTTTCTTTCTTACCCTTTTGAACTTCTTCAGGCAACCCTCTGTCCTTCCGCTTTCAACACACTGCTCTACCTTAAGTCAAAAAAATTAGAACCAAAAAGGGTCTGATGATCCATCTTCACCCTTGGTAACTGCCATCCTGTGCCAGTGACAGAGGTGACAAAGTAACAAAAATTCCTTGAGATTTATTTAAGCCCTTTCTGTATCTGTCCAAAGAAAGAATTTGCCAGAAAAGACTGATAAAGAAAATGCTAAGTCAAATCTTAAACAATGAGGACATTATTGTCTCCATCTCCCAAGTCCTTTACAATCAAGGTCCCAGTTCCCCGTCTCAAGAATGCAGGGTTTCTGCACTGTTTTCATTTGCTGTCATCAGTGTGGACTTCATCTGGAGGTTAGTTTGGTTTTTGTTGATATAGAAGGAATGGAGACTTTCCTATTTTCCTCTGGTGGGAGTGAAAATGGTTTTCCATAGGCTTAAGAGTCTAAAAAAATTTCCCTGAAGCCTCCAAAAAATTTCTCCTTGCATCCCAACAGCCAGAATTCAGTCATACCCTAAAGCAATCATCAGCAAGGGGGAAAAGATTATCTTTAGACCAAACAGTACATCTCTGAAACAAAGGACAGGATGGTTTTCCCTGTGACACATGACTTTTCGCAACAAGATACTGAACAGCATGGAGGTTCTACGAGAAAAGGAAGGGAGGGGTCATAGTTGCTGAGCAGTCAGCCCTCAAAGTGCACTGCTCCTTTAGCCACAAAATTTCCAAACAAAGCCTCATCGCCTTATTTTCAAAACTCCCAGCCCTACCCATATGCTCCTGTCCCTTCCCTAAAGGAGAAGACTCAGTGTCTCATATGGTCCCTGCATTAAGCGTCAAGTCCAGATCCTCAGGTAATGGCCACTACTGCCAATAGGTCCAAACTGCTTACTGAACTCCATCTAAATGATAAGGTATCTACTCCTTCATATCTACACACCAATTTACAGTGGAATAAAACCAGCAAGCAACTATAAAATGCCAGAAAGAGGATCAATAAAAAGCAATCAAAAGTAATCATGGGTCCAAAATGTGCTCATATTCTCTTCCAGGACAGGGGAAGAACAGATCTCCAGTCTGGAAAAGGAACAAGTTCTTGGGTGACCCACATTTCTGCTCTCTACCCTCATCCATTTTCCTCTGTGGACACATTGCTGCATGTGGCGATCACGTGCATGCCCAGTTGGTTCAGTTGTGTCCAACTCTTTGCGACCCCATGGGCCATAACCCACCAGACTCCTCTGTCCATAAAACTTCCTGGCAAGAATGCTGGAGTGGGTTGCCATTTCCTCCTCCAGCGGATCTTTCCAAGCCAGGGATCAAACCCTCATCTAGTGTACCCTGCATTGGCAGGTGTATTCTCTACTACTGAGCAACCTGGAAAGCAACCTGGAATGCAGCTATCAGGCAAGATCTAAGAAATATTTTTAATACTCTAATTTTAGTCTATAATTTAAGATTTTTTTTCTCATGTACAAAAAGTTGGAAATGAAGCATTTAAGTGAAAGAAAGCTTTTGTTTCATAATTTCCACTTTTCAGAAAAGGTTTCCCAGTTACAATTTAGAGAGGATTGTATAATTAGTCAAGAAAACCTTTCTTTTTTCAATTTCATAATGATAGCAAACTTAAAAACAAAATTTCAAATAGCTTTAATTTGTACAATCAAATGTTATTCAATGATGTAGAGACGAAATGACAAAGATGAGGTTGTCACTGCTCAGGTATTACCCTCCTGCTACCAAGCTTATGACTTTAGGCCCTTTGAGCACATGGACCTTATGATTTCCTTTCTGCTTTACTCGAGAGTGTGTGATTAGTCATGGTACACTGAAAACACAAACCCAGTCACCAAGCAAATTTCTAGGGTATTTTCTGTTCCCAAAGACTGAACTTCATGATAATATTTCTGGACTATGTCCCAATAAGTACATTAACAGCTTTTTGCTTAGTTTAGACAGGAAGATGCTTTATTAATATTTTAATAATCCATGCTAGAATGGAGGAAATATATGAAATAGGTCATTTTCCTGATTCCTTTTCATGCCTAATTTCTGCGAATTAACTTTATAACTATACTAGCTATTTTGTTTTCCTGTTAACCTTAAAACACCTAAAGCAACTCATTAAATAAAAAGCAAGTATCAACAGTAATCAGCTCAATTATAGCTATTATGAAGAAAATACAAATAAACAAAACATTAGGAAAACCCTCAAGGCTCCATGTAAAAAGAAACACAACCACAACTTGGTATATACATACACAATCTGACAGTTTATAGAGAGCACATGGAATGGAGCAAAAATTTAATAATAATTTCTTAAGAACTGGGGAGCGAATGTGGAAGATACAAAGATTGATCACAGGCTGGAGAGTCAAATGTTTTCCACAGAAGCAAAACCAGGAAGAGCATCAGGAAGGATCTGGAGGTTTGTATGGCTGAAGCAGATACTTGTGTTAGAGATCAGTAAGCATGTGTAAAAGTTGGGAAGTGCAAATAAATACCCAGCATGACCACTTCAGGCTGCAATGTGACCTAGCTTGTGATCTTAGATAAATGAAGAGTTCTTCAATGTGAGGAGGAAATGCAAGATTTTGGATGAAGTCATGATTTCCATCTATAAGTAATATTTACTTTGTGTTATTTTATAGTTAGGGAAAGGAGAACAAATGTGTGGTGTGAGACAAATATATGGCAAAGCAGAGTGTTGCCAAAAAAAGATCAGCATCAAAGTACATGTTCAATGACACAGATATTGGTATGGATTTAAAACCATACTCAGTGATTGAAATGGTTAGTATACATCTGCTGCTGCTGCTAAGGCGCTTCAGTTGTGTCCGACTCTGTGAGACCCCATAGACGGCAGCCCACCAGGCTCCCCTGTCCCTGGGATTCTCCAGGTAAGAATACTGGAGTGGGTTGCCATTTCCTTCTCCAGTATGCATTCAAACAATGTTTCCTACAGTATTGCAATTGTTAATATTAGAGGACTAGATATCAGACTGGCTTGAGAGTCTATTCTACATCTGCCTCTGATAGCAGCAAGACCATGGCCCACTTACAGAAACTCCCTAAGACTCAGCTTCCTCACACCATAGTGATAACCCCCTAATAAGCTCACTGTAATCATAACATTGGCTTCCCTGGTAACTCAATGGTAAAGAATCTGCCTGACAACGCAGGAGATGTGGGTTCAATCCCTGGGTCAGGGGTACCTCTGGAGAAGGAAATGGCAACCAACTCCAATAGTCTTCCCTGGGAATCCCAAGGACAAAGGAGCCTGGTGGGCTATAGTGCATGGAGTTGCAAAGAGTCAGACACAACTTAGCAAATAAACAACAGAAACAACAATCATAATATCAGGTAATGATCTTAGAGACCTAAATTCAGTGTTAGAACATCATACTTCCTCAATAAATAATAACATTGTCATCATCAACTGCCCAACTTCTCAAGAACAGTAAAATAGATATTAAATTGCATTTACTTTCATACACATTTCAAAAGAAATATCTCATTTTACAAAGATAATCTGAAGATAATGACAATTGTGTCATATTTTCCAACCTAAATGTATTTTATAATACCAATTGACTAATACGTGTCGGGTCTTTCAGCTCCATGAGAAGTTTTTAAATAAGTTCAAAGAACCATTATTTCAACTTTTCTAGCAATAATAATTTTTAAAAAAAGTAGAAAAATAGAAAAAGGTAACAAAAAAAGGTCAATTTAAATGCGTCTGAATGACTTCCACACAAACGTTTAGTATGTCTCAACATCATGATCTCCTGGCGCCTGGAGGAAAAACACATGAATAATCATGTAGATTTCAGTGGCTGCAGCTTCTTCTCTTTGGCTGATATAGGTCATCAGGAACAGAGCGAATCTTAGCAGGCACATAGCTGAGACTGTATCACTAGCAACCAGTGTAATAACAAGGGAAGATATCCCCTAAAGGAGAATAAATGCACAACAAACGCACTGATAGAAACCAGAGGACTCACAGAAGCCAATTAACCACAGGAGGGCCGTTTTGCTGCAGCCAGATCTCATTTAAAACTCTCAGAGATAAAAAGTACCCAAAATAAATGTATAATGTGCATCCATTCCTGCCCAGACAATAATACTGTCTGGAAAACTGTGGCTGCATATTTACCATCTGGCAACTGGGAAATATTAGCAATGGAACAGCTAGCTGCTTGAGCAAGAGCTACCACATACCCACATGCATGGAAAGTCTGAATCAGCAACAAAGTCAGAAGCATATGTCCTGCCAAAGAATAATATTCAGTGTTGCCAGTACCACACAGGTCGAATTAAACGCAAATGCCAACAACTCTTACAATTCGACATTGATATTCTGCCTGACAGCAACATCAAAGATCAAAACTTAGCAGTGATATAGGATAATTCCTCAAGGGTTTGTATATAGTTAGTGTGAGGAAATGAATCAGAGGCTAGTTATAACCTTCAGAGGAGTGGCTTTTCTGAGCAGGAAAGACTGCCATCAAGGAAGAGAACACACATCACACAGAAAATCCCCAAGTGCACACATACGAGGCAAACAGGCTTTGTAATGGCTTCAGACTTTAAAATCTGAGCACGTTGATTTCTATCTCTCTCAAGCCTTCAAATGTATGTATCACAACCCTAAAACCATTCAGCATTAAGTACCAGTAGAAGGACTCTCTGATACCAAGTATATATACCCATCTCTCTCACACGACTGTTCTTTGCTTTATCAATACAGTCTATATCAAGATCAAATTTAAAAGTTCAAACACAGAAAACTAGACTTGCAAACATGAGGCTAAAATGAAAGGCATTGAAACATGTATATTATCATATGTGAAACAAATCGCCAGTCCAGGTTCGACACATGATACAGGATGCTCGGGGCTGGTGTACTGGGATGACCCAGAAGAATGGGATGGGGAGGGAGATGGGAGGGGGGTTCAAGATGGGGAACACATGTACACCCGGGGCAGATTCATGTCAATGTGTGGCAAAACCAATACAATAACGTAAAGTAATTAGCCTCCAATTAAATACATTTAAAAAAAAATTTTTTTAAATAAAAAGCAATCATGGAAAAAAAAAAGAAAAGAAAGTTCATCCAAACATATAAACATCAAATCAGCCTGCAGACATGTAAACCAAATGCCTCCCTGCTAGCATATGCATTTACCCTGACAAGGCTCTGTTTTCATTGCTCCCACTGTTTCATTTCAAGGTATCTGGCCAAGGTTAAACTAGAAACCTATTTTTAATTGCTTACTTTTGATAGAAGACATCTCTAACTTGGACATACTGCTTCAAATAATGTATAATGCAGAGAAATTATGGTTTGAATCTCTTGTAAGCATCAGAAAAGAATTAGGTACAGTGCAGTTTGGATCACTGTGTTACCAAATGAACCAAGTAACTGTAATTAAACAATAAGCATTCCTCAATAGACTTATTCCATTTGGCTTCTCCTGGATAACTGACAATAAAAAGAAATCTTCCAAAAAACACAGGTCTGATCATGCTTTTCCTGCCGCTGCAAACTTTCAAAGACCTCCCTTGTCTTTAGAAGCAGCAACTATTAGTGTGGTTTGGGGGCCAACGTCAATCTGGCAATCTCACAGCGAACAGAAGAGGTTTTCCCAACACTGCCAAGAATGAGGAGGACCCTTATCAACTTCACAATTGCTCACAGACTATACACCACCCTGCATGATTGTAGAGCTTTCAGTAGTTATCACCTGAAGAATGCATAATAAGAGTGAAACTAGTAACGACTTTATCAATTATAACATCTACATACATATGAAAATAGTATGTATAATTACTATCTACACAAAATTTTGAGAGCAGAAGAGGTTTGAAGAGCTCTATAGTGGCTTTCTACTTCATAGCTGATGCAAACTCTCTGTGACCCCATGGATTGTAGCGAGTCAGGCTCCTCTGTCCAGGAATTTTCCAGGCAAGGATGGACTGGATGGTTATCCCCTTCTCCAGGGGAATCTTCCCAACCCAGGGATCGGACCTGGGTCTCCACTGCAGGCATATTCTTTACCACCTGAGCCACCATGGAAACCCTTATGGTTAAGGAAACGCTCATATAGTGAAAATAATAAGAAATGAGGAATTCCTTGGGCACTGTTGTTGCTCCATTGCCTAGCACTATGCTTGCAGGAACTGTGCCATGTTTATTTGCTAAAAGAATGAAATAGGTCTCTTGCTGCATTAACACCCGTGAGAGCAGCAGGACTGTCGGCTTGAAGCATAACTTCTTGGATTGTTTTAAGAAAATGGCAGACAAGCTGGACATGGGGGAAATGGCCAGCTTTAATAATGCCAACCTGAAGATGGAGACGCAGGAGAACACCCTGCTGGCCAAAGAGATCATTGAGTAAGAGAAGCAAGCAAAGTGAAATTTCCTAAGGACCTGAGGAATTCTCTACCCCTTCATCTTAGAGAGCCCAGTCATGATGTGGAGTAAGAGTCACCTGCAAGATGGACACAAGTGACAAGTTGCGCTATGAATCCAGGTACTCCAAGCTGATGTCACTGGCCTGTGGGTCTTTGAGGGGACCCTCCAAACGGACTGCTCTGTGTAGGGTGTTTGAATAAGGATGGCTACCATAATAACTGCAATGTGGCTGAAAAGAATGTGCAATGAGTGATTTCAGGTCTGTTTAACATAAGCAAATTGAACTAGTTATGAGTTTGCCAAACAGAAAAACACTTCCCTGGTTTGACCTGATAGTATAAAAAAGTATTTGTATGACTAATGAAAATAAAACACGTCTCACGACAAAAAAAGAATGAATGGCTTGACACCAGAGTTTCAGTCAGTTACAAAGCTTTGCGTTATGTCTCCTCCAGTGGAATGCTCACTCAGGTATCCACAAGGCCCTTTCCACCAGTTCCCTCAAGCCTCTGCTTAAATTCCACCTTTTAAATAAGGCAAAACAACATGCAGGATTCTTAAGACCCTCTAACTTAGTTCACTGGATTTTCTTTCCTCTAGCACTAATCACTCTCAACGATTCTCTAAATTACTCTCAAATCTTTTTGTTATTATTTTTCCTTTGTCTCCCACTCACTAGAAGGCAAGTTCCACAAGTAGAGAGATTTTCTATGACTTCTTCACATTATAAAACAATGCCTGGAAGGGACTTCCGTGGTGGGCCAGTGACTGAGACCCTGCCCTTCCAATGCAGGGGGTGCAGGCTGGATTCCTGGTTCAGGAACTAAGAGCCCACATACCATGTATGGCCAATAAATAGTGTGTGTGTGTGTGTGTGTGTGTGTACCATGTATGGCCAATAAATAATGTGTGTGTGTGTGTGTGTGTGTGTGTGTGTACACACACTATGCCACCTGGGAAGCCCTCATGTATGTGTGTATGTACACACACATATATACATATATATAAAATAATGCCTGCATAATGACATTTTAACAATGATTCAATCTTTGGATAAATCATGTCTTTCTGTTGATGCTAATCCTTCCTCTATTAAAAAAAATAAGGAATAAAACCTCTCCTACTTCATTTATAGAGTGGTTTGAGGATCAATGAGTGATCCAATCACTGTTCTGAAATATATGTAAGTAAACTTGTAATTCTTTTACATGGGATGATGCAAGTGAAGCAGGTGAGAGAAGGAAGACCACCCTCTCCCTCGTAGAGGCCCACAGTTTGGGAAAGATACTTCACTGACATGACTGAGAGTTGTAACTAGAAAGATAAGTTACATGTTTTAATTACAAATTATAAGCCATCCTCCTTTAACTTGGAACTTTTTTTTTTTTTTTAACCTGAAACACCTTTAGTTTCCCAACTGAGTTCAGCGTGGTTCTCTACCATCATAGGTATGATGGCTAGGTGTGGCTAGGCTAAGGTGCCCTAGTTTGGCAAAAACTAGTCTAGATCTGGATGTGAAGGTATTTTTCAGACATGATTAACATTTACAGTCAGTTTATGTTAGGCAGAGCAGATTATCGTCCATAATGGGTGGGCCTCATCCAATCAGTTGAAGACCTTACGAGCAATGACAGAGGTTTCACAAAGAAGGAATTCTGCCTCAGGACTGAAACCTTCCTGGACTTCCTAGTCTGCCTGCCGGCCTACTTCCCATAGAGATTTCAGACCTGCTGATTCCCACAATCAAGTGCCAACCTCTCTCTCCCAACACATATACCCTATTGGTTCTGTTTCTCTGAAAATTCCTAACTAACATAATAGAGTTTGGGTGACTGAAGTTTTAGAAACAATGGTAGTGATATATCTTCTTAAGAGGAAGAGCAACATGCTCAATTTCATTAAGTTATTGCTTCTGGAAACTAGCTTGATGTATTTAGTGCACAGATTTTAAATGTAAAGGTTAGTAACTTTTGAAAAATACAACTGTATATCTACCATCTTCATCAATATACAGAACATTTCAATCACAACTCTTGTCTTTTTCCACTGTTTTGATTTCTACTACAGAAAAATAGAAAGTTTTGCCTGTTACAGAATTTCAAATGTAAGAACTCATGCAGTACTCTTTTGAAAATGGCTTCTATTACTTAACCATCTGTTTGAGATTCAACCATGTTGTCATCTATAGATTTAATTTTTAACTTTTATGTTAGGTTTCTGATCACCTTGAAAGTTTGTATTAAGTAAAAAGGGGAGGTTGAAGTTCACTGCTGTCTGGTTCAGTTCAGTCGCTCAGTCGTATCCGACTCTCTGCGACCCCATGAATCACAGCACGCCAGGCCTCCCTGTCCATCACCAACTCCCGGAATTCACTCAAACTCATGTCCACAGAGTCGGTGATGCCATCCAGCCATCTCATTCTCCGTCGTCCCCTTCTCCTCCCGCCCCCAACCTTTCCCAGCATCAGAGTCTTTTCCAGTGAGTCAACTACAAGAACTAACACCCAGAAAAGATGTCCTTTTCATTATAGGGGACTGGAATGCAAAAGTAGGAAGTCAAGAAACACCTGGAGTAACAGGCAAATTTGGCCTTGGAGCACGGAATGAAGCAGGGCAAAGGCTAATAGAGTTTTGTTAAGAGAATGCACTGGTCATAGCAAACACCCTCTTCCAACAACACAAGAGAAGACTCTACACATGGACATCACCAGATGGTCAACACCGAAATCAGATTGATTATATTCTTCGCAGCCAAAGATGGAGAAGCTCTATACAGTCAGCAAAAACAAGACCAGGAGCTGACTGTGGCTCAGATCATGAACTCCTTATTGTCAAATTCAGACTGAAATTGAAGATAGTAGGGAAATCTACTAGACCATTCAGATATGACCTAAATCAATTCCCTTACGATTATACAGTGGAAGTAAGAAATAGATTTAAGGGACTAGATCTGTACTCTTCAGTTCAGTTCAGTTCAGTCGCTCAGTCGTGTCCGACTCTCCGCGACCCCATGAATCACAGCACGCCAGGCCTCTCTGTCCATCACCACCTCCCAGAGTACACTCAAACTCATGTCCACAGAGTCGGTGATGCCATCCAGCCATCTCATTCTCCGTCGTCCCCTTCTCCTCCCGCCCCCAACCTTTCCCAGCATCAGAGTCTTTTCCAGTGAGTCAACTCGTCGCATGAGGTGGCCAAAGTATTGCAGTTTCAGCTTTAGCATCAGTCCCTCCAATGAACATCCAGGATTGATCTCCTTTAGAATGGACTGGTTGGATCTCCTTGCAGTATAAGGGACTCTCAAGAGTCTTCTCCAACACCACAGTTCAAAAGCATCGATTCTTCGGCGATCAGTCTTCTTCACAGTCCAACTCTCACATCCATACATGACCACGGGAAAAACCATTGCCTTGACTAGACGGACCTTGGTTAGCAAAGTAATTTAAGGATTCTTTAAATCAGCTGGTATCAGTCATGCAATTTTATTGTTTTTAAAAAATAGTTACAGCTATTCTAAGCCCTTTGCATTTTCCATATATATTTGGAATCAGTTTTTCATTTTAAAAAATCAATGCCTGTTGCCATTTGGATTGGGATTGCACACAATTCAAGCTTAGCTGGTAGACAACTCTTCATTTTGTCAGTCCAGGAACATGATATGTATCTTTACTTCAGTTCAGTTCAGTTGCTCAGTCGTGGTCAGCTCCTGGTCTGACCCCATGGACTGCAGCATACCAAGCCTCCCTATCCATCAACAACTCCCAGAGTTTACTCAAACTCATATCCATCAAGTTGGTGATGCCATCCAACCATCTCATCCTCTGACATCCCCTTCTCCTCCCACCTTTGATCTTTCCAAGCATCAGGGACTTTTCAAATGAGTCAGCTCTCCACATCAGGTGGCCAAAGTATTGGAGTTTCAGCTTCAGCATCAGTCCTTCCAATGAATATTTAAGGACTGATTTCCTTTAGGATTTACTGGTTGGATCTCCTTGCAGTCCAAGGAACTCTCAAGAGTCTTCTCCAACACTACAGTTCAAAAGCGTCAGTTCTTCTATGCTCAGCTCTTTATAGTCCAACTGTCACATCCATACATGACCACTGGAAAAACCATAGCCTTGACTAGATGGACCTTTGTTCGCAAAGTAATGTCTCTGCTTTTTAATATGCTGTCTAGGTTGGTCATAACTTTCCTTTCAAGGAGTAAGCGTCTTTTAATTTCATGGCTGCAGTCACCATCTGCAGTGATTTTGGAGCCCAAAATCACCTTACTTACTAGGTATTAATTAATTTCTGTCAGTAATACTTTGTAATATTAAGTATAGACATCGTAAAGATTTTTCTAAACTAATATTCCTAAGGCTTTTATGTTTTATTACTGATAGTTTAATTTTAACTTTAGTTTCCAAGTTATGGCTAGAATATGAATAAAATTTTTCTGTATCTCACTATATTTAAAATATAGAAAAAAATATTCCTCCAGAGTTAATTAGCTCTGGGACATTTTTTAAAAAATACATATTAAAAGCCCATGAAATTAATATTCTACATACCATAATGTAGAAAACATTGCTTTACTTCTAAGATAAATTTAAGTCCAATAATCTATAATTATAATTTGGAATACACTAATTCTCTCAACCACAGAGTCTCCCATAGATCAAAAAATATAAACTTAATCATGATCTTAGGTCACTGCACTTATAAGCGTGGGCTTCCTAGGTGACGCTAGTGGTAAAGAACCTGCCTCCCAATGCAGGAGACACAGGTTCAACTCCTGAGTTGGAAAGATCCTCTGGAGGAGGGAATGGCAACTCACTCCAGTATTCTTGCCTGCAGAATCCCCACAGACAGAGGAGCCTGGCGGGCTACAATCCATGGGGTCGCAAAGAGTTGGACATGGCAGAAGAACTTAGTACATGCTTATCTACTTGGGAATAAATGCAATAAACACTCTAGTATAACTGCCGTAATTATAAACGATGTGAAATATCAATCTTATTTTTTTTTTTAAAAAACCTTTATAAATCTGCAGAAGCACTGCTTTCGCAGGGGCAGAACACAGAGACCTCAGTGCACAGCTCTGCTGTGAGCTCCACTCCACGATGTGAAAATGGCCAACTACGTAGCATTTGCTTCTTTGTTTATGCAGGATCCTCTCTCGCTACTCTGCTTGGAACTGAGAACTCTCCCAACCTCTTCACCACCACCAAGCTGCTTCTCCTTCAACAAGTAGCAGTGACTATGAGTTTTCATACTTTGGGGCTGACTGATTTCAGTAAAACTGAAATTTATCAATGGCAAAATTTACCAGGAGCAGGCAATTTAAGCCTTAATAATGGAATCAAACACCTATTCACCTATGTAAAATATATATATATATATATAAAAGCAAGCAGATGAAGAGCCACAGTGATAGAAGGCAACAAACTGGCCTTTACATCACACTGGGAATTTACCTGGAAGAAATCTAATTGAGGCCTTTCACACTATGTTGTAAAGCAGAGAGGACAGTGAACCTACCTCTTTATTGTCCAGACACAACACTATTGTCCTGAGATATACAACACAGAGTTTTCACTAAGTGAATGAAATAGGACACTTTCATCTCTGACTCCTTCTAGAATACGGAGACCCACGTGTCCAAGTAGAACATAGAGGGCTCAATGGAGAGCTTCTCTGTATAGATCACTCTACTCTGCCCCCAAAGAGATTTTACACACATACATACTTTTGTTAATGATGAATTTCCAAGCTCCCTTAACCATGTCTACCCACATCCTTTTTGCCTCCTAACCTTTCCCTAAGTTTGATGAGGCTTCTGACAAAGTAGCATATTGTGGAGTTAAAAGCTCTCTGTCAATACAAACATAAAAGTCTTATCAGAAAAGAGAAAATTCTATAGGAAAATTTTCCCTACCTAGAACAAGCTAGGTGAAGGAAAACACTAACTTTGGATTTACTTTTTGTTTTATTTTGCTGCCATTTTCACAAAGACGCTTTTGCTTCTCTGTGTGTGTTTAATTGAGTTGCAAGAGTATAAGGTATACCTTAAGGTAAAGATAAAGAGGATCCTACAGGTAAGATGACCAGATAGAATAAGCATCAGTGGGGTGGATTCATGTCAATGTATGGCAAAACCAATGCAATATTGTAAAGTAATTAGCCTCCAATTAAATAAAAAAAAAGAATCTGTGGTCTGATCCACCTTAATATTGAGAAACTTATGCAAACTCAGAAACTCTGCACTGTGAGTTTAAGACCTTTCTTGCTCTGTGAGTTTAAGACTGCTTTTGTTTTCTTTCTTGTGTTTTGGTAGAGGGGTAGGGGGTCTTAAAGTATGGCATATTTTCTAGGGATGTGGTTGGGGAGGTGGCATCTGGGAATCAGTGGGATGAGAGACTGGCAAAGAGATTTTGCAGTCTGAAACATCTACCCAGATCATTCTGATGGGACGGGTTTCTGTACCAGCACTGTGATCATCCCACCCCCACAAAGACTCATGGGGGCAAATTATTTAAGAAAAAAAAAAAGGCATGAAAAACACTGTTTACAATGTTCTTCATAATATACAATTAGAAGTCCAACCCAAAACAAAGTAAGCTACAAATGATCCCTGAAGCAAAGTTAAGCAGATAATGAAGGTGAATGCTATTACAGAAACAGTGTTCTGGCTCCCTAGTGCTCTCTGGAATGCACCCCACTAAGCCAGTTCTGTCAGTGAAACACAGCAAGCATCTAAGAACAATTCTTTCTGGAACCAAGTAGTTCCACAGACATTTTGTTTGTTTAATAGGGTTAATTTTTAATCTAACTTCAACTTTTATTCCGTTTCTCTGCAAACTTAAGTTTTTCAAATACAGCCCCACCTGCAGCTGATCAAGGCAGCCCAGCTCAGGAAACTATCCAGATCTCAGTGATGATACAGCCACTGTCAGATGCATCTGCACTGAGCGGGACACTTCCCAGAAGAGCAGAGAACGGCCTCAGATTAGTAGCAGTAGTCAAAGTTGCTCGGTTGTGTCTGACTCTCTGCAACCCCATGGTCTATATGGTCCATGGAATTCTCCAGGCCAGAATACTGCAGTCGGTAGCCATTCCTTTCTCCAGGAGATCTTCCCAACCCAGGGATTGAACCCAGGTCTCCTGCATTGTGGGTGGATTCTTTACCAGCCGAGCCACAACGGAAGCTCAGTTTACCCCATTTAAAATGATGCAGACCAAATCCTGGGAAGTCTTTAACTTCATTCCAGACAGGAGTGAAGACTGAGAAAGTACAGTGATACTGAGACGGGAAGGGGCCAGGGCACAACCTTGAAAAGAATGGCATTGCTGTTGAGGATGCAACGTAAACTGGTTAGAACCAACTAGGCCCAAGATGGAAGAGAACTGACTTCCACTAGACCTTGATCTCCTTACACACTCTTTGTAATATATTGGCATATGCTAAATGACACACTCACCAGTGCCATGACAGTTCCAGGTGTTAGTCACTCAGTTGTCTCTGACTCTTTGTTTCTGTCCATGGAATTCTCCAGGCAAAAATAACTGCAGTGGGTAGCCATTCTCTTCTCCAGGGAATCTTCCCAACCCAGGGATCAAACATGGGTCTACTGCATTGCAGAAAGATACTTTACCATCTGAGCCACCAGGGAAGTTTATGACAGTTCCAAGTTCAGTTCAGTTCAGTTCAGTCGCTCAGTCGATTCTGACTCTTTGCGACCCCATGAATCGCAGCACGCCAGGCCTCCCTGTCCATCACCAACTCCCAGAGTTCACTCAAACTCATGTCCATCGAGTCAGTGATGCCATCCAGCCATCTCATCCTCTGTCGTCCCCTTCTCCTCCTGCCCCCAATCCCTCCCAGCATCAGGGTCTTTTCCAGTGAGTCAACTCTTCACATCAGGTGGCCAAAGTATTGGAGTTTCAGCTTTAGCATCAGTCCTTCCAATGAACACGCGGGACTGATCTCCCTTACGATGGACCGGTTGGACCTCCCTGCAGTCCAAGGGACTCTCAAGAGTCTTCTCCAACACCACAGTTCAAAAGCATCAATTCTTCAGTGCTCAGCTTTCTTCACAGTCCATACCTGACCATTGGAAAAACCACAGCCTTGACTAGATGGACCTCTGTTGGCAAAGTAATATCTCTGCTTTTTAAAATGCTATCTAGGTTGGTCATAACTTTCCTTCCAAGGAGTAAGCGTCTTTTAATTTCATGGCTGCAATCAGCATCCACAGTGATTTTGGAGCCCAAAAAATAAAGTGTGACACTGTTTCCACTGTTTGCCCATCTATTTGCCATGAAGTGATGGGACCACATGCCATGATCTTAGTTTTCTGAATGTTGAGCTTTAAGCCAACATTTTCACTCTCCTCTTTCTCTTTCATCAAGAGGCTTTTGAGTTCCTCTTCACTTTCTGCCATAAGGGTGGTGTCATCTGCATATCTGAGGTTATTGATATTTCCCCCGGCAATCTTGATTCCAGTTTGTACTTCTTCCAGCCCAGCATTTCTCATGATGTACTCTTGTGTATAAGTTAAATAAGGAGGGTGACAATATACAGCCTCGACGTACTCCTTTTCCTATTTGGAACCAATCTGTTGTTCCATGTACAGTTCTGACTGTTGCTTCCTGACCTGCATATAGGTTTCTCAAGAGTCAGGTCAGGTGGTCTGGTATTCATATCTCTTTCAGAATGTTCCACAGTTTATTGTGATCCACATAGTCAAAGGCTCTGGCATAGTCAATAAAGCAGAAATAGATGTTTTTCTGGAACTCTCTTGCTTTTTCCATGACCCAGCGGATGTTGGCAATTTGATCTCTGCTTCCTCTGCCTTTTCTAAAACCAGCTTGAACATCTGGAAGTTCACAGTTCACGTATTGCTGAAGCCTGGCTTGGAGAATTTTGAGCATGACTTTACTAGCATATGAGATGAGTGCAACTTTGCAGTAGTCTGAGCATTCTTTGGCATTGCCTTTCTTTGGGATTGGAATGAAAACTGACCTCTTCCAGTCCTGTGGCCACTGCTGAGTTTTCCAAATTTGCTGGCATATTGAGTGCAGCACTTTCACAGCATCATCTTTCAGGATTTGAAATAGCTCAATTAGGATTCCATCACCTCCACTAGCTTTGTTCATAGTGATGCTTTCTAAGGCCCAGTTGACTTCACATTCCAGGATGTCTGGCTCTAGGTGAGTGATCACACCATCATGATTATCTGGATCATGAAGATCTTTTTTGTACAGTTCTTCTGTGTATTCTTACCACCTCTTCTTAATATCTTCTGCTTCTGTTAGGTCTGTGCTATTTCTGTCCTTTATCAAGCCCATCTTTGCATGAAATGTTCCCTTGGTATCTTTAATTCTCTTGAAGAGATCTCTAACCTTTCCAATTCTGTTGTTTTCCTCTATCTGTTTGCATTGATCAGTTCCAAAGCTGACCATAAAAAGACAAAAATTGGATCGTGGCACAATTCCTGGAAATCTCCTCTCCTTCACCCAAAATAGCTGGAATACTCCTCCCACTCATTAGCCCATATAATTAACCACCCCTATAAGAACTGACTATCCCATACTGTGGGGCCTCTTGTGCCTCTCTTGCCTTCTGAGATGACCCACAGTATCTCTTTGCAGTACCTCCCTGAATAATCCTCCTTTCACTTTACTATGGCTCACTCTTGAATTCCTTCCTGCACAAAACCAATAACCAAGATTTGGTGGCCATAACCTTGGACGTGACCTGGGAGGTGACCATTGTCTAGTGTCCCACTTTTTCCCTGAAACAATATAGTAGAGCAAGGGTCCTACTATAAAAAGCTTCTTCCCTCCAGAGGACTTTTTTCCAGGCAATGTCTTCGGGCTCTGCTCTGCAAGCCCCCTCCCACTCTTATACATCCATTCTTGTCATTCCATGGATACAGACCATTTGCTTTGCCTGCATAGCTTGCAATTCACTTCTCTGTAAAAACTAAAGATGAAGTCTGGTCCTGGGTTTCCAAGACACCCAAGCAAGGATTCCTTTGGTTTATATGCCATTCTCAAGGAAAGACCTGCCAAGCTTCACAGCCTGCAACATTTCATCCCTAAACAGCCAAGAAGTGAAGGTTGGAGCATGGGGTAACCTGAACAATAATATTAACTACTTAATCAGAAGTCCACTAAATGTTAATAATTTAACATTTTGGACAGCGTGGATGGAATTTTTTTTTTTAATTTACAATCTCTTCTACAAAAGCCTCACTGAGTAGGTGAACACTATGGTGCAGTTGAAGTCCAAATCCAGTTCAGCTACTTATTAGCTTATGGTATGGGGGAGTTAAAGTCTCTGGGCCTGGGATTTCTCACCAGTGTACGGTGTAACTATTACCACCCACATCACAAGACTCTTATGAAGTTTCAACAAGAGTGTATATGAACGTGCCTAGCACATGCAGTGCTTAGAAAGTATAGCCTGCTTTCCATACTACCTGAATGGTTAATTTTAATAAATGCCCTTCATTTTGCAGATTTGCTTACTAGGCATGGACAGTAGAAACTAAAAAACAAAAAAATACAAAGAGAGTTTGTGGAGTTATTTAGGCTGAGAAAAGAAATGCTATAGGTACATTCAATATAAAAGCAGAGGTATTTTCCAAAAGAACATGGCAGACTAAATTTCAGAAATGCAGAGTCTCAAACCTGAACATTTGCAAAGAATTCCAGAAGTGGTCATAGTTAACAAAAGAGTTATCTTTACTGATCCAAGTAGAAGATCTGTTCCTATCACATCAAACTTTCTGGTGACAAGAAAGCAGCCGTCACTCAGTTTCACCTTCTGGGAACAGCAAAGACAGTGAACACAGAGATGACTCAGAGTTTTGCTGCCATCTCCATAGTAACAAGTCTCCTCATAACCTAATGATACATATTATTTTAATACACAAAGTATGCCAACCCTGCTACATACTCAAATGCTGACAATCATATTTTAGTGAAAGACAATAGCACTTTGTTCATCTGATAACAGTTTGGAAAACCCCTTTAAAAAAAAGCAAAATCCTACCAGGTCAAACAGAATAAGGTAAACACAATAAATGTAACACACCCACATCATGAATATACCATTGTGAATCCGAGGAAAGTTTCAGGTACAGAAAGGAAAAACTAGTTATGAAACCAAATCACACACCTGAGAAGAGCAGACACTACTGACAGGGCAGCGGATGGGGACCAGGCAGGAGGCCTGTAGACTGGCAGCAGGCTTCCCGCTGGGTACTATAGTTTAAGTTTAAAACCATGCGAATTCACTTTTTTCTCAAAAAAAAAAAAATTCAAAATGGAAACACAAATCTACAAACCTTGGCATCATCTCATATGCAGAAAAACTGAGCCTTCAATTCAGGACAGTCATCTCCTTCATTCCCTTAGATGTCAAACTTTCTATTTTCTACTGGAAAATTAAGGGCTTTTTTCTTTCGAATTTTGTACAGTATAAAATTATGAGAACTGCATAACTCTTGGCACATAAAGACTCTGCACAAATCTCTGTACTGAAAGATGATAAAATTCTAGCACAACTTCTAGCAGGGGAAAAAATAAAAACTTCCAGTAGAACATACTGTTACAAGGGGATAAGCCCCTGATCTCCTTAACAATTCCCCACTTCCTCATTCTCCCTTTAAAAGGCCCAGTTACCTAAACACAAATTGAATGGAACTCATTTGCTCCGGCTAGTATTCAGTCAGTAGTTACTGAAAAAAATCTGTTTTCATAGCTTAAACTAGTGTCTGGCGTTTTTTAAAAAATCTTTGACAGCAGTGCCTTTGACATGTATAAAGAATACGTCCAAAGATCCTAATTAATTCTTAAAACCTTGTTTAGCATCATAGCACAAAACTGTCCCAGTTAAATGAATTAGAATAAAAGAAGTAAAACATTTAATTGATGCCCTTAAGTCGTCCAACGATTCTACAAACACACATACACCATTTGAGTCTAAGTTGCAAACCTTCAGAATGAGCCAAGAAAAACAAAGAAAACATTAATCTTGTAAACACACACTAAAATTATTTTTGTATCACCATTAAAATGAAATTCAATTTCCATGGAGAATTTGTGTTGTTTGTTTTTCCACTGTTTATATTGTTTTTGTTTTTATATTATTTGTACTTGTTTCCTGAGTATACACTCAGAACATGAAGTTTTTAAACTTCAGGAAAGGTTTTTTTCTTTGTGTCTTTGCACTGACTAGATAATTCATTAATGTAGATCTATTAATTGTGTTTCTGGTATCCAGATTTTGTTAGTTTCACAATCTAACAAACAATCAGACATTTCACTCTAATTTATTCTAAAACCATAACCTTAAGATTTCTCAATTCCAAAAGAAATGGCTTTCCTTCTGTGGGCATTGCTACTTTTCTACAAATAAATTTTTGCTACCTCAGATGAGCTCTTGTGCAAGGAGCAAACTGGCTATGCTTCAGTACTTACTAAGGGGCATATTTCTCATCATTATAGTGACTCGAATGCCTCTGCATAACTACAAACTGTTAAGAGTTAAGGATGTTTAAAACCATTCTCTCACACTAGAAATTGGAATGTTTTATATATAGATATATAATTTATATTTAAATTAAATTTAAATTTATATATAATTTATATATATCCACATATATATTTACCTCAATAGCAGTGTTTAAACATATGAATCGCTACATTTGATATAACATACATTTAACATATATACATATATTTAACATATATACATATAACAAATAACATACATTTGATAATACACAAAAATAACTATGAACACAATCTGCATTAAATATTTTCTGCATGGCATTCATATCCTTACAAATTCAAAACACATGGAATTCAAGAACAATTTGAAGCCTAAAGATTCGATTAACAATGTAAGTTGATGCCTAATCGATTTCTGCACACCATTAATCAAGATGCAGCTACCTTATCATATCTTAAGATGTCTTATAAGTCCATTAAAATTTTTCTGCAAAAATTTTGCAAAAGTAAAATCACAAGGCTTTTTCCAAAGTGTAAATATCATGTACATTTAAATGCCTTACACTGTGAAAGATTAATAAATTGGCATGTCATCAATTCCCTTAAGCAATAAAGCAGGTGCCTAACAGACAATGACTGTTCACACAGCAGTGTGGTGAGAAAGCTTGCAGAAACCTGAAACAGAAACGTCCAGAACACAGATATAAAAGCCATTACTGCTTAACAGTGCACTTTACTGCTGAACTCTTTCAACTCAAAAGGAGCTGCATTCTTGGTTTTTAATTTCTGCTTTTAATTGTACAAATGAACTTATTTACAAAACAGCAATAGAGTCACAAATGTAAAATATAAACGTATGGTTACCAGAGAGGGAAAAGGGTGGGAGGTGGATAAGTTGGGAGGCTGAGATTGATACGTACACATTACTATATATAAAATAGATAACTAGTAAGAATCCACTGTCTATCACAAGGAACTCTACTCAACACTCTGTAATGGCCTATATGGGAAAAGAACCTAAAAAAGAGTGAATATACGTATTTGTATAACTGATTCACTTTGCTGTATAGCAGACACTAACACAACACTGTAAATCAACTAAACTCTAGTAAAAAATTAATTTTAAAAATCTCATTTTTCTAAACATTCTTATCTCAATATTTTTGAGCTATTTCTAACAATGGTCCACATTAAAAACTGTATTAGAACCTATTAGAACCTAGGTCTCCTGCATTACAGGCAGATTCTTTACCAGCTGAGCCACCAGGGAAACCCTGTATTAGTTCGGGATGCTATAATCAATTACCATAGACTGGGTGGCTTAAACGGTAAATATTTCTCACAGTTTTGGATGCTGCAAAGTCCAAGATCAAAATGCAAGTAGATCCAGTGTTTGGTGGGAATCCGCTTCCTGGTTTGAAGGTTGCTATCTTTTTCTTCTATCCTCTTGTGTTACAGAATATAAGGGTACTAATCCCATTTATGAGAGCTCTACACTCATGATCTACTTACCTATCTCTGAATACCAACACACTGTGTTGGGATTTCAACATATGATTTAGCAGGGACACACACACTGAGGCCATAATATGAACAGTTAATAATCTATCATTTGGACCTGTCCAGCATCTGTTCCCCATGTTGTGGGGGAACTGTTACCACAATTTTCTTTAAGGAATGCAGCCAGCCCTAGTTTGGGTGAGCTAACCTGGCATCAAAGGTGAGCAACTTAATTCTTAACTCTGTGGTAAACAGAATGATCTTTCACATGTGCCAAAGGAATTGTATCAGAAAATAGAGACATGTTTTACAAATAAGCTTGATGAAAATGAGAGCCAAGACTTTTGGTGAAAAAATTGGGATACAGACATTCTCTTTTCATGGAGATTACTAAACTTACAGAATACAGAACTACAACAGCTGGTGGTTATGTTTTTTACCATTCAGAAAACCACATGAGAATAAAGACCTAAAACATTGGGTATATACTGAGCTGGAGAAGAGACAGCCAAGAAAAAGAAAGAGACAATCCCTCTTTGAGCATCTGGGGTCCTATAACACATAAAACTGGGATCCTGGGTTTTTCAGCTATACTGTTAAATCGGATTTGTGTTATTTTCTGACATTTGCAAATTAAAATTTCCCAACTGACAGGCCAATTCAGTTCAGTTCAGTCACTCAGTCGTGTCCGATTATACGCGACCCCATGAATCACAGCACGCCAGGCGTCCCTGTCCATCACCAACACCCGGAGTTCACTCAAACTCATGTCCATCGAGTCGGTGATGCCATCCAGCCATCTCATTCTCTGTTGTCCCCTTCTCCTCCCGCCCTCAACCTTTCCCAGCATCAGAGTCTTTTTCCAGTGAGTCAACTCGTCGCATGAGGTGGCCAAAGTACTGCAGCTTCAGCTTTAGCATCAGTCCTTCCAATAAACACCCAGGATAGATCTCCCTTAGAATGGACTGGTTGGATCTCCTTGCAGTCCAAGGGACTGTCAAGAGTCTTCTCCAACACCACAGTTCAAAAGCATCCATTCTTCGGCCATCAGCTTTCTTCACAGTCCAACTCTCACATCCATACATGACCACGGGAAAAACCATAGCCTTGACTAGACGGACCTTGGTTGGCAAAGTAATGTCTCTGCTTTTTAATATACTATCAAGGTTGGTCATAACTTTCCTTCCAAGGAGTAAGCGTCTTTTAATTTCATGGCTGCAATCAGCATCTGCAGTGATTTTGGAGCCCAAAAAAATAAAGTCTGACACTGTTTCCACTGGTTTTTCATCTATTTCCCATGAAGTGATGGGACCAGATGCCATGATCTTTGTTTTCTGAATGTTGAGCTTCAAGCCAACCTTTTCACTCTCCTCTTTCACTTTCATCAAGAGGCTTTTGAGTTCCTCTTCACTTTCTGCCATAAGGGTAGTGTCATCTGCATATCTGAGATTATTGATATTTCTCCCAGCAATCTTGATTCCAGCTTGTGCTTCTTCCAGCCCAGAGTTCCTCATGATGTACTCTGCATATAAGTTAAATAAGCAAGATGACAATATACAGCCTTGACGTACTCCTTTTCCTATTTGGAACCAGTCTGTTATTCCATGTACAGTTCTGACTGTTGCTTCCTGACCTGCATATAGGTTTCTCAAGAGGCAGGTCAGGTGGTCTGGTATTCCCATCTCTTTCAGAATTTTCCACAGTTTATTGTGATCCAGACAGTTAAAGGCTTTGGCATAGTCAATGAAGCAGAAATAGATGCTCTTCTGGAATTATCTTGCTTTCTCCATGATCCAGGGGATGTTGGCAATTTGATCTCTGGTGCCTCTGCCTTTTCTAAAACCTGCTTGAACATCTGGGAGTTCACGGTTCACATATTGCTCAAGTCTGGCTTGGAGAATTTTGAGCATGACTTTACTAGCGTGTGAGATGAGTGCAATTGTGCGGTAGTTTGAGCATTCTTTGGCATTCCCTTTCTTTGGGATTGGAATGAAGACTGACCTCTTCCAGTCCTGTGGCCACTGCTGAGTTTTCCAAATTTGCTGGCATATTGAGTGCAGCAATTTCACAGCATCATCTTTCAATATTTGAAATAGCTCAACTGGAATTCCATCACCTCCACTAGCTTTGTTCATAGTATTGCTTTCTAAGGCCCAGTTGACTTCACATTCCAAGATGTCTGGCTCTAGGTCAGTGATCACATTATCGTGACTATCTTGGTCGTGAAGGTCTTTTTTGTACAGTTTTTCTGTGTATTCTTGCCACCTCTTCTTAATATCTTCTGCTTCTGTTAGGTCCATACCATTTCTGTCCTTTATCGAGCCCTTCTTTGCATGAAATGTTCCCTTGGAATCTCTAATTTTCTTGAAGAGATCTCTTGTTTTTCCTATTCTGTTGTTTTCCTCTATTTCTTTGCATTGATCACTGAGGAAGGCTTTCTTATCTCTCCTTGCCATTCTTTGGTTTCCCAATTAATTCAACTGGCTTAAAAATCCATGGTGTCTTAATCTCCCTCCAATAAATTTAGTTGAAACTGAATAAATGCTGCATTTTTTAAAGTTTTGATCATAAAATTTGTTCAGGAAGCAAAATACTGAAATCTATACATTAACATAAAACTACATAAAGTAGATTTGCACACATTTATTAAGACAGCATATTAAAAAGCAGAGACATTACTCTGTCAACAAAGGTCTGTATAGTCAAGGCTATGGTTTTTCCAGTAGTCATGCATGGATGTGAGAGTTGAACTATAAAGAAAGCTGAGCACCAAAGAATTGATGCTTTTGAACTGTGGTGTTGGAGAAGACTCTTGAGAGTCCCTTGGACTGCAAGGAGATCCAATCAGTCCATCTTAAAGGAGATCAGTCCTGGGTGTTCATTGGAAGGACTGATGAAACTGAAACTCCAACACTTTGGCCACCTCATGGGAAGAGCTGATTCATTTGAAAAGACCCTGATGCTGGGAAAGATTGAGGGCAGGAGGAGAAGGGGACAACAGAGGATGAGATGGTTGGATGGCATCACCAATTCAATGAACATGAGTTTGGGAGAACTCCGGGAGTTGATGATGGACAGGGAGGCCTGGCGTTCTGCGGTTCATGGGATCACAAAGAGTCGGACACAACTGAGCGACTGAATTGAACTGATTAATAGATAATATATGTCAGAGACAAAAAAAAAAAATCACTATTTTCAAATTTTCAAGATAACTAAAAAAACCGATAAAATAAATTTACAGTTTTATGTTATATAATAAACTATGGCAAGTGTATATTTCCTTCCTAGCTCATCAAAATTTCTCAGTTTATTTACCTAAGTCACAACTTTATAATTTACAAAGATTTCATAGTCTATATTTTCCTTTTTAAAATAAAAATCTTAATGAATTTGTTATTTTGACTAAAAACGTTCATGTTTCCCATCTAAAATAAAAGTATTGGACATTATTCATGACATTTGAATTGAGACAAAGAGGAATCTAAATAAAATTCATATCCAAATAATATAAACCAACTGAAACTCTGATCAAGACAGCTAGAAGCCAGCAGTGATTTAGCCACCATATCTGAGTCAAATTTTGAATGCTTGATGACGCAATTACAGAATTCTAAAATTTCCATTTAAGCACTTAGAGTTAAATAAAATGTCCTGGAGAGAAAAATTCCCCTTCTTTCTTACACCTTGTTAAAACTACAGAAGCTATAATAGTAGAAACAAATGCATTAATTTAAGTTTTCTAAAATATTTTTGAAAATTATAACATAATTTTTTTAATTTATATTTTAAATTAAATTTTAAAAATATAAAAAATTATAAGCAAAAGCTTTTTGCTGTTTTACTGATTTTTTTTAAGTCAGGAAATTTACTATTCTCAGTGGTGTAGACAAGAAAGCTCTCCCTCATTTTACCATAGCACATATGTTTTTTAATGAAGTTCCAAAGATATACTAGCTGAAAAGATGTGTAATCTCAAGTGTAATATATAAGGTTTTAGAAGTACAGGCTTTCACAGAATTAGACTTGCTGGTAGCAAAAGGCATGGATAGCTGTTTTTCATTACTTACTTTCATGAATTCACCACAAGGGCCACATTTGCTATTGCTAAGCTAACCATTGGGAAACATACCTTTGGAAATAATTAAGCTCTAAAAAGCAGAAGTTATGCATTTATAACATCCAATTAACTAGCTATAGTTCCTTCAGTAAAACCTCTCCCTGAGGGGGAAGGTCAGGTCTCAGCCATCATCTGACTTTCTCAAGATGCTTTACAAAGGCCCCTGCACACACTTAAAAACAAAGACAACCCACAAAACTTGTCTTTCTTCCCAAGGTCTTAAAACTCTCAGCAAAAATTTGAGGAAAGGTAGGAAATGTTCTGGAGAAGGAAACGGCAACCCACTCCAGTATTCTTGCCTGGAGAATCCCATGGACAGAGGAGCCTTGCGGGCTACAGTCTGTGGGGTTGCAGAGAGTCAGATATGACTGAAGTGACTCATCATGCATGCAGGAAATGTTCACTTGTGATTTACCTAACTTGAGAAAGCATTTTGTAAAGAAAACTCACGTTATTGTGACAGTGTGGCAAAGTCTGATGTTCCTTTAGCTTATGAGAAAAACAGTAATTACAAACTAAGAAAATAACACTGAGGTTTTTAAAATTATACTGACCAGGTCATTTGTTGAAAACTATTAAGCCTCTTCCCAGTCATTTATGGAGTTAATTACCTGGTTATTTTTAGGGTAAGTGCAATGCCTTCATTATTGAAATTGCTATCAAGGTTCAGAAATGTGTGCCACTGTGTGTTTTAACTGTTACTCTATGATCAGTATGTTGTGTTTTTTTTTTTAATTTTTGTAACATTTCCATCTAAAAAAATTAGATTTAGGGATCATGTCTATTCTTTCACAGGTCAGACCTGAGAATTCAATAACTAGATTTTTAGCAATTTCCTATCTAGCTTTTTAGCCTATTTCTTCTTGTGAAGGTCAAAAAAGCCTAATAATGTTGTGTTAATGCTGGACTTTTCTTAACAGAGAAGAAACGACCCATCCTGAACAGCCCAAATCCTTTAATCGCATCAAAACATCTTAAGTATGAAGTCAAAAACTTAATGCAGGCATAAGAGGATTAAGATGGTGAAGTACATGGCACAATTATTGCAAACCCTAGTATATACATATATTGAGCAAAACTTAACTACTCCTATTTAAAATTCAAAACTAAACATATTAAGTCAAAATCAAAGATATCTAACCATGATGTATGGCAGAAACCAACACAACATTGTAAAGCAATTATCCTCCAATTAAAAATAATTTTAAAAATGAAAAAAACGTAGACATTAAAAAAAAAAGTATCTACGTAGCAGGCAAGCAATAAATCACCTGACTTTTCAAATGAAAGGAACTAGAAATATATAGCATAATAAAGATGCATTAGAAAACCACAAATCTCTACATTTATACATTTAAATAATTTTGCCTATAACTTGGTATTTAGAAGCTGGTATCTTTTCCAAGTAGAATATTCTCACTAGAGAATCAATTTTTTTAATTGACTTTAATAGCAAGAATAGAGCATAAGTTTGGCTCAAACCTATAAACTAAATATAAGGACATACCAGTAACTGCTATATAAATTACTTTAGTGGTCTCTGTTTTAATACATTCCAAATTGCCCCAATTTCAGCTTGCAAGCCTAGGAATAGAAATTAAATTTCCTTTCTTTGAATATTTTTAATGAAAAAGCCTTTATGGTAAACTATAAAAAAAGTACAGCATGTTTCCTATAATAAACATTAAATTTTTGTGTTCCTGAATCCTCTCCTAAAAAACTTATCTGTGGTGTAGTTATGAAACTTATTATGATTCAGAATATTTTAGGCCATAGGTATACATGGAGAATCATATTTTTATAAAGGAAGTAGAGTAAAAATGCAAAAGATTAAAATATATTTTTAGCTGAAAAAAATCATCTGTGATACTACTGAACACTCTTTCCTTATATTCTTGCTGATATAGAATTTCAGCACAATACAGTGATTAGAAACATGCAAAATATAATCAATGGCCAGAGCATAATAATAATCATGAATGGTGTCTTTGTAAAACATCTGTGTTTTTTCTGTCCATTAAAATGCAGATTCCAAAGAGTGATTGTAGATATGTTTGTTATTAAACCAACTCATCTCCTAATAGCATTATTATATAATTGCCATTATGTACTCAGTGAGAGAAAGTTGAAGCTTAATTAAAATATATTTCCTTACCAGTTGTCAAAGGTGAATAATGAGATGGATGGAAAACTAATAAACTTCACTGTTTTCCATACACAGATCATTATGCCAAACATTACTCATATCTTCCTGACTGTCAATGGAGAAGGTCTCTCTGTATTTCCTTAGTGATCATAATCAAAAATGTTGATAGGATTCTCAGAGACAATAAGCACATGTTTATTTATAAACTATTGTAAAATTACAAACTGTTATCTTTGCTAAATCCTGATGGTTTAGGGCAGAAAATAAGGAATTTACATAAAACTAACTCTCATTCCTGGAACACTGTCCTTGGGTAGTTCCAAATTTTGGAACTGTTACCCTTAATGTAAATGGCATGCAATATCTAATAGTCAATAAGCCCTTATTTTTTCTAAGTATTCCGATTTATTGCCATTAGCTTAGAATTTTAAATCTCAATTATCTTGACTTTCCATTTCTTCTTTCTCATTTCCCTTCCCACCCTGCTTGATGTTTCCATGACCCCCAGCATGCACATCGTGTTCTCTACTTGATTCAGTTAAACATTGCAATTTTAGAGTTCTTTGCACAGCTGCTTCTGCAGTTTGGATAATTAGTGTTCCACAAAATGAAAATAAACAGAGAAAGATAGCTCCCTCCCTCTAATGTTCTTTAAGGAAATTTTACATAAAAACTGCTGTGACATATATATATATATATATATATATACACACACATACATACATATATACATGTATCAGTGACCACTACCTACTGGTATCCATGCCCTGTGTTATCACCTCATCTGCCTCTGGGCAAAATCTTGTCATTTGCTTCCAATGAACAGAATACAAGAAAACTGGCAGGATGTCTCTCGGTGATTATGTTACAGAAGACTGTGACTTCAGTCTTGATTCTCTGACTGGCTCTGCTATTGTAAAATGCTCTGTGAACAGGCTCCCATAACAAAGAATAGAGGCAGGCCTCCAACCATGAGTTTGTGAAGAAGTGAAACCTCAGTGCCATAGCACAGAGAAACAAACGGATTCCTTCCAACAGCTAGCTAAGTAAGCTAGGAAGAGGATCAGTGGAGAAAAAGGCCCCGAGCCAGAGAACCACAGAGACTGTGAGACAATCTATGTAGTTTAAGCAACTAATTAAAGTGAAAGTTGCTCAGTAGTGTCCAACACTTTGCAACCCCATGGACTATACAGTCCACGGAATTCTCCAAGCCAAAATACTGGAGTGGGTAGCCTTTCCCTTCTCCAGAGGATCTTCCCAACCCAGGGATAGAACCCAGCTCTCCCACATCAGGCGGATTCTTTACCAGCTGACCCACAAGGAAAGTCCTTAAGCAACTAAGTTCTGGGGTAATTTGTTATGCAGTATAGCCAGCTAATACACTGTGCAAAGGATTTAGTTCATTAAGAATTTTCCATGGCCGTTTTCATGCATAATGCTTTTTCTTTCAGTCACAAAAATTAAGTGGAGATCTGCAGCAGAAGTTTGAATCTAATAATCCATTTCATTTAGATATATCTAAGTTAAATAGGTTACTGCTGCTCTCTCTAATGACTTGGCAAAGTAAGCTAACCAAACTCCTTGAAGATAGCTTCAGTTTTTCAAACACGCAATTTTGAAGAGACATTATCTTTTATAACCTTGTTTTCCCAAAGAATGACTAAAGCTAAACAATAAAAGCCAAAACAATTTTGAAAGTGAGGAATATTTAGTCTCATCAACACTCCCACATCAAAAAGCCTGATTGCTCTCAACAGGATATTATGGGTTTCTGGAAACAGATCTGGTGCTGCTTGTTTACTGTACATGCCATACGATTTGATGGCCTGGATAGAAATGTGACTTTTGCAAAGAATTCACAGTTGAAGTCCAAGTAATTTCTCACTTCAGGACTTCAGGAAATAGAGTTTTAAGCCTAATCTCTCCAAAGATTTTCATTAAAAAAAAAACAAAACAAAACTGTGTTCAGCTACTTGATAGCACACACCTATTTGTTCTCCAAGTGATGATACAGACTTGAAACTCTGAGAACACAGAGCAAATGGGGCGCATCTGAGAGGGAAAGACTGGTGTCAGCTGTATCCTACCAATTAAGGTCTTTCACAAAGGCATCTGAGAGCATTTGAACCTGTTCATATAGTTCTTAACGTTTCATTTGGAATTTCCTTGAAGTTATTACAAAGTGATTCATTGTCAAGAATGTTTTCTGGATGTCCTTTACAATAGACCCCAAACCTTCAAAACCCAGACAAGAGAGAAAGAATAGGATCTCTTAACTCATCAAGTCGAGAGGTCTGGCTTATGCCTTGGACACAAGATCAGTTTACACAATCTTTATCTAATTTACCGTTTTGCCAAACAATTTCACTTCACCATTTCACATCCTATTTTGGAGGTTTATAAAAAGCTCCTCATAAGTCTTTTACAAATAATTTTTCTTTAAAAAATACAAAATTACAGAACTGCGTTGGTAACTTTCTTCCCTTTTTATGTACCTCTCAGAGCTGTTATTGTTCTTGTAAGAGAAGCTGTCGTTGTTGTTATAGTTGTTGGAAGAGAAGAAACAGTTGTATTCAGGAGCAGACAGAAGATACAACGAACGTGAAAAATATTAATCACTCAGCCATATCCAGCTCTTTGTAAACCCATGGATCGTAGCTCTGCCCATGGAGTTCTCTAGGCAAGGATACTGCAGTGAGTTGCCATTCCCCTCTCCAGGGATCTTCCCGACCCAGGGATCAAACCTCTGTCTCCTGCATTGCCGGCAGATTGTTTACATCTGAGCCACCAGGGAAGCCCAGAAGATGGAGAGGCTCTCCGAGTTTACCCCCCGACCTCTCCAAGACTTGTTTTCTGTAGCTCTGTCTGATGTAGTCCTTTCCAATAGCCCCATCTTATGAAAATACTAAGCCAAATTAACGCTTTCCAAAGTCCAGTTTCCCACTGTATCAAATCCAGTGGAATGCCAGTTCAAAGGAGAAGAAAGAAGACAGAAGATAATGAATAGACTAACATGGCACACACTCCCTTTCTTGCTAACATGTTTTACATTAACTCCAGGAGTTGGTGACGGACAGGGAGGCCTGGCGTGTTGTGATTCATGGGGTCACAAAGAGTCGGACACGACTGAGCGACTGAACTGAACTGAACTGAACCTTTCTCTGATGGATGTTACTTCCTTCCCTATTATGGACTGAATCGTTGTGCCCCTCCCCCAGATTCATATGTTGAAATCCTAACTCCTATATGATGCTTTAGGAAATGAGATGTTGGATTAACTCATTAGAGTGAAGTCCTTGTCAATAGAACAGGGTTTTTAGAGGCCTCACCCTGTCCCTGCCATGTGAGAACCCAACAAGAAAATATCACTTAGCTGCCAGGAAGGGAATCCTCCTGAGAACCCAAACATGCTGGTGCCTTGATCTCAGACTTTCAGCCTCCAATCTATCATATCTGCAATAGCAGCAGAACAGACTAAGATATCACCTTTGTCATCTACTTCACTGAGGTATCTAACCAAAAAGTAAAAAAGAGAGAGAGAGAGAATAGTTTCCACTCTAAACTAGAATAAAACATACGAACAATAATAAGTAATTCTCAGTAAAATGGAAATAATAGTATAGTGAAGCTTATGGTCCACAGGGAGAGGACAGAAAACCCAGGCCTAGTTCCCATGTTGCTCTGTGTCAGACTGAGAGACAGTCAACATATAATCTGACACAGCCCGCACACCTCTCATGTGTCCACTTTCTCATCCAACAAAGGCTTTAATGCAGTTCTGACTTCTTCATTTTACAAATGGAGAATCCAAAGCCTAGGAAGCTTACGCTTGTGTGGTAAGTCACTTCAGTTGTGTCCAACCCTTTGCAACCCCATGCACTGGGGTCCCAATCCTCTGTCCATGGAATTCTCCAGGCTAGAATACTGCAGTGAGTTGCCAGGCTTTCTTCCACTAGAAAGTTTATATCCTTTGTTTAAGGTCATATACCTAGTTTTTCAGTTAAAGGGGAAGATACTAGTTCAATTTAAGAAATAACCAGTTACAATAGCTTTTGGAAGCATTTTAACCATGAACCTGTGTCACCTCTAAAGCCCTGAGCATGTAAAATGCACAGATTTAATACAAAACTTCTACAGATAATAATTGTACAGACTTTGCCAAATTCTTATCATAAAAGTTCATATGCAAAATAGTACTTAAAAATGTATAACTGCAGTAGACACCATATGGAAAGCCTACGTAGAGACAAATACCAAGCTCTTGAATGTAAAAACAACTCATTAATGGTGCTCTGTTTGATTGCATTTCAATCTAAGACAAGACTCCATATGACATAGATGGGGCTGATACTGCAAACTGGCTCAAGCAATGCCTGCCCTAACCATAACCCAGCTTTCATTTCTGTGCAATAGCGATTGCAGAGTGAAAAACCAAACTACATTTCCCCAGATTCTATAGTACCTAAACGCTACAGGTACTGTTATGCACATGAAGAGACTTAGAATGCGGAAGTGGCACCAGGAACAAGGAGACTATATCCAGGAAACCCTTTTCATTTCCTGGATCAGCTACAGTAGAATTTCTGCCCATGGTTCATTGGCATATCATGTACCCAGAATCAGTGATGGAAGGCATTCTTCTCAGCACAGTCCTACACTGTGGCTGAGCATGTCTGTCAACTGCCCTATTCCTGGATACACAGTGTCCAATTTTGGTTCTGTGACTCTTGAGAAATTCTATAAAACTACAAAATACCTTTTAAAAATCTATCTTGTAAACAATCAATAAAACATTTTTGTTTACAACTAAGAATCTTTAACAATATAACTGCTCTATTATACTGAAAGTTTTAGAGTGTTTAGAACAGCAGTCATTAATGAACAGAGAGACCTGATTTCAGTTACCTGAGAATCCTTTTCAAATGGCCATTCTTCACTTACTTACCAAATGTAATCAACATTCTAGTCTACTACCAGCTAAACCTTACCTGCCTCCTGAGAAATCTGTAGGCAGGTCAAGAAGCAACAGTGAGAACCAGACATGGAACAACAGACTGGTTCCAAATAGGAGAAGGAGTACGTCAAGGCTGTATACTGTCACCCTGCTTACTTAACTTATATGCAGAGTCCATCATGCGAAATACTGGACTGGATGAAGCACAAGCTGGAATCAAGATTGTCGGGAGAAATATAAATAACCTCAGATACGCAGATGACATCATCCTTATGGGAGAAAGCAGAGGAACTGAAGAGCCTCTTGATGAAAGTGAAAGAGTGTGAAAAGGCTGGCTTACAATTCAACATTCAAAAAACTAAGATCATGACATCCAGTCCCATCACTTCATGGCAAATAGATGGGGAAACAATGGAAACAATGACAGACTTTATTTTCTTGGGCTCCAAAATCACTGCGGACAGTGACTGCAGCCATGAAATTAAGACACTTGCTCCATAAAAGAAAAGCTTTGACAACCTAGACAGTGTTTTAAAGCAGAGACATTACTTTACTGAGAAAGGTCCATATAGTCAACGCTATGGTTTTTCCAGTAGTCATGTATGGATGTGAGAGTTGGACTATAAAGAAGGCAGAGTGCTGAAGAATTGATGCTTTCAAACTGTGGTGTTGTAGAAGACTCTTGGAAGTCTCTTGGACTGCAAGGAGATCAAAGCAGTCAATCCTAAAGGAAACCAACCCTGGAATATTCATTGGAAGGATTGATGCTAAAGCTGAAGCTCCAACACTCTGGCCACCTGATGCAAAGAGCCGACTCATTGGAAAAGACTCTGATGCTGGGAAAGGTTGAAGACAGGAGAAGAAGGGAATAACAGAGGACAAGATGGTTGGATGGCACCAATGGACATGAGCTTTGGCAAGCTCCAGGAGATGGTAAAGGACAGGGAAGCCTGGCATGCTGCAGTCCATGGGGCTGCAGAGAGTAATATACGACTGAGCGACAAAACAACAACAAACACAGAAAGCCCTATGCTGCTGCTGCTGCTGCTAAGTCACTTCAGTCGTGTCCGACTCTGTGCGACCCCATAGACGGAAGCCCACCAGGCTCCGCCATCCCTGGGATTCTCCAGGCAAGAACACTGGAGTGGGTTGCCATTTCCTTCTCCAATGTGTGAAAGTGAAAAGTGAAAGTGAAGTCGCTCAGTCGTGTCCGACCCATAGCGACCCCATGGACTGCAGCCCACCAGGCTCCTCTGTCCATGAGATTTTCTAGGCAAGAGTACTGGAGTGGCTTGCCATTGCCTTCTCTGCAGAAAGTCCTATACATGTGTGTAAAAGAACTCTGTACAAATACAGAGGTTTAAGAATCTCTTGAGTTTAAAAAGAAAAAAAAAAATCTATGTAATTCTATTTAAATATAAACACCTTGTACATCAACACTATGAAGGTTTGGCCCAAAATCAAGACCATCTACATTACCAGAAGCATCACATACAAAACAAGGGAGGTTTCCTTTAAGCCAGAAAGAAAATGAATATAACACAGATACAGAAAGTCAGTTCAATATTCTCTCTTCCAAGTAGGGGCTTATTAATAAACCAAAAACCTACCCAAAGAAGAAGCACTTGATGCTAATGTTATAAAAACAAGTTTAAGAAATCTAGAAAGGTTTAACTGCTGAGAGAAGTAAAGTATACATGATAACTACCTACAAAACACCTAATGGCTTGCACAGAATCAGATTTAGGGAACAAAGTCCAGTGTATGAATACTATAAAAAGCTGTGTCTCACAGCACCATGGAAAGCACAAACCAACACTCTTCTCTGAACAGTGAACAAAAACTCCACCTTGTAATCTTCATGTCCTTGGTCTTTACAGTGTGTCAAGTAGGCATCTGATGTTAGAAGTTCTGCTTCAATTAAATGGGAAAATTAGTACAGAAATATAAAAAGACTGTGCAAGAGTAGTAGTTTCTTTATTTACGGTGTATTTGTGAGCAGTGTTTCTCAAAGTCTCTTTTAGGGAACATTGGTCCCATGATTTATCTACGGTTAAGTGTTACAGGAGAAAATGGAAAATGGTATGGCCCTTGTTGCTGAAGTTATGAAATGATAATCAGTATACTAAAGGTTCATGAGAAACCCTCATTAAAGGAGTCTATTCAACTCTATTCACTGCCACTTCCCCAATTTTTTAAGCACAGCTCTTTTTCAAATGCCATATCTAACAAATATCCCAGGAGCTTTCGGAAATGCTCCTTAAAATGGAATTATGCACTAGAAAATGTATTGGGCAAGTAAGAGTCAATTCACATTTCTGTCTTTAAGGATAAAAGTAAATTCTACATTTTAACATTTTCACATGCTTGAAACATCTCCATTATTATATTGTCAAGAAGAGACAAGCAATGCTAAAGTAAGCCTTTGCATCCTAAAGTAATGAGAGACAGATCTTGAAGACATTGCAGGATCATCTTTTTCTAAGTTACTTTTGGTAACTTAGCAGACAGCTGGCTTAGGAGATCCAAGTTTGCTTGAAAGAGCAGTCAGATACCAAGCAGAGGGCTGCAAAGGTGCCTCCTTTTCAATGAGGCCATTTTTCCAATCAGGTACAGAGTCACATAGATACTCACTGGACTCTAGTTCATAAAAGTATAGAGCATGTCACATGTGGGAAAATGAGTAATTTTTATGTAAACACTCTACAAGTGTTACCAGGTTTAGAGGTTTAGCACATAAAACAGAAGATGACCAATTATACTTGAAATTCAGAATAACAGAAATTTTTGTGCAAATATGTCCTATGTAATATTTGAGATATACTTAGGCTAAAAAATAATTTTTGTCTGAAATTTAATGTTCTGTTTCATCTGGCAACCAGCCCCTCCCCTGGAATGCCAGTTACAGACCTTTATGCTTAGTCTAAGTCATAGGACAGAGAGTTCCAGAACTGTGTGTGCGCCACCATTCCCTGCTTATAAGGTTTCCCTGAGTCATCTCTATTTTATATCTGCAAAGCACAGTATTAGTCATGAGCCTCCATGACACCCTCGCATGGCACAAGAGAAAGAACTAACTTAATCCTCCCACCATGACAATCCAGAGTATAACCAAAGACAATACATTGAAGAGGAAACATTCCTGAAGGAAGACACAGCCCTGAGTTCTTATTCTTACTCTGCCAGTTTTATAACCTTGTGCAAGTACATGCAGCTCTTCAGGCCTTGGTTGAACTGACTTCAGGAACCCTACAGGACTAACATTTTACAATTCCACAATCCTAAGTGAATTAAACTTTGCCTTGTCCTTGTGACCAACTGGAGGTCATGCCTGTCTCTGTTGAAAACAGAGGAAACCACCTCAAAGTTAAAGAAAAACAAGGGATTGGCTAAAAGATGACCCTTACATTTAATTAAAATCCATTTGTTCCAAAAGAAATGTTACCTTCAGGCTAAAAAAGGCACCTTAAATATTTCATAAACGATATATGTTAGTCATCAACCATATAACTTTAAATAGCTCTCATCCCCTGGACAGTCAGTACCAAATCACTTTTATTCCAGACCATTAAAAAAAATTTTTAGAAAAACAGTCAACTCTTTTACTTCCCTGAGTTCTGTGTGGTACACCTCTAAGACACTACAAAGCATTCTGCCAGTTCCATAAAAGGTGTCTATGCACTGCATACGGGGTCACACAGAGTTGGACACGACTGAAGTGACTTAGCAGCAGCATGCACTGCAAAGGGCAAATCCATTTTCTCTAACAGATTCTCGAAACAATTTGATTTAAATAGCACTTCTCTGCACAAAGAATCTCTAACGCTAATTCGTTTTGCCTTCAGCTTAAGTAACTGTCTACTAAAAGACAGTGACAATAAGAGTTTTTCTTTAGTTAAATACCATGCCCTCATGCAATCTGATAGCCAGCCACTGCTTTCAAGAGATTAAAATCTTGAATACCAACATCTTTAGCATAGCATCAAAGAAATAAATATATTAAATTAAACAAACGGCTAAGAATCATGACCTTTGACCTCAGGGTTGCCAGCAAAACACAAAAGTCCAGTTAGATATGAAATTCGAATTTCAAACTCAAAAATTGGGATGTACTCAAAATTAATATTTATTTGAAACTCAAATAACTGGAGATTCTATTTTTTTGTTTCCATATCTGGCAATTCTATGTGGGCTACTCTGTATGAGATATTTGCCAATTTTCATCTTTTTCCCCCCAGTCAAAACACTCATTTTGATTTTTAATTTTTCCTTAGAGTCAAGAGTTTCCACCTGCTTCAGAATATGAATAGATAAATAATTTTCCAGCCCAAAATTTCATTAATATTTCTTTGCTTTTAACAAAATCAGGTTCCCACCAAAAAAAAAAACTGTAGTCTACAGAACATACAATCTTACCAACATTTTTACCTACCTGTGGGAAATATATGAGAAGGCCAGATAATAAAATATTTCTTTTTTTCACTTCCTTGGCAAACTCTCTAATCTGCATTACCTTTTCCATTTTCTGACCGAATGGTACTGATTCATAATCAAGAAAATGTACCTGAAAAATAATATAAAAGGTAACAATTAGAATACCACTCACTTTTCCTTGATTAACATGATATTAAAGAAGCTCAAAACACATACAGAGAGAACAAGATGGCGGAGGAGTAGGTGGACATGGAGTACATCTCTCTCCATGGATACATCAGGAATATACCTTCAGACTCAGAACTGCATCAGCAGAACATCAGCTGAGAGCAGACAGGAGGACAATACCAGTGGAAAAGAATATACAGAGCCATGCAAACTCAGCAGGACAAAGGAACTGGGGGAAAAACAAGAGTGTTAGTAGGACTGGACCTGCCCTCAGCAGGTGGGGGAACTGAAGCAGGGGTTCAATCCCCACATCAGGGCAACTGTCTGAGTCAGAGGAGAAACATTTAAGGCCGAGAGTGAAACCGCCGATCTGTGGCAGCCTAAATGGAATGAGAATCAGACAGTTCTTGCTGCAGCCATACATACCCTGGACAGGGACACGGGTCCCATGGAAGGCGCAGCAGCTGGGAGCTGGAATTTAGGGATTGTGGAGCAATCCCATGGCAAGGGCTACTGTTGACTGTGGAGAGATGGATCGAGGGGATGTGAGAGAGGAGACTGTGGTGGGAAATGCCTATGGAGGAAAGCTGGGCAGTCATGGAAGCAAGGCAATACTGTTGAGTCATGCAAAGCAGGTGGAGCCATTACCATGCCCTCTCTCTCCCCACATGCCAGCATCGGCAGCTGAACAATATGCTGGCGCATCAAACACCTAATGCACTGAACTACAAGGTAGGACCCCACACAGGGTGCTGCTTTAAGTGACTGATGTGCTGACCTACAGACTAGGACCCCACCCAGGGGGGCCCCCTCTATGTGACTGACGTGCTAAACAACAAAGAAGGACCCCAGGCAAGGGAGCCCTCTAAGTGCCTGAACAGGCAGAGCTGCAGAGAAAGACTGGACAAAGAGGCCTTCTGATTGCCAGCTACAAGAGGTCCAAAAAAAGACTCTGATAGGGCCATAATTCCTGGGATGGAGGCAGCCTATGTCCCTGCACACTTTGTGCCGCCAGGGTCCCTGCAGCCAAGCAGCTGCAACACCTTCATGCTCAACTCTCACTGGGGCAGAGCTGCCACAGGGAAAAAAGAAAATCTTGTGTCTATGCGCACAGGGTCACTTCAGTCATGTCCAACTCTTTATGAACCTGTAGACTGTGGCCTGCCAGGCTTCTCTGTCAGAGGGGTTCTCCAGGAGAGAATACTGGAGCGTACTGGGGCAATACTGGTTGTCATACCCTTCTAGAGCACTGTATTTCCTGCCGCCCTACCTGCCAACTCCCCAGAGTACCTGGTGCAGCCAGAACCCCAGAGACAAGCAGCTGCACTCTCTCCGCACCTGGCCTTCACAGGGGCAAACCCAAGTCCTCCAGGGCAGCCTCAGGAGCAAACCCCAGTGGATGACCCACATGCAGAGGTGAAAATAAAACCACAGTTGAAACTCAGGGGCAGTGTGGCTAAGGAAGAAGATCCAAAACCTTCCCACCAGCTGTATGAGCTGCAGATTAAATCAACATGATCAACTAGGCAGATTCTGTGTCTATGAAATATATAAAAGGACATTGAGAGCGCCCACGAAAGAAAACGCACTAGCTCTGATCGCTGTGGACATTGTAGGAAAGAACACACAGGAGTAGGACCAGATTAGAATCTGAGCAGCCCCCACAGCAGGTCCAGAGATCAGTACCAGTTGGAGGGCATCCTAGGGAGGTGAGGTGGACTGTGACTCCCAGCGAGTGAAAGGACTCTGACAGCAGAGACTCAAGAAAAACATTTATTTTTCTTATGTTTTGATTTGTTCTGTAGATTCTTTCGGATTTTTTTTTTCTTTTTCTCTCCTTCCTCCCGCCATCTATTGTAGTGTCAATTTTATTGGCACTATGAAGTCTAATTAAGCTGTTGAGGGTTTTTTCCCCTCAGTCACATTTTTTTATTGTTGTTATCAATCTCTGCCTCTACATTGGGCTTTTGCAGTTCTGTGGAGTTTTCCTTTTTTTTCATTTTTCTTTTTTTAAATTCTTAATTTTTGAAACCTATCATTATTTTTTCTACATTTATTCCTTTGCTTTTCTTACTGTTCTTTTCCCCTTGCAGTTAACCTTTAATGTATATAAATCTTCTTTATCTACTTCTATTTAACTTTGCATATCTAGTCTTTCTTTCTTTTCTTTCTTTCCTTTCCTCTCAACATATTTGTTAGTTTTAGTTTCTTTGCTTTATTTACCAACTGGCAACTTTTCTTCAGTTTTGTTTTCCAATTTTTGCTTTAGTTAGTTTTGTTCTTAACTGGTAGACATAATTTTTGGTTTCCTTTGTTTGCCAGGTCAATCTATTGGACTTTATTTTTGTTGGACTGTTTTGATTTTGCTTACAGGTGTATATGTATACGGGTATATTCAGTTACTTTTTATTGTTGTTATAAATCTCTGCCACTACACTGGGCTTCTGAAGTTCTGTGGAGTTTTCTTTTTTCTTTTTTTCTTTCTTCTTCCTTCCTGTGAAAAGACAACCCTCAGAATGGGAGGAACTAATGGCAAATAAAACAACCCAACCAACAAAGGATTAATTTCCAAAATATACAAGCAGCTGATACAACTCAATACCAGAAAAACTAACAACCCAATCAAAAAGTGGGGAAAAGACCTAAACAGACATTTCCCCAAAGAAGACATACAGATGGCTAACAAACACATGAAAAGATGCTCAACATCGCTCATTATTAGAGAAATCCAAATCAAAACTACAATGAGATATCACATCACACTGGTCAGAATGGCCATCATTAAAAAGTCTACAAACGATAATGCTGGAGAGTATGTGGAGAAAAGGAACACTCTTGCACTGCTGGTAAGAATGTAAATTGATACAGTCACTATGGAAGACGGTATGGAGATTCCTTCAAAACCTAGGAGTAAAACCCCCAAATGACCCTGCAATCCCACTCCTAGGCAGACACCCTGAGGAAACCAAAAATACACATGTACCCCTTTGTTCACTGCAGCACTATTTACAACTGCTAGAACATGGAAGCAACCTAGATGTCCACTGACATATGAATGGATGAAGAAGTTGTGGTAAATACACACAATGGAATATTACTCAGCCACAAAAAGAAATGCCTTTGAGTCAGTTCTAACGAGGTGGATGGACCCAGAACCTATTATACAGAGTGAAATAAGTCAGAAAGAGAAAGACAAATATCGTATTCTAAAGCATATATACAGAATCTAGAAAAAACGGTTCTGAAGAATTTACTTACAGGGCAGCAATGGAGAAACAGACATAGAGAATAGACTTGTGGACATAGGGAGAGGGGAGGAGAGGGTGAGAGGTATGGAGAGAATGATGTGGAAACTTACATCACCACGTGTAAAACAGATAGCCAATGGGAATTTGCTGAATGGCTCAGGAAACTCACATGGGGCTCTGTATCAACCTGGAGGGGTGGGATGGGGAGGGAAATGGGAGCGAAGTTCAAAAGGGAGGGGATATATATATACCTATGGTTGATTCATGCTGAGGTTTAACAGAAAACAACAAAATTCTATAAAACAATTATCCTTCAATAAAAAAATAAAATTAAAAAACATAAAATTAAAATATTACAATTATTTTTATCAATTTACAGTAACTTCTAGTTGTTTCCAGTGATAAATACTTAATAAAATGAATCATTCTTTATAAACACAGAAGTGGTAAACACTGACAAATATAAAATGCTATTTCCATTTGTGCCAGAGTCAATGCATAAAGACTATACGGTTACATCAAGTCATTCAACTTTCTTCATAATTTGTAATTTGAAACTAGGCAAGATAGAAATAAATGAATCCATAAGAAATTATCAATATTAATAAAATTCAAGGGACTACTTATCCAAGTACATAAAGGTTTTAGAACAATCCCTTTAAAAGTAATAATTGGAATTTAATCATCCACTTCCTAAAGTAAATCCAGAAGAATTTTACATAGAATCCTTTTAGCTATGTTAGTGTTTTTTCTTGAAATTGTTTAAGTAACTATTTTTTAAGCATTATTTTTCATTTAAATTTAAGGTCTCGGGTGATTTGTGCTCTTTTCATCAAAGTATTGGGGTGACACAGTACTATCTTTCATGGGACATAAAAACCAAAATGCTGATTGCAGCCATGAAATTAAAAGACGCTTACTCCTTGGAAGGAAAGTTATGACCAACCTAGATAGCATATTAAAAAGCAGAGACATTACTTTGCCAACAAAGGTCCGTCTAGTCAAGGCTATGATTTTTCCAGTGGTCATGTATGGATGTGAGAGTTGGACTGTGAAGAAAGCTGATCGCCGAAGAATTGATGCTTTTGAACTGTGGTGCTGGAGAAGACTCTTGAGAGTCCCTTGGACTGCAAGGAGATCCAACCAGTCCATTCTAAGGGAGATCAATCCTGGGTGTTCATTGGAAGGACTGATGCTAAAGCTGAAAGTCCAATACTTTGGCCACCTCATGCAACGAGTTGACTCCCTGGAAAAGACTCTGATGCTGGGAGGGATTGGGGGCGGGAGGAGAAGGGGACGACAGAGAATGAGATGGCTGGATGGCATCACCGACTCAATGGACATGAGTTTGAGTGAACTCCAGGAGTTGGTGATGGACAGGGAGGCCTGGCGTGCTGTGATTCATGGGGTCACAAAGAGTCGGACATGACTGAGCGACTGAACTGAACTAAAAAACCAAAATCACAATAGCTTCAAACTATTTTAAATACAAATGCACATATACAATGAGCATAAAAAAATAAATGTATTCTTTTGCAACATCAAATTTTTAAAACTCAAGAATTATTTGTTCAATTATGTGTGTTTATCAACTAGAAACCTTTTAAAATAGACTCCACCTTGTATACGAATACTAATCCTTTATGCCAATCATATACTAATCCCTTCCTCTCTGTTCCCTCATATGGAAATATGCTCTATGAAAAAACAGACAACAAAACACCTTATTATGTTCTTTCTATAAAACAAAGGAGTGAGTTCACCCATTATATTACATTTTGCTTTTCCAGGGAAAATTACTTTTATTCCATTTTTAAAGATAATTATGAGATAATGCACAATGTATATTAACTTAATAGATAGTCAATAACTTTCTTGGAACTTTTCATTAACTATTTCTTGTTGTTCTTTAGTCGCTAAGTCACATCTGACTCTCTGGCGACCCTACAGACTGCAGCCTGCCAGGCTTGCCTGTCTATGGAGTTTCCCAGGCAAGAATACTAGAGTGGGTTGCCATTTCCTTCTCCAGGGGATCTTCCTGACTCAGGGATCAAACCGGCATCTCCTGCATTGACAAGCGACATTCTTTACCACTGAGCCAACAGAGAAGCATTACATATAGTCAGCTGAAAATATTTAGCTGTTTCCTCTTGAAATCTAAGGTTACAATACAGACTTTTTCTTTAAAAATGTCCAATTCATAAAGAAACTAAAAGAACAGACAAAGAATAAAAGCAAAATAAAATAAAATTTTAAATGTTTGGTACATATACACAATGGAATATTACTCTGCTATAAAAAGGCACAAAATTGAGTCAGTTGTAGTGAGGTAGATGATCCTAGGGTCTGTCATACAGAGTAAAGCAAGTCAGGAAGAGAAAAATAAATATTGTATAATACATATATACATATGGAATCTAGAAAAATGATAAGATGAACCTATCTGCATGGCACGAATAGAGACGCAGATGTAGAGAACAGACTTGTGGACACAGTGGGATAAGGACAGGGTGGGATGAACTGAGAGAGTAGCACTGACGTATATTCAGTACTGCGCGTAAAGCAGATAGCTAGTAGGACGCTGCTGTGTAACACAGCGATCCCAGCCTGGCACACCGTGACAGCCTAGAGGCACGGGATGGGGAGGTAGGAGGGAGGCTCAAGAGGGAGGGGACATATGTACATCTATAGCTGATTCACACTGTTGTAGAGCAGAAACCAACACAACGTTGTCAAGCAATTACCCTCCAATTAAAAATAAAATTTTTAAAAACGTTTGGAAGAAGAAAAGCAGAAAGAAAAAGTTTCAAGTTTTTTTCTTTCGGCTGAATAACTGAAGAAAAGACCGTGCAAACCTGAAATCCTGGGCTCACCTTCCCCTAAACTCCGCTTCCTTTAAAACTCATAAAAGGAAAACTTCAGCTTTTTTCCCAGGCAACATCACCTATGGGAACTCCTGACTAATGAACCACACACAAGCTGGAAGAATTGTGAATGAACTAACAACACTAGATTCTCCTTCTGAGTAATTTGCAGCCAGACATCCCCGAGCTAGGACCTGGAAGCTAACGACTATCAGCAACTGCAAAAGCAGTCAGTCCCTGTTTGTAGCTTTGTTGTTGTCGCTGTTGTTCAGTCACCAAGTCATGTTCAACTCTTTGCGACCCCATGGACTGCAGCACACCAGGCCTCCCTGTCCATCACCATCTCCTGGAGTTTGCCCAAGTTCACATCCATTGAATCAGTGATGCCATCCAACCATCTCATCTTCTGTCACCCCCTTCTCCTCCTGCCCTCAATTGTTCCCAACATCAGGGTATTTTCACATCAGGCGGCTAAAGTATTGGAGCTTCAGCATCAACCCTTCCAGCGAATATTCAGCGCTGATTTCCTTTTGGACTGACTGGTTTGATCTCCTTGCTGTCCAAGGGACTCTCAAGAGCTTAAGTCTTCTACAAGGATGGCTCCCATACCACCTCTGGAATCACCTTCCCTCACTCCGAGAAGCCAAGGTAGAGGGAGAATTGGGTATAGAAAAGCTGCCCCTAAACTAACAAGAGATGATAAACTCAGGAGCTAAAGCAGAGACCATGCCCACCTCTGTCCTGTCTTTTCCCCTGCCCTGCAGTCTCTCACAAAGTTGATAAAACTAGAGCTATATAGTTTGACTAGAGCTATAACGCTTCTAGTCTTATGAGTTTATATATCTAGCTGAGCCTAAAATTGCTGTGCACTTGCTACAAAAAGCAGGCTAATTCCCTCAAATTGAGGCAGTTTTGGAAACTGCAGTCATGGTATGGATCTGAAGCCAGGAGGGTGAGAGTCTCTCTGGAGCCCGTAAGGCCAGATCACTATACAGCCCCCTACCAGCTAGACTAGCAAATAACACTGCTATTGAAAGTTAAAAGCCTCACAGGACTATTTAATTTTTCAACTGTGCAATTATCTGCACTAGTAAGATACCATGAAATGCCAGAGGCCACGAAGCACAACACACTTCAGGTGAATGGAATGTCTAGAATTTTGCAGTACACAATCTGGGCAACCCTACTGCCAGCCTAGACTGACAGCCACACAGACACACATTTCTTGTGTAATACAAGTCTTCTGACAAATTTTGAATTCAGAAAAATCTCACACTAATGTAAGAAAACTGGGTGGTAGGCAGAGAGTTTGTGTAAAAATAGCACAAGGAGCAGAAAAGACAATAGCATTATAATTGGTGATTATAGCTTGCATAGAAACATAAAATGTACAGAAATGAAAAAGTGGAAATGCTGGCAACACATTAATTAGAGAAGGAATGATGACTATGATATAACTGGGACTGGACGTCTGCACCAGAAAACTGCCATTAGAGTTGCCGGGAGGACACGCGTGCTGCCAGAACCTGGGGGACCTCAATGGGAAGTCAGAGCTGGGAGCAAGCGCACATTTTTAATTTTCCTAAGAGAGTGTCCTAAAGGACAGTCTAAAATTACTTTATAAAATACCAGTTAATTATATTAATTATTAATTATAAAAGTAAATGACAGGACTTCCCTGGTAGGCCAGTGGTTAAGAATCTGCCCACCAATGCAAGGGACACAGGTTTGATCCCTGCTCCGGTAAGATTCCACATGGTGTGGAACAGCTCAGCCAGTGCGCCACAACTACTGAGCCCGAGCTCCGGGGACCACAAGCCTCAACTGCTGAGCCCATGTGCCACAACTACCAAAGCTCTCATGCCCTAGAGCTTGTGCTCAGCAGTGAGAAAGGCCACTGCGATGTGAAGTCCACACACTGCACATGGAGAGCAGCCCCACCCCCCTCAACTAGAGAAAGCTAGAGCAGCAACAAAGACCCAGAACAGCCAAAAATAAAGAAATAATAAATAATTTCTTTAAAGAAAGGAAATTATAACTCCAGCAATGAAAAATATATACAAACTCAAACTCTAGACAATAATATATTATATTGTAATGGGAACATTCAATAAAGTGTGAGTCTGTTTTTTGTTTTTTCTTTTTTGGAGGACAGAAAGTAGAGACCTTACATCTGGTTAACTTACAGCTAATTATGTATATTAAAAAGCAATGCTATTTAATTAAAGCTATATACAATTATATCTTATAGTTTCCCAACTTGCAGAGTAACTAAAAGATTATCTGTATCAATGCAGCAAAGCATAGGAACAAAGCCAAGTAGCAAACAAAATGACTGGCCAACATCAATAGTCAAAAAAATAAGCTTGTAGAAAGAATCCAAAATATAAAAATAATAAAAGATAAATGTAATACTTTTAACTATTTCTTAAGAGAGAGATTTATCAGATTGAGTTTTTAAGAAAAATCTAACTCTAGGCTGGTTAAAATATAAATGTCTAATGAAAACTATCCTGAAAGTATGTATTTTATAGTTAAGATAGTTTTCATTAGACATTTATGTATGTACTGGTACGAAAAACTGGTATGCAAATGCTACCAAAAATGAAGGTTGTATCAATATAACATGGTATCACAGGGTTTAAGATAAAAAAACATTAATACATATAAAGAAAAACAGCACATAGTAAAAAGCAAAACATAATAATCATAACTTTATTACTAAGAAAACAGATTTTAATACACAAAGCAAACAAATGACTCAATAATGAGAAAACAATATCCAAATCCATAAACATGGAGGAATATCTGACTGCACATCTCTCAGAAACTAACACATCAGAAAAAAATTTTTTCATGTCAAAAGGCTTCTGCAGAAGGTAGGGTGAGGGTATTTCCTTTTCCTTTCAAGGTTGTTCTGTTCCACTTTTTGTGGCTGCTTTTTTCTAAGAGAAGTTGCACACGAGCTGATGCTGCTTCACATTAAATGGACCAAACTCCCTTATTCACTGATCAGATAAAAACTAATTTTTCTTACAGAAACAGGTGTTGTAGCAGAAGACATCTAGGTTGAAGTGAAGGCTATGGTACATGTACCATGATTTTTAAAAGTCCTCATCAAGTCATGAGACTCTACACTAGGAATGGAAGACTTTCAACCCCGGCCATTGGTCTATAAGATTCAACATACCCTAGCTCCTTGAAAACAAAAAATGTTAACAACACTTAAATAAATCAGTAGGCCTAAGCTGTTCACCAGAGATTCCATGAAATTAAGGAAAAAGAGCATGAAAAGTGAGCTCTGGGCAAACTATCTATAGGATCCCACTGTTAACCTAAAACAAAGATGGTGACCTGGCAAATCCCACAGACAAGAGGAGCCTGGTGGACTACAGTCCGTGGGGTCACCAAAAAGTCAGACACGACTTAACAACTAAACAACAGTGATGGGTTATTTTGCTTGGAATCAGAAGAGAACTGTGAGTTGGGGTCTGTAACGATGGTTAGCCACATGCAAGTTCCCACACAAGAAAAGGAGAAGGCTTCTACTGAGGGAAAAGGAAGTTGGAGGGCTTCCTCTTCTGGGAGAAGAGTTCATGGCTTTCCATTCACTGAGTCACATTAGGAAAAGAGTGTTTCTTCTCCCTGTTGGCCTCTGCTATAATCTCAGGCCATAAGAGCTCCCCCTTCTCATCTCCTAACTCTTTTTAGTAGAGGTCTATGTTTGAACTCCGGGAGTTGGTGATGGACAGGGAGGCCTGGCGTGCTGTGATTCATGGAGTCGCAAAGACTCAGACACGACTGAGTGACTGAACTGAACTGAACTGATGTTTACAGAGGTTATTCCCTTCATGGATCTCAGCCTTGTCCTGGCAAAGGGGCTTGCATAACTCAATGAAGCGATAAGCCAAGCGATGCAGCATCACCCAAGATGGATGAGTCATAGTGAAGAGTTCTGACAAAACATGGTCCACTGGAGGAGGAATGGCAAACTACTCAAATATTTTTGCCACAAGAACCCCACGAACAGTACAATATGATCAGACAAAAAGACATGACACTGGAAGATGAGTCCCCCAAGGTCAGAAGGTGTTCAAGGTGCTACTGGGGAAGAGCGGAAGGTAATTACTAACAGCTTCAGAAAGAATGAAGCCACTGGACCAAAGTGGAAACGATGCTCAGTTGTGTAGGTGTCTGGTGGTGATCCAATGCTGTAAAGAACAGCATTGCATAGGAACCTGGTATGTTAGGTCCATGAATCAAGGTAAACTGCACATGGTCAAGAAGGAGATGGCAAGAGTGAACACCCACTTCTTAGGAATCAGTGAACTAACATCGATGAGAATGGATAAATTTAATTCAGATGACCACTATATCTACTACTGTGGGAAAGAATCCCTTAGAAGAGATGAAGTAGTCCTCACAGTCAACAAGAGTCCAAAATGCAGTAATTGGGTACAATCTAAAAGAGAAAGAATGATCCCAGTTTGTTTCCAAGGCAACCCATTCAATATCACAGTAATCCAAGTCTATGCCCCAAACACTAATGCAGAAGTTGAACGGTTCTGTGAAGACCTACAAGATCTGCTAGAACTAATAATAAACAAAGATGTACTTTCATGATAGGGGATTGGAGTGCAAAAGTAGGAAGCCAAGAGATACCTGGAATAACAGGCATGTTTGGCCTTGGAATACAAAAATGAAGCAGGGAAAAGGCTGAAAGTTTTGTCAAGAGCACATGCTGGTCATAGCAAACACCTCTTTCAACAACACAAGAGAAGACTCTACACATGGACATCACCAGACGGTCAATACTGAAATCAGATTTGATTATATTCTTTGCAGAGGAAGATGGAGAAGTTCTATACAGTCAGCAAAAACAAGACCTGGATCTGATTGTGGCTCAGATCATGAGCTCCTTATTACAAAATTCAGGCTTAAACTGAAGAAAGTAGAAAACCATAGGCCATTCAGGTATGACCTAAATCAAATCCCTTATGATTATACAGTGGAGGTGACAAATAGATTCAAGGGATTAGATCTGGTAGACAGAATGCCTGAAGAACTATGGACAGAGGTTTAGAACACTGTACAGGAATCAGTGACTAAAACCATACCAAAGTAAAAGAAATGCAAGAAGATGATTTGGGAGAATGGCATTGAAATATGTATATTATCATAAGTGAAACGAATCGCCAGTTCGGGGTCGATGCATGTTACAGGATGCTCGGGGCTGGTGTGCAAGGATGACCCAGAGGGAGGATAAGGGGAGGAGGGTGGTGGGAGGGGGGTTCAGGAAGAGGAACTCATGTACACCCGGGGCGGATTCATATCAATGTATGGCAAAACCAACCAATATAATATTGTAAAATAATTAGCCTCCAATAAAAATTAAAAAAAAACAAAAACTAAAAACAGCCACATATTATCCAGCAATTCCACTCCTGGGCAAAAAAAAAAAAAACAAAGTCGTTGTCTGAGGAGGCATTACACATAGCTGATGAAAGAAGAGAAACAAAAAGCAAGGGGGAAAGGGGAAGACATACCCAAATGAATGCAGAGTTCCAGAGAATAGCAAGGAGAGATAAGAAGGCCTTCTTCAAAGAAAAGTGCAAAGAAGTAGAGGAAAACAATAGAATGGAAAAGCCTAGAGGTATCTTCAATAAAACTGTGGAGCTATCAAGGCAACATTTCATGCAAGGATGGAGATAATAATGGACAGAAATATCAAGGACCTGACAACAGAAGCAGAAGAGATTAAGAAGAGGTGGCAAGATTCACATAAGAATTCTACAAAAAGGTCTTAATGACCCAGATAGCCGCAATGTTGTGGTCACTCACCTAGAGCCAGACATCCTGGAGTATGAAGTCAAGTGAGCCTTAGGAAGCATCACTACCAACAAAGCAAGAGGAGGTGACAGAATTTCAGCTGAGCTATTTCAAATCCTAAAAGATGATACTATTAAAATGCTGCAGTCAATATGCCAACAAATTTGGAAAACTCAGTCATGGCCACAGGACTGGAAAAGGTCACTTTTCATTTCAATGCCAAAGAAGGGGCAATGCCAAAGAATGTTCAAACTACCATTGCTCTCATTTAGCATGATAGCAAGGTAATGCTCAAAATCCTTCAAGTTAGGTGTCAACAGTACATGAACAGAGAACTTTCAGATGTACAAGCTCAGTTAGAAAAGGCAGGGGAACCAGAAATCAAGTTGCCAACATTCACTGGATCATTGAGAAAGCAAGGGAACTCCAGGAAAACATCTACTTCTGTTTCATTGACTATGTTAAAGCCTTTGACTGAGTGGATCACAACCAACAGTGGAAAATTCTTCAAGAGATGGGAATACCAGACCACCTTACCTGCATCCTGAGAAACCTGTAAGCAAGTCAAGAAGCAAGAGTTAGAACTGGACATGGAAAAATGGACTGGTTCAAAACTGAGAAAACATACATCAAGACTGTTTATTGTCACCCTGCTTATTTAACTTATTTGCAGAGTACATCATGCGAAATACTGGACTGATGAAACCCAAGCTGGATTCAAGATTTCCGGGAGAAATATCAATAACCTCAGCTACGCAAATACTACTACTCTAATGGCAGAAAGTGCAGAGGAACTAAACAGCCTCTTGATCAGGGTGAAAAAGGAGAGTGAAAAAGCTGTCTTAAAACTCAACGTTCAAAAAACTAAGATCATGGTATCCAGTTCCATCACTTCATGTCAAATAGATGGGGAAAAAGTAAAAGCAGTAACGGATTTATTTTCCTGGGCTCCAGTCACTGGATGGTGACTGCAGCCATGAAATTAAAAGATGCTTGCTCCTTGGAATGAAAACTATGACAAACGTAGACAGTTTATTAGAAAACAGAGACATCACTTTGCCAACAAGGGTCCATATAGTAAAAGCTATGGCTTTTCTAGTAGTCATAGATATGAGAGATGGACCATAAAGAAAGCTGAGTGTCAAAGAATTGATGCCTTCAAATTGTGGTGCTGGAAAGATTCTTGAGAGTCCCTTGGACAGCAAGGAGATCAAACCAGTGAATCCTAAAGGAAATCAAGCCTTAATATTCATTGGAAAGACTGATGCTGAAGCTGAAGCTCCCATACTTTGGCCACCTAATGCAAAGACTCTTTGGAAAAGACCCTGATGCTGGGAAAGACTGAAGGCAAAGGGAGAAGAGGCAGCAGAGGATAAAATGGTTAGATAGCATTACCAACTCAGTGGACATGCATCTGAGCAAACTTCAGGAGATACTGAAGGAAGGTAAGCCTGGCATTTTGCAGTCCATGGGGTCAAATTGAGTTGGACATGACTTAGGACTGAACAACAACAAACTATGTAATTAAATTACAGGGCAACTTTAAAACATGAAGTAATAAAACAGGAGAATAACACAGCTCCTTTCCTGAATACTTACTATGTGCTAAACATGACAGTTTTAAAGGATCAGACAAGGATACTGACCTTGTTGTTGTTCAGATGCTAAGTCATGTCTGACTCTTTGTGACCCCATGGACTGCAGCAAACCAGGCCTCCCTGTCCTTCACCATCTCCCAGAGTTTGCTGGAACTCATGTCCATGGAGCTGGTGATGCCATCCAACCACCTCATTCTCTGATGCTCCCTTCTCTGCACGCCAGAAATCTTTCCCGGCATCAGAGTCTTTTCCAATAAGTCAGCTGTTCACAGCAGGTGGCCAAAGTATTGGAGCTTCAGCTTCAGTCCTTGCAATGAATATTCAGGGTTGATTTCCTTTAGGATTGACTGGTTTGATCTCCTTGCTATCCAAGGAACTCTCAAGAATTTTCTCTAGCACCACAGTTTAAAAGCATCATTTCTTTGGTGTACAGCCTTCTTTATGATCCAACTCTCACATCCATACATGACTACTGAAAAAACCATAGCTTTGACTCTACAGACCTTTATTGGCAAAGTGACATCTCTGCTTTTTAATACTCTGTCTAATTTTGGCATAGCTTTAATTCCAAGAATCAGGCATCTTTTAATTTCATGGCTGCAGTCACCATCAGCAGTGATTTTCAGGTTGACAAAATTTGAGCATGAAGAAATAGGATGCATCTCAAAATTCTCTTTCACCACGTGAGAAAACCTGATGGCATCATGAAAATCAGAAGATAATCTCCAGCAGATATACCTCCTAATACCAATAACATAAAATTTAAGCATATACATAACACTCTGCTGCTGCTGCTGCTGCTAAGTCACTTCAGTCGTGTCCGACTCTGTGTGACACCATAGACGGAAGCCCACCAGGCTCCCCCGTCCCTGGGATTCTCCAGGCAAGAACACTGGAGTGGGTTGCCATTTCCTTCTCCAATGTGTGAAAGTGAAAAGTGAAAGTGAAGTTGCTCAGTCATGTCCGACCCTTAGCGACCCCACGGACTGCAGCCTACCAGGCTCCTCCATCCATGGGATTTTCTAGGGAAGAGTACTGGAGTGGCTTGTCATTGCCTTCTCCAATTATGTCACTATCTCTCTCAAATCACGTCCCCCATTTTCCTGGTTTAGAGGTAGACTTGGACAGCTTACAGAATTTGAATTCTAAAATACACTAGCTACTTATGAGGTCCAAAAAACATGCAGTTGGTACACTGCAATAAATTTTCATTTTAAAAATAGGGCAGATTTCTACAACTGCAGTAGAAGGTTTAAAAATGGTCATGATAACTGGAGAAATATAAATGTTTTGCCTTCATAAAACAAACTTACAGTTTGGACAGGCTTGTATCCACTGGAATACAGCAGAACATTTTATCTAGGTTGAGTTCTGCAAATGTGCTTAAACTTCCACCAAGGAAATATTCTTTGGTCTCTTCTTGAACCATTCACTTACTTACTACATTTAAATTATAGTAAGAACAATCTTAACCAATGAGGATGCCATTTCTAAATGTTCTTTTTCATGTATACATAATAAAGATAAGGCTGTCTTCCTATCCCCCACCCAAAATAGAATGTAATTTCATATTTTTTTAAGGTAGCAAATTCACTGCTATAAAATAGTAAGGTGCTTAAATATTTAACATGTGGGTAACTTCATGGCTTTGTGGGTGGGCGAAGTTTCTGGCACTTAGAGTTTAGAAAACGCTTCTCTTTGCCTCACGTCATCTACATTCAGTTCTACATATGCTTCATATTTGTCTTAGAAACTATTTAATAAACCCCTGGTCCCAGTGAACTCCAATTACTTTTTTATATTTTCAACTGTGACTTTTCACTTGTCTCTGAGGACAGGTACATTAACCAAAGGACAACAGTTAATATCATGTACAACAGTCTAAAACATCAGGAATGCTCCACGACACCACATTTAACACTTCTATCTCATTTCAGAGTCCATGGTCACAGGAAGGCCTGAGAAGGGAGTCGGGATTTGTGGTAGGAGAGGAACAGATTCTTTGTTTTTTTGACTAAGAAAAAAGTTAATTTGTGGAGCTCAAGCATATATCAAAGTAACACATTGCCTAATGGCCACCAAAGTAGAAGGAAGTTTGGGCAAAATGAAAGTTCTGGTAATTATCAAATAAATGAGTTAGAAATAATTGGTAGATAGAGGTTCCTTGAATCCACACAACAGATACTACAAAATTATCAACATATGTGTACAGAAAAGTAAATTGTGTGAATGAAGTGCAACATCTTCAAAACATCACTTTTCAAAAGAAATATGAGGGAAATCTAATAACCGATAAAACTAGCCAATATGATACAGATCAAAGTGAGAGTTTATCTTATGGATTAGGAAAAAAAAAACCACAACTTCAGAAAAATTTTCATCTCACTTCAACTACTTATGAACTACATGAATTCTATTAATGAAAATTACTTTAATTTAATAAATTGTACTTATAAAAAGAAAAAACAAGCTTTTAATAATGAATCACTTCATTTTAGAACAAATTTAAATCAATGCCACGATGAAATTCAAGTCCTAATTCTGATGAATAGAAACTAATTAAGTCTTAAGCTATCATGGAAATTCAGAGCAAATGCCTAACAACTTACTTGTAAATCTTAATAAAATAGCAGCAAAGCTAGTAGGTTGGGAAATAATGGTATTTAAAAAGTGGCAGTAAATAAAATAAAACAGTACTTTGTATTAAAATATTAACTATACAAGAAGTTTCAAAATTCTAATGATTCAATGAATTGAAAAGTAAATGAGTTTTATATTATCAGTAAACATTTTATATTTGTGTACCATTTTTTTCAGATCCTTATTTAAAAAGATCAAAGTAATGGAATAAGAACCTCATATTTTAAGCAGTCAATATAAAAACCTAGTATAACTTTAAAACATTTAAAAAATCATAAAATGAACATTTTTTCATATTATTTCACAAGATTGATTTTATTCTAAGGATATAATTCTGTCACTGTTGTATTATGTTTCAATCATCTGAAGCATTATATACAACTACAATTAACTTAAGTGACATCTTTATGTATGGATGTGAGAGTTGGACTGTGAAGAAAGCTGATCGCTGAAGAATTGATGCTTTTGAACTGTGGTGTTAGAGAAGACTCTTGAGAGTCCCTTGGACTGCAAGGAGATCCAACCAGTCCATTCTAAAGGAGATCAGTCCTGGGTGTTCATTGGAAGGACTGATGCTAAAGCTGAAACTCCAATACTTTGGCCACCTCATGTGAAGAGTTGACTCACTGGAAAAGACTCTGATGCTGGGAGGGATTGGGGGCAGGAGGAGAAGGGAAGGACAGAGAATGAGATGGCTGGATGGCATCACCGACTCGATGGACATGAGTTTGCGTGACCTCCGGGAGTTGGTGATGGACAGGGAGGCCTGGCGTGCTGTGATTCATGGGGTCGCAAAGAGTCGGACACGACTGAGCGACTGAACTGAACTGAACTGAACATCTATATCATCTGTAACAAATGCTAAGAAGCAAAAGTTAAAAGCAATCATAATATGAAGGACTGATTTGTTTAGCTAGTATTATCTGAAGCATTTAACTCTTCAATTATTGATTGATATATTTTTCTGTTGGAGAAAACTGAGAAAATTGACAGAAAATACAAATCACTGAAGAAGTTAAACAAAGAAGGTATGTGATTTCATTGAGTTTAGTTCATTATCTTTATACACTTTAGTGTCTTGTCAAAATTTCATCTTACATGGTAAAATTTATTACTGCTTAAGCAACAATTATTACTAAGACTGTCTGAAGGCCACTTAGATAAGCATTTTCTGATTTTTTTTTTAAAGAAGTTATTTTTGGAGTTCACAAGTAAAGGCACCCTATGCATTGGGGCAAACCAGTACAAAAGTCCATCATAATACTTTGAATTTTGAAGAATAACTGATTCTGTTTTCATATGTCTACATTTTTAAGTGAAAATGTCAAGGCAAGTTCAAGTCAATAAACATTTCTGAATGCCTACACAAGCTGTCTTGAAAAAGGGAGCACCCGAGTATAAAGGAAGAATTCCAAGAGGAAATATTGTTACTCATACTTTATGGATAACAGGAGTCAAGCAAGCACTAGAAAAATGGTCTCTCAGGTAGAAAAACTCACCAGGGTAAACAGAGATGTGTCAGGTGACATGGACATGTACAGAACTACAGCAGTTCATATTATCTGAGGGCAAACTGCTCAGTGAGGAAAGAAGAATCGGGATGCTAAAATTAAGCAAGAGCCAGACCAGACTAAGGCTCTATGATCTGACTGAGTTTTGTCCAAAAGGGGATGAGGAGTGTCTGGAAGGTTTAGATAATGATGGGATTCAGGGCAGGCCACCCCAAAATATACCACTTTGACATACTGATTGTTATGAATTAAAGTTACTTGAGAAACAATGGGTACAGGACACTCTGAGCTTCCTCTATGTCCCCCTGAAAGCGGGAAATCATTTTCCCGGGTGGAAGCTACTTTCCCTGCACCAGGAGGTAGAGAGACACTCTCACGGCCAGAGATGGGGGATTCAGGGCCCACAGACTCCGTTAGTCTTCACTAATTAGTACTGAAGACTGTTTCTTTGTCTAGTCAGTTCTTCATAAATGTATTACTATTATTTCTTTGTCTAAAACGGTGTATCAACAGCCTGCATTAATCACTCTTGAGACCCTTGTACATAAAAAATTAATTTTTTTCCTTCTGTTAATCTGCCTTGTGTCAAATATTAGACCAAACAAAAGAATCTATAAGGATACAGGGGAAAAAAATTTCCTTCCTGACAAGGAGAATCATGTTGTACATTTGCAATTAGCAAAATCTAATGTTAGCTATGATGAGGTCAAAACTGAAAACAAAAGAGACACTTTTGGGAGGGGCAGTTCTTGGAGGGAAGAAGATGAATTCAAACTTTTGAAACATCATGCACTTAACATTCTGCACATGTCAAAATGGAGGAATAATGAAGATTAGACGCAAAAACGTAGGATTGGCACATAAGTAATACTTTACATCATGAGACTTTACATCATCTCTTGGACCCAGAGAGTATATGTCTATTAAAGAAAGTGATGCATGTTAAGCCACTTCAATTGTATCTGACTGTGACCCCATGGACGATAGCCCACCAGGCTCCTCTGTCCATAGGATTCGCCAGGCAATAATACTGGAGTGGGTTGCTGTACCCGCCTCCGGGGGAATCTTCCTGACCCCGGGATCAAACCCGCATCTCTTATATCTCCTGCATTGGCAAGTGGATTCTTTACCACTAGCACCACCTGGGAAGCCCCTTCTTTAATAGAAGGTCAAACAGACATTTTTCATAAAGGTACTAAGTAACTGGGTCAAATAGATCATTTCAGATTGAAAATATAAGCCAAAGTTCTCCAGCCTCCTGCCTGTTTTCTGTGAATGAAGCTTTACAGAAACACAGCCACACCCATCCTTTGACATCTCTGTCAAGTATCCACGGCATGTATGTCTACAGCTGCTTTTGCACTACAGCAGAGAGGAATGCTTGCAACCAAGAACACAGGGGTCCAGTATTCCTGCCTGAAGAATTCCACAGACAGAAGAGCCTGGCAGGCTACAGCTCATGGAGTCACAGAGTCAGACACAACTGAGCAGCTAAAAATTTAAAAGAAAAACTTGCCACACCTAATATAAAAAACTGATCTTGGATCAAAGGAAAGAAAATGGCCCAATTATCTCTTGTAAAATGAGAGCATTTTACTAAACGATTTCTAAGATCCTTTGCTCCTTTAACAACTTATTGCTACTCGAAAGGGCAAGTATTGACATCCCTGACAAAGGTCATGTGATAAAGTGAAATGAGCAAGCACTTATTCTTGAACTGAGGATAATAACACCTGTGATAATCAACTCCTCAAATGGGATCATTTATTTTAAAAGAAAAGTATAGAACAGTCTTTGGGACTCTATGGGAGAGGGTGAGGGTGGGATGATTTGGGAGAATGGCATTGAAACACGTATGTTGTCATATGTGAAACGAATCACTAGTTCAGGGTCAATGCATGTTATAGGATGCTCGGGGCTGGCATGTGGGGATGACCCAGAGGGAGGATAAAGGGAGGAGGGAGGTGGGAGGGGGGTTCAGGAGGGGGAACTTATGTAAACCCGGGGCAAATTCATATCAATGTATGGCAAAACCAACCAATATAATATTGTAAAATAATTTGCCTCCAATAAAAAATAATTACAGAAAAAAATAAAAAATAAAAAAAAATAAAAGAAAAGGATGGTGACTCATTATTTCAAACATTCAATGTGTCTGTTATTACTAACATTAACATAATTATACTAATAATATGTATTAACAGGCCATATTTGGGGTGAGAGCTGGGTTCTGAAAATTATAAATGTAGTGAGTGTTGCATTTCCTACAAATGGGAAGAACAAGAAATACAAGATCAGTTATATTCTCATTGGTTGAGGCAAAATCTAAGAACTCAGTTATTACCAAAAACACATTAAGTTTTTCAAAAAGATAGGTACAGTTATTTCTGAAAAGATCAAGAAATGGGTATAATACAGTACTCAAAAGAGACATGCATACGTAACAATCCGGTCATTCCAAAATAAGAATTTTCCATTACTGACACTAGAATTATCTTGGCAATACTAGTTCATTCTACTTTAACAGGTACCAGTGGATAAAATATCCCAGCATTTGACCAGAGTGAGTATCAACTTCAAAATCCCATAAAATAAAACCTGTAGTGCCTGGAAAATTGAATCATACTATACTTTTCAAAAGGTTCACATATAAACTTATTGCAAGTAGTGTTCAAGCCAAAGTATGTTTGGAACAAGAAGCTTTTTGCACTGATTCCATCATCTTTCCATTCTTTCAATAAAAGAACAGTTGAGTTTCTAGAAAACTGCCAAAGTAATCTATTTGTAGGTAGCTACAGATTTTTATCCCAAGGGAATAATGCGTAGGCTTGGGAATGTTCTTACCATCTTCCTGTCTCTAATGAAGCAACCCACAGACAATAATTTGTTTTATTATTTTTGCTTTTTCTCAGAATATATAGCATTAGAACAGAGAAAATTTTGTAAAAAAATATGACACATCATACAAACACTATATAAGACTTGGCAAAAGCATTTTAATATGGAAGATATTTTAAATTGTGCCTATACCCTGAATTGTATCAAAATTCCACTATTAAGGAGACCTTGGAGGAAAGTGGCTTGCCTTCTCAAGTAGGTTTTAGGATTAATAACTTCTGTACAAACACACACACACACACAAAACACCAACACACAAATGCCTGGAAAGCTTTTGGACATGAGTGAAATCTTTCCAATTATTTCTGCCAACAAATTCATGATAAATCATCTGCCTATTCGGCTTTCAGAAACAAAAAATCTTTCTCTAATGTCACCTATTTTGCTTTTATTCACTAAATTTCACATGACGTAAAATTGGAGAATTATACTGCCTCTCTTATTAAAGACAAAAAGTGAAAGTGTTACTCAATCACGTCTGACTCTTTGTGACCCCATGGACTGTATGTAGCCCACCAGCCTCCTCTGTCCATGGAATTCTCCAGGCAAGAGTACTGGAGTGGGGAGCCATTCCCTTCTCCAGGGGATCTTCCCGACCCAGGGATCAAATCTGGGTCTCCTGCACTGCAGGCAGATTCTTTACCATCTGAGCCAGCAGAGAAGTCCCTATTCACTAAACCTTAGTACTTCTATCTCTTAAATATATCTTGATTATATCATTTCTGCCCATTCACTGTACCTCCCCTAGTCCTAGCCACCACCATTAATTTCTAGACTTATTGCAATTGCCTCTAAATGAAGGCAAACGCACCAAGGAATCCCTCTGGACCCTTCAGCCCTTTCTCTGCACTCCATCCCAAACGATGTACACAGTGCAGACCTGATGACACCACTTTCCACTGTGCAGTGCTCCTCTACAGAGCTCAAACTTGACCTGCACCTGCATAGCTCACATCGTAACTCTCCCCAGTGTGTACCTCATTCTCTGCCTCTGATACGCTGGCTCTTTCCAGTCTAACCACTCTGTGTGCTGCTGTTCCCAAACAGAAATGCTCTTCCTTAGTCCTCAGACACTCAGTCCTCACTCAAATATCAGTTTTCAAATTTCAGCTTTCTCCCTTATACTGAAGAAGATCTATCCTGACAGTCTACTCTGGGCAAAACTACCCCTTTCTCAAACAGACCAAGTTCAAGTTTTTACCGTGGGGTAATAGACAGATAGTGACCAAGGTCCTGTGACCTCCCAGCCACTGGGTCACTTTCCAGGCTAATTCCCATCATTTAATTAAGTTCTTATTGTTAGGAATCTTCATTCACAAAAACAAAAATACCAAAACAAAATTATTACCTTACTTAAGATAAAATCTAGAAAATTAGCACATATGGAAATGCCTCATTCTTCTAAAGATGTAGTTTTTAAACATATTATGTTATTAAATAAGCTACGCATATATCAAAATACCTGACACAGAGATATTCAATGAATGTTATATGAATTTATATTAAGCAATTAATTAATTAATCAAGAGAGTAGGACAGTTCCCTGTAAAGTGCTTTTTTCTTTTAATCACTAAGTACTGTCCAACTCTTTTGTGGCCCCATGGACTACAGCCTGTAGTTCGCCAGGCTCCTCTGTCCATGGAATTTTCCAGGCAAGAATACTGGAGTGGGCTGCCATCTCCTTCTCCAGGGGGTCTTCCCAATCTATGAGTCAAACTCGCGGCTCCTGCACTGGTAGGTGGGTTCTTAGCTACGGAGCCATCGGGGAAGCCCTAAAGCACTACCTAGACAGCACTTAAAGCAAGTTTAAACTGAATTAGAAAGAAACAGCACTGGTGTGAGTTTTAATGATTATGAAATCACTTTCGGGCAGGAGTTGGCTACACATGGAAGGGCAGATTTCTTGAGAGATGGGGAGAAAAATTAATCTTGCAACTCTTGTCAAAGAGACAAAAAAAAGAGGGGTAAGTGCAAAAACGGAAGGGCTAGGCTTAACCCAATTTTTTATAAAAGCCAGACAAAGGGAACAGGAAGATAAATAAGAGAGAGACAAATACAAGAGAAACCATTTTTAAAACTCCGTAAGTCTTGTGATAAGAATTAAAGTACAGAGCGATCAATGATCGCCCAAAAAAGGAATATCCTTACACCTGATTCATATTTAACATGACTATAATCATCCAAAATTGCTCTACAGTATCTTTATGTAAAAGACATCCACTGTGGATCATACAAAAGTAAAAAGATGCCATAAAATCCTATAGTATAGACAATATTTTTAGAAAGAGAAACTACTTAGATGCAATCAAGCACATCCCACTCTTTTACAAATAAAAATTTCTGACCTAAAGTTCAGAGACATGAAATAACTTGGCAAGGTCAATAGGTATGTTATTTACTCATCTAATACTTGTACCTTGAATACCACTCCAGGTTCACTTCTTTACCACGCCAAAAATCTAGAACTTAAAAGTCAATTCTTTCTATTCAACATCTCCCTTTAGATATTATAAACAAAGCCAGGTTTGGCTATGTTCATATTAATATCTGTATTAGTTAATTTATAACTAATTACTGAAGTATAACATGTAATTTTAAAACAATAAATGATACTGAGATACATTTGGTCCCATCTTTGTAAAGAAACGCATAACAGAAACTAAAGGCCATTTCCACTGTTTAGAATCCAGTACGCAGGCGCACACACACACACACACACAAATCTAACAGAAGAAATCCCCAGCATATTTTTTGAAAAACTGAATGACCAAACCAATTGCTCATTTCCTTTTCTAGAGATAAAATTCACGTAAGCCTCTTAATAAAGGCGGCTACTTTCATTTACTTTGCTCCTGTGCATTTCATGTTAAATTCTATAAACTCATTTAGTAGAACAGCAGCACCAAATAAATTCACAAACAACTTTGCTCATGTGACCAAGTTTAGTAAACGATCTAAAATAGGTAATTAAATGGTGACTCCAAAACCCCATAGTTAATCAATAAAAAAAATATATTAATCAGAAAACCAAGCAAAAGTCCTCTGGAATTCATTCTATTCGTACATCCATTAGAACATCATTCTATCTGAAAATAAACAACCTTTATTCATTAAAAGAAAGACTACCAGAAAGTATGTCCTGTGAGAATCAGTTCTTTATACATCACTAGTTACACGTCCATCACAATTAATCTTAGGTACCATATCTCATAACACAAACTTTCCAGTAACCATTTGTCCAGAAGCAAATATCTCCTAAAACTTAAAAAAACAGTCAATTCTTTCTATTCAACACCTCCTACAAGAATGACTTCATCATTCCTCATCTTTGTGTTGGACATGAATCCCGTCATGACTGAAATTGCTAAAAGGTTCTAAAGGTATTTTAAATTAGTATTTATTGAGATTTTATTATTGATTTAGACAGGAAACACCTGAGACTTACTATATACAAAGACAACAAATGAAAACATTTGAAGAATTCTGTGGAAGTGACTGCACTTCTACCACAGAAGCTATGTATAAACATGAGAGAGAAAACTTTAATGTATCTAAAGTGATGACATCATAAACATCTAACATACGACAAAGTTAGAATATTCTAAGGGAAAAATCAAGGTATCCATAAGGATACAAGAGCAACACGGTTAAGAAAGGAGTAAAGAATCTGCCTGCAATGTGGGGAGACCTGGGTTTGAGCCCTGGGTTGGGAAGATCCCCTGGAAAAGGAAACGGTTACTCACTCCAGTATTCTTGCCTGGAGAATTCCATGGACAGAGGAGCCTGGCAGGCTACAGTCCATGGGGTTGCAAAGAGTCAGACACAGTTGAGTGACTAACATTTTCACTTTTCACTAAGAAAGGAGTAGAAAGGGGAATTGGGCTGAATCCCTAGGTTATTCATTAGCTATTAAACACTCACTCACACACACACAAATCCATTCAAAAATAAATATAAATAAACTAGAGACCTGAAACATACATAGCTGATTCTTGAAAACTGTGGGAGTTAGGGGTACCAACCCTTTGTATAGTTGAAAATCGACACATAACTTATAGTCAGCCCTCCAAATACGTGATTCCTCCTCTATCCCACAGTTCCTCAGCATCCCACATTCAACCAATTAGGATGGTGGAGTATTATACCATTTAACTACTGAAACAAATCTGCACAAGTGGACCTGCACAGTTCAAATCAATATTGTTCAAAGGTAAACTGTGCCTGGTAAAAAGTAAACCCAATATGGAGGCAGTAGGAATTACAATAGGAAGTACTCTGTTTGTCTTGTAAGAAATTTTACCTCAAAAATAAACCTTCTTAACAAAAAACACATCTCACACAAACACATAGAACAAGAAGTGAAAGTGAAAAATATACATGATAGGTTCTGTTAAGAAATTTAACAAGATCACAGATTTTTATAATTTAACTTCAATAAAGGCTCAGTACCCTGTGAAGCTAAAGTAAGAAACTATTAGCATTTAAAAGAAGGCATCAATATGTTTTTCCAATTGTCATTTGTTCTTTATTAGGAAGAAACGTTAAACACATATATTCGGGTATATGCATATTTTTAATCTTTTTCCGTCTTATTATTTAACACATTCATGAGAGCATAAGAGTAACAAGTGTATATGATAAACTGCACATTGGATTGATTCTGTTCCTGGCTCTGCCCCTGGTGAGTGTGGAACCTTCTGGAAACAATTTACATCCCTGTGACAGTTCCCCAGATGTGAATGTATCAAGTGTCGATTGATGTTGGCTTTCTATTTTTTTTTATTTGCTGACATGTTCAAATATTAAACATTTTGAACTATTTTAAAGATCATGTATTCTGATCTGTTATGTCAATAAGCTACTTCCTGAGAACCAGAACTAAATTAGGCACTTTTGAAAGTTTATTTATGTTTTTCAAAGCATTAAAATTCCATATGGGAATTTATGTTTTTTGCTTAAGTAAATTCATGAAAAGATTCCTATCTCTTCTAAAGCACCAATAAAATGACTGCCTACATTATCAGAGGAAAGTAGAATCCTACAGTAATCATCCAGATAATTACCATAAAATCATTTTGCAGTGGAAAGTGATAAACTGTTTTATCACGTAAAATTAAAGAGTTTGCTTGGTTTCTCAATTTTAAATTTCCATTTAGATTTGTATCCAATTTTCTTCTGCTTTTAAAAATTAAACATTTCTCTGGTGCCTATTACATGATCAGCTATGTTTAGGCAGTAAGTAAGAATACACTGTCCTTAATCTCATCTGATGGGGCTTCCCCTGTGGTTCAGCAGTAAGAATATGCCTGCAATGCAAGAGAGCCATGAGACTTGGGTTCGATTCCTGGGTGGGGAAGATCCCTTGGAAAAGAGCATGGTAACCCACTCCAGTATTTCTGCCAGGAGAATCCCATGGACAGAGGAGCCTGGCAGGCTGTAGTCCATGGGTTCGCAAAGTCAGACACGACTGAAATGACTGAGCCCGCGTGCACGTAATCTCATCTGACAGTGGTATTAAAGAATGTTTTATGAAAATCTTGCCAGATCCAAATAAATTAGAATCTCTATTTTACCTCTTGGACCTGGAAAATATTTTGTTGACAGTTTCACAACTGGCTTTACATAAACTTGGACAGAAAATTACTTTGGTTAGTTCTGTCTCCTGAACTCTCTTTTCCATTGTTGGGGGAAAAAATACCTCTCTGATCACTAATTTCTAAGCAGGTTCAGGCTACGATTCAGACTCTTAGCACTTTAGTGTCTTATACAGTTTAAGTAAAAGCCTATGTAGGGCTGTTGTTTTTTTGAAGTGATTTTTATATCAGAAATTTTGTGACTTTACCTTTTGCTTGTTTGCTGCTGCTGCTAAGTCATTTCAGTCGTGTCCAACTCTGTGTGACCCCATAGACGGCAGCCCACCAGGCTCCCCCGTACCTGGGATTCTCCAGGCAAGAACACTAGAGTGGGTTGCCATTTCCTTCTCCAATGTGTGAAAGTGAAAAGTGAAAGTGAAGTTGCTCAGTCATGTCTGACTCGTAGCGACGCCATGGACAAATAGTAAATTTTAATAAACATAATAAATTTTAGCAAATTTATTTTATTGCCTTTTCCAAATATTTATCATTAAGTAAGCAGTGAACAAAAGCAAACGACAGGAGTAGAAAACAGAAATGAACACGTCCCATGTTGAAAGCTACTGTTTTGGATGATTCTAAAAAGAGCTTTCAGATGACCCTCTTGACAGCTGCAATCTGAAAAAGGTAGTACTAGTACTATATACTTCCTGGTGACCACAAGAAAGAGAGGCTAACAAAAGCTTCAGCCAACTCAGGATAAAACACTTGGCCTCTTGATAACTTACGTGACAGACTAAACAGCATCAGAAATCACATCTGAGAAGGATTCTTAAACACAATTCCTACACAACTTTATGAAAGCAAGCTTTTTTTTTTTTTTTTTACTGTTCATAAGTTTTTCTTGTTACAAAACACAGAAAGGGATCTAAATTTTTTAAATTCCTTCATGTCAACCACTTTCTAGTTTAGAAAAGACTTTTTTTTCTTTCAGGTAGAGAGTAGACTAGCACAAGATGTGCTTATTATCCAGATATGTGTTCCTAGGGGCTCACAGTTGAAAGGTGGCATAGGATAACAAACGCCATCCTAAGGCACACAGACTTCACTGAGAATTCATACAAAGTGATCCACCCAACTATCTCTGCCCACGTTAAAGACGGCAGCTCTTTTGCCATCTGTCAGTCTCCAGGTAACTATAGAAATTTGGAAAATTCTAATAATTGACTATAACTACAATTGTTATACCTACCAAAACAAATGGTTTTCTATGTTGATCAAATTAACGTTGATTAAACTCTTTAAATCATACTTAACATCATCAACAATTAAGAACCTGGCAAAATTAGGCTACTTAAAATACATAAAATATAAGAAGGATGACCAAACAGATGGTCCAAAAAAGTATTTTGAACACAATAGTAATAAATACTTTTTACAAAACTGAAAATATTCAAAGATGTCCTTGAAGGAAGTCATTACATATTACCATATAAATGTTTATAAGATCATTCAAAAAAGTTTATTTTTGCAAACATAACCTAAATTTTAAAAACAGAAGACAAAATTATCTTAATAAATATCTCAGTTCTTCCAAAATAAAACCCCAATTACTTGTCCTACTCTTCATGCTAAAATTTTGCTCCTTTCTTTACATAGATCTTAAAGCAGCAGCCTCTACCTGTGCCAGTTTATCTTAAAAAACAAAACCCTCCTACACTAAGCATTTCCTAACTCATTTTGCTTTCATAAAAGCCAGGGAGAAGTTAATCTTTGAAAAACCAAGACTCCTGCAGAACTAAAACTAAAACCTAATCATGCTAAATACCTAGAACCCAGTACCATTACCTATCTACTCCTTTAGTAGTTAGCTCCCTCCAAGAGGTAAATGCTCCAGATGAAGGAAGCCACATATACCTTTTGAATGACTACTGAATGACAGCTAACAGGGAATTCCAAAAATACTGTGTCTACATGAGAATATAATAGAAGAGACGTGTGGGCTTCATCAAAAGGGGAAACTCAAATATTATTAACTGATGGGTAGATAAACCAAATGTGCTACCTTGATAAAATGAAATATTATTCTGCAATAAAAAATGAGGTGCTGATACTTGCTCCAGCATGATTAAACTTGAAAACATTATGATAAATGTGAGTCACAAAAGACCATATATTGCAAAATTCCATTTATATGAAAAATCCAGATTAGGCAAATTCATAGATATACAAAGTAGATTTATGGTTGCTAGGGTGGAGGAGGGGGGATGGGGATTCACTGCTGATATTATGGGGTTCCTTCTAGGGGCGCACAAGTGTGTTTTAAAATTAGACTTTGATGATGATTGCATAATCCTACGATTACATGGAAAAAAAAAGAAAACACTGAATCGTACATTTTGTATGGAAAAATGGTATAGATTTTATCTTAATAAAACAGTTTAAAAATAGATTTAAAAAAATTAAAGAGACGTATGGGCTTCATCAATACTGTAGGTCTGACGTCAGTTTTTTTCACTGAGGACACGATCTAATGTTTTCACCAAACAAATGTCCCAGCTAAACTGACCTTCAGTTCCATTTCTTCTGAACATTCATCCCTATACAGTAAAACATGATGACACTGCAAACAACAACCTTAACTAGACAGTCTCTTAGTTGAAAAAACCCTCACAAACACCTACTCAACCACAACTTTACTTTTCATCTGGCTGGCTCCTACTAAGTCTTCCCCTCTTCAGATGGACTGAAAATCAAAGTTGATAAACCTCTGTACAGGAAAAATGAACCGCTGTACTAAATTTCATCCAGACAAAATAGGACTGTAACCATTTATAATGTGCTCTGTGCTCAGTCGCTGAGTCATATCTGACTATTTGCAAACTCAAGGACTGTAGCCCACCAGGCTCCTCTGTTCGTGGAATTTTCAACGCAAGAATACCTGAGTGGGTTGCCATTTTCTACACACGGATTCAATAACCATTGAATCACACTGTCCCAGAATAAAATTGGAGATACTTTTTGATGACTCTAACTGTCACTTTGCATTTATTTTCTAATGAATAAAATCCATCTGTTGAGGGAAGCAAAGGAATGGACTTTTCTTAGAACTTAAGAGTGCTTAACAAAAGCCTTATAGAAAAAAAAAAAAACAACCCATGGTAAGGTACTTTTTGTCTTGGTTTAATCTTCTAGAGAAGTAATTCAGATAGAAGCAAAGTAGACACACCATAGCCTCGGAGCTGCCTGGTTCACATAATAATAGATGAGTTGCAAAGTCATGTCTGACTCTTGTGACCCATGGACTGCAGGCTGCCAGGCTACTCTGTGCATGGGATTTCCCAGGCAAAAATACTGGAGTGGGGTTGTCATTTCCTCCTCCAAGGGATCTTCCTTACCCAGGGATCAAACCCAAATCTCCTGTGTCTCCTGCATTGCAGGCAGATTCTGTACCCATTGAGCCACCACAGAAGCCAAAAAGTGGTTCATATAATATCTTTTGCAGACATATATACATATATTGATGCTTTTGAACTCCAGTGTTGGAAAAGAGTCTTGAGGGTTCCCTGGACTGCAAGGAGATCAAACCAGTCAATCATAAAGGAAATTAGTCCTGAATATTCATTGGAAGGACCGATGTTGAAGTTGAAGCTCCAATACTTGGGCCACCTGATGCAAAAAACCAACATATTGGAAAAGACCCTGATGGTGGGAAAGACTGAAGGCAGGAGGAGAAGGGGACAACAGAGGCTGAGATGGTTGGATGGCATCACTCATCATGATGAAATGGACATGAGTTTGAGCAAACTCCGGGACATGGTAAAGGACAGGGAAGCCTGGCATACTGCAGTCCATGGGGTCTCAAAGAGTTGGACATGACTGAAAGACTGAATAACAACGATACATATATATGTAATAGAAAAAAAAAAGGATCACATAATATCTTTTCAATTACATATATATGTTTATATGTCTGCATATATATTTACACTTACATACCTATACACTGTATCTACCTGTGTGCATATATTTTTCTCATTAATGTGAAAATTGTGTCCCCAGATATCTAGACTCTTTTATTTTACAACTATAATATTTTCTGAACAGCTATTGATATTTATTTTGGGAATATTTGAATGGTTCTGCCAAATTTTAAGTCACAGGGAAACTGAAGTGACCTTTTGACAATCTGGAGGCAAAGGAGCATCAGAAGGAAAACCGATGAAGCCTTTAACAGTTATTCACAGGACAATTCAAAAATCTGGTGACAAATTACTTGGCTCTCAAAGAAGACAGCATTCTTTACCTTTCCAGTGGTTTGCTCCACGCCAAGGATTCAAATTCTAGATGTGTTCTTATGACATTTTCCTATGAAGTTTAATAATAACCCTAATATCACCATGCTGACTCTACCTATGCAATGGGAAAATAGTGGGTAAGCAAATATTAATTATAGAGTGACAACTGTCCTCTTTAAAGTGAACATTGTACAATTTTTATAGTATACTGACTTATAAAAATACTATTCTAAAGCTAGTTCTCATAGACGTTTCCTTCCTAAGTAGAAAATTGTCCATCTTTTCCCTTAGCTTGATAAAGAATGCTAGGTAGCCAAAAATATCTGGCATTTACTAGGATTAAATTGAACTTCACAAAGGTCAACAGAAAACTGAATTCAAATACTTATGGAAATAATACAAAGGACTTAGACTGAGATACAATAGTTGCAATAAACCACCAGCTCAGTTCAGTAGAGTCACTCAGTCGTGTCCAACTCTTTGCGACCCCATGAATCACAGCAAGCCAGGCCTCCCTGTCCATCACCAACTCCCAGAGTTCACTCAAACTCACATCCATCGAGTCGGTGATGCCATCCAACCATCTCATCCTCTGTCGTCCCCTTCTGCTTTCAATCTTTCCCAATATCAGGGTCTTTTCAAATGTCAGTTCTTCATATCAGGTGGCCAAAGTATTGCAGTTTCAGCCTCAGCATCAGTCCTTCCAATGAACACCCAGGATTGATCTCCTTCAGAATGGACTGGTTGAATGTCCTTGCAGTCCAAGGGACTCTCAAGAGTCTTCTCCAACACCACAGTTCAAAACCAGCAACTCTTCTGTGCTCAGCTTTCTTTATAGTCCAACTCTCACATGCATACATGACTCTTGGAAAAACCATACCTTTGACTAGACGGACCTTTGTTGGCAAAGTAATGTCTCTGCTTTTTAATATGCTGTCTAGATTGGTTATAACTTTTCTTCCAAGGAGTAATCATATTTTAATTTCATAGCTGCAGTAACCATCTACAGTGATTTTGGAGCCCAAAAAATAAAGTCTGTCACTCTTTTCATTGCTTCCCCATCTACCGCCATGAAGTGATGTGACCAGATGCCCATCGTGACACTGTACAGGAGGCAGGGATCAAGACCATCCCTAAGAAAAAGAAATGCAAAAAGGCAAAATGGTTGTCTGAGGAGGCCTTACAAATACCTATGAAAAGAAGAGAAGCAATAAACTATAAGAATTAACAACTTAAAAACTTTGAGAGAGTGAGAGAGAGAGTATGTGTGTGTATTTGATGAAGAGAGGCAGAGGAAAGGAGCAGAGGAAAATTCAGTGATGACACAGATTCCCACCTGGGTTCCTGCCACAACTGTACTGCTGCTGCTGCTGCTGCTGCTGCTGCTGCTGCTAAGTCACTTCAGTCGTGTCCGACTCTGTGTGACCCCATAGACGGAAGCCCACCAGGCTCCCCCTTCCCTGGGATTCTCCAGGCAAGAACACTGGAGTGGGTTGCCATTTCCTTCTCCAATGTGTGAAAGTGAAAAGTGAAAGTGAAGTCGCTCAGTCGTGTCCGACCCTTAGCGACCCCACAGACTGCAGCCCACCAGGCTCCTCCATCCGTGGGATTTTCTAGGCAAGAGTACTGGAGTGGCTTGCCATTGCCTTCTCTAGTACTGCTGCTAAGAGAAGTCAATTGATGGGGAATGTGTTTTGTGATAGATCTGATACACTAGCTGTGAGAGGATAGTCGAGTTATCAAATGGAAGTACCTAATAAAATGCTGAACAATGTAGAACTGAAGCTCAGGAATCAGATTAGAGCAGTAGCAGTGAGCTCTGATTCATCTCATCCAAACTGGAAAGAGCAAGAGCTAGGCTATTAAATGAAACTAACACTGCGTGGCTGCCAAAGGCCCAGGACTGTAACATGAACTATATTTAATCATTTTAACCCTGACAATAAAGTAGCACTGTAGTAGCCTCATTTCTAAAAGGAGGAAAGCAAGTCTCAGAAAAGCGAAGTCACTTGACCAAAGAAACGAGGTATTCTGAATTCAAGCCTTTCCTCTCTTTACTGTACCGTTCTGCCTCTTTAGAAGAATATCTGGGAACATTATATAAATGAGGCTTCCCAGGTGGCTCAGAAGTAAAGAAGCCGTCTTCCAATGCAGGAAACATAGAAGATGCAGGTTTGATCCTTGGGTCAGGAAGATCCCCTGGAGGAGGAAATGCCAATCCACTCCAGTAGTCTTGCCTAGAAAACTCCATGGACAAAGGAGCATGGTGGACTACAATCCATGGGATCACAAAAGAGTCGGCCAAAGAGTTGATGTGAATGAAACTTCTAAGCAAGTTAACATGCAGAGACGAACAGAACTCTGCCTTTATCTCCATCCTATAGAGCCTGAGAGACCTCCAGCACTGGGACACTGCATGATGTTCCTAAAAACCTCAGTGAAAACATCCATATTTCTGTTCAAATCAGTCACATGAGGAATTTGGATTTCCGCAGTCAGCAGCAACTGTGGAACTCACCTTTAGGGCATGAAGTCAAATACAACAGGCCCGCGAAATAATCAAACTTCCCCAATTGCTAATTCATTTCTACACGCACGGCTTTGTTGACAGCTACTTATTTTTAGTGCAAATTTTCTTTATTCTGTATTAATAATCTCACCTAACAAAAGGTAAATTTCCACACTATGGGACAGGCCTGAGCATTAGAATTCAGCAACTGCTAAGCAATTGTTTTGAGAATTTCGTGTTTAGAATCCTTTCCCGCAGCAACGCTGCTAACTACAGATTCTTATCGACTGGCTCCTCAGGCCTGGGCTCTGATCTGATTACTTCTTGGTTTTGCTCTCTGAAATTCTTCTCTGCCACACAATTTTAAAAGCCAATAAAAGTAAATTCTGTACTAAACATAGAGCTTTAGTCTTTCAAAGAAAAGATCTCTCAAACTTTCCTGGGCCATTTTTCTAGGACTTCTCTCTTAATGGTTGTTCATTCCACTTTTGCTGTCCATGGGACAGAGAAGATGACAAAAAGTAAGAGTATTTTATTGGATATGATTTTTCCCCATTGTTTAGTTTATCTTTGGGATTTCTTCTCTAACAGCACTCTGATGATACACTAAAATAAAGTTCTTTCACATTATTCAAACAACTGGTCAACTCAGCAATATACTCTGCAATTCAAATGAAGGAAAAGACATGAAATTTTTGCTAGGTTGAATTAAATTGTTTTTCAAATTTGTCAGTTCAACCAAATAACTGAAATACTAAGTACCTGCAGTTAGAGAAGTCAGAACAAGAAAGCACATTCAAGAATCACCAAGAAGAATTTCTTCATTTAGGTTTAGTTCGATTTCTTCAGTCGGATGAAATTTTGTTAAAAAGAAAAGTTCAATTTCAAAGAACAAAGCACAAGTTTGAAAAGTGAATCAATTAACTTACTGAAATAACCACAACAGGATATAAAATGGAAAGATTACTCTCTTCCAGCATATTCAGTAACCGCTGGGTTTCTTCAAAATCAGAGGTCATAACCTGAAAGACCAGAAAAATAAAAGAAAGTGAAAAGAAGTGACTTAAGAGTTAATTCAAGGAGAAAAATGGAGAGCTTTTAAATATTTAAACATTCAAAATATCTATCAAGCTTAATTTTAAATTTTCAAACAATGTTGATACCCATAAGATTATAGCTATTAAAATTTAAAGAATTCATTAATTCAAACCTGTCTTTTTATCTAATTTTTATTAGAAACTTGAAAATACTGTCTAAAGAAATATCACTCTCTTCTCATTATGGGAATTAGGTTGTAAGAAAATGTTATTTCCTTATTTCAAAAGACAAAAATAACATTTTGAAATAAATATTGAGTAATACAACTCACCTATCAAAATCTTAAATTCAAATATTTAAAAATCAAGAAAACTAAGTACTCTTCCACATTACATTCACACAAATTCTCAAGTACTTTCAATCAACTTGTATTTACTACTTACATTCACACAAACAAAATTGTAGCATTGCTCTAAGATGATTTGCTGAAGATCTTGGCCAGATGTGACTTTTACATGCTAGGACAAAGAACATACATACAGGAAAAAAGAGTTTACAAACATTTATAGAAAACCAAACATGAAGATAGACAACTTTATGAACACAAAATTTCTATAGGTACATAAAGCCAAGGACCATATATAAAATCGAAATAACTCGGACTTAAGTTTCTGAGGCTAAAAAAAAAAAGGCATTTGAAATAGTCCATAAATAGTTAATATTATTGTAGCAAATAAGGATATAGGAAACTGTTTTAGATAAAAAGAGGTAGAAAAAGCTCAAGATATATTTAGGACTAGGTAAATAGTCTGGCTTTTTTAATATAAAAATATACTGCAGAAAATAACTGAATACAATTTAAAAGTTGGTTAGATGAGATTTTTTTAAAGATTCTGGAAGCATGTTAAATACTACAGTTACAAAGAAGAGATTTCACTAAATATGGAATGACTAGAAACAGGGAAAGCAACAAGAGATTATATTCTGAGGGTCAGAATAGGAAGACCCTGAGCTTACCCCTCCCATGAAACGGCAAAACTACAGGTACATATAGAATAATTATCTCTGAGAACAACTTGAACATTAGCAGAACAGACTTTCTACAACCAAGGGTATAAAGAAAAGGCTGCATCAAGACAGGTGGGGACAGGCAGAGGGCAGTCTGGTCAGAACCCCCACTCCTGGTGTCTCACTCCATATGCAGGAGGACTACTGCAAACGTGAAGGTCCCCCCTGAGCAGCTTGGAGTCTGAGCCCCACATTGGATTCCCCAGCCTGGGCAGAGGGGCCTGCACCAGAAAGAAAAGCTGCCATCATACCTGGCTTGAAAAAACGTCTGAAAACTTCCTAAATCTGGGGAAGAAAACAGACACCCATGTCCAGGAAGTATAGAAAATACCAAGCAAAATGAATCCAAAGAGATGTATACCAACACACATTATAATTAAAATGTCAAAATTCAAAGATAAAGAGAGAATCTTAAAATCAGCTCAAGAAAATCAATTAGTTATATATAAGAGAAGCTCCATAAGAGTATCAACTATTTTTTTCAGCTGAAATTTATAGCCCCAGAAGCAACTAGCATGATATATTCAAAGTACAGAAAGGAGAAAACTTACAACCAAGAATACTCTACCTGGCAAGATTATGATTCAAAATTGAAAGAGAGATACTTGAGTTTTCCACTAGCAAAAGCTAAAACAGTCTGTCACCACAAAACTGGCCTTACAAGAAATGTTAAGTGGAATTCTTTAAATGTAAAATGCCACAGCTAGAAACCAGAAATTTATGAAGGAAAAACTCACTACAAAGCAAACATATAGTAAAGGTAGTAGATCAACCACCTATATAGCTAGTATGAAGATTAAAAAACAAAAGTAGTAAAATCATCTGTATCTAAAATATTTAAGTGATACCCAAAGTAAAAAGATATAAAATACAACATCAAAAACATAAAACACGAGTAAGAATAAAATGCTGTGCTTTTAGAATGAATTTGGACTTAAGCCACCATCAACTTAGACTACTACACACATAGTTTGTCATATATGAATTTCATGGTAGCCACCATGAACCTCATGGGCTTCCCTGGTGGCTCAGTCAGTAAAGAATCAACCTGCAATGCAAAGACCCAGGTTCAATCCCTGGGTTGGGAAGATCCCCTGGAAAAAGAAATGGCAACCCATTCCAGCATTCTTGCCTAGGAAGTCCCATGAACAGGGGAGCCTGGTGGGCTACAGTGCATGGAGTCACAAGAATCAGACACGACTTAGCAACCAAAAATCCTAAACCACCACAGTAACCATAAGCCAAAAACCTTTAACAGATACACAAAAAATAAAGAGAAAGGAATCCAAACATAACACTAAACAGAGTCACCAAACGACAAGGGAAAAGAACAAGAGAAGAAAGAGATTAAGAACTACAAGCCCAATCAGAAAACCACAAAATGACAGTAATTGGACTGTGAAGAAAGCTGATCGCCAAAGAATTGATGCTTTTGAACTGTGGTGTTGGAGAAGACTCTTGAGAGTCCCTTGGGCTGCAAGGAGATCCAACCAGTCCATTCTAAAGGAGATCAGTCCTGGGTGTTCACTGGAAGGACTGATGCTAAAACTGAAACTGCAATACTTTGGCCACCTCATGCGGCGAGTTGACTCACTGGAAAAGACTCTGATGCTGGGAAAGGTTGGGGGCGGAAGGAGAAGGGGACGACCGAGAATGAGATGGCTGGATGGCATCACCGACTCTGTGGACATGAGTTTGAGTGAACTCCGGGGGTTGGTGATGGACAGGGAGGCCTGGCGTGCTGTGATTCATGGGGTCGCAGAGAGTCGGACACGACTGAGCAACTGAACTGAATCAATACTCATTTCAATCTAAATGGACTAAATGCTACAATCAAAAGACACAGGGTAGCTGAAAGGATTTTAAAAAACCCAAACTTATCTATAGGTCACTTATCTATAGGTCACCTTCAAGTGACTCATTTCATATCTAAAGACACAAACAGACACACAAAAAGTAGCAATGCTCATATCAAACAAAATATGTAACAAAGTATACATTTTTTAAAACAAAAAATGTAACAAAAGACAAAGAAGGTCATTATATAAAGATAAAGGGATCAATCCAGCAAGATAATATAACACTTGTAAATATCTATGCACCCAACAAAGGGGCACCTAAGTACATAAAGCAAATATTAACACATATACAGGAAGATATCAACACTAATATGATAATAGACTTTAACACTCCACTTACACCAATATTTAGATAAGAGAGAATATCAGTAAGGAAATATTGGTCTTAAAGACACAATAGACCATATAAACTTAAATAGATATGTACAGACCTTCAACCACCCAAACAGCAGAATACACATTCTTGTAAGTACACATGGAACCTTCCCCAGGATAGATCACACATTAGATCATAAAACAAGTCTCAATAAATTAAAAACTAATTCTTTTTTGATCCAAACAGCATAAAACTATAAATCAATTACAAGAATGAAACTGAGGTGGGGGGGAAACCACAAAATGTGAAACCTAAACCAAAAGCTACTAATCAATCAATGGGTCAATGAAAAAAATCAAAGAAGAAATCAAAAAATAATCTAAAACAAATTAAAATAGACAACATTCCAAAGTCTAAGGGATACAGTGAAAGTGGTTTTAGGAGAGATAGTTATAGTAATGCAGGCCTACTTCAAAAAGCAAGAACAACCTCAAATAAACAATCTAACTTTGCACCTAAAGGAACCAGAAAAAGATTAATAAAAGAAACACAAAGTTAGTTGAATGAAGAAAATAATAAGTCTAAAATACAATGCTTGTTCCATAATAAAACCTGAAACTCTGTAGCTCAAAAAGCATTGCCTCTTCAGGAGAACTCAGCTTTAATTCTACCTAATTTTGACAAGGTATATGTATGAGAAAGAGAAGTAAAGGTTTGAGGTCTTGACTATGCTATAGAAATTACGTGGCTCATAAATTTCAAAAATTTTATTTTTGTTTAAAGTTCTTGAGTAGATATTTCAGAGAGAACATTAATTTTAAAAAAAGACAGCAACAAAATACTGCCATAGTAAAACAGAGACGAAAACAGCTTGCACTGTGTAACACTGAGTTTGTTCAAGAAGTTTCATCTTCTAGATATTACAGGGAGATTATTTTTCAGGGGTCTCTCCGTATCCAAACATTTTAAAAGGCATGAATAGCTAGTATACACCAAACTGGCTTTTCAAGGATGTTCATATAGCAGGCAGACTTTCAAAAACGGGCAAAACCTTCTTGGAGCAAATTTGCTTGTGTTCTAGAAAGTAAAGACATCTCTCTATAGAGAAGATCTGCTTGGAATTCTAGAGTAATAAAGACAACGTCTCTCTTGTAAGAGGAGAATAGGCTCGTTAAGCAGCAGTCCCAGTATAACAGCAGTGCTTCTCAATAAGAAGATTCTTTTTTAACATGCTCCACTGCCTAACAACATCCATCTCTACTGACATTTCCCTGGAGGAATTGCAATTCAGAAAATCAGTGCTGCTCTGCTATTCTCCTTACTGCTATAGTCCTAACAAACTCTTTTCACTGACTGGAGTTTCATGTCTTTTGCCAATATTTACAACATCGACATGTGTGTTTGCATACAAAATGAATATAATCCTCAGATCCTGTCTAGTTTCTGACTTGACAGATAATGAAATAAGGCAACCATGTATCTTAACTTCAGCAAATATGAGTGAATTCTGAACTCAAAAAAAATGACTTACTTAAAAAAACTTTTCTTTTGGAGATATATAAAATAAGATCTAGGACAAGAATATGAGGGATATTCCAATTTAGCTTTTCAAGTATTAAAATTGATAAAATCCTTGAGTACAGGGAATGGGGTCTCTGAGGACAGAAACATGTTTGTAACCACTAGCACATACTCAACAAATAGTTTTTTTTTAATTTAGCAGTCTTGTTCCAAAAAAAGAAAAAAGGGATATGTTCTTAAAATCAACTACATGGAAGTTTTTTAAAAAGGTAAAAAAAAAAAATCCAAAAATAACACCACCTAGAAATAATTACCCTGAGCATTGGATAAGTATCATTTCAACAGTCATCTATTAATAATACATGCAGGAAGCTGCTAGGACAAACGGACGAAGGAAGAGAAAAAAACGCAACCATATGCATGTCATATAAAAATTCTTTAGTGTTAGCAAAAAAAAAAAAACACAACAACAAAACCCTTAAACATAATAAACCTGAAATTGCTTCTAAACTTCAAATTATTCTTCACCTCCAGGGAGCTTTTCCTAAACGTTAAGATGTCAAAAACCGGTTGAGGACACTGGACTTTCAATGGCAACACACTTCATGTGTAAGTCAGTGTTAACTGATTTCCTTCTAGGATAGAGAAAGAAATAACATATTGTAATTCTGCCCACAGTCTAGTTCTGGTCCATCATACTTTTATCCTGACAAGGCTTATTAGATTCATAGCCTATTCTATAGCCATAATTCACACAAGTTGACATAATATATCTATGCTCAAGACACCAGCTTTAAACAAAATCTCTCCATTTATAAATTCATATTAACTCACTTCTCTATTTGATGAACTTCAGTTGCAAGTAGTTTTTTGTTTGTTTTTTAATACAAGCCTCGACGTTTTTACGTTCACTGAGTGTTTCCTTCTATTCTGGAAGAAGAGCTTATCTGGGAATAAAAGTTCAATTCACACTTTTCCTCAAAGATTTCTCGTCTCCGCACAACTACGTTCAAACACAGAGCGTTGTCCTGACGCTTCAAGTCCGTGTGTCCTTTACTCACTCTCTATTCACCACTCTGGGGGCGGGGGTAGATTTCAGCTTCAACAGTTGTAGTAGAAAATAGACACAGAAGTTACATATGAAGGTTTTTCCTGTTGTCTAATTAAATGACAGCTTGGGGGTGGTAATATTCTTGGATTCCACTTCCATTCCCTCCAAGGTTCACAGACACTGATTCATTGTGTGTGTCTGAATGGTAAGTACTGTGAAGGTGTGAGACGTCTGGCAGCATGTCCTCCTTTCTATAGGTTTTGTTTTTGTTCTTTGCTCCTAGGAACCTACCTGAAGAATTCTTTATGAGGAAGTTCAAAATCTTAATCAGAATAAGACCATATTTAAATTGTCAATTGCTGTTCCTCATTTTTTTCTGAAAATATACCCTTTACATTTTACAGAACCAGTTAGGCATTTCAATGAAATTTTTTTCTAACTTTCCAAATAATATCATTTGTCTACTTGACATATTACATAAATACAGTCCATATATTGGATGCTTTTATTATTATTCACATCTATTCTCTATTATTTATCATTTAATTTTTACTTTGAATACACTGTTATTATCTCAAGTTTCCCTGTGATAATAAGTGACTTTTGCTGTATTATATGGCTAATGTACTAATTATGTCTATTACACTGTCACTCTGTCTTCATAGTTCTCATTCCATTAAACTCTTGAAATATTGTCTTTTCAATTTTTAACCTTCTTGAATTCAGATTTTTACTGAGCTTTTCTACAGAACCAAAAGGAGTAAGAATATTTTGAGGGGTAGGAGAGTCTTGAGGCTTCTTCCAGGTTTTTAAAATCAGATTTGTGTGTTTTGTGATTTTCAGTATGCATTGTAGAGCTTATTCATTGTTATTTTCACAAACTGATGAGTTTTAAAACGATAGAATGATAGGCACCGGTAGTATTCCCTGCCTCCGCTGAAGTACCATGGAGAATTGAGCAACTTGCCCACTTTTCCAGACCTTCATTTTTTTAACCCACCTCAAAAAAAAAAGCAAAAAGCAAACTACATTTTTTTCCATCTTGAAACTGAGACTCTTAAAATAATTGTTTCCAGTGAAGTTTAATTCTTTTATTTGGTCATACTGCTTTCCTCCCAAACAGAAAACAAACAATATTTTCCATGCTTGAGTAAAGAAACTTAGATTTTACCTAAATATAGCAGAGGAGACTTTGACACCTTTAATAAACAAAGACAGCCTTAGACAATGCTATTAGGCTGTTTATGAAAATGTTCTATGGCATCATCTTAAACTGTCATTCCTAATGTTTCCACATTCAAACACAACAAATGGAACAATCTGCTGGCTAGAACTCCTTGTTCTGTAAATATTTTGGTTCAAAGAACATTTAAACAAAATTTAAAACAACCTTCCAATGTGTTTAGTAAAATTTAAAAAGCATACCCCCACTTCCCCCCAAAAAAACCACCATGAAATATTTTCCTTACATCATAAAAAAATAAGAATTTCAAAAATATTTACTACTAACAAAATGGAAACATCTGCATATTCAAAATACTATTTAAAGTAGAGATCTTAGGAAGGAAGCTGGGTTGCCAAAAAACGTTTTCCATTTCAAGAATAGTTAAGGCTTAACTAAGGATGAAAGGCTTTGGTTTCAGGTCCCATGAGTCAAGGTTCAAAAATGTGTTTCTGAAAGCCAGCCCTCTTTTTATAGACTATATTAGCTGGATCATTTCTTAATCTGAATCCATCAATTTCTCACCTCCATCCCATTCAAACAAGGGCACTAATGTGGGTATATGTGGGTATATACAAAGGAATCAGTGGAGAAGGAAATGGCAACCCAGTCTAGTACTCTTGCCTGGAAAATTCCATGGATGCAGAAGCCTGGTAGGCTACAGGCCATGGGGTAGCAAAGAGTTGGACACGACTGAGCGGACTCTCTCTCTTTCTATAGTTCCTTTTGGAGAAGGAAATGGCAACACACTCCAGTTTTCTTGCCTGGAGAACCCCATGGACAGAGGGGCCTAGTGAGCTATAGTCTATGGGGTTGTAAAGAGTCAGACACGACTAAGCAACTAACAAACACAAACACACAAGGGAATCAGACAGAGATGCACTTTTCACTATGGAGACATCACATTAATAACTTGCAATCCTGTGCTGGCCAGTGGTTAGGGGATATGGGGCAGATGTTGGTCCAAGAGTACAAAGCTTCAGCTATGCAAGATGAAAATGTTTTCGGGATTGAACTCATGGTTCAGTTCAGTCACTCAGTCGTGTCTGACTCTTTGAGACCCCATGGACTGCAGCACGCCAGGCCTCCGTGTCCATCACCAACACCTGGAGTTTACTCAAACTCAAGTTCATTGAATCGGTGATGCCATCTAACCATCTCATCCTCTGTCATCCCCTTCCCCTCCCACCTTCAATCTTTCCCAGCATTAGGGTCTTTTCAAATGAGTCAGTTTGTCTCATCAGGTGTCCAAAGCACTGGACCTGCAGTTTCAGCATCAGTACTTCCAATGAATATTCAGAACAGATTTCATTTAGAATGGAATGACTGGATCTCCTTGCAGTCCAAGCGACTCTCAAGAGTCTTCTCAAACACCACAGTTCAAAACCATCAATTCTTCGACGCTCAACTTTCTTTATAGTCCAAATCTCACATCCATACGTGACTACTACAAAAACTATAGATTTGACTAGACGGACCTTTGACGCGAGAGACGCCGGCTCCAGCGGCGCAGACAGGAGAGACGGGCGGGCTCCAGCGCAACCGGCCACGTGCAGAATCGTGGCCAAGAGGAGCTACCCCACGCCCAAGGTTAGGGTGGTGGCCGAGAGGTGCTGTCCCACGTCTTGGAGATACCCCTCGTCCAAGGTAAGGTACAGCAGCTGCACTTTGCTGGAGCAGCTGTGAAGAGATACTCCATGACCAAGGTAAGTGAAACCCAAATAGGAGGGTAGGTATTGGGAGGGGGCATTAGAGGGGAGACACATTGAAATCATAATCACAAAAAACTAGTTGATCTGATCATATGGACCAAAGTCCTGTCTAACTCAATGAAGCTAAGCCATGCCGTGTGGGGCCACCCAAGACGGATGGGTCATGGTGGAGAGGTCTGACAGAATGTGGTCCACTGGAGAAGGGAATGGCAAACCACTTCAGTATACTTGCCTTGAGAACCCCAGGAACAGTATCAAAAGGCAAAATGATAGGATAGTGAATGAGGAATTCCCTAGGTTGGTAGGTGCCCAGTATGCTACTGGAGATCAGTGGAGAAATAACTCCAGAAAGAATGAAGGGATGGAGCCAAATCAAAACAAATATCCAGTTGTGGATGTGACTGATGCTAGAAGCAAGGTCCGATGCTGTAAAGAGCAATATTGCATAGGAACCTGGAATGTTAGGTCCATGAATCAAGGCAAATTGGAAGTGGTCAAACAGGAGATGACAAGAGTGAACGTCGACATTCTAGGAATCAGTGAACTAAAATGAACTGGAATGGGTGAATTTAACTCAGATGACCATTATATCTACTACTGTGGGCAGGAATCCCTTAGGAGAAATGGAGTAGCCATCATGGTCAACAGAGTCCGAAATGCAGTACTTGGATGCAATCTTAAAAATGACAGAATGATTTCTGCTCGTTTCCAAGGCAAACCATTCAATATTACAGTAATCCAAGTCTATGCCCCAACCAGTAATGCTGAAGAAGCCAAAGTTGAACAGTTCTATGAAAACCTACAAGACCTTTTAGAACTAACACCCAAAAAAGATGTCCTTTTCATTATAAGGGACTGGAATGCAAAAGTAGGAAGTCAAGAAACACCTGGAGTAATAGGCAAATTGGGCCTTGGAGCATGAAATGAAGCAAGGCAAAGGCTAATAGAGTTTTGCCAAGAGAACGCACTGGTCATAGCAAACACCCTCTTCCAACAACACAAGAGAAGACTCTACACATGGACATCACCAGATGGTCAATACCGAAATCAGACTGATTATATTCTTTGCGGCCAAAGATGGAGAAGCTCTATACAGTTAGCAAAAACAAGACCAGGAGCTGACTGTGGCTCAGATCATGAACTCCTTATTGCCAAATTCAGACTGAAATTGAAGAAAGTAGGGAAAACCACTAGACCATTCAGATACGACATACATCAAATCCCTTATGATTATACAGTGGAAGTAAGAAAAAGATTTAAGGGTCTAGATCTGATAGAGTGCCTGATGAACTCTGGACGGAGGTTCGTGACATTGTACAGGAGACAGGGACCAAGACCATCCCCATGGAAAAGAAATGCAAAAAAGCAAAATGGCTGTCTGAGGAGGCCTTACAAATAGCTGTGAAAAGAAGAGAAGCGAATAGTAAAGGAGGAAAGGAAAGATATAAGCATCTGAATACAGAGATCCAAAGAATAGCAAGGAGAGATAAGAAAGCCTTCCTCAGAGATCAATGCAAAGAAATATTGGAAAACAACAGAATAGGGAAAACAAGAGATCTTTTCAAGAAAATCAGAGATATCAAGGGAACATTTCATGCAAAGACGGGCTCAATAAAGGACAGAAATGGTATGGACTTAACAGAAGCAGAAGATATTAAGAAGAGGCGGCAAGAATGCACAGAAGAACTGTACAAAAAAGATCTTCACGATGAAGATAATCACGATGGCGTGATCACTCACCTGGAACCAGACATCTTGGAATGTGAAGTCAAGTGGGCCTTAGACAGCATCACTACGAAGAAAGCTAGTGGAGGTGATGGAATTCCAATTGAGCTATTTTAAATCCTAAAAGATGACTCTGTGAAAATGCTGCACTCAATATGCCAGCAAATTTGGAAAACTCAGCAATGGCCACAGGACTGGAAAAGATCAGTCTTCATTCCAATCCCAAAGAAAGGGAATGCCAAAGAATGCTCAAACTACCGCACAAATGCACTCATCTCACACGCTAGTAAAGTCATGCTCAAAATTCTCCAAGCTAGGCTTCAGCAATATGTGAATCGTGTTCTTCCAGATGTTCAAGCAGGTTTTAGAAAAGGCAGAGGCACCAGAGATCAAATTGCCAACATCCGCTGGATCATGGAGAAAGCAAGAGAGTTCCAGAAAAACATCTATTTCTGCTTCTTTGACTATGCCAAGGCCTTTGACTGTGTGGATCACAATAAACTGTGGAACATTCTGAAAGAGATGGGAATCCCAGACCACCTGACCTGCCTCTTGAGAAACCTGTATGCAGGTCAGGAAGCAACAGTTAGAACTGGACATGGAACAACAGACTGGTTCCAAATAGGAAAAGGAGTACATCAAGGTTGTATATTGTCACCCTGCTTATTTAACTTATATGCAGAGTACATCATGAGGAACGCTGGGCTGGAAGAAGCACAAGCTGGAATAAAGATGGCCTGGAGAAATATCAATCACCTCAGATATGCAGATGACACCACCCTTATGGCAGAAAGTGAAGAGGAACTCAAAGGGCTATTGTTGAAAGTGAAAGAGGAGAGTGAAAAGGTTGGCTTGAAGCTTAACATTCAGAAAACGAAGATCATGGCATCTGGTCCCATCACTTCTTGGGAAATAGATGGGTAAACAGTCGAAACAGTGTCAGACTTTATTTTTTTGGGCTCCAAAATCACTGCGGATGCTGACTGCAGCCATGAAATTAAAAGACGCTTACTCCTTGGAAGGAAAGTTATGACCAGCCTAGATAGCATATCAAAAAGCAGAGACATTACTTTGCCAACCAAGGTCCGTCTAGTCAAGGCTATGGTTTTTCCCGTGGTCATGTATGGATGTGAGAGTTGGACTGTGAAGAAAGCTGATCGCCGAAGAATTGATGCTTTTGAACTCTGGTGCTGGAGAAAACTCTTGAGAGTCCCTTGGACTGCAAGGAGATCCAACCAGTCCATTCTAGAGGAGATCAGTCCTGGGTGTTCATTGGAGGGACTGATGCTAAAGCTGAAACTGCAATACACTGGCCACCTCATGCAACGAGTTGACTCACTGGAAAAGACACTGATGCTGGGAGCGATTGGGGGTAGGAGGAGACGGAGACGACAGAGAATGAGACGGCTGGATGGCATCACTGACTCGATGGACATGAGTTTGAGTGAACTCCAGGAGTTGGTGATGGACAGGGAGGCCTGGCGTGCTGTGGTTCATGGGGTCGTTAAGAGTCAGACATGACTGAGCGACTGAACTGACTGAACTGAACTAATGTCTTTGTGTTTTAATATGCTGTCTAGGTTGGTCATAGCTTTTCTTCCAAGGAGCAAGTGTCTTTTAATTTCATGGCTGCAGTCACCATCTGCAGTGATTTTGGAACCCCAAAAAATAAAGTCACTGTTTTTGCTGTTTTCCCATCTATTTGCCATGAAGTGATGGGACAAGATGCCATGATCTTAGTTTTCTGAAGGTTGAGTTTTAAGCCAAAATTTGTACTCTCCTCTTTCATTTTCATCAAGAGGCTATTTAATTCTTCTTTCCTTTCTGCCATAAGGGTGATGTCATCTGCATATCTGAGGTTATTGATATTTCTCCAGGAAATCTTGATTCCAGCTTGTGCTTCCTCCAGCCCAGCATTTCTCATGATGTACCCTGCATATAAGTTAAATAAGTAGGGTGAAAATATACAGCCTTGACATATTACTTTCCTGATTTGGAACCAGTCTGTTGTTCCATGTCCAGTTCTAACTGTTGCTTCCTGACCTTCACACAGTTTCTCAGGTGGCAGGTCAGGTGGTCTGGTATTCATTCCCATTTCTTTAAGAATTTTCCAGTTTGTTGTGATCCACACAATCAAAGGCTTTGACATAGTCAATAAAACAGAAGTAGACATTTTTCTGGAACTCTCTTGCTTTTTCAACGATCCAGCAGATGTTGGCAATTTGATCTCTGGTTCCTCTGCCTTTCTAGATCCAGCTTGAACATCTGGAAGTTCATGGTTCATGTACTATTGAAGCCTGGCTTGGAGAATTTTGAGAATTACTTTGCTAGCATGTTAGATCAGTGCAGTTGTTTGGTAGTTGGAACATTCTTTGGCATTGCCTTTCTTTGGGATTGGAATGAAAACTGACCTTTTCCAGTCCTGTGGCCACTGCTGAGTTTTCCAAATTTGCTGGCATATTGAGTGTAGCACTTTCACAGCATCATCTTTCAGGATTTGAAATAGCTCAACTGTAATCCTATCACCTCCACTAGTTTTGTTCACAGTGATGCTTCCTAAGGCCCACTTGACTTCACATTCCAAGCTATCTGTCTCTAGGTAAGTGATCATACTATCGTGATTATCTGGGTCATGAAGATCTTTTTGGTACAGTTCTTCTGTGTATTAAGAAGATATTTTTAATATCTTCTGCTTCTGTTAGGTACATACCATTTCTGTCCTTTAGTGTGCCCATCTTTGCATGGAATGTTCCCTTGGTATCTCTAATTTTCTTGAAGAGATCTCTAGTCTTTCCCATTCTATTGTTTTCCTCTATTTCTTTCCTTTGATCACTGAGGAAGGCTTTCTTATCTCTCCTCACTATTCTTCAGAACTCTGCATTCACATGGGTATATCTTTGCTTTTCTCCTTTGCCTTTTGCTTCTCTTCTATTCACATCTATTTGTAAGGCCTCCTCAGACAACCATTTTGCCTTTTTACATTTCTTTTTCTTGGGGATGATCTTGATCCCTCCCTCCTGTACAATGTCATGAACCTCCATCCATAGTTCAGAACGTAACACTATATATAACTAACGGGAAAATCTGTAGTATGTAGGTACCAGTTCACATAAATCATATTTGGCAGGCATATGTTAAAAATATTATCCATTTTGTATATGATAAAGGATGATATGTTTAAAAAAGTATGCACAGTAATATGACCACCCTGCATTTCCTAGGCTTCCCTTGTGGCTCAGCTGGTAAAGAGTCTGTCTGCAATGCAGGAGACCTGGGTTTGATCTCTGGGTTGGGAAGATCCCCTGAAGAAGGGAAAGGCTACCCACTTCAGTATTCTGACCTGGGGAATTCCACGGACTGTAGCCCACGGGGTTGCAAATAGTCTAACATGACTGAGCAACTTTCACTTCACTTAACGTTTCTTAGTAATATATGAAACATTTGCAAGCTGAGAATTGGCAAGCTGACATAAACAAATCTAATCTGTCCTAATTTAAAATTTTGTTCAAGTCACAAAAAGTAGGGTACCCTCCTATTATTGGATTAGCATAGGTTAGTTTCATTCACTTAACCAATAAGTATTTATTAAGAACTCTGAGCCAGATGCTAGACTGCACGTTGAAACCATAGCAACAGACTAGACAGTTTCTATCCTCAAGGAGATCATGCTGGAAAAATAAAATTAACCAAAATAAAGTTAAGACCCGTGCTTCTCCAAATTTGATCTGCATAAGAAACCCTGGGAATCTCATTAAAAATACAGATTTTTATTCCTTTCATGCATTGGAGAAGGAAAGGGCAACCCACTCCAGTGGGGACAGGAGAATCCCAGGAACAGGAGAGCCTGGTGTGTTGCCATCTACGGGGTCGCACAGAGTCGGACATGACTGAAGTGACTTAGCAGCAGCAGCAGCAGAAGCAGATGTGAAATGGGAGCTAAGAATCTGCATTCCTAACAAGCTATCAGGCAATGTTGCTATAATTGGTTCATGGATCACAATGAAGAAACGAGCAGTTATATAATCTGAAAGTCCTGTCTCATTCCCAGAAGACAAATTCACCAAGGAATATACCTTCATCTAACCAACAGAGAGTAACCTTGACTCTACTGAAGGTATTGCCTTTCTTAAGCATCTAAAATAAGTTACCTGTGTCTTTTATTAAATCTATCAGTATGGCAAACTAAGTAACAAAAATGAAAGAATTCATTATTTCAATTGTATTTTCCCTCAAATCCTTAGCAAATTTACAGTATAATCAAATTTATACTTATAAAATTTTGAGTCTAAGCAACAGAGACACTGCTCAGATATATACAGAGTAGCATTAGAACACAGTTTCTGACTCTTTGAGACCCTGTGGACTCTAGTCCACCAGTACCTTTGTCCAGGGGATTTCCCAGGCAAGAATACTGGAGTGGGTAGCCATTCACTTCTCCAGGGGGGTCTTCCTGACTCAGGGATCGAACATGCATATCCTGCATTGGCAGGTGGATTTTTTTTTTTTTTTAATCACTGAGCCACCAGGGAAGCCTAAGACAGGGATGCTATTACATATTCTGCAAGGCACACAAAGGTCAGCCCCCAGAACAAAGAATTATCTGTACCAAAATTTTAATAACATAATAACTGCAATACCCTGGATTAGATGGATAGTTCCGGTTTTTGATCTTCAATCAGTAGCTGACATTAAAAGAAATAACATTCTAACAACTTGAAGATTTAAGCAGAGTTACTTGGAAACAAAAGAATATTAAAATTGAGCTTTAAAAAATGCATTTTATCAGACAAGTGTTTAAAATAACACACCACAAATACAACAAGTGTGTTCAAAATGATTAGATAAGGTCTATGTGATATCGCTTATATGTGGAATCTAAACAAAAAAGTATACAAATAAACTCATCTACAAAATGGAAGTAGAGTCACAGATGCAGTACACACCCTGATGGCTACCAAGGGGAAGGGGCGGGGGAGTTTGGGACTGACTTACACATGTGCATCACCCTCAGTCATGTCCTGCTCCCTGGGACCCCATGGACTGCAGCCCACCAGGCTCCTCTGCCCACAGGATTATCCAGGCAAGAATACTGGAGTAGGGTGCCATTTCTTCCTCCAGGGGATCTTCCCGACCTAGGGATAGAACCCGTGTCTCCTGCATTGGGAGGTGGATTCTCTACCAGTGAGTCACCAGGGAAGCCTGAAAGATTCAGTAGCAACTGTGGAAAGTCTGAAATAACAGGTTAAAATGTATAGACTTTGACTCACTTGCAGTGAACAGTCACTGAGCAAATGAGAAGAGAGAAAGACTTTTAACCGAAGCAGACAACTAAGTATAAGGCTTTGAAAACAAGTTCTCAGGCACCAAAATACCATGGATAATTTATTCTGACCACAAGTTCAAAGGAGTGTATTTGGCTCAGTTTCCCTAATACAACAAAGACCTCAGAGCTGTTATATACTTAAAGTCACCAGAACAACAGAATAATCTACTTTATGGTGTTACTAAGTATAGCATGTTTCATGCAAATAGTTGAAACACATCACCAAACTCAATTATTCTGGGAAACATTAATAAGTATAAAATGATTATTCAAAAATATTACTTATCCTCTATTCAGAACCAAAAAGAAATCAATAAAATGAAATGAAATCAGTGACTAAGCTTTAAAATTCTATCTCAGTTTAAATAGCATAAAAAAATTAGTGTATACATATTCATAAAAATCAACTGTTGAGGGTTGGAAACTATAATCGACATGCCAAAGAGCAAGTTTTTTCAGTTTTTTATAAAATTTTTCTCTCTAAACATATTTACCATACGTGTAAAATCAATTTCCTGAATTATAAGAGGAGATTGATTTTTACAAATATATGCCCAAAGTTAGACTAATGGCTATTCTCTCAACTTGTTTGTTTTCAACTTAGCATAACATAACTAGAACTTGTGTGCAATGACTTCATTACTAAGCAGACAAAGATTATCCTTTTTACAAATTAACCATCTGGTTTCTTTAGGGAAAGTAATGTTTCAATATGTCCCTGTGTTTCAAAAATATACACAGATACAAAAGGTGAAGACATGTTAAGTACACAAAGAAAAAGTAGAGAAAGTGAAATTTAGGGCCGATTATCCTTACTCTCTCATTAATAACCATATTCTAAAACTTTGACAATCCATGTAATTATAAACTGTTAATTTTATTAAACAGAGCATGAACGTAATTAATACCATCCCAAGCAACTAGGTGGTCCTGTAACTTTGGACCTTTCTACCTCTGGAAAACTGATCAGAAAATCTGACTAACATCCCAAACAAACTAAATGGATTTTGTTGGATGGCCTTCAGCTAATTTCTATAGTCTTGAACATACACCAAACCACATACTCTAACTGAATTAACTGTGTTGGCATTGTTGAGAGTCACAGGTCCAAGAAATGGTGTTCACAGTGTTATTTCACTATCACTATATAGCATTCAGCTTCAAAAAAATGAAACCGCTATTTTAAACATTGTTTAAAACTATGTTATGTGTTAAAATAAGCAAGAAATAACCTGTGAGGCTTCTCTGGTGGCTCAGATGGTAAAGAATTTGCTTTCAAGAGAGACCTGGGAGGCCTGAATTCGATCCCTGGGTTGGGAAGATCCCCTGGAGATGGGCATGACAACACACTCCAGTATTCTTGCCTGGAGAATCCCATGGACAGGGGAGCCTGGCGGGCTACAGTCCACAAGGTCACAAAGAGTCAAACATGACTGAGTGACTTAACACTTTTCACTTTCAGCCCTATTTTGAACAGGTCTTAAAATGCTAAGATAACTGAGTTTGTTCTATTTCTTTAATTTCTGCTTTTCTTCTTACTTCATTTGTTGTTTTGAATGTTTGTTTGACTACTATTTAATACACTGAATTCAGTTAGGTCTATAAAAAAAGGCACAGATCCATACACTGGACAAAACCTTGAAGGCATTAGGAAAAATAAACTAAGTACCCTAGACAGCCTCAATAAAACTAAAGCATGCCTTTCACCCAGGAAAACAAATGATTTTCAGTTATATCCTGTTTGTCATTTGTGGTTACATTAAACAATAATCAAACTATATGCTCCAGGAAACAGGTAGGGGTGGATAAACGAAATACAAAAAGTCCCTATGGTCCTTGTTTGTTCAGATTAGAGATCAGCGTTCTTTGGGAGTTGCTTTTATTATAGGAACAAAAATTGAGGTGAAGACACTTGTGGTTTTAGGGGTACTGTGATGTATAAAAACATTCAATGCTTCCTTTTTCTATAGAATTTTACTTTAAAGGAGCAACAGCCAACAATCTAGTTAAACTGGATCATGGCATTTTCAGCTGAAGTCTTCCACCACTTCATTTTGCTTTCAGCACAAAATATAAGCAATGGTAGTGGTCACAGTAGCAGTGGAGTTGGCAGCAGTCACAGATATCTAACAAAACCCGCAAGACCGCATTTAGACCCATTCTCGTCTCTTGCCCTCACCTCCCACCAGTCCACCTCCACTCCAGTCATACAAGTCTTACTGCGGTGCCCCTGAACGGAACTCTTTGAGGATTTTCACACATTATCCCTTCTGTATCTCTCTTTAAATAGCTAACTCCTGCTTACCACAGTCTGTGTATTAGTTGCTCAGTCGTGTCCGACTCTTTGAGACCCCATGGACTGTAGCCCGCCAGGCTACTCTGTCCATGGGATTCTCCAGGCAAGAATACTGGAGTGGGTTGCCATGCCCTTCTCCAGGGGATCTTCCCGATCCACGTCTCCCAGGTCTCTCTTAAAGGCAGATTCTTTACCATCTGAGCCACCAGGGAAGCCCCATTACCAGTCTAGGCTTAAATGAATGCCACATCTGCCAAGAGATTCTCATTTACTGATCTCTACTTGCAATTTAAATCACTGTCCAGGGCTCTTTTACATTAAGGACAGTTTAGTTTTTCCTTAGCATAGTTATCACAATTTGTAATTAAACACTGTTTGTGTATTTGTTTACTGTTTTATCCCCAACTGTACAGTATGCCCCTTGAGAACAGAGAACTATACTTGCTTAGTTCAACTGCCTAAATTCAGTGCTAAATCTTTTTTTTTCATTTTCTTATTTTTAATGTTAGGATAATTGCTTTACAATGCTGTGCTAGTTTCTGATGTACAACAGCATCAATCAGCTATGAGTATACATATATCCCCACTTTCTTGAGCCTCCTTCCCACCCCAGCCCCAGCGATTAAATCTTGACAGGCATTTAAAATATGGTAAAGACATTCACGAACTAAGGAACTAATGAAAGACTAACTTTCCTACTTATAAATTCCTTACTATTTTCAGCATGGTATATAGCATGAATTATTTTTCAACAAGAGCTGGGAAGAAGCGGGGAAGTCTCTTCCATTACTGTCTACTGCCCTGATGTGCCTTCTGGAGATCTCTGTCTCTGAAGTAGCTTCGTTCTGCGAAATACTTCAGTCTCCTTAAAGAAATCAAGCCTGATAATGAAGACTTGAAATTTAACTTAGAGTGAAATGTGCACACAAATGGAGGGTGGAAGAAGGGTTCTCTATTCAGTTCTTTTTTTCACCTTTTAGCTCCCTCTTCCATGTGTTTGGCATATATCATTTCATTTGAGTTGAGATATTCAATACATTGAAGTAAGGCTCACAGTCTAGCGTGGATAATTATAATAAGCATACCCAATCTCTTCCTTTAGTTTCACAAGGAAATTTTCTTTCTTTTCATGCCAATAAAAAAATCTTCCCCTTGTGCGCTGAGTGGCTCCACACCTACACGAATCTGCCCTACAGATGCCTGGATTTCAGTAGTGTGACTTCACCCTTTTTATACGTTCTTTTCAAAATCAGACAAAAGCTCTGGAGGTAAAAATTTTAGAATATGTGGCATGTTGCATCTGTAAGTTATGGACTAAAAATGCTGTAAGGTAAATGTGCCCTTAAAAAGGGAAAGAAAAATGACAGAAAACTGCTAATTACTTTCCAAAGGAGACTTCTTTCTGACCTTAGGTATAAGCCTTCTGTCAAACTTAAAATTCTTTTCCTTCATCTTTTCTTAGAAAAATATTCAGTAGTAGAAATCATAATCAATCAAGCAGCACCTACAGTCAATGAGTTACATAATCTTAGTACAAAGTATTAAGCCACAGATCTCCTTATTTTCATTTGTAAAATGAGAAGGAAGGTCATAGGTTTATTATAAAGGATTAAGGTACATATTATTCTCTCTGGAACATGGAGGGCACTCAATCATTGTTAGTGGTATGACTGTTTATAACAGAAAATATTCTGATACAGTCCTTGTGGGGTTTAATAGTTTTTAGGGAAATTTAGGAGCCAGGGAAGATTTAGCAGAAAGGAATGACATCACCTCTTAAGGTCAACTAAGATTGCCTGAGTCAGTTAACAGGACACATGAACTTCCACTTTATAATGCTATACCTTCATTAGGCTCATTCCTTCTAAAATTCAGTTTATACTCAGTATGTTTCATCAGATTATACAATAGATTATAGGGCTACACTATGGACTGATCATCAAAAAAATATGAACAAATTAGTCTTTAATTTTTTTCTTGGTTGGAATCTGAAAATTTGTTAGGCTGGCATACACTGGACAGACATTTAATTCAGGAGATTATATTTATTCCTTGGTGAGTGAATGTGTTCAGGCAGTTAGTTTGGGCTAGTTGGCGTTCCTTATCTGGCACTGATTCCAAAACTATTCAGCATTTCCTGATCAACTCTGCAATTTTTATACAGAATTTCTGGTAGACTTAATACTAAGGAATAGATTCCATATATTAATAGATTGTACCTACACTTATTTGACTAGGGAATTATAGTTGACATGGCTAATGGTCTCAATGAGGAAATTTAAGGTACAATAAAGCAAATATCCAATGTTCAGAGGAGACACAGGTCTATATGTAGTCTGCGTCACAGGCCACAGATAAGGAGGACAGCAATACTAGTAGGCATGTTCTTTTTTGCAACTTAGTAAGGCAGAGGAACGAGAGATCCTCTGGATCATGGAAAAAACAAGAGAGTTCCAGAAAAACACCTATTTCTGCTTCATTGACTATGCCAAAGCCTTTGACTGTGTGGATCACAATAAACTGTGGAAAATTCTGAAAGAGATGGGAATCCCAGACCACCTGACCTGCCTCTTGAGAAACCTGTATGCAGGTCAGGAAGCAACAGTTAGAACTGGACATGGAACAACAGACTGGTTCCAAATAGGAAAAGGAGTACGTCAAGGCTGTATATTGTCACCCTGCTTATTTAACTTATATGCAGAGTACATCATGAGGAACACGGGGCTGGAAGAAGCACAAGCTGGAATCAAGATGGCCTGGAGAAATATCAATCACCTCAGATATGCAGATGACACCACCATTATGACAGAAAGTGAAGAGGAACTAAAAAGCCTCCTGATGAAAGTGAAAGAGGAGAGTGAAAAAGTTGGCTTGAAGCTCAACATTCAGAAAACGAAGATCATGGCATCTGGTCCCATCACTTCATGGGAAATAGATGGAGAAACAGTGGAAACAGTGTCAGACTTTATTTTGGGGGGCTCCAAAATCACTGCGGATGCTGATTGCAGCCATGAAATTAAAAGACGCTTACTCCTTGGAAGGAAAATTATGACCAACCTAGATAGCATGTTAGAAAGCAGAGACATTACTTTGACAACCAAGGTCCGTCTAGTCAAGGCTATGGTTTTTCCCGTGGTCATGTATGGATGTGAGAGTTGGACTGTGAAGAGAGCTGATCACCAAATAATTGATGCTTTTGAACTGTGGTGTTGGAGAAGACTCTTGAGAGTCCCTTGGACTGCAAGGAGATCCAACCAGTCCATTCTAAAGGAGATCAGTCTCGGGTGGTCATTGGAAGGACTGATGCTACAGCTGAAACTCCAATACTTTGGCCACCTCATGCGAAAAGTTGACTCACTGGAAAAGACTCTGATCCTGGGAGGGATTGAGGGCAGGAGGAGAAGGGGACGACAGAGAATTAGATGGCTGGATGGCATCACTGACTCGATGGACATGAGTTTGAGTGAACTCCGGGAGTTGGTAATGGACAGGGAGGCCTGGCGTGCTGTGATTCATGGGGTCACAATGAGTTGGACACGACTGAGCAACTGAACTGAACCGAAGAGATTATTTTGAGATAATAAGTTTGTGATAATCAGTCTCTAATACACACCCCACAATGATATCCACACTTCCCAATATGCACAATCTTGTATGATTCCCTACTCTCGAGTGTGGGCTCGACATACGGACTTGCTTCAAATCAACAGAATACAAAAGACGCAACACAGTGTCACTTCTAAGATTAGATTACAAAAGCACTGTGCCTTCAATCCTGAGTGCCATGTGGTGAGGCAGCCCTGTGGAGACGCCCACATGCAAGTGATTGGACCCTACTAATAACCAGGTAGGTGTGACAGCAGAGTCCACTTCCACATCAAGTCTTCAGATATGACTGCAGAGGACAGTCCACAGAGTTCAGACAGCTTGACTGAAACCAGAGGAAAGACCTGGAGTCAAAGGAACCTGGCTAAACTGTGCCTAGATTTCTGGCCCAGAGAAACTGTGAGAGAGTAAATGTTTGTTAATTAAGGTCACTCCTTTCTGGGGTAACTTGTTATTCAGCAAACATGGTACAATATGTGAGACAATGTTCAGCTTAGTAATAAGTCATGATCGTTTATCTATTTGTTTATTTATCTATTCAACATTCTATAAATGTCCGCCTTTTATCAAGACTGATTTGGGAAGACCTCATGTGGGGCTGTAGAGCCTCCAAAGAACAAAAGAGAAGGATACATAAACCAGAATTCAGAGAAAAACAAGCAGGAAAATGTTCCTGGGGAAAATGACATCATAAGGCCATGAGACAGAAAGTACTATCGCATTTGAGAAACTACAGAAAGTAAAGCTGGCCTGAAGAGGGCATGGTTATAGAGTGCAGGGCTCTTTGGCCAGGGTACCAGTTAAGACAGACTTGGTGTTACTCGAGTCCAAGTTCACCTCCATGGACCTGTGCTGCCCCTTCATAGCAATGTCAACGAGAACCATTTAAACATCCCCTCTATGTCCCAGTTCTTTCTTCTGAAAAACAAGGATAACAGTACACATTTCAAAAGGTTGTTAAGGGCATTTGCCATGGCCCCTAACACAAAATAAGTGCTGAAAATTGCTGGCTGTTACTACTGCCGTTGTTGTTATTTTTATTAGTAGTACTAGGACAGGGGAGCCTGGTGGGCTGCCATCTATGGCATCACACAGAGTCAGACATGACTGAAGTGACTTAGCAGCTTAGCAGCAGCAGTACTAGTAAAATGTGAGAGATCTTATGAGACATACCAAGGAATTTTCATACTACTTTAGAAGCAATGGAAAACCAAGAAACAGATTTGACTGGGGGATAATATCATAAGATAAACAATTTATAGTCATCATTCAAACAGCCCCATAAAGAATAAATCTGAGAAGAATAACATTGAAGGCTGGTGGGGAGTTAACAGACTGTTAAAATAATCTGGACAAGAGTCATGGTGTATAGAACAGTGGCAGTGGTAATCAAGAGCAAAGGAACATAGAAAGGATAATGAGAGGTAGAATTCAAATGCTTTGGAACTTGATTTGCTTTGGGAGTGAGATAGAGAATGAGTCACACCTCACACAACGTTTAGGTAACTAAGTACATGATACACATTTTCAGAAACTGATATCCCCAGCAGATGGAGAAGGACTGGCTGGGAAAAGAATCTGTGAATGTGAAATATCATCGATATTTAAAGGACTTCTGATTAAATATACAGATCTGACATTCAGGAAAGTGACTAAACTCAGGGCTACAGAATATTTTGCCTCCCTAGAAAATAAAAGATATAAAGAAATACACTCATCTATGTACAAAAATCTAAAAATCATCAACAGAATCTTGACTCCTGCAAAAGAAACTTGGAAGAAGAAACCAAAAATGAAAAAGGTTAATAAGAAGGACAAGATGATACAGAATCCACTGGATAAGATTGCTTCCAGGAAAAAGAAGAATATCATACGAGAGAGTCAAGGGGTGCAGTAGATAAGGTAAGAGCCAATGAAGGGCTTATGGGTTCCCATAGAACGCTCACTGAGGACCTCTTGAGAGCAGCTCCATGGAAGGCTGGCGTAGAAGCCAGGCTTGATGACTGAGGAACAGGAAGACAAATGATCCTAAAGTTATGCAAGATTACCACAGGGTAACCTATTAAATCAGTAACCGAAATCAGATTGATTATATTCTTTGCAGCCAAAGATGGAGAAGCTGTATACAGTTAGCAAAAACAAGACCAGGAGCTGACTGTGGCTCAGATCATGAACTCCTTATTGCCAAATTAAGACATAAATTGAAAAAAGTAGGGAAAACCACTAGACCATTCAGATATGACCTAAATCAAATCCCTTATGATTATACACTGGAAGTGAGGAATAGATTTAAGGGACTAGATCTGATAGATAGAGTACCTGATGAACTCTGGACGGAGGTTCGTGACATTGTACAGGAGACAGGGACCAAGACCATCCCCATGGAAAAGAAATGCAAAAGAGCGAAATGGCTGTCTGAGGAGGCCTTACAAATTACTGTGAAAAGAAGAGAAGCGAAAAGCAAAGGAGAAAAGGAAAGATATAAGCATCTGAATGCAGAGTTCCAAAGAATAGCAAGGAGAGATAAGAAAGCCTTCCTCAGTGATCAATGCAAAGAAATAGAGGAAAACAACAGAATAGGAAAAACAAGAGATCTCTTCAAGAAAATTAGAGATTCCAAGGGAACATTTCATGCAAAGATGGGCTCGATAAAGGACAGAAATGGTAGGGACCTAACAGAAGCAGAAGATATTAAGAAAAGGTGGCAGGAATACACAGAAGAACTGTACAAAAAAGATCTTCACGACTAAGATAGTCACGATAACGTGATCACTGACCTAGAGCCAGACATCTTGGAATGTGAAGTCAAGTGGGCCTTAGAAAGCATCACTACGAACAAAGCTAGTGGTGGTGATGGGATTCCAGTTGAGCTATTTCAAATCTTGAAAGACGATGCTGTGAAAGTGCTGCACTCAATATGCCAGCAAATTTGGAAAACTCAGCAGTGGCCACAGGACTGGAAAAGGTCAGTCTTCATTCCAATCCCAAAGAAAGGCAATGCCAAAGAATGCTCAAACTACCGCACAATTGCACTCATCTCACACGCTAGTAAAGTGATGCTCAAAATTCTCCAAGCCAGGCTTCAGCAATACGTGAACCGTGAACTCCCAGATGTTCAAGCAGGTTTCAGAAAAGGCAGAGGCACCAGAGATCAAATTGCCAACATCCGCTGGATCATGGAGAAAGCAAGATAATTCCAGAAGAGCATCTATTTCTGCTTCATTGGCTATGCCAAAGCCTTTGACTGTGTGGATCACAATAAACTGTGGAACATTCTGAAAGAGATGGGAATCCCAGACCACCTGACCTGCCTCTTGAGAAACCTGTATGCAGGTCAGGAAGCAATAGTCAGAACTGGACATGGAACAACAGACTGGTTCCAAATAGGAAAAGGAGTGCGTCAAGGCTGTATATTGTCACCCTGCTTATTTAACTTATATGCAGAGTACATCATGAGGAACTCTGGGCTGGAAGAAGCACAAGCTGGAATCAAGATTGCTGGGAGAAATATCAATAACCTCAGATATGCAGATGACACTACCCTTATGGCAGAAAGTGAAGAGGAACTCAAAAGCCTCTTGATGAAAGTGAAAGAGGAGAGTGAAAAGGTTGGCTTGAAGCTCAACATTCAGAAAACAAAGATCATGGCATCTGGTCCCATCACTTCATGGGAAATAGATGGAAAAACAGTGGAAACAGTGTCAGACTTTATTTTTTTGGGCTCCAAAATCACTGCAGATGCTGATTTCAGCCATGAAATTAAAAGACGCTTACTCCTTGGAAGGAAAGTTATGACCAACCTTGATAATATATTAAAAAGCAGAGACATTACTTTGCCAACAAAGGTCCGTCTAGTCAAGACTATGGTTTTTCCCGGGTCATGTATGGATGTGAGAGTTGGACTGTGAAGAAAGCTGATCGCCGAAGAATTGATGCTTTTGAACTGTGGTGTTGGAGAAGACTCTTGAGAGTCCCTTATACTGCAAGGAGATCCAACCAGTCCATTCTGAGGGAGATCGATCCTGGGTGTTCATTGGAAGGACTGATGCTAAAGCTGAAACTCCAATACTTTGGCCACCTCATGCGACGAGTTGACTCACTGGAAAAGACTCTGATGCTGGGAAAGGTTGGGGGCGGGAGAAGAAGGGGATGACGGAGAATGAGATGGCTGGATGGCATCACCGACTCTGTGGACATGAGTTTGAGTGAACTCCGGGAGTTGGTGATGGACAGGGACGCCTGGCGTGCTGTGATTCATGGGGTCACGGAGAGTCAGATGCGACTGAGCGACTGAACTGAACTGAACTGAACCTTGCATTTAGAACTATTTCTTTGCTTTTGTTTTAATGGAAGGAACATGTATCAATGGGAGAGGGAAAAGAGAAAAGCAAAATCAAAGCTCAGGGAAGGAAACAGTTTTAATGAAAAGATGGCTACAGAAGCAAGGTTCTTGAAAGATCTGGTGCTTGGAAGATAAGAATGTTCTCATATTTGAGTATGTAATTACACTCTGAAGCTACAGGCAAGATCATATCTAAGAGCAGAGGTACTAATGGTTGGGTTAGACCAGTGATTCTCAACTGGAGGGTGATTTTGCCCCCCTCCAGGCAACCTTTAGCAATGTCTGGGAACATTCTGCTTGCTACAACCAGGGGGTATAATACTGTCATCTAGTGGGGAGAAGACAGGCATGCTGCTAAACTCTACAAGGTATAGGAAAGTTCCTCACAACCTATAGTCCAAAATGCTGATCGTGCTGACACTAAGAAACCTGGGTTAGACATTTAAGGAGAGAGAAAGAAGTTTAAAATATCCACTGAGGAGAACAGGGAGCTGACGATGGAATCATGGTACGCTTACTTTACAATATTCAGTGCTCACTGCAGAATGAAAACCATTATTTTTAAATGACAATAATCTGCACTGCTGCATAATTTTCTCCAGCAGTATTAAGATGAAATATAGGCTCAGAGAAGTGAAAAGTTAAATTGACAACATGAACAAGGTTTTACAAAATAGGTCTTAATAGAAGGACAAGAGAATTAGAGATACTGATAAAAAGAGCCACGATCAACTGAAGTGAAGGAGCATGGTATCCAAGTAAAGAAATGTATGAAACAACAGGTAGCTGAAAGAGAGAAGATGGCAGGCTTTGAGTTTTCTATGAAATTTAAATATGTGCATCGAGAGTAACTGAGCAAAAGTAAAGAAGATAAAACCTTGCAGCAAGAAGTTAGGAAATAGCCTTAGTATTTATTTTTCAGCACAGTTAGGATGATGGCAACTCATAACCACATGAGACCCAACAGGTAGACAGATCAAGAGCACTGAAAATAACGGACACTGGAAATGAGGACAGGACCAGAGAAGCTAGGGTGATGGGAGAAAAAAATGACACAGTGCCAGTTACACTGGTGTGTATACCTAAATTTCATGCCGCATCATTATTTAAACAATGATTCAAAAAGATACATGGACCCCAATGTTCACTGCAGCACTATATACAATAGCCAGGACATGAGAGAAACCTAAACGTCCACTGAAGGAAGAAAGGATACAAAAGATGTGGCACGTACAGAAAGCAGAATATTACTCAGCCATAAGCAGTAAAATAATGCCATTTGCAACGGTATGGATGGACCTAGAGACTGTGACACTGAGTGAAGTAAGCCAGATGCAGAAAGACAAGCGTCACATGATATCACTTAGATGTGGAATCCAAGAAAAACGCTACAAATGATCTTCACAAAACAGCAATGAGTCACAGATGCAGAAAACAAGCTCATGGTGACCAGAAGGGAAATAGGGGTACAGATTAATTGGGAGATTGGAATTGACTATACATACTATTATAAAATAAAAAAAGATAGCGCTAAGTCGTGTCCGACTCTTGAGATCCCGTGAACTGTAGCCCGCCAGGCTCCTCTCTCCATGGGATTCTCCAAGCAAGAATACTGGAGTGGGTTGCTATTTCCTTCTCCAGGGGAACTTCCTGACCCAGGAATTGAACCCAGGTCTCTCCTGCACTGCAGGCAGATGCTTTCCAGACTGAGCTACATGGGAAGACCCAGTATAAATAAAACAGATAACTAATAAGAACCTACTGTATAGCATAGGGAACTCTACTCAATAATCTGTAATGACTTATATGAGAAAAGAATCTTAAAAAGACTCTATTTACATATATGCATAATTCATCCACTTTGCTGTACAGCAGAAACACAACACTGTAAATCAACTATACACCAATAAAAATTAAAACAACAAAACAAGCAATGAATAAACAGAAATTTCTATTAAGACAGCTGGGAGACCAGAAGGGGGAGTTCTCACAACCTGCTACTACAGTCTGTTCTATAAGAGCAAACACTCATCTTTCCTGGAGAGGACTCAGCAAATGGAAAACCATGGTCTGTCTGTTCACTCTAGCCCTCCCAACTTCCTTTTCCTTTCTATAAAAGCATTCTTCCCTTGCTATGGGGGTGCTTGTGTGTGGTTTGTCATGGTTGCAGACCACAAATTTCACTTCTCTGTTTACCCCCAAAGAAACTTATCTTTGCTGATATGGCAGTCTGTTTTAGGTCAATAATTACCAAACATATATAGGAAAAGCAGGAACAAAAACAGACCACCACAACAATTTTTAACAAAAAGGACTCTTTGTAGTATCTAACACTGAGACGATCAAGGGATAAGTCACACAGGATCCAACAGCTGGGTGCTCAACAAGAGTGTTGAACCCATTTTTAGAACCCAGCTTTCTAAACCAAGGGTTGATAGCCAAAGCTCCAGTCAAGTCTTTCAGGGTCCCATCCTACTGGTTTCTGCACTGAGTGGGTAGAGCATGAATGAAATTATCCAAGAGTAGAAGACTATTTTTCAGGCAACATGTTGCCAGTGTCCAAACTATTGTCTCAGGAGGTCAGACAACGGGAAGTTATCTACACTTATATATCCCCCAGGACACAGCAATGGAATTAGGGCACAGAACTTAGATTCTTAGCAGTGAATTAAAGGTACAAAGCGAAGAACAAGGTGCTAAAATTTCCAGCAACAGAAGTCGAATACCTAGAGTCTACAGATAGAAGCAACACAGAAAAGAAGAATGTAGTACATAACCTTCAAACTCAAGAGACAGCTGAGATAGCTGCCATTTCTTCAGCCTTAGATTGTTGCTCCAAATGCTACTGGTAGAATTTAGCACTGACTGCCATCAAAACCACCGAGGGGAGCTTGTTAAAAACTGACATTCTAGAACTTATCCCAGATGATTCATTAAATGTTTACACATTTCAGGAATCTATGTATTTAGCAGTTCATAGATTTAAACCAGGACTGAAATTTGGAAACTAGTAGTATTTACTACTTGAACATGTAGTCAATGAACATGATATTGGGCAAACTCTGGGATACAGTGAGGAACAGGGAGCCCTGGCATGCTGCAGTCCATGAGGTCTCAAAGAGTGAGACAGGACTTAGTGACTCAACAGAAACAAGGATTTACTACTTAATATTGTCACAACTTCATCTCAACTCATCATTAAGTCTATTTTAGTCCCTATTCATTGAAAACTTATGATATGGCAGATGCTTTTCTAAGTGCATTAAAATACAATTTTAAAGTTCAACTGCCCCAACAATTTTACAATGAAGATATCATTAACATTTTCAATTTAAGGTAAGAAAATCAGGCAATACAACAGACATCCGAGCACCGGCAGCCTGATATCAGAGCCTGTTCTCTTTACTGTTATCATGATAAAACCAGCCTACTAAAATAAACTTGTTCCTTTTACTTTCAACTAGAATTATGTATGTTGTTAAAAAGTCATCATATATTGACCATAAACCTGGGCAGTTACACAATTTAATGAAAACAAGAAAATTGTGGAAAACTTAATACAAACCAGTTTGGCAAGCAAAACATTTCAAAAATGCAAGATTATCATAAAAATAATGGACTTCCTTAGGGGTAAAAGCAGTACGTAATTCCTATACACCTCCTCACACCCACTACTATTTCTGCATTTCCTTAACCCTAATATTAAATACGAGGTTAACTTGGACATTGACCAGTTCAGAAAAAGGAGGTGGCAGCAAGAAATACACATTCACCTCTTCAGTATTATAATTATCCTATCTTTTGCAAATGTGTTTGTCTATTTTTTTTCTCTCAATCTATTTTCTTCATGTTTTCAATGAATTTTAGTTAAGTACGTAGAATGCACTAGACACTGTGGCTCTCAAGACAAGTGTCAAGCTCACAGGGGCCCAAGTGTACCAGGGCAGGGGGTTTTCTAAAGAAGTCACGCTGACTCTAAATTTTAAAGGAGAAATAGAACTCAGAGGATGAAGTGAGAGAGGAAGACCAGAAGAGAGTAGATGAAACGAATGGACTGTATTTCAAGTCAAAAGTGTAGGAAAAACAAAGAATTTTGTAAAGTGAAATAAGAAAATTAGCCTGAAAACATTTTCATGCCTTCTAAAAGAAGGCATCTTTGTACAATTAAAGTATGTGGCAATCTAATATCATTTATCAAACTGGATCTTTGAATACTTACATTTAATTCAGTTTTTAGCATTTCTTCAAGACAACGACCTACATGTTCTTCATTTTCTTTTGTGTCCATAACTACACAAACTTGTTGTGAAATTCTTTCTGAAATAAAAAAGAGATGAAGTTTTAAGCTTCAAAGAGATTATGAAACAAAGCCCTAGTACACTGAAGCCTATACTAACTTGCTATTCTTAAGTGCTGAATAGGAGGTTGTGGGCTTTGGGCCAAATGAAGTGACCAGAACTACACAGAGATATTCTTGACTCATTGACCAACCAAGCCAGTAAATCTATGTATTTAACATTTTGTGGGTGGATAACTGGGACATCATGTAAGCAACAGAAATAAGAGATCTTCAGAAACATCTGATGAGAGTAACTGGAGGTGACAGCTATTTCGCTCAAGACTTCTATCCTTCTACATTTACAAGGAATCTCCCAAGATCTGATAGAATCCCTTCTCTCAAGCAGATCCTCTCTTTAGGCCATCATATATCTCCTGCATACAGTTCACTGTGCCATCTGGTACCTTGATGACACACAGCATTTTCCTTGCCATTCCTTTAGGTTCAGTCTGTCAAGTAAATTCCTGCCTGTTTAACTATTATCACAAGTTAAAATAGCCAAAAATAGATATGCTCCAAATTTGGAAGGCTTGATATTATATAATTTAAAATCAAAATCTGTATGACACAGAGATAGTCACCTTGGTAAACCTTAGATACACTCTCACAAAATATGCACAGTCCTCCTTTATAGAAGATATAAAATACTAAGAAAAGACTATATAACTACCAATTTAAGAAAATATTGCATGGTATTATGTCAAGGACTTTTTTAAAAAGCCTAATTTTAAATAGGAGTCCCAAATCAAAGTAGGTTTAACACTTGACCCAGCTGCTTCTTACACTGGTAACTCCATAAAACAGGCTTTCTATAAACACTGTTCTAGCAATAGTTAATGATTCATCCAAACAAAGCTGAGAATGACAAACCATTTAAAATAATGTCACCAGTAAATGGTATTCCTATTACCATCCACTTCCCACTTATCAAGAGTATTACATGTTCCAAGAGTCATACCCTATATTCACACCAATTCCAATGATGATCTTGCAAACAGTATTATTGTGAATCTATGTAACAGATTAAAGAAACTTCACTTCAGAGAAACAAAGTAACTTGCCCAAGATCACAGGGTTATGATTAGAAGAAAAAGAATCCAAATCCAAAGAAATCAAGCACACAAACACACAGCCATTCTACACCACTAAAATGAAAAGCAAGAGTTATCTGACATGAACTGAACATCAAGGATTCTCCTATGAAAGTTACTAATATTTCACAGTCATTATCCCATTTAATGGCTCAAAATAAATATGTATTATTAGCTAAGTATTATAATTCCTGTTTTTACTCATTCAGTTCAGTCACTCAGTCATGTTTGACTCTTTGCGACCCCATGAACCACAGCACGCCAGGCCTCCCTGTCTATCACCAACTCCCGGAGTTCACTCAAACTCATGTCCATCGAGCCGGTGATGACATCCAGCCATCTCATTCTCTGTCATCCCCTTCTCCTCCTGCCCCAATCCTTCCCAGCATCAGAGTCTTTTCCAGTGAGTCAACTCGTCTCATGAGGTGGCCAAAGTATTGGAGTTTCAGCTTCAGCATCAGTCCTTCCAATGAATATTCAGGACTGATCTCCTTTAGGATGGACTGGTTGGATCTCCTTGCAGTCCATGAGACTCTCAAGAGTCTCCTCCAACACCATAGTTCAAAAGCATCAATTCTTCGGTGCTCAGCTTTCTTCACAGTCCAACTCTCACATCCATACATGACTACTGGGAAAACCATAGCCTTGACTAGACGGACCTTTATTGGCAAAGTAATGTCTGCTTTTTAATATGCTGTCTAAGTTGATCATAACTTTTCTTTCAAGGAGTGTCTTTTAATTTCATGGCTGCAGTCACCATGAAATTGACGTTATTTGACATAAATTGACATTATTTCTTCTTTTTAATGGTTTTGTAAAATTCACTGGTAAAAGCCAACTGCTTTTGTAGTAGCATTTTCAGTTAGATTCATATCTTAAATGGACAGACTACTTTTCCTAGTTGTATTTGCTTATGAATGTGTTCATTTGATCTAAATTTAAGTTATTTAGCATAAAGCTGTAGACTGAATGTGTTCCCTCCAAAACTCATACTGAAGCTCTAACCCCCAATGTGATACTATTAGGAGGCAGGGTCTGTGGGAGGTAAATAGATTTAGATAAAATCATGAGAGTGAAGTTCCCATGATGAGATTAGTGCCCTCATAAAAAGAGAAAAAGACACCAGATTTCCCTCTCTCATCCATGTAAGGATTCTGCAAGCCCAGATGAGAGCCCTTCAGTTCAGTTGCTCAGTCGTGTCTGACTCTTTGCGACCCCATGAATCACAGCACGCCAGGCCTCCCTGTCCATCACCAACTCCCGGAGTTCACTCAAACTCATGTCCATCGAGTCCGTGATGCCATCCAGCCATCTCATTCTCTGTCGTCCCCATCTCCTCCCACCCCCAATCCCTCCCAGCATCAGACTCTTTTCCAGTGAGTCAACTCGTTGCATGAGGTGGCCAAAGTATTGGAGCTTCAGCTTCAGCATCAGTCCTTCCAATGAACACCCAGGATCGATCTCCTTTAGAATGGACTGATTGGCTCTCCTCGCAGTCCAAGGAACTCTCAAGAGTCTTCTCCAGCACCACAGTTCAAAAGCATTAATTCTTCGGCGATCAGCTTTCTTTACAGTCCAACTCTCACATCCATACATGACCATGGGAAAAACCATAGCCTTGACTAGACGGACCTTGGTTGGCAAAGTAATGTCTCTGCTTTTTAATATGAGAGCCCTTAGCTGGGAAATAAATCTCCTAGCACCTTGATCTGGGACTTCCCAGCTTCCAGAACTGTGAGAAATACACTGTTGTTTAAACCACTCAGGCTACAGTATTTCACTATAGGGCTTCCCTGGTGACTCAGATGGTAAAGAATCTGCCTGCAATGTGGAAAACCCAGGTTCGATTCCAGAGTTCAGAAGATCCCTTGAAGAAGGGAACAGCTATTCATTCCAGTAATCTTGCCTGGAGAATTCCACGGACAGAGGAGCCTGGGAGGCCACAGTCCATGGGGTCACAAAGAGTCAAACATGACTGAGCAACTAATACTTTCACTTTAAGATGACCAGCAAAGTTATTTACATCTCACTGCAGCGTCTATGAGTTGCACCAATGCTCTCTTTTCATTTCTGATGATAATTACTTGAGCCTTCAATATTTTTCATGTAGAATTTTGCCAAGGTTTTATCAACTTTATTAACATTTTCAAAAGAAAGTTTTACTGACTCTTAGGCTTATTTTCTAACTCATGAATCCTTACTATTTTCTTCAATATCTTCTTCAGTCCACTATCTTTGGGTTTAATTCACTGTTCTAATTTCTTACAAAAGATGCTTAAATAGTGGGCTCTCTGCTTTTCCTTTTTTCTAATACAGTCAACCCTTGAACAATACAGGTTTAAACTGTGAGAATCCACTTACAGATGGAGTCTTTTTCCATATATACATTCTACCGTACTACACAACTATGACTGGTTAAATCTGCAGAGGCAGAGCCTCAGACACAGAAGGTCAACTGTAAAGTTATCCATAAATTTTACACTGTGTGGAAGGTGAAGTTCCAGCACCCGTGTTGTTCAAGGATCAAAACTTTAAGGCTCTAAATTTTCCTCTAATAACAGCTTAATCTATACATTAAACTTTGTGATATTTTTCAGATTAAATTATTTCATTTTCATTTTTCTCACTGTATACATTTAAAATTTCCACTGTGATTTCTCATTTGACTCACAGGTTATTAATTTTTATTAGTTTTATTAGTCTGCTATTGTGCAAGGAGAGATAAGAAAGACTTCCTCAGCGATCAATGCAAAGAAATAGAGGAAAACAACAGAATAGGAAAAACAAGAGACCTCTTCAAGAAAATTAGAGATTCCAAGGGAACATTTCATGCAAAGATGGGCTCGATAAAGGACAGAAATGGTATGGACCTAACAGAAGCAGAAGATATTAAGAAGAGGTGGCAAGAATACACAGAAGAACTGTACAAAAAAGATCTTCCCGACCAAGATAGTCACGATAACGTGATCACTGACCTAGAGCCAGACATCTTGGAATGTGAAGTCAAGTGGGCCTTAGAAAGCATCACTACTAACAAAGCTAGTGGAGGTGATGGAATTCCAGTTGAGCTATTACAAGTCTTGAAAGATGATGCTGTGAAAGTGCTGCACTCACTATGCCAGCAGATTTGGAAAACTCAGCAGTGGCCACAGGACTGGAAGAGGTCAGTCTTCATTCCAATCCCAAAGAAAGGCAATGCCAAAGAATGCTCAAACTACCGCACAATTGCACTCATCTCACACGCTAGCAAAGTCATGCTCAAAATTCTCCAAGCCAGGCTTCAGCAATATGTAAACCGTGAACTCCCAGATGTTCAAGCAGGTTTTAGAAAAGGCAGAGGCACCAGAGATCAAATTGCCAACATCCGCTGGATCATGGAGAAAGCAAGAGAGTTTCAGAAAAACATCTATTTCTGCTTCATTGACTATGCCAAAGCCTTTGACTGTGTGGATCACAATAAACTGTGGAACATTCTGAAAGAGATGGGAATCCCAGACCACCTGACCTGCCTCTTGAGAAACCTGTATGCAGGTCAGGAAGCAACAGTTAGAACTGGACATGGAACAACAGACTGGTTCCAAATAGGAAAAGGTGTACGTCAAGGTTGTATATTGTCACCTTGCTTATTTAACTTATATGCAGAGTACATCATGAGGAATGCTGGGCTGGAAGAAGCACAAGCTGGAATCAAGATTGCTGGGAGAAATATCAATAACCTCAGATATGCAGATGACACTACCCTTATGGCAGAAAGTGAAGAGGAACTCAAAAGCCTCTTGATGAAAGTGAAAGAGGAGAGTGAAAAGGTTGGTTTGAAGCTCAACATTCAGAAAACAAAGATCATGGCATCTGGTCCCATCACTTCATGGGAAATAGATGGAAAAACAGTGGAAACAGTGTCAGACTTTGTTTTTTTGGGCGCCAAAATCACTGCAGATGCTGATTGCAGCCATGAAATTAAAAGACGCTTGCTCCTTGGAAGGAAAGTTATGACCAACCTTGATAGTATATTAAAAAGCAGAGACATTACTTTGCCAACCAAGGTCCGTCTAGTCAAGGCAATGGTTTTTCCCGTGGTCATGTATGGTTGTGAGAGTTGGACTGTGAAGAAGGCTGATCGCCGAAGAATCGATGCTTTTGAACTGTGGTGTTGGAGAAGACTCTTGAGAGTCCCTTATACTGCAAGGAGATCCAACCAGTCCATTCTAAAGGAGATCAATCCTAGATGTTCATTGGAGGGACTGATGCTAAAGCTGAAACTGCAATACTTTGGCCACCTCATGCGACGAGTTGACTCACTGGAAAAGACTCTGATGCTGGGAAAGGTTGGGGGCAGGAGGAGAAGGGGACGACGGAGAATGAGATGGCTGGATGGCATCACCGACTCTGTGGACATGAGTTTGAGTGTACTCCGGGAGTTGGTGATGGACAGGGAGGCCTGGCGTGCTGTGATTCATGGGGTCGCGGAGAGTCGGACACGACTGAGCGACTGAACTGAACTGAACTGAACTGATTGTGCAATGAGTGGTCAAAAATTTAGCAGCTTAAAACACCAACTAATTAACTTACAATTCCATAAGGCAGACAAGAAAGAGAGAGAAAGAGTTAAAGAGAGCATGAGCACGCCCAAGGGGGCTCACACATAGAGAAACGATAAAGCAAATGGGGCAAGACATAAAAACTTAGCGAACTAGTGATCTGCATAAAACACAGGTGGAAGTTATATGTACTCTTCTTACATCTTTTAAGGGATTCCCTGGTATCTCAACTGGTAAAGAATCCACCTGCAATGCAGGAGACCCCAGTTCAATCCCTGGGTCAGGAAGATCCCCTGGAGAAGAAATAGGCTACCCACTCCAGTATTCTTGGGCTTCCCCGGTGGCTCAGCTGGTAAAGAATCCGTCTGCAATGCGAGAGTCCTGGGATTCAACCCCTACATTGGGAAGATTCCCTGGAGAAGGGAATGGCTACCCACTCCAATATTCCAGCCTGGAAAATTCCTTGGGGTTACAAAGAGTCAGACACAACCAAGTAACTTTAACTCAGTCTTCATAAAAGACAGATGGAAGTTATATGTACTATTCTTACATCTTTTAAGTTTATATCTTTTGCTGCTGCTGCTGCTGCTGCGTCACTTCAGTCGTGTCCGACTCTGTGTGACCCCATAGACGGAAGCCCACCAGGCTCCCCCATCCCTGGGATTCTCCAGGCAAGAACACTGGAGTGGGTTGCCATTTCCTTCTCCAATGTGTGAAAGTGAAGTCGCTCAGTTGTGTCCGACCCTTAGCGACCCCACGGACTGCAGCCTACCAGGCTCCTTATATCTTTTAGGCCTGAGTAAAAAACAAATGGAAGTTATATGTACTATTCTTACATCTTTAAGTTTGAAAGTATGTTAAAATAAATATTCAAATCCCCCAAAACAAATAATATACAATTAAAAATAAATTTATATACACACATAGTCAGAAACTTTAAAATTCATCTAAAATTTTAATTATGTGAGGTGATGGATCTGTTACCTAACCTTATTGTGGTAATCATTTCACAATACATACAATCAACAATTATGATTGTATTTGATGTACAACTTAAAATGTTTTATTTTGATTATATCTTAATAAATTCTCCTCTCTGTTCATTAAAGATCAACTGAGCAAATAAATAAGGACTAGATTCAAGACAATGTAACATAATAATGAACAAAGTGAATCTTTTATCATGTGCTTTCTGTATTGTGTGCTGATCTCAGTAATTCTCACTTATATTCTACATAAAGGTCTGTGCCAGTTAGCCACTTTCTTAGTTTCTACAGTCCATATCAATATCCTTTACCACCAATAATGATTAAGTTTCTACATGCCTGTGGTCATTTAAAGTCTAAACTAGGTTCAACTGGTTCTCAACCATGGCTGCACATAAGAATCAACTCTCAGGATCCTTTTTGCTTTGCCTTTATATTTTTAAAATACATACGTGTATAACTCACCCAACAAGGTTCTTGCCTCTATTTTTTGAAGCTCCAAAAGTGATTCTGATGCTCAGCCAGGGTGAAAGTTTCAGCTTACTCACTGCACTAATTTGCTATAACTGTGAGATTTATAAAGATTTCTGTATCTTTAAAAATACACAAATTACCTACTATAGTTGATTAATTCCCCCAAAGTGGTGTAAGTCTTTTTGAGTACAGTCATTTGGGGGTACTTTTTCAGTTTTCTATCATGTGCATATTGTGGCAATTGGAGAATGACGAGTTTAGTGAGAAAAAAATGTGCCGGATTACTCATTTCCCTTTGATATTTGGGGTGTGAAACTTTTAAAGAAACCCATATCCACCCAGCTCCTACACTGATCTGTATGACTCACTGGGGTTTCCAATTTAGCCATTTCTTGCTCAATACTGTAAAGACAAAACCAGAAGAATAAAATGCCATGTTTACATTTCAATTACAGGTATGAGGCACATCTTGGGTGTCCAATATTGGTTAAATTACTAAGGCAAATGCAATTTTTCAAAATTTTACACAGATTTTGTATCTGAAAAGATCCTGAAAATAATACAGTCATATTCTGACAGCATTTTACATGTATGAAATGAGAAAAAGGACTAACAATTTCTATGTAAAGCCATACTTTCTATTAATATAAGGAGTCTGTTTTGTGCTTAGCCGCTGCAGTCATGTCCGACACTTTGTGACCCCATTGACTGCAGCCACCAGGCTCCTCTGGCCATGGGATTCTCCAGGCAGGAATACTGGAGTGGGTTGCCATGCCCTGCTCCAGGGGATCTTTCTGACCCAGGGATCGAACTCACGTCTCCTGTGTTTTCTGAGTTGCAAGTGGATTCTTTACCATTGAGCCATCAGGGAAGCCCAATATAAGGAATTTATAAGTATCTAAAAGAAGACATGGGAATAATAAAAGATCCTACATGAGGATTAATGAAGATTGTATCAGTTAACATACATAAAGCTATGCAGAATGCTTTGTACAAGTACATCCCCAATAAACACTCACAGAATAAATGCTCTTGTGGTCATAAACATTCAGTAAGATATAAATTAAGACTCCTTTCATCTTATCAAAATATGGCCCACCTCTAATTCCACACTGTGTCTTGCAGTCTTCAACTTTCAGAGTTTGATAAACAATCCCTATCAACTTGGCTCCACTTTTTTTCAAGTTTCAAAGTTTCACCAAATATGCAGTAGTTCTGCGTGGTAATGGAAAACATATCTTTTTTTTTGCCCATGCCAGGTAGCATGCAGAATCTTAGTTCCCTGATCAGAGATCGAACCCAGAGGCCCAGGAATGACAGCAGAGTCCTAACCAGTGGATCACCAGGGAAGTCCTGGAATACACATCTTAAGTAATAAATAGTACCCTGTTTTCACTACTGAAATCTTCTAAAGCTAAAATAGATACCTTCTAATTCTAATTATTCATGTCTTAATTTGTCCACTAGACCTAGGCTAAATCATCTTGTGTTTGTGTTCAGTGGCTCAGTCATGTCCAACTCTTTACAGCCTCATGGACTGCAGCCCGCCAGGCTTCTCCGCACATGGAATTTTTCAAGGAAGAATACTGGAGTGGGTTTCCATTTCCTATTCTAGGGGACCTTCCCTAACCAGGGGTTGAACCCATGTCTCCTGCATCTCCTGCATTGGCAGGTGGATTCTTTACCACTGTGCCACCTGGGAAGCCCCATGTTAAAGCATCTTATATGATTTCTATTAATGATTCCACAAACACACACTGACAACCTTAACTGATAATGCTGATGTACTTAAGATCCTTATCAACAGAAGACATCTGCTATGACAGACATGTGCCATGCAGATGGAAGGCTAAAATGAGAAGGAATGTAGCTATAGGAACAGAACTCAAATAAACTGGACCTCCTCAAGTCCACATTTATTCTAGTATTCCTCAACTCAGGAAGAGGGGAGAAAATGCACATATTTTAAATTCACTTTTTTCAGGAAGAACAAAACACTTTCTCAACATAATATGATTAATCCTTATTATTTCTCAATGCAAACAAAGTATTTAACAACTTCCTTGAGGTTAATGATGAAAACAAAAGAAAAACAGAAGCCTTTAGAATTCTTAATCTACTGTTCTAACTATTAATAAAGCACTTCTTAGAAGTTTTTAGAGGTTAAAATAAAAACAATAGCACTGGGGGAAAAAACCATAAAATCATTTGACTTCCCAGAATCATAAAAACACTCACACAATAATCTATTCTTTGTTCTCTCCCCCCAAACGACGTAAGGATAAATTGGAAAGCCACTGAAATTAAATCATACCTGACCATTCAACTTGATGACTAATATTATTCTGAGTTTCAATCTTCATACTACCCTCTTTTATAAACAACTTTTAAAAAATCTTTCTAAAAGGCACCTGTGTCACATAAGTAAATATTTTTATATCTAAACCCAGTAGGGTACATCCCCCTAAAAAATCATTTTAAACATGTACTCGAATTTATACTGAATAATTTGATTTATATATCACATTTGGTGTCACACAGCTCTCAAAGGGATTTAACATAAAAAAACTGGAACATAACTTGGAAATCAATAGGTTAGTATAAAAGCTGTAAGCATTAATTAACAAACTCAAAATTTTCAGTTTGAGTGGAATCTTCCTCCCCATGCATGACAACTTCTAAATGGCCAAAGTATACGTATGAATGCCAATAATTAATAATAATGCCAAAAATAATGTGCAACTTGATTTTACTTTACTGGATATGGTGATTAACTTTGTCAACTTGATGGGGTCATAGGATGCCCAGATATTTGGTCACACATAATTTGGGTGTTTGCTGTGGGTAACTTTAGATCAGTTTAACATTTATATCTGTGAACTAAGTAAAGTTCTCCCTAATATGGGTGGGCCTCATCCAATCACTTGACCCAAATAAAACAAAAGGTTGACCCTCCCACCAAATAAGAAATCAATCTCCTGTGTAACAGCTTTACACTGAAACCTGGCTCTTTATGATTCCACAGAAGTCTGCTGGCCTTTGGATTTGAACTGGGATACTGGCTTTGTAGATTTTGGACTTGTCAGTCTTGATAACCTATAATCATGTAACCCAATTCCTTATTGTGTGTATACATATCTCATGTATTGTGATTCTCTGAAGAACTCTAATACACTGACAAGAAAGCATTTTAAGCATTTTTGAACAGATAATTCAGTATTATAAAGTCCTCGCTAGAGGATTCCCATTCCTTTTATTTTACATGGGGCAGCATATGATCACCCCCAACCCCATAGGTTTCACACCTTATTCTTCAGTCACTAAATCATAGCACTTCCAATTCCCTGGACATATCATGATCCTTGTGCTTAAAGTTCATGATCCCCCTACCTGGCAATGCCATAACATTTCCTTGTCTAATCCTTCAGTAAGGGCTACAGCACGAATCATCTGCGTTAGTAACAACAGGCAAATGTTTTAGATGTATTTTGGTGGTAAGAGAAAAAAAGGGGAGATAGTAACAGAATCACCAGAAAGACATTTTTGAAACTACAGTCCCCCATCTCCAAACCTCCAGTGCTGATAAATGAAGATATCTCTCTCAAACATATATAAGCAGGATCCTCCTCATATCCAAGTATGAATCACCACATTGATGAATCTAAGTGTTCCTGGGGAAAGGTCTCTCACCGAAGGATTTCAGAACAGGAAAGAAATCCACATGTACTGTGACCCTAGTAAATCTATCCACAAAGCATATGGTCAGGTGGTATACACCAACAGAGCCATCAGTTCCTTACAGCCAGCCATCATTCTGGTTGTCAGTGCATTCATTCTGATTATTTAGTATTCATGCCATTCTATAATTATTTGTAACATTGCATTTTTTTTAACTATGGTAATACTTTTATAAGTTATTTCATTTAATCATCCAAAAAACCAAGGCGAGCAATTCCCCATTTTACAGATGAGCTAAGTGAGGCTATAAAGCCAGTTAAGTTGCCCAAGATCATACTGCCGCGCACTGTGAACTTCAAGCTTTCTCACTCAAATCTATGGAAGGTAGTATCCTAAACGATATTTCTCTCTCATACCGTTTTGCATTTTATTTTGCCTTCATTATTGTTTTTACATTGGATTATATTATCTATTTGTTCTTTTCTCCCCAAAATCACAAACTCCTAACTCTGTAACTTAAAATTTTCCAACACCAACCCCAGGTTTTAGCATAGGGCACCAAGAAGGTATTGAACACTGATTAGTTTCCAAGCTCCGTGTGAGGATCATAACCAAGATACTGTTAATGGCGTGAACTGTGTCCCGCTCAAAATGTGTCTGTTGGAGCTCTAAGCCCCAATTTCTCAGAATGTGCTATATTTAGAGATATGAATTTTAAGAGGAATCAAGAGTAATCGGTTAAAATGAAGACATCAGGGTGAGCACTAATCCAATATGACTGGTGTCTTTGTTAAAAAAAAAAAAAAAAGAATTAGAAGAAATTTGCACACAGACATGCACAGAGGGAAGACCTTGTGAAGACACAGGTAGAAGATGTTAGGCCATCCACAAGCCAAATGCACAAGCCTCAGAAAAACCTAGTCCTGCCAAAATCATGATCTCAGACTTGCAGCCTCCAGAATTGTGAGAAAGTTAATTTCTGTTGTTCAGGTCACCCAGTGTTTATACATTATTATGGCAGCCCTAGAAAACTAATATACAAATTCTCTGTCTTAAATTTGTTGAATAAAAATTACCTTTGTTGACCATATCTCATCTCATTTTTTAGACCAGGATGCAATACAAATTTGTGAATATAAGAAAGGAACTAGATATCGAGAATGAGAGATCGGAAATTATATCAGGAGAATCTAACTTTAGAGAAAGGAATTAAAAAATGGTTGCATTTTTTAATTCCTTTCTCTAAAGTTAGATTCAATATATAAGCAGCTCATGCAGCTCAATACCAGAAAAACAAAAAACCCAAATAAAAAATAGGCAGAAGACCTAACCAGATATTTCTGCAAAGACATACAGATGGTCAACAAACACATGAAAGGATGCTCAACATCGCTCGTTATTAGAGAAATGCAAATGAAAACTACAATGAAATATCATCTCACAGCAGTCAGAATGGCCATCATCAAAAAATCTACAAACAATAAATGATGGAGAGGGTGTGGAAAAAAGGGAACCCTCTTGCACAGTTGGTGGGAATGTAAATTGATACAGCCACTATGGACAACAGCATGGAGATTCCTTTAAAAATTAGGAATAAAACTACCATATGACTCAGCAATCTCACTACTGGGCATATATCCTAAGAAAACCAAAACTGAAAAAGACACATGTACCACAACATTCACTGTAGCACTTATTTACAACACCCAGGACGTGGAAGCAATCTAGACGTCCATCAACAGATGAATGGATAAAGAAATTGTGGTACATGGACACAATGGAATATTACTCAGCCATAAAAAGGAAAGGATTTGAGTCAGTTCTAATGAGGTGGATGAACCTAGAGCCTGTTATACAGAATGAAGTAAGTCAAAAAGAGAAAAACAAGTATCGTATATTAATACATACAGATAGAGAAAAATGGTACTGATGGACCTACTTACAGGCATGAATAGAGACACAGACATAGACAGCAGACCTGCGGACACAGTAGGGGAATGAGAGGGTGGGATGAATTGAGAGAGTAGCACTGAAACGTACACATCACCATATGTAAATAGATAGCCAATGGAAAGGTTCTATGTAACACAGGGAGTTCAACCAGGTATTGTGACAACCTAGAGGGATGGGATGGGGTGGAGGATTGGGGGAGAGGTTCAAGAGGGAAGGGATATATACACACTTATGGTTCATTTGTGTTATAAGGCAGAAACCAACACAGGATTGGAAAAAAATTATCCTTCTATTAAAAATAAATTTTAAACAGAGGTGGAGGAACAATTGGATATTTACATATAAAAATGAACCTTACACTTCACATACAAAAATCATACATAAATGATATGCAATAATTAGTGCAAATGTAAAATGTAAAAGTCACAAGTTTCAGAAGAAAACATAAAAGAAAATATATATATCTTGATATTAGGCAGAATGTCCTGAGATATGCCATTAGAATCATAATGTATAATAGTTAGAATGATAAATTAGACTTTACTAAAACTAAATACTGTTCTGTTCAGTATTTTGGCCACCTCACGCGACAAGTTGACTCACTGGAAAAGACTCATGCTGGGAGGGATTGGGGGCAGGAGGAGACGGGGACAACAGAGAATGAGATGGCTGGATGGCATCACCAACTTGATGGACATGAGTTTGAGTGAACTCCTGGAGCTGGTGATGGACAGGGAGGCCTGGCGTGCTGTGATTCATGGGGTCGCAAAGAGTCGGACACAACTGAGCGACTGAACTGAACTGAAAACTAAATAACTTTGCTTTACAAATGATACTTTTAAGAGAATGAAATGACAAGGTACAAACTAGAAAAAAAAATTTGCATATCACATACTCAACAAAGAATCTGCACCCAGCATATGTAAAAAACTCTCAAAACTTAACGGCAAGAAAATAAACAATCCATTTAAAATGAGTGGAAAGACTTAAAACAGATATTTCACCAAAAAGGATCTATCAATGGGCATAAAAAGTACATGAAGATATTAAAAAGATCATACATCATGACAAAGTGGGTTTTATTCCAGGCATGCAAGGATTCAATATTCACAGATCAGTCAATGTGAAACACCACATTAACAAACTGAAAGATAGAAATCATATGATTATCTCAATAGATGCAGAGAAAGGCATCGACAAAACCCAACACGCATTTATGATGAAAAAATCTCCAGAGCAGGCATAAAAGGAACATACGTCAACATATATAAGCTATGTATCACAAACCCAAAAGAAACATCTTCCTCAATGGCAAAATATTGAAAGCATTTCCTCTAAAATCAGGAACAAGAAAAGGGTGTCCACTCTCACCACAATTATACAACATAGTTTTGGAAGTCCTAGCCAGGGCAATCAGAGAAGAAAAAGAAATAAAAGGAATCCAGATTGGAAAAGACGAAGTAAAACTCTCACTGTTTGCAGATGACATGATCCTCTGCATAGAAAACCCTAAAGATACCACCAGAAAATTACTAGAGCTAATCAATGAATAAAGTTGTAGGATATAAAATTAATATATAGAAATCCCTCGCATTCCTTTACACTAACAATGAAAAAACAGAAATTAAGGAAACAATCCCATTCACCTTTGCAAGAATAAAATACTTAGGAATAAATTTACCTAAAGAAACAAAAGACCTATATATAGAAAACTATAAAACACTGATGAAAGAAGTCAAAGATGACATAAATAGATGGAGAAATACACCGTATTTGGGGAATGGAAAAATCTATACAGTGAAAATGAGTATGAAACACAAAGCAATCTACAGATTCAACGCAATCCCTATCAAGCTACCACTGGTGTTTCTACAGAACTAGAACAAATAATTTCACAATTTGTATGGAAACAGAAAAAACCTTGATGAGCCAAAGCAATATTGAGAAAGAAGAATGGAAATGGAGGCATCAATCATCCTGACTTCAGACTATACTACAGAGCTAGTCATCAAGACAGGATGGTACTAGCACAAAGACAGAAATAAAGATCAACGGAACAAAACAGAAAGCCCAGAGATAAATCCACAGGCCCATGGACACCTTATCTTTGAGAAAGGAGGCAAGAATCTGTTCCGTTCCGTTCCGTTCAGTCGCTCAGTCACGTCCGACTCTCCGCGACCCCATGAATCACAGAACGCCAGGCCTCCCTGTCCATCACCAACTCCTGGATTTCACTCAAACTCATGTCCACAGAGTCGGTGATGCCATCCAGCCATCTCATTCTCTGTCGTCCCCTTCTCCTCCCGCCCCCAACCTTTCCCAGCATCAGAGTCTTTGGCTTGAAGCTCAACATTCAGAAAACAAAGATCATGGCATCTGGTCCCATCACTTCATGGGAAATAGATGGAAAAACAATGGAAACAGTGTCAGACTTTATTTTTTTGGGCTCCAAAATCACTGCAGATGCTGATTGCAGCCATGAAATTAAAAGACGCTTGCTCCTTGGAAGGAAAGTTATAACCAACCTTGACAGTATATTAAAAAGCAGAGACATTACTTTGCCAACCAAGGTCCGTCTAGTCAAGGCAATGGTTTTTCTCGTGGTCATGTATGGATGTGAGAGTTGGACTGTGAAGAAAGCTGATCGCCGAAGAATCGATGCTTTTGAACTGCGATGTTGGGAAAACTGGTCATCCACATGTAAAAGAATGAAACTAGAACACTTTCTAACACCATACACAAAAAGAAATTCAAAATGGATTAAAGATCTAAATGTAAGACCAGAAACTATAAAACTCCTAGAGGAAAACATAGGCAGAACACTCTCTGAGATAAATCACAGAAAGATCCTCTATGACCCACCACCCAGACTAATGGAAATAAAAACAAAAATAAACAAATGGGCCCTAATTAAAGTTAAAAGCTTTTGCACAACAAAGGAAACTATAAGCAAGGTGAAAAGGCAGCTTTCAGAATGAGAGAAAATAATAGCAAATGAAACAACTGACAAGAATTAACCTCCAAAATATACAAGCAGATCATGCAGTTCAATATCAGAAAATTGAGCGACTCAATCAAAAAGTGGGCCAAAGAACTAAATAGACATTTCTCCAAAGAAGACATACAGATGGCTAATAAACACAGGCTGCTGCTGCTAACTCACTTCAGTCGTGTCTGACTCTGTGCGACCCCAAGGACTGCAGCCTACCAGGCTCCTCTGTCCCTGGGATTCTCCAGGCAAGAACACTGGAGTGGGTTGCCATTTCCTTCTCCGGTGCATGAATGAAAACTGAAAATGAAGTTGCTCAGTCATGTCCGACTCTTCACGACCCCATGGACTGCAGCCTACTAGGCTCCTCCATCCATGCGAGTTTCCAGGCAAACGGGAGTGGGTTGCCATTGCCTTCTCCAAATAAACATAGGAAAAGATGCTAAACAGCACTCATTATTCAGTTCAGTTTAGTTCAGTCGCTCAGTCATATGAGACTCTTTGAAACCCCATGGACTGCAGTACACCAGGCCTCCCTGTCCATCACTAACTCCCGGTTTTACTCAAACTCATGTCCATTGAGTCAGTGATGCCATCCAACCATCTCATCCTCTGTCATCCCCTTCTCCTCCTGCCTTCAATCTTTCCCAGCATTAGGGACTTTTCAAATGAGTCAGTTCTTTCCATCAGATGGCCAAAGTATTGGAGTTTCAGCTTCAGCATCAGTCCTTCCAATGAATATTCAGGACTGATTTCCTTTAGGATGGATCGGCTGGATCTCCTTGCTGTCCAAGGGACTCTCAAGAATCTCCAACACCACAGTTCAAAAGCATCAAAATGTGGTCCACTGGAGAAGGGAATGGCAAACCACTTCAGTATTCTTTCCTTTTTTTTTTTTAAGCAATTGATTTAATTTTTATTGGAGGCAAATTATTTTACAATATTATATTGGTTGGTTTTGCCATACATTGACATGAATTCGCCCCGGGTTTACATAAGTTCCCCCTCCTGAACGCCCCTCCCAACTCCCTCCTTCCTTTATCCTCCCTCTGGGTCATCCCCGCATGCCAGCCCCGAGCATCCTATAACATGCATTGACCCTGAACTATGATTCGTTTCACATATGACAACATACGTGTTTCAATGCCATTCTCCCAAATCATCCCACCCTCACCCTCTCCCACAGAGTCCCAAAGACTGATCTATACATCTGTGTCTCTTTTGCTGTCTCGTATACAGGGTTATCATTTGCATCTTTCTAAATTCCATATATATGCGTTAGTATACTGTATTGGTGTTTTTCTTTCTGGCTTACTTCACTCTGTATAATAGGCTCCAGTTTCATCCACCTCATTAGAACTGATTCAAATGTATTCTTTTTAATGGCTGAATAATACTCCATTGTGTATATGTACCACAGCTTTCTTATCCATTCATCTGCAGATGGACATCTAGGTTGCTTCCATGTCCTGGCTATTATAAACAGTGCTGCAATGAACATTGGAGTACATGTGTCTCTTTCAATTCTGGTTTCCTCGTTGTGTATGCCCAGGAGTGCGATTGCTGGATCATATGGCAGTTCTATTTCCAGTTTTTTGAGGAATCTCCACACTGTTCTCCATAGTGGCTATACTAGTTTGCATTCCCACCAACAGTGTAAGAGGGTTCCTTTCTCTCCACATCCTCTCCAGCATTTATTGCATGTAGACTTTTGGATAGCAGCCATTCTGACTGGTGTGAAATGGTATCTCATTGTGGTTTTGATTTGCATCTCTCTGATTATGAGGGATGTTGAGCATTTTTTCATGTGTTTGTTAGCCATCTTTATGTCTTCTTTGGAGAAATGTCTGTTTAGTTCTTTGGCCCATTTTTTGATTGGGTCATTTATTTTTCTGGAATTGAGCTGCAGGAGCTGCTTGTATATTTTGGAGATTAATTCTTTATCCGTTGCTTCATTTGCTATTATTTTCTCCCATTCTGAAGGCTGTCTTTTCACCTTACTTATAGTTTCCTTTGCTGTGCAGAAGCTTTTGATTTTAATTAGGTCCCATTTGTTTATTTTTGCTTTTATTTCCAATATTCTGGGAGGTGGGTCTTGGAGGATCCTGCTGCGATTTATGTCGGAGAGTGTTTTGCCTACGTTCTCCTCTAGGAGTTTTATAGTTTCTGGTCTTACATTTAGCTCTCTAATCCATTTTGAGTTTATTTTGGTGTATGGTGTTAGGAAGTGTTCTAGTTTCATTCTTTTACAAGTGGCTGACCAGTTTTCCCAGCACAACTTGTTAAAGAAACTGGCTTTTCTCCATTTTATATTCTTGCCTCCTTTGTCAAAGATGACGTGTCCATAGGTGCGTGGATTTATCTCTGGGCTTTCTATTTTGTTCCATTGATCTATATTTCTGTCTTTATGACAGTACCATACTGTCTTGATGACTGTGGCTTTGTAGTAGAGCCTGAAGTCCAGCAGGTTAATTCCCCCAGTTCCATTTTTCTTCCTCAAGATTGCTTTGGCTATTCAAGGTTTTTTGTATTTCCATATAAATTGTGAGATTATTTGTTCTAGTTCTGTGAAAAATATAGTTGGTAGCTTGATAGGGATTGCATTGAATGTATAAATTACTTTAGGTAGTATACTCATTTTTACAATATTTATTCTTCCAATCCATGAACATGGTATATTTCTCCATCTATTAGTGTCCTCTTTGATTGCTTTCAGTAGTGTTTTATAGTTTTCTATGTACAAGTCTTTTGTTTCCTTAAGTAGACATATTCCTAAGTATTTAATTCTTTTCATTGCAACAGTGAATGGAATAGTTTCCTTAATTTCTCTTTCTATTTTCTCATTATTAGTGTATAGGAATGCAAGGGATTTCTGTGTGTTGATTTTATATCCTGCAACGTTACTGTAATCATTGATTAGCTCTATTAGTTTTCTGGTAGAGTCTCTAGGGTTTTCTGTGTAGAGGATCATGTCATCAGCGAACAGTGAAAGTTTTGCTTCTTCTTTTCCAATTTGGATTCCTTTTATGTCTTTTTCTGCTCTGATTGCTGTGGCCAAAACTTCCAGAACTATGTTGAAGAGTAGTGGTGAGAGTGGGCACCCTTGTCTTGTTCCTGACTTTAGGGGAAATGCTTTCAGTTTTTCACAATTGAGGATAATGTTTGCTGTGGGTTTGTCATATATAGCTTTTATTATGTTGAGGTATGTCCCTTCTAGTCCCACTTTCTGGAGGGTTTTTATCATAAATGGATGTTGAATTTTGTCGAAGGCTTTCTCTGCATCTATTGAGATAATCATATGATTTTTATTTTTCAGTTTGTTAATGTGGTGTATTACATTGATTGTGTTGCAGATATTGAAGAATCCTTGCATTCCTGGGATAAAGCCCACTTGGTCATGATGTATGATCTTCTTAATATGTTGTTGGATTCTGATTGCTAGAATTTTGTTAAGGATTTTTGCATCTATGTTCATCAGTGATATTGGCCTGTAGTTTTCTTTTTTGGGGGGTCTTTACCAGGTTTTGGGATTAGGGTGATGGTGGCCTCATAGAATGAGTTTGGAAGTTTCCCTTCCTCAGAAATTTTCTGGAAGAGTTTGAGTAGGATAGGTGTTAGCTCGTCTCTAAATTTTTGGTAGAATTCGGCTGTGAAGCCGTCTGGACCTGGGCTTTTGTTTGCTGGAAGATTCTTGATTACAGCCTCTAGTTCCATGCTTGTGATGGGTCTGTTCAGACTTTCTATTTCTTCCTGGTTCAGTTTTGGAAAGTTGTACTTTTCTAGGAATTTGTCCATTTCTTCCAGGTTATTCATTTTATTGCCATATAATTGCTGATAGTATTCTCTAATAATCCTTTGTATTTCTGTGTTGTCAGTTGTGATCTCTCCATTTTCATTTCTAATTTTATTGATTTGGTTCTTCTCCCTTTGTTTCTTGATGAGTCTGGCTAGTGGTTTGTCAATTTTATTTACCTTCTCAAAGAACCAGCTTTTGGCTTTGTTGATTTTTGCAATGGTCTCTTTTGTTTCTTTTGCATTTATCTGTGCCCTAATTTTTACGATTTCTTTCCTTCTCCTAACCCTGGGGTTCTTCATTTCTTCCTTTTCTAGTTTCTTTAGATGTAGTGTTAGGTTATTTAGTTTACTATTTTCTTGTTTCTTGAGGTGTGCCTGTATTGCTTTGAACTTCCCCCTTAGCACTGCTTTTACAGTGTCCCAGAGGTTTTGTGTTGTTGTGTTTTCATTTTCATTCATTTCTATGCATATTTTGATTTCTCTTTTGATTTCTTCTATGATGTGTTCATTATTCAGCAGCGTGTTGTTCAGCCTCCATATGTTGGCATTTTTAATAGTTTTTCTCCCGTAATTGAGATCTAATCTTACTGCATTGTGGTCAGAAAAGATGCATGGAATGATTTCAACTTTTTTGAACTTACCAAGGCTAGATTTATGGCCCAGGATGTGATCTATCCTGGAAAAGGTTCCGTGTGCACTTGAGAAAAAGGTGAAATTCATTGTTTTGGGGTGAAATGTCCTATAGATATCTATTAGGTCTAACTGGTCTATTGTATCATTTAAAGTTTGTGTTTCCTTGTTAATTTTCTGTTTAGTTGATCTATCCATAGATGTAAGTGGGGTATTAAAATCTCCCACTATTATTGCATTATTGTTAATTTCCCCTTTCAGACTTGTTAGTAATTGTCTTACATATTGTCGTGCTCCTATGTTGGGTGCATAAATATTTATAATTGTTATATCTTCATCTTGGATTGATCCTTTGATCATTATGTAGTTTCCTTCTTTGTCTCTTTTCACAGCCTTTGTTTTAAAGTCTATTTTATCTGATATGAGTATTGCTACTCCTGCTTTCTTTTGGACTCTATTTGCATGGAATATCTTTTTCCAGCCCTTTACTTTCAGTCTGTATGTGTCCCTCATTTTGAGGTGGGTCTCTTGCAGACAACATATATGGGGGTCTTGTTTTTGTATCCATTCAGCCAGCCTTTGTCTTTTGGTTGGGGCATTCAACCCATTTAAGTTTAAGGTAATTACTGATAAGTACGATCTCATAGACATTTTCTTTATTGCCTTGTGTTCGAGTTTATACACCCTTTCTGTGTTTCCTGTCTAGAAAAGATCCTTTAGCATTTGTTGTAGAGCTGGTTTGGTAATGCTGAATTCTCTCAGCTTTTGCTTGTCTGTAAAGCTTTTGATTTCTCCTTCATATTTGAATGATATTCTTGCTGGGTACAGTAGTCTGGGCTGTAGGTTATTTTCTTTCATCACTTTAAGTATGTCTTGCCATTCCCTCCTGGCCTGAAGAGTTTCTGTTGAAAGATCAGCTGTTATCCTTACGGGAATCCCCTTGTGTGTTATTTGCTGTTTTTCCCTTGCTGCTTTTAATATTTGTTCTTTGTGTTTGATCTTTGTTAATTTAATTAATATGTGTCTTGGAGTATTTCGCCTTGGGTTTATCCTGTTGGGGACTCTCTAGGTTTCTTGGACTTGGGTGATTATTTCTTTCCCTATTTTAGGGAAGTTTTCAACTATTATCTCCTCAAGTATTCTTTCATGGTCTTTCTTTTTGTCTTCTTCTTCTGGGACTCCTATGATTCGAATGTTGGAGCGTTTAACATTGTCCCAGAGGTCTCTAATATTGTTCTCATTTCTTTTGTTTTTCTTTTTTCCTCTCTGTGTCATTTATTTCTACAATTCTATCTTCTAGCTCGCTTATCCTGTCTTCTGCCTCTGTTATTCTACTGTTTGTTCCCTCCAGAGTGTTTCTGATCTCATCTATTGCATTATTCATTGTATATTGACTCTTTTTTATTTCCTCTAAGTCCTTCTTAAACCTTTCTTCCATCTTCTCAATCTTTTTCTCCAGGTTATTTATCTGTAACTCCATTTTGCTTTCAAGATTTTGAATCATTTTCACCACCAAAATTCGAAATTCTTTATCAGGTACATTCCCTATATCTTCCTCTTTTGTTTGTGTTGGTGGGCATTTATCTTGTTCCTTTACTTGCTGGGTATTTCTCTGCCTCTTCATCTTGCTTATAATGCTTTGCTTGGGGTGGCCTTTCCCTCTTCTGGCCGTTTGTGGAGATCTCTTTATTATGTAGTTTCCTCTCTGTGTGTGGGGTTGGACAGGTGACTTGTCAAAGTTCCCTGGTTAGGGAAGCTTGTGTCGGTGTTCTGGTGGGTGCAGCTGGATTTGTTCTCTCTGGAGTGCAATGAAGTGTCCAGTAATGAGTTATGAGATGTCAGTGGGTTTGGAGTGACTTTGGGCAGCCTGTCTATTGAAGCTCAGGGCTAGTTTCCTGTGTTAGTGGAGAATTTGTGTGGTATGTCTTGCTCTGGAACTTGTTGACCCTTGGGTGGTGCTTGGTTTTAGTGTAGGTATGGAGACGTTTGATGAGCTCCTATCAATTAATGTTCCCTGGAGTCAGGAGTTCTCTGGTGTTCTCAGGATTCGGCCTTAAGCCTCTTGCCTCTGGTTTTTGGTCTTATTCTTGGAGTAGCCTCTAGACGTCTCTATCTGTCATTTCCAAGGTGGTTCCCTCTGTTTTAGCTTCTGTTTGCTGGTCTCTTCAGTGTCTAATTTCCACCCTGATACTAGGGGGTGGGTGGACACTTTTTAAGGCTCAGTTGTTCAGTCCTGTTCTGGGAAGGGAGGAACGCTGCAGTCGAATATCTCTGGCATCTGTGGGGAGTGCTCGCAGCGTCTCGGCCACACTGGGTTTGCCCCCGCTCACAGCACGTATGCTGTCCCAGTCTATACTGCACAGGCTCTAGGTTGCTCTTCCGGGAAGTGTCTGAAGCCGGCGCCGGGTTGTATGCACTTACCAGGTCTGAGCGGCTCAGGTTCAGGTTCTCAGGTACTCCACAAAGTCGCAGACTTGGTTGGGCCTGCGTTTTGTGCCTTCCCCGGTCCGAGCAGCTCAGGGGACCAGGTGTTTGGCGAGCGCGGTCTCTGCAACTTATCACCTCCCCAGTCCCCGCCACTCAGTTTTCTGGGTGTACAACCGGCGCACCTTCTCAGGGGGATATCAAGCGGCCTGAGCCCAAGAAGTCCTGAATAGCAACAAGCCTGTCTGCAGTTTGTATCAGATGCCTTTCTGGGGCCGCGGTTGCCCGCTCCGGCTCTGTCTGCGCTCCCTGCCTGTCTCGGCGGGGGATGGGGGATGGGCCAGCCGCAGCCGGCTCACTCTGCTCAGTCCTTTATTCTGTGAGCGGGGCTGGCTGAGTCATAGGTTAGAGCTTTCCTCCTTTTCGTGGGGAAGCTATCCCACAGTCTGCTTTGCTCTCCCCAGTTCTCTCAAATTGTTCTCGCGGCATTCAAGCCCAGTCCTCTCTCTGAGCAGTTCAGCCGGCTCCTCCCTGCCCAGCCCCCGCTTGCTAATGGCATATGCAGGCATCTGCGCTGCTTCTCCGCTGGGAGTTACGGTTTGGCGGGTAATCTGTGGGTTTTTAAAAAATCTTAAAAAAAAGAGAGGGTTATGTGGCCCTCTGAGCTTTCAAGGCTCGCCACACATTCGCCAGTGAGAGTGTTTCCTGGTGTTTGGAAAGTTCTCTCTTTTTAAAGCCTCCCTTCCCGGGACGGAGCTCCGTCCTTACTTCTTTTGTCTCGTTTTTTATCTTTTATGTTTTTTCCTACCTCCTTTCGAAGACAATGGGCTGCTTTTCTGGGTGCCTGACGTCCTCTGCCAGCATTCAGAAGTTGTTTTGTGGACTTTACTCCACATTCAAATGTTCTTTTGATGAATTTGTGGGGGAAAGAGTGGTCTCGCCGTCCTATTCCTCCGCCATCTTGTTCCTTCTCCTCCAGTATTCTTTCCTTGAGAACCCCATGAACAGTATGAAAAACCAAAAAGACAGGACAATGAAAGATGAACTCCTCAGGTCGGAGGGTGCCCAATATGCTACTGGAGATCAGTGGATTAGTAACTCCAGAAAGAATGAAGAGACGGCGCCAAAGCAAAAACAACACCCAGTTGTGGATGTGACTGGTGATGTAAGTAAAGTCCAAAGCTGTAAAGAGCAATATTGCATAGAAACCTGGAATGTCAGGTCCATGAATCAAGGCAAATTGGAAGTGGTCAAACAGGAGATGGCAAGAGTGAACATCGACATTTTAGGAATCAGCAAACTAAAATGGACTGGAATGGGTGAATTTAACTCCGATGACCATTATATCTATTACTGTGGGCAAAAAACTCTTAGAAGAAAAGGAGTAGCAATCATAGTCAACAAAAGAGTCCAAAATGCAGTACATGGGTGAAATCTCAAAAATGACAGAATGAATTCTGTTCATTTCAAAGAAAAACCATTCAATATCACAGTAGTCCAAGTCTATATCCCAACAAGTAATGCTGAAGAAGTGGAAGTTGAACAATTCTATGAAAACCAACAAGACCTTCTAGAACTAACAACCCAAAATGATGTCCTTCTCATTATAGGGGACTGGAATGCAAAAGTAGGAAGTCAAGAAACAAACTGGAGTCACAGGCAAACTTGGCCTTGGAGCACGGATGAGGCAGGGCAAAGACTAACAGAGTTTTGCCGACAGAACGCACTGGTCATAGCAAACACCCTCACTCATTATTAGAGAAATGTAAATCAAAACCACAGTGAAGTATCACCTCACACCTGTCAGAATGGCCACCATTAAAAAGTCTACAAACAATAAATTCTGTAGAGGGTGTGGTGAAAATGGAACCATCTTACACTGTTGGTGGGAAGAAAAACTGGTACAGCCACTATGGAGAATAGTGTGCAGATTCCTTTAAAAACTGGAAATAGAACTGCCATACGATCCAGCAATCCCACTGCTGGGCATATACACTGAGGAAACCAGAACTGAAAGAACATATGTACCCCAATGTTCACTGCAGCACTGTTTACAATAGCCAGGACATGGAAGCAACATAGATGTCCATCGGCAGATGAATGGATAAGAATGCTGTGGTACATATACACAATGGAGTATTACTCAGCTATAAAAAGGAACACATCTGAATCAGTCCTAATGAGGTGGATGAAACTGGAGCCTATTATACAGAGTGAAGAAAGTCAGAAAGAGAAACACCAATATAGTATATTAACGCATACATATGGAATGCATTGTATATATGGAATATATATGGAATTTAGAAAGACAGTAATGATGATTCCATATGCAAGGCAGCAAAAGAGACACAGATGTAAAGAATAGACTTCTGGACTCTGTGGGAGAAGTCGAGGATGGGATGGTTTGACAGAACAGCATTGAAACATGTATGTAAAATAGATGACCAGTGCAAGTTCCATACATGAAGCAGGGCACTCAAACTTGGTGCTCTGGGACAACCCAGAGGGATGGGATGGAAAGAAAGGTGGAAGGGAGGTTCAGGATGGGGGGACTCATGTGCACCCATGGCTGATTCATGCCCATGTATGGCAAATACCACCACAATATTGTAATTATCCTCCAATTAAAATAAATAATGTTTTAAGAAAGATCCAAACAGAAAAAAAAAAGTACACCGTAAAATATAAGAAAAATATCAAGGAGATTCCTCTACATGCCTTTCAGTATGACTAAAATAAAAAATACTGACAATGCCAAGTGCTGGCAAAAACACGTAGCAACTAGACTCTAAAATCTTGCTGCTGGGAATGCTAAATGATTTGGCCACTTTGGAAAACTGTTTGGCAGTTCCAGAAACAGATAAATATATACCTACCATGAACCTTTTCATATGTTCATGGGGTTAACTGAAGAAGTGGTGTTGGAGAAGACTTTTGAGAGTCCCTTGGACTACAAGGAGATACAACCAGTCCATCCTAAAGGAAATCAGTCCTGAATATTCATTGGAAGGACTGATGTTGAAGCTGAAACTCCAATACTTTGGCCACCTGATGCAAAGAACTGGCTCATTTGAAAAGACCCTGATGCTGGGAAAGATTGAAGGCAGGAGAAGAAGGGGATGACAGAGGATGAGATGGTTGGATGGCATCACCAACGTGATGGACATGAATCTGAGTAAACTCCAGGAGTTGGTGATGGAGAGGGAGGCCTAGCATGCTGCAGTTCATGGGGTCGCAAAGAGCTGGGCACGACTGAGTGACTGAACTGAACTATGAACCTAGCAATCCCACTCTTGGGTATTTACATCAGAGGAATGAAGGCGTATGTCCACACAAAACCTATACATGAATGCTTACAGAAGCTCTATTCAGTTCAGTTCAGTTGCTCAGTCGTGTCCGACTCTCCGTGACCCCATGAATCACAGCACACCAGGCCTCCCTGTCCATCACCAACTCCCGGAGTACGCTCAAACTCATGTCCATCGAGTCGGTGATGCCATCCAGCCATCTCATTCTCTATCGTCCCCTTCTCCTCCCGCCCCCAACCTTTCCCAGCATCAGACTCTTCCAGTGAGTCAACTCGTCTCATGAGGTGGCCAAAGTATTGCAGTTTCAGCTTTAGTATCAGTCCCTCCAATGAACACCCAGGATTGATCTCCTTTAGAATGGACTGGTTGGATCTCCTTGCAGTATAAGGGACTCTCAAGAGTCTTCTCTAACACCACAGTTCAAAAGCATCAATACTTTGGCAATCAGCTTTCTTCACAGTCCAACTCTCACATCCATACATGACCACGGGAAAAACCATAGCCTTGACTAGAAGGACCTTTGTTGGCAAAGTAATGTCTCTGCTTTTTAATATACTATCAAGGTTGGTCATAACTTTCCTTCCAAGGAGTAAGCGTCTTTTAATTTCATGGCTGCAATCAGCATCTGCAGTGATTTTGGAGCCCAAAATAATAGTCTGGCACTGTTTCCACTGTTTTTCCATCTATTTCCCATGAAGTGATGGGACCAGATGCCATGATCTTTGTTTTCTGAATGTTGAGCTTCAAGCCAACCTTTTCACTCTCCTCTTTCACTTTCATCAAGAGGCTTTTGAGTTCCTCTTCACTTTCTGCCACAATGCAAAGAAATAGAGGAAAACAACAGAATAGGAAAAACAAGAGATCTCTTCAAGAAAATTAGAGATTCCAAGGGAACATTTCATACAAAGGTTGGCTCGATAAAGGACAGAAATGGTATGGACCTAACAGAAGCAGAAGATATTAAGAAGAGGTGGCAAGAATACACAGAAGAACTGTACAAAAAAGATCTTCACGACCAAGATAGTCACGATAACGTGATCACTGACCTAGAGCCAGACGTCTTGGAATGTGAAGTCAAGTGGGCCTTAGAAAGCATCACTACGAACAAAGCTAGTGGAGGTGATGGAATTCCAGTTGAGCTATTTCAAATCTTGAAAGATGATGCTGTGAAAGTGCTGCACTCAATATGCCAGCAGATTTGGAAACCTCAGCAGTGGCCACAGGACTGGAAAAGGTCAGTCTTCATTCCAATCCCAAAGAAAGGCAATGCCAAAGAATGCTCAAACTACCGCACAATTGCACTCATCTCACATGCTAGTAAAGTCATGCTCAAAATTCTCCAAGCCAGGCTTCAGCAATATGTGAACTGTGAACTCCCAGATGTTCAAGCAGGTTTTAGAAAAGGCAGAGGCACCGGAGATCAAATTGCCAACATCCGCTGGATCATGGAGAAAGCAAGAGCATTCCAGAAGAACATCTATTTCTGCTTCATTGACTATGCCAAAGCCTTTGACTGTGTGGATCACAATAAACTGTGGAAGATTCTGAAAGAGATGGGAATACCAGACCACCTGACCTGCCTCTTGAGAAACCTGTATGCAGGTCAGGAAGCAATAGTCAGCACTGGACATGGAACAACAGACTGGTTCCAAATAGGAAAAGGAGTGCGTCAAGGCTGTATATTGTCACCCTGCTTATTTAACTTATATGCAGAGTACATCATGAGGAACACTGGGCTGGAAGAAGCACAAGCTGGAATCAAGATTGCTGGGAGAAATATCAATAACCTCAGATATGCAGATGACACTACCCTTATGGCAGAAGCTCTATTAGTTACTACTAAATACTTTGGCCACCTCATGCGACGAGTTGACTCACTGAAAAACTCTGATGCTGGGAGGGATTGGGGGCGGGAGGAGAAGGGGACGACAGAGGATGAGATGGCTGGATGGCATCACCGGCTCGATGCACAGGAGTTTGAGTGAACTCCGGGAGTTGGTGATGGACAGGGAGGCCTGGCGTGCTGTGATTCATGGGGTCGCAAAGAGTCGGACACGACTGAGCGACTGAACTGAACTGAAACACTGGAAACAACCCAGATGTCCTTTGATGAGTGAATGGATAAAACCTCCACACAATGGAATACAAATGCAGCAATAAAAATCATCTATCGATAAATGCAACAGTTTGGATTAACACCAAATGCATTATGCTGAGTAAAATATGTAAGACTTAGAAGGTTTTTTTTTAATGCAACAATTTTGTTTCAAAACAAATAAGTTTAAATACAAAAACATTCCTAACTATCAAAAAGCCAAAATAAAACATTTATCTTAAATCTTTATTTTCTAGAATAAGAAGTAAAAAATAAGATCAGCCTTAAAAAGATGTTTTCAATATAATGCAACTCCAAGTTTTGTAGGCTTAACATTTAAGAATCATTTTTACCTGAGTATATACACACACAGATTATTTTCTCTTCCATTTGAGAATACACAAATATATATATACATTTACTAGTTTCCATATGGAAAGAAGTAGAAAATATTCAATTATCCACATGAAAGTGCCTTATGATTAAGAGAAATTTTTTTAAAGAAACATCTCATTTGCACAATTTTGCTCAATACCAAGAGAAAAAATTGTTTATTTCAAAGAGAAAAAAAAAGAGAACTCTTGAAAAGTGGCAATGACAGCCAAGGAACACTTTTAAGAATCCCAATATAAAAACAAAATTGGATGGTAAAACCAAGAACTCATGGACAACATTTTCAATAAGCTTAGATATAAAGGTATCATAAATAACCCTCACGATGCACTTAAACAAAATGAACCAACAACGATATAAGACCTGAAACACTGTACACCATCTAGGAATCAATAAAAACAGGATGTCTAACAGATAGTATAATAGAAAAACCTTAAAGTTTGCCACAGATAGTCAAAAGCCACCCTAACTGAAGGAGTTTTATCCAATAAAATAACTTTATATGGAGTTAATACAAGAGAAATGGTGTGAGAGCTGGGCAAGAAAAAAGGCTAAGCACTGAAGAATTGATGCCTTTGGACTGTGGTGCTAGAGAAAACTCTTGAGAGTCCACTGGACTGCAAGGAGATCAAAACAGTCAATCCTAAAGGAAATCAACCCTGAACATTCATTGGAAGGATGATGATGAAGCTGAAGCTTCAATACTTTGGCCACCTGATGCAAAGAGCCAACTCACTGGAAAAGACCCTGACGCTGGGAAAGATTGAAGGCAGAAGGAAAAGCGGGTGATAGAGGATTAGATGCTTGGAAGGCATCACTGACTCAGTGGACATGAGTTTGAGTAAGCTCCAGGAGATGGTGAAGGACTGCATGCTGCAGTCCATGGGGTCGGAAAGAGTCAGACATGACTGAGCAAATGAACAACTCCTGGTTTAAACTTTTTTATAGTATTCAAGTTTATCTCTTCTGTTTCTGATCAAATCTCTTTGTATATTTTTAAGTAGCTGCTCTAGGGACTTCAATATTCATATCTACCCTTTTAGAGTTTAAATATAACATTTTACAATAGCAAGTAAAATGTAGAAACCAACTTGGAATTAGAGCTCCCTTTACCCTACCACCTTTGTGCTGCATTTACTTATCCACAACATTGCAGCTGTCTTATACATAAGAAAACTCATCAAAAATTAAACTATTATCTATAATAGTTTTTAAATGTAAAAGAGAAGTACGTATGTCTATTCTACTGATTGATTCTATAGTTGTTTAGTCACTAAGTCGTGTCCAACTCTTTTGGGACAGCATGGACTTTAGCCCACCACGCTCCTCTGTCCATGGAATTCTCCAGGCAAGAATATTAGAGTGGGGTGCCATTTGCTTCTCCAGGGGATTTTACTGACCCAGGGATCAAACCTGCATCTCCTGCTTGGCAAGCAGATTCTTTACCACTAAGCCACCAGGGACGCCCACCAATTCTTTTCTTCTACCTTAATTCCTGATGTTCGAAGATTCCTTCTGGCATCATCTCCTTTGTATGAAAGGCTTTGCTGAGATATCCTTTCAGAGTACATCTTCTGGCAACAAAATTATCTTTGTTTTCAATTACATGAGATTGTTTTTATTTTACCTTTATTCCTAAAGCGTATTTTTTGCTTGGATATAAAATACTGAGTTGATACTATTTGTTTTTAGAACTTTAAAAATCTTGTTCTACTTTTTTCTGGTTCCCATGTTTTCTCAGGAGAAATTTATAGTCTTTCAAATTGTTGTTCCTCTATTAGCAGTGCATGCTTTCTTTCTGGCTGCTTTCAAGAGTACAGTCTTACTTTTCAGCAGTTTTGCCTACAAAGAACCTGTGTGTGGATATCTTTGGGTTGACAGTGAAAGTAATAGTGTTAGTCACTCAGTCACGTCCAACTCTTTGTGACCCCATGGACTGTAGGCCACCAGGCTCCTCTGTACATGGAATTCTCTGGGCAAGAATACTGGAGTGCGTTGCCATTTCCTTCTCCAGGTGATCTTCCCAAGCCAGGGATCAAACACAGCTTTCCTACACTGCAGGCAGACTCTTTACCCACTGAGCCACCAGGGAAGCATAATCTTTGATAACAGTTGGGTTATCATGTTGCAATTACCTGAGCTTCTTGCATCCACAGTTTTATATCTTTTATCAAATTTTGGAAAATTTACTCAAAATTTCTTCAAATTTTTTTTCTAAACTACACTTTTTCCTCTCCTTCCAGGAATTAGATGACCTGATACTTTCCCACACATGAGAAGCACTATTAATTTTATTTCCCAATTTTTTTTCATTCAATAGTTCAAACTGAAAAACTTTCAAGGATTTATTTTTAACTTCAGTGATACTCTGCCATCTCCATTCTGTTATTAAGACCATCCAGTAAGGTGTTGTGTTTTTTTTTTGGTTACCTTCTTTTTTTCAGTTTTAAGATTTCTATTTGGTTCTTCTTTATATTTTCTATGCTTTCATTGAGACTTTTCATCTTTCAAGAGCATTTCCCCTTACTTGTTACAGCATTTATGTACCCAGAGCTTTAAAAGTATTTTTCAGAAAATTCTAACATCTGTGCCATCTCAGGTATCTATTAGTAATCCTTTCCCACTGGAGTTTAAATTTTTCTCACTCTTTGTATGTTTAAGTGACCTTAGATGATGTTCTGTATATCTGAGTAATAGCCTCTCTCATCCCAAACTCTCCCTGTACATTCCATTTCTTTAGTGCATTTCTTTTCAGCACTCCTACCAGGAAGACGGGGGTCCTATTTACCCCATTTTGTACACATTTCCCATGACTGCACCTGTGTCCAATGCTAAAGAACAAGAGAAATTTAAAACAGCAACAGTGGTCTCACCCCACCCCTTAAAATCACAGCAACTCTGGTTTCCGGTTTAAGATGGTAGAATAATAGAAGGACATGTGCTCATCTCCTCCTGTGAGAGCACCAAAATTGCAACTAGCGGTTGAACAACCATCGTCAAGAGGATAGTGGAAGCCACCAAAAAAGATACCCACATCAAAAAACAAAGACGAAACCACAACAAGACATTAGGAGGGGCACAATCATGGTAAAATCAAATCCCATACCCACCGGGTGGGTGACCCACAAAGTGGAAAATAATAATACCAAAGAAGTTCTCCCACTGTTGTGAAGGTTCTGAGCCTCCTGTCAGGGTTCCCAGCCTGGGAATCCCTAGAAAAGAGGACTTGGGAACCCCTAGGAAATCTGACTTTGAAGGTTACCAGGATTTGATTACAGCACTTAAACACGACTGGGGAAAACAGACTTCACTCTTGGAGAGCATAAACAAAATCTTGCATAAACCAAGACCCAGAAAAAAGGTGCAGTGACCCCATGGGAGACTGAAACAGACCTATATGCTAGTGTTAGAGAGTCTTTTATGGAGGCATGGATTAGCAGTAGCTTGCTGCAGGAACAGAAGCATTGGTGGTAGCAGTCCTGGAAGGGGCCCCTTGGTATAAGTCCTCTTGGAGATAATCATTAATCCTACTAACAGGAAGGGAGCACAGTGCCACTCATCAGCAGATAACTGGATTACAGCTTTATTAAGCACAACCCTGCCCACCAGGGCAAGACCCAGTTTTTCCCACAGGAAGCTTATACAAGCCTTTCAGCCTCCTCCACAGAGGGTAGACAGAAGAAGCAAGAAGAACCACAATCCCATAGTAGCTAGAACAAAAACCATATTACAGAAAGTTAATCAGAATGAAAAAGCAGAAAGTTAGGTCCCAGATGAAGGGACAAGATAAAATCTCAGAAAAACAACTCAATGAAGTGGAGATAGGCAAACTTCCAGAAAAAAGGATTCAGAATAATGATAGTGAAGATGATGCAGAATCTCAGGAAAACAATGGAGAAGAGAGAAGAAATGTTTACCAAAGATCTAAAAGAACTAAAGAACAGAGATGAATAATACACTGTAAAGAATCAGTAGCACAATAACTGAGGCAGAAGAACAGATAAATGACCTGGAAATCACTGACACAGAACAGAACATAGAAAAAAGAATGAAAAGAGATAAAGACAGCCTAAGAGACCCCTAGAACAACATAAAACACACCAACATTTGCATTTTTAGGGGCCCCAGAAGGAGGAGAGAGAAAGGACCTGAGAAAATACTTGAAGAGATAATAGCTGAAAACTTGCCTAACATGGGAAAGGAAATAGTCAACCAAGTCCAGGAAGCATAGAGAGATCCAGGCAGGATGAACACAATGAGAAACACACTGAGAAACATAGTAATCAAACTGACAAAAATTAAAGATAAAATAATAAAAGCAACAAGGGGAAAAGGACAAATAACATACAAGGGAACTCCCATAAGGTTATCAGCTAATTTCTCAACAGAAACTCTACAAGCCAGAAGGGAATGTCATAATATATATATGGTGACAAAACAGAAGAACTTACAACCAAGAATACTTTACCAGCAAGACTCTTGTTCAGATTTGATGCAAAAATCAAAAGCTTTACAGACGAACAAAAATTAAGAGAATTCAGCACCACCAAACCAACTTTACAACAAATGCTAAAGGAACTTCTCGAAGCAGGATACACAAGAGAAGGAAAAAACCTACACAAAATAAACCCAAAATGATTAAGAAAATGGTAATAGGATCATAAGTAAAAGTGAAAGTGAAGTCGCTCAGTCGTGTCCGACTCTTTGCGACCCCATGGACTGTAGTCTATCAGGCTCCTCCGTCCATGGGATTTTCCAGGCAATAGTACTGGTGTAGGTTGCCATTTCCTTCTGATAATTACCTTAAATGTAAATGGATCAAATGCAAGAACCAAAAGACACAGACTGGCTGGGAAGATGAAAACATATGCGTGTATGCACCTCCACTTACCACACCACTCTATTTAACCCCCGAAAATGTATATAATTATTTTATATTGCTAGGTTAATCATGTTTTCATTATGGCTTACAATTGTAATGATCTTTTAGGTTTTGTATGGCTGTTGATTGTGAAAACTGATGAATGTTTTCTACTATTGTGATTTGTCCTTAATACAATAATCGTTATCATGATTGGTCAAAAGAAAATAATAGAATATTACTAAAACTATCATTTAATAGAAAAATCTGTAATTACTTTTTAAAATCCAGAAGCATATCAGAATTATCTTGGAATTTTTTGAAAAATACAAATGCCCAGGTACTGGTTTTTTCCTCCAAAGCTCCTCCAGATGTTTTTCTAATGAGCAGCTATGTTTAAAAACAACTGGACTATATGATGATCCTTTACTTTTATCTAGTTTGTTTCACTTTTTCTATTTCCTATTCAGTGCTCCCATTTCATTTAATTTATGTTCTCCAGTTTCTCCGTCTCTTTTTCTTTTGATCTTCATTCTCAAGCCTTTACCAAGCACCATAGAAAAGATTTTGTACATATATATACACAATATATACATACAAAGATTTTGTGTGTATATATATATACACACACACACAAATATATATACATATATATATAGTATGTACACTATATATTTTAGAAAACTTAAAAATTTTTGCCTAGAAAAAAATTTATATTTTGATTCTGCTTGTTTGACTTAGTATGACTAGAATGCTAGATTTCTAAATTATATTCACTCAAAATTTTGATGTAATTCCATGTATTTTGGCATCTAGTATTACTGCTAAAAGTCTAGAAAGTTTATCAACTTAATGATTAAAAAAAATTTGAATGAGGCCTGAAACTTCCACTCCAATTCTGAGAATATAAGGACATATTATGTTGTTTAAAAAAAAAAAAAACAGGAAATTAACATGTGATACAGTATTATTAACTAAAGTACAGATTTAGTTCAGATCTCACAGAATTTCATGCTAGTGTCCTTCATTTGTTTCCATACCTTATTCAAGACTCCACACTGTATCTAGTTCAATCAAGCAGCTTCGGCTTCATGCAACAAATTCTGGTAAATTCTGTTTGCACTTATTTTTATTTTTATTCTATTACAAATATTTTCCAAATTTCCTTGTTATGACTTCTTAGATATACCCCTCATTTAAAAGCAGACATTTAATTTCCAAATACATGGAATTTTTAAAAATATGTTTGATATTAATTTCTCATTTTGATATTGATTTATCATTTAAATGGTTTCTTCTCTGCAATCACCTTCTGAGTTTTTCCAGTCTTCTAACTTTATTGAGGCTTTTAATGGCTAAGTCAAAGATCTAGCTTAGTAAATGTCACATTGCACTTTAAAATATGTGGGTTGTTTTCAGTATCTTTTGATATTTATCTCTAACATAATTCCACAGTAATAAGAGAATGTATTCTGTATGATTTCAATACCTTTAGCCCATGAAATGTTTGCACCTGGTCTTATGTCTCTGGATATGTTCCAGTGTCTCCTAGTTTATAGTCTATGGGAACTTGAATAGAATTTGTATCCTACTATTATGTGAAAATTGTATAAACCCTAATTATGTTGAACTGGTTCATAATGCTTTTCAGGATATATTCTTCTACTTCTCTGTACATTCATTCTATTAATTTCTGAGAGTTTGACATTGAAACCACAACTAAAAATCTTAATTTATCTACTTAAAACAAACAATCTTACACACAGTAGCACTATATGTAACTTTGTTCTGTATTTTCCAAGTCTTCTATAAATGTGCTATCATATTTTCACATTTTAAAAAATAAAGATAAAAGGAAGCAAAAAATACATAATAAAAGTATGTGTGGCATAGAAATGCTACATTGTGAAAGGGAGGAAATTTCACTTTACCATTTTAAGTTCCTTGTATACTTCTAATGCTATACAAATTTCAAACTACTCGATAAAAATTGTAATATATGAAGCATTTCCATTACTTAGCATTTCTAAAATTCCATGATTTAGGAGGCAAATTCTTAACTGTAGCCATCCATAGAGCAGTGGTAATTATTGATTTAATGTAGTTTGATTAATTATATTGTTTTATAAAAGTATTTTTAAGCAAAGTTGAGGGAAAAGTATATTTAATGATTTCCCATATACTCCCTGCCACAGACATGCATAGCATCTCCTATTATCAACTAACCACCAGAGAATGGCAAATCTGTTACAGTTGATGAACCTACACGGACATAACAAAATCATCCGAAGTTCACAGTTTACATTTATGGTTCACTGTTTTCGTTGTACATTCCATGGTTCTATGGGTTTGAATAAATCTATTTCATGTACAGGCTACATTCCACGGGGTTGCAAAGAGTCAGACACAACTGAGCGACTAACGCACATGTACACACAACATGTATCAAAATAAAAAACAAACACTGCGATTCTAATCAAAGAGAAATGTTGTTCACTTCCCTCAGAATTTTAGACTTCTCTGAGCCCCCATTTTTCCCTTTGTCAATGTTACTACTGCCACATGACTGTGCATGGCACTGAAATGCTTGTTGAGTAAGAGCAAAGCAAAAAGGGGAGATATCTTCACTCCCCAAACACTGGGAAATTCCTTTCCTGCTTCTCTTTTCTCGGAGCTCTGTCAACTCCAATGGCCACTTCTGGACTTTAGGCTACCCTGGACCCAGATCAAGACACAGAAGACCATGATATAATTCACTGCCTGTTAGGCAGCACTTCAAATTCAGGTTTTATTCATTAACCCACCTTTACTATTTACTTTGAAACCTGAAACAGCTGTTCTATGTATTCTGTCCAAGTTTTACAGTGTCATTCAATAGGAGCGTCTGATTCTTTGCAACCCCATGAACTGTAGCCCATCAGGGTCTTCTGTCCATGAAATTTTCCAGGCAAGAATACTGGAGTGGGTTGCCATTTCCTACTCCAGGGGATCTTCCTGACCCAGGGATCAAACCTGCATCTCTTGTGTCTCCTGCAGTGGCAAGCAGATCCTTTACCACTGAGTCACCTGGGAAGCCCAAATCAGGTGCTTAGAGACTTAGAAAGTAATACACAAATCTCAGCTGGGTCACTAGGTCACATGTATTAGAGAAGACAACACTGTCAATACCAAAACCAAGTAAGCATTAGTCAAAGCCCATAATGATATAAGGGCTTCCCTGGTGGCTCAGACAGTAAAGAGCTTGCCTGCAATCCAGAAGACCTGGGTACAACCCCTGGGTCGAGAAGATCCCCTGTAGAAGGGAATGGCTACCCACTCCAGTATTCTTGCCTGGAGAATCCCAAGGACAGAGTAGCCAGGAGGGCTACAGTCCATAGGGTCGCAAAGAGTCGGACACAACTGAGCGACTTTCACTTTCACTTCACACAGTGATATAATACAGAGAAAACAGCTCAGGTCAGCTGTCTTTTCATGCAGAACTCTTCAATGCTACAGCTACATATTATTAACTCCAAGAGGAAGAAGTGAAAAAAGACATAGAGGTCTTTCCAGCAGAGGATCCTTCTCTGCCTCTGTTTACCTCTTCGCTCTCCCAGGAGTTGATAGCAGCAGAGAAGAACATTAACACATTTCCAACCCTCCACCCTGGAGGTGCACCAAAGGACTCCTCACATGGGTGTCTGGAATGCCCAGTGTTTCAATGTATCACAGCTTCAGTTGCAAACTGTCTTGAAATTCTCTCAAGTTTCAATCAAGTTGTAAGTACAGTGGAATATCTTCAAAGCTTTCAGTCCCCCAATTTAATGTGCTTTGCAAACTAGAACTTAGCCCCCTTTGGTTAGGATATACAGTTTAACAAAATGTATTCATACACAATGGCTTTTCTAACTAAAGTACTACATAGGAGGCATAATATATGAATCTCAAAGCTTACAAAGCTGCCCAAGATCTAATTTGCAGTACACTCATCTTCTAGAACTCTTGGTATATATAAAGTATCAGGTGTTCCTCGAAGGGTTAGAAAACAGGTGCAATTTGGATTAATAATAATAATAATAAAACAGTAATACATAAAATCTTTAATGTACACGGCCTCCTGCATTACTGTTATTGTTATTCAGTCTCCAGGTCATGTCCAAGTCTTTTGTGACCCCACCGATTATAGCTGGCCAGGCTCCTCTGTCCATGGGATTTCCCAGGCAAGAATATTGGAGTGGGTTGTCGTTTCCTTCTCCAGGGAATCTTCCTGACCCAGGGATCAAACCTGCGTCTGCTGCCTTGGCAGGCAGACTCTTTAGCACTGAGCCACCAATCCTGCTTACTGTATGGCAAACTCACTGACACACTCATAAAGGGTAAGGAATACCCAGACACGCGCTTCCACTAATTAATCGTGAACAGGGACTCATAAGTGCTGAGGGTGATGTTTGTATTTTACAAAAAAACTTCAAACACATGGTAAAGAGAGAGTACTACATTAGTTCTATAAGCAAGTAGACAAAAGATCCAGAAGTCAGTCTTCAGTTTTCTTAGAAACATCTAATGTGATATTTCCATCAGGCTTTATCCACTATATTGACCTCTTCAGTCAAAATTTTAGTGTTCATAGGTAAGTAAGAAACAACTAAATCAAAACCCAAAATAGTCATTTCCAAAAGATGTCAAGCCCTAATCCATTCAAAGCAAGGGCAGTCTTTTTCTATTCTCCTGTTCGGTCCACTGAATCAAAAACCAATCTTAGAGGCTATTTTTGGTCTCACATGAAAAATTTTAAAGGAGTCTTAAACAGAAGCACCACTGCTGAGCAGTGAAATACCCATCTCAGTTCCACCTGTACACTGATGCCTTAGGTTTCTCTGAACACCTTGCAAGAGGAATTTTTTAGAACAGTAAAGGCAGGAGGCAGTCAAGCAAGGAGAAGCAGTCAACAAGTCATAACTACAGGACAAGTGGACAACAGGGACGGTAAATACAGACTTGCGAAAGAAAACACAGAGACTCACGTTGAAAGGTCAACATGGTCTCCTCAAAGTTAGGTTTTTGCCAACTGTATATGTTTTACCTGGAGAACAACGGTATGTAAGCAGATTTTTTTAAGACATTTTATATCAGATCTTAACCACATTTTTAAGTGAGTCACTGAATATCAAATGAAGTTTCCTACCTTGTTTCTGAAAATAAAGAGCAGACATGTGACATCTTATCTCTTGCACATTTTCACATGCAAGGATATCACTTTTTCCAAGTAAATGATGCAATACCTTTCAAAGTATATATTCTTTCTTAACTAAGAAAAGTAAATTTAAAGAAACTGCAATTTTCTAAGGCTAGTGACTTATCAGGATCCCCTGGAGAAGGAAATGGTAACCCACTCCAGTATTCTTGCCTGGAGAATCCCATGGATGGAGAAGCCTGGTAGGCTACAGTCCACGGGGTCGCAAAGAGTCGGACATGACTGAGCGACAGAACGGAACGGAATAAAATATACTGCATTATTAATTAAAACACAAATTTTATGTTTGCATTTTTTTGTTTTTTTTTTCCTACCTACATCACAGTTAAGCATAACTGTCTGGCTTTTGTCTGTTATCAAGTCTTATTTAGCTAGTCACTTACTACCTCACTGTGACCTTATTAGATTTTAAATATGACAGATTTACTTGCTTATGCTTGAATTAGCCAGAGCTAATAACAAATTAAGGAAATTATAAAGTTAAACAAAAAAGCAAACTGCACTTTCTCTAATCTTGACCCAAATATTTAACTTTCCAACTTACATTTTTTTCCAGTAAATTCCAAGGAAAACAAACTGCTATTAAATCATACTGGAGACTTCTTGTTCTTACTAATTAAAGCTTGACGCCAATGTCCTTACAGATTCACGTAAGATACAGTCACAGTACTATTCAAGACAGTAAAGAACAAAAAGTGTATTATTTACAAAGTAGTTATGGTATTAATGTGAAAATGTGGAAAATGAAATATCATTGTCAAAAGCCAGACACATCAAAAATTACAGTTTCCATGTAAATCTTAGTTGTCATTTTGCATTATCCAAAAAGCATGGTTAATAATAAAATGGCGTCATCACTGACTATTTAGCAAGAAAAACCTGATGAGGATGTACCACAGATGTATGAAACTGATTTAAAGTTTCTCATCTTTGCAATTTGGTTGAAAAGACTTGAAAGTAACTATGCACTTGAAATGTCATTATTTTAAATAATAAAGAATCACTTAAAAACAAAAACATTAGTTCCTCCATATACATAAAGTACACATTGTGACACTATGAGTTTTCCTAATCTCAATAACACTGAATCAATTTTATTCACATGTAATTTGATTCTATTCCTTTCAGCCCCAGAGCCAATTTAAAAGTATATTTAGCTACTTTCAATGGATAAGCACAAAAAAGTTCAATTGCTTGCCAATTTGTACGATTTCTTTAAAAAACGGTATGAAACATAAAAAAGCAGGCATACGGGGATTTATAGTTTGACTGTGCATAAACACTTGACATTGAAAGAAATCACCTGCATCAATGATGTTGAAAATAAAAATCTATTTTCAGAATAAAGTCTAAATTTCTGAACGAAAAGGAGATACTGTAATTCCAAGAAATCAATTTCCTTTCAAATATGGTGCTTAGCAAATGGAAAACATTATATAGCTTGGAAAAGATGTGAATTTTTATAGGTATTCATATTAATGTTCATAAAAATATGATTACTATTTAAAGTAATATTAACTAAAGCCAGTTAAAAATGAAATGATTATCAATTTTACCTATTATTTCCATGTTTATATAAAACACCATAAAGCTTCTTTATAGCACTAGCTTACTTGGGTTTGTATAATCAAAATCAGGACAGAACAAAACACAATTATTTTTAAAACACTCCAGACACAAAATTAAAAAATATTAAAAGATGTGATCAAGGATGATGGTAGAAAATAAATGCAATCTTTTAGTTAGAAATCCCTTAGGGGCTTTCCATCCTAGAAAATTTTAGCATATTGAAACTTTTGCCATGATATGGTCAGACTATTGAGTCAACAGTAGGTTTGGGACTATTTGCCTGGTATATGCAAATCTAGATAAAGTATGTTACTGCTGTAATCACTTTAATAGTCTGAGTAGGTCTGAGCAGGTAGAGCAGGCTTGGGTGGGCTCAACCAGCTCGTGTGACAAAAGTACAATCTCTCTTTAAATGGCTGTTTACAAACCTATCAGTCAATCTACTATTAACCACACTAACCCCTAGAAAAGTTTATATTTTAAATTTCACACACAAGAGAAGCCTAAGAGAGTTAAAATTAAAGAACAATGACTAAATCCAATTTTCTACCTCAGAAGAAGGAGTATTAAAAATGCTTTGCTTTAACTAAAAGTCAATTTGTGATTCACTATACATTTTTCAATGCTATGTTGTCAAAGACTGTAAATGTGAGAGTACTACTTACATATGTTTCCTATTATTGAACAGTTCACTATAAATGGAAATCCACATAAATAAACCGACAGTAAAATAAATTAAGCTTAAAAAATAAAACTTCTCTAATATCATAAAATAAGTCAGATTCTGAGACTTGCTATAAATCACAATTTGAAGATTTCATTATCAAAGCTTGCCTTAAGTTAGTTACACCAAAATTTTCAAATTAAAAAGATGAACTTGAACAAGAATTAAGAAGGACCAAAATGCACATGCTGTTTCAGTGACAAGTCAATCTAGGAGTAAAAAATACTCTTGCTAGTTATGACATTTACCCTAGAAATGTTTTATAGTCTGAAAAACACCGAAGTTGCATCAGAATATAATTCCAGTAATAATTGGTATTAAGTTAAAAAAAAAAAAGCAGCACAGGAAAGACAACTTATAAAATACTAAGTACTCATACCACAGTGAAAAAATGTTCCATCCTAGAAGAGGAAAAACTGTATGGCTTGGTGATCGGTGTTTAACTTAACAGAATTTAAAAATGAAAGAAACAGTCCCCAAATCTGAAACTGTTACTCTGGTTTTGCATTTTAATGCTTACTCTTTCTCTAGTCATGTCTAGAAATCTACCATTTCAATATTATCTGCTTTTCCCAGACTCTCAGAATACTACTGTGTGCTTAGCACAGAACAAGGAGACATTTTTAGTCTCAACTGGGTGATCATTCTTCATCAGGCCAGCAAAAGATAAAATTTTAAGCCAACAGAACCTGCATTAGGCAGGCTGGATTTTATAAACCATTTGCTGTACCCACCAATTATTTTTTTTTTTTAGTTGCTCAGTCATGTCTGACTCTTTGTGACCCCATGAACTGCAGCCCTCTAGGCTCCTCTGTCCACGGAATTCTCCAGGCAAGAGTGGATGGCATTCCCTTCTTCAGGGGTTCTTCCCAACCCAGGGATCAAACCCAAGTCCCCACACTGCAGGAAGATTCTTGATGTCTGAGCCACCAGGGAGTCTGTATCCACCAAAGAGAGATAATGAATTCAGTATCCACTTCAGTGGTCAATGTGAGTAGGCATTTGACTCAGAAGTACCAAGTGGCCACGTCCCAGAATAGAGTCGGGACTAGGCTGAAGAGAGAACTGGGATTCACTCGTGGATCTCATTCTTACTATGTTACCTGGAGGAAAGTGCTTAGTCTCACTAAGTTTCAGTTTTCCCATCTACAAAATTGGGAGCAATAATGTCTACATTAACAGCATGACAAAGAAAAAAAAAAGAAATAACATTATAAAACACCTACAGAAAGCTATATTATGAAGCACCTAGCATGAGTGCTAAAAACATTCTGGTGTTAAACGTTGACAAAAGTGCATACACTCAGATATTTTATCTATTTTTAAAAAGAAAAAAGATACAGTGGAGTTTAATATGCCTCTTCTGGGAGGACAAGTGAGATGAAGTGGAAAGGAAGGGCCAGCTATCCCTATAATTTAATGTCCTTAGATTCTAAAGAAAAGTACCAGTAAATTTGGTTCAACTCAACGTTAGAGAATAAGAAAAAAGAACAGACATTCTTCCCACCGTCACTGAACTACATTTAAGAGAGATTCACACAAAGTTACAGTCAGTGCTAAGATGCAGAAAGTTCTTTAACATTTTAAAATTTGTTTTCACATATAAATTTGATGACAAAATGAGTCCTAAACTTGAGGAGCTTCCCTCATAGCTCAGTGGTAAAGAATCAGCCTGCCAGTACAGGGGACATGGGTTCAATCTCTGTTCCAGGAAGACCCTACATGCCGTTGCTCAACTAAGCCCATGCTTCCCAAGCCTGCAAACCACAACAAGAGAGGCCACTGCAGGGAGAAGCCCACAGCCCAGAGCCCACAGCTGTGCTCTCCACAACTAGAGAAAAGCCCGCACAGCAGTGAAGACCCAGCGCAGTCAAAAATACATACATTATGTTTAAAAACAAGTCCTAAACTTGAACTGGATGGGGCTTCCTGGTCATTCTTGCATTGAACATAAACACTGATGAATTAAATACAAGTTTCATTACGCAGTAAGGTCCCAAATCGTCCTGGTGATGTGATATAATGTATGACATACAGCAGTAGCTTCTAAAAATACACAGTAATCAGAATTCCTACATATATGTAGCCCAAGAATTTCAAAAAAGAAAATCTGACCAGTGGAAACAACCACATTACTTACAACATTGAGTTCTTGGAGAAGCAAGAGATAATACATATAAAAAGCTTTAAACAATGCCTTGCACAAAGTGAGTACCCAATAAATGCTGTGTTCTACAAGTACCTAGAAAAATACTTTGAACATTGACATGGAAAGGCAACAGGTAAATGGGTAGTCCGCTATAAACCATATTGTACTTTAGAATTTTTTTTTTTTAAATCTAAGAGTTTCCCTCCTCCTATACTCAGATGTATTTCTACTATGAGCCCTCAGAAACAATATTAGCACAAGTCATGAAGGCAGGTAGAAATCTCAGATGAGCCAACAAACATTTGAAACTGACAGTGTGGTAAGATCTGAAGTTCTAAATACAATAAAGATTATTTAGAAAAAACTCAACTCTGAATGACTGGAGAACAGACTAGAAGAACGCTTTTGGAAATTAATGTACAAACTAATGGGCCAGAGTTTTTTTTTAAATGCAGATTGTGAATTAATGTGGCAGGGCCAGACGTTTTGTATTCAAGACCTCTGGTAATCAAAACTCTACTGGTCTAGAAACCCAAAGAGAGTAAGAAGGCCCTGAGCAGTGGTCCTCAAAGTGTACAAGCAACATCAGAATCTCTTGGAAAATCAGAAATGCAAATCTTAAAGAATATAAGGAGACTGTTCTCTAAATTATCTGTTTACATACAGACAGATTAATTTCTCTAAGAACTGTCATTCAGTTGTTAAGTCGGGTCTGACTCTTTGTGGCCCCATGGACTGCAGCATGAAAGGCTTCCCTGTCCTTCACTGTCTCCCTGAGTTTGCTCAAACTCATGTCTATTGATTCAGTGATGCCATCCAACCATCTCATCCTCTGTCATCCCCTTCTCCTACCCTCAATCTTTCCCAAGATCAGGGTCTTTTCCAATGAATCGGCTCTTTACACCAGGTGGCCAAAGTATTGAAGCTTCAGCATCAATCCTTCCAATGATTTCCTTTAGGATAGGCTAGTGTGATTTCCTTGCAGTCCAAGGGACTCTCAAGAGTCTTCTCCAACACCACAATTCAAAATCATCAGTTCTTTGGTGCTCAGCTTTCTTCACAGTCAAACTTTCACAACCATACATGGCTACTGGAAAAACCATAGCTTTGACTAGTCAGATCTTTGTCAGTAAGGTGATGTCTCTGCTTTTGAATATGCTGTTTAGGTTTGTCATAGCTTTTCATTTCATGGCTGCAGTCACTGTCTTCAGTGATTTTGGAGCCCAAGAAAATAAAATCTGTCAGTGCTTCCACTTCTCCCCCTTCTATTTGCCATGAAGTGTTGGCCACCTGATGCAAAGAGCTGACTCATTTGAAAAGACCCTGATGCTGGGAAAGATTGAGGGCGGGAGGAGAAGAGGACGACAGAGGATGAGATGGTTGGATGGCATCATCAACTCAATGGACATGGGTTTGGATGGACTCCAGGAGCTGGTGATGGACAGAGAGGCCTGGCGTGCTGCAGTTCATTGGGTCGCAAAGAGTCAGACATGACTGAGCGACTGAACTGAACTGAACTGATGGGACCAGATGCCATGATTTTAGTTTTTTGAATGTTCAGTTTTAAGTCAGCTTTTTCACTCTCCTCTTTCACCCTCATCAAGAGGCTCTTTAGTTCTTCCTCACTTCTGCCATTAAGGTGGTATTATCTGCATATCTGACGTTATGGATATTTCTCCCTGCAATCTTGATTCCTGCTTGTGATTCATCCAGCCTGGCATTTTGCATGGTGTACTCTGCATATAAGTTAAATAAGCAGGGTGATAATATATAGCCTTATCGTACTCCCTTCCGAATTTTGAACCAGTCCGTTGTTCCATGTCTGGTTCTAACTGTTGCTTTATGACCTGCATACAGGTTTCTCAGGAGACAAGTAAGGTGGAAAAGTAGAATACTAGAACATGTTAACTAAATAAAACAATTTCTCTCTGCAAACAATCTCCAAAACTAAAGCCCCTGCAATTAGACTTAAAGTGTAGGCTTTTGATATTAATAATATATAGGCAAAGTATTAAAATGTGTAGAATCCTCACTGAACCATTTACCAACTTCTTGCAAAATAGATCAGTTCCATTTTACCTAGGTAATAGAGATAAGACTTTGTAAAGAAACCAAACAAAGTTTTTAATTTCCTTCTGTTGAGAATATAACCAACTACATCATGGTTTAGGCAACTTCTCTAGAGTCATGTTTATACATTGCCTGACTCATATGTAAATATATGTCAACATTTTGATTTATAGCTACAGATCATGTTTGCATACACACAGATGCCCAAATCATTATATTAATAGCTTGAAACACAATACTGTTAAAGCACAAAAAATATAAAATACAAATACAGAATGTCACACACAGAGAAGAGATTTCAGTTTTCTGAATGTGAAGCCAGATGATTGCTAAATAGGCTTTGCATAAAATAAGATTTTTTTAAAAAATGTTGCATTCACAATTCCCACTCAGTTTTTTTTGTTTTTTCCAACTTCAATCAAGGTCACATCTCATTCAGTATCTGAGCACATCATTCTGTCCTTAATCTAGTTCTGAAGGAGTAAATTACAAACAGATCGTAGAGTACCACACTTGCCTCAGTACTGGGGGTGGGCCCCTCTGATTTTGGCTAGGACCATATACACATACACAACAACAACAGTGCTGTCCAGAGACAACTGCTGGTCAGAGTGGGGGAATGGAGGGAGAGAGAGTGCCGCCGGCATCTAGTAAGCAGAGATCATGCAACTACTCTGACGCCAAAAACAGTTCCCTGAACAAAGAAGTACCTGGCCTAAGATGCCAATAGTGCCAAGGTTAAGAAACTGTGATGTAAACTGTGGAGGTTGCAAAAATACAGAATGAATGCATCTCGTGCATCATCATTCCATTCCTAGCAGTGTCAAGCACATTTAATAAATATTTATTGATTATGAAATAAACCACTTCTGTGCAGTTGAGCTCTTAAGAGAGATGAAAAAAAATAAGAAAAGGATTATTACATATATAATACCTAAAATCACAAAGCAAAATCACAGTCACTGTCAAAACTAAAAGGAATTAAAAATCATTCAGACCAATTTCTCTTTTTTCAGAAAAATTTTTCTCAGGCAAAAGATGCTTGTTGGCAGTGTTGAGAGGAGATAGTTTTCTGAATAAAAACAAAATACATTTACAAATTAAAATGTCAGTTTTCACTTCTAAAATGTCAATGTCACCTACTTTTCTCAGATTAATAAAATATTTCCTTTATAAAAATTAAATCAATGTAACATAAAGCATGTCCGACTCTGCGACCACACGGACTGCCTCCCGCCAGGCTCCTCTGTCCATAGAATTCTCCAGGCAAGAATACTGGGGAGGGTTGTCATTTCCTTCTCCAGGGGATCTTCCCAACCCAGGGACTGAACCCAGATCTCCCACACATCGCAGGCAGATTCTTTACTGTCTGAGTTACCAGAGAAGCCCCAACATAAGTCATAATAAGTGATATTTCAAAGCAGGAAACAAAATAAATGTAATTATTTTTCAAAAAAACCAAATCACAGACCTCCTTGGTATACAAGATTTATACTTCTGAGAAGTCCGGGCTTTAAAATGTCATGAGAAATTCTGAACTGGCTTACGGTTTTGAAACACAGGAATTGACAGTCACAAGGCCAAACGTACCCTTAATAATCGATTCAGCTGCATACAGATCTCGTTTGTAGGTCACCTAGAGGACAGATAAACTTCATTAGATTTAACAGAGTAGAAAGGAATGTTAAAGCAATAAAATAATGCCCCCAAGGAAATTCTTGATTTTGGAGAAACCATAAACACACAACACTGACAAGTTTTAAATTATAACAACATCAGTTTATTCAGAAAAAAATATATTTTGCTTCAACAAATGCTTGAAGATCTGTTTTTTAAATCTTTAAGTAAATTAAGATGTTGGCAGTTGTTACCAAAGTCTTATTAATATAAAAAGTATCATATCAAAGAAAATGTGGTAGCATTTACATACAAGTATTAGAATTATTTTTTAATAGTAAGGTTTTTTTGTGGGAGGAAAGAAGGAAAAGAATATATTTCAAAAATCACCAAATTGCATGTTCAGTTGAAATGAGATAATTCTCAAAGACCAATTCACAGTGAGGGTCTTCCTTCTAAATTGAGTTTATCTGTGTACCCCCAGATAAGGGTCACCTTTTATTAATACATGACTGACAGACAAAGCCTGGAGGCTACCACCATGAATGCAAGAACCATGATCTTTGCTTAAGAACATACAGCCTCTTTGCAATTATAACCTATTCCTTGTATATAACCTGCCATGTTCCTACAGCACATAGTCCTCAGAGCACATGCAGTGAGCTCAGGTACAGAGCATGTCAGATGCATTGGCTGCAAAACTGCTTTTCCTTCATCACAGAGTAAATGATTAAATCTATTAGTAAGTACTCTAAGGTCTTAAGAGCTTATCATTTAAGTGCTCAGATGATTATTATGCCAGTGTCTCAAAACCCACTTTGAGAAATAATTAATACCTTTACATTATTGATAATGTGGACAATTTTTCTCCAGATTATCTCCGAACTAAACTTGTACAAAAACTGTTCAGCTAAGTGGTTCATGGCACTTCAACCCAAACAGGTTACCCTGCTATGCCTAGATCCTGGCACGTAAACCACCCTGGCCCAAAATCTATACCTTACAACTCAGAACTAATGTAGTAGTTGACTTGTACGACAAATGGAAATTTCCTCAAGCAGTCAACCAATTTATTACAATCAAGTATGACATTATTAAATTATCTCTAAAACAAGCAATGCCAACCAAAACCAGTACTATAGTTACTGATCCAAAATATAGCTCTATTATCTGGGGGAAAAAAGGTAGAAAACAGACGCTTAAAGCTTCAGACTATGCATTTTACCAAATCAAAGACTGCACTGATCTCATTCACTCATTCAATAAATATATCTCAAATACTGCCACATCATAGGTCCTGTTCTAATGGCTGGAATAGAGCAATGAACACAGTGAGCAAAACTCAACCTGCAGAAACAACATTTTAGGGATACACTTTGCTTAGAAGAAGTGAATAAAATATATTTGTTTCCATGAAAACCCAAAGTTAACTAGACAGCTGAAATCAGCACTCAATATCTGCAATTTAGATGAGAAAAGGCTTTTATCCCCTTTAACCGTCTTCTATGTAAGGTAAACTCAAAACAGTAATTAATGGAAAGATGTCTAATTACTATAACTGATTTTTCATTCCTTCCTGCTTTCTTTGAGGAATATAACTGCATTCCAAATTTAAACAGAATAACTGTGGAAGTGCTTTATTCTTTTTTTCAAATAAATCTATCTTAACAATGGAGATTTTAAAATAAAGAAAACTTGGTCTCAAATACTAAAATGACTTTTCTAGCATACTTCCAAAACAACGCTTATACATTGAAATCAGTCTTAAGAATAAAATACATGTATTACTACCCAAAGGTCCTTGGGTACTACACTAATATTCAAAAAGAAACTATATAAAGAAAGACAGCTAAAATTCTTTTTTTTTTTTTTTGGTTGCACTGCACGGCTTGCAGGATCTTAATTCCTCAATCAGGGATTGAACCTGCACCGTCAGCAGTGAAAGTGGTGTGGAGTCCTAACCGACTGCCAGCAAATTCCCCTAAAATTTGAATTTTTTGCGGGGGGAGGTCTACATTTTCCTATTGGCTATCAGTTCGGTTCAGTCGCTCAGTCATGTCCACTTCTTTGCAACCCCAAGGACTGCAGCACACCAGGCTTCCCTGTCCATCACCAACTCCCAGAGGTTGCTCAAACTCAGGTCCACTGAATCAGTGATGCCATCCAACCATCTCATGATCTGTCACCCCCTTCTCCTTCAGCCCTCAGTCTTTCCCATCATCAGGGTGTTTTCTAAGAGCCACTTCTAGCGGGGAGGGGGACATAATTCAACCCCCAGCACCATGTGTGAAATGACTCGGCAAGGGAATGAAGAGAAGCACTTGGAAAGGCCAGCTTCCACTCAGTGCACTGACATTTGTCGCACATACAACAAAAGCAAGCTCCAAGGTGTGAGGACTAAAACTGTGCTTCTGTGTTGCTAGTGGAAGCAGTGAAATTTGAGATTTAATGCAAAAGACACTGAAGTATATCTGTGCAGTTCAAGTGGAAAATTCAAAGAGCTTTTCTTCTACCTGAAGACCTGAGGGTGCTTCACACATTTAAAGAAGGCTCAGAATACCCATGAGAAACAGAAAACACAGCCCCCTCAAAAAAACGAGCAAAGAGGCCAGAGGGTGTTGACATGTTAGTAGCAATAAATGTCTTGAGGTTTCATTTATTTATTTTTAACACAGCCTATAAATTAAGTTCAGCAGATCTGTAGTGATGTGAGTCAGGATCTTTCACAAAACACCTAACTGGTAATTACCCAAATCCTCCCAATGAATATGTATATCACCATCTGTCATATATAGAAAAAAATAAACAAAAATAATAAAATGTTGACCTGATGGATTAATAACATTTGGAAACTCTTAAAAGAGCAATATGCAGAGTACATCATGAGGAACGCTGGGCTGGAAGAAGCACAAGCTGGAATCAAGATTGCTGGGAGAAATATCAATAACCTCAGATATGCAGATGACACTACCCTTATGGCAGAAAGTGAAGAGGAACTCAAAAGCCTCTTGATGAAAGTGAAAGAGGAGAGTGAAAAGGTTGGCTTGAAGCTCAACATTCAGAAAACAAAGATCATGGCATCTGGTCCCATCACTTCATGAGAAATAGATGGAAAAACAGTGGAAACAGTGTCAGACTTTGTTTTTTTGGGCTCCAAAATCACTGCAGATGCTGACTGCAGCCATGAAATTAAAAGACGCTTGCTCCTTGGAAGGAAAGTTATGACCAACCTTGATAGTATATTAAAAAGCAGAGACATTACTTTGCCAACCAAGGTCCGTCTAGTCAAGGCAATGGTTTTTCCCGTGGTCATGTATGGATGTGAGAGTTGGACTGTGAAGAAGGCTGACCGCCGAAGAATCGATGCTTTTGAACTGTGGTGTTGGAGAAGACTCTTGAGAGTCCCTTATACTGCAAGGAGATCCAACCAGTCCATTCTAGAGGAGATCAATCCTGGATGTTCATTGGAGGGACTGATGCTAAAGCTGAAACTGCAATACTTTGGCCATCTCATGCGACGAGTTGACTCACTGGAAAAGACTGTGATGCTGGGAAAGGTTGGGGGCGGGAGGAGAAGGGGACGACGGAGAATGAGATGGCTGGATGGCATCACCGATTCTGTGGACATGAGTTTGAGTGAACTCCGGGAGTTGGTGATGGACAGGGAGGCCTGGCGTGCTGTGATTCATGGGGTCGCGGAGAGTCGGACACGACTGAGCGACTGAACTGAACTGAACTGAAAAGAGCAATAATACTGCATTAATTTTCTCCACCAGGCAATAAATCAGGCATGTCAATATCCTATAATCTTGTAACAATTAAAATATGTATGAGACAATCTTAGCACATAGCAAGGCCCATCCATGATTGTACAGAATATCTAACACACAGGGTTTCTTTTTGTTTTTATGTCAGTGAAGAAATATGCTTTTGGATTCATATTAGCTCAGAATTAGGATGAATGCTTACTAGCCAGATTTAGATGGATGCTTTATAAAGATTTCATCCAATATTTCTAAAGGAACAGTATTTATTCAAAATTATGATATGACCCTACAATTCTATTTCAGAATACATTGTTCAGTTTACCACATTTCTACCCAATGAAACATAGGAGAGTCACACTGTAAAGCACTCCAGCCTCAACAGGAACTTGCAGTATGATAATGCTACAGCCACTTCATTCCTCCTAAAGAAAGAAGTCTCTCATGAAATCAGTCAAGCCTGACCACAGGAAAGAGCACAATGCCTCTTGGAGGTGGTGAGGTCTTCCAGGCACCAAGCCTGCTGGTCAAAACTACTGCAGATATGTGTTTCAATAACACATTAAGTTGGGGCTACCATCCTAGGGACTGAGAGGAAACGCTGTTGCTGTGAGAAGCAGAGTGGCGCCCTCAATCCAGCTGAGAGTAAGGCTACACAGTAAAACACTGCACACCAAGAACATACAATCTTACTGGCTAAATGGGATCTGTTTGAGTAAACTAACCCAACATGAATTTTCTTGCAACCGAGCAACATAAATGATACCATAATTTGATGGATCAGAAAACCCACTGAGACTCTTAACACCTTTAATGTATATGTACACACATACTTTTATTCCTGGAAATAGTTTCAGTATGAAGCCAAATGTTTTTAAACTTCTCTATTTTCTAAAGCACCTGGAAAGTGTCAGTACTTGCAGAGTATGTCTTCAGGAATGACACATCAACACAGAGCTAAGTACCAACTTCCTTACCTTCCAGAGGTCAGGGGATCCTTCCACAAGTTTTGCTTTGATATGACTGTATTTGAGAGCCAAATGCAAACACTCAGTTCCAAATTCCAAGTCATAGTCACTACACTGGGTAGGAAGAAAAAAAAATTAAGAAGTTAAAATATAATATTAAATAATTTTTCAATTTCATAACCAACTGCATATAGAAAACAGCCTAAAGAATTCACAAACTCTTTAATTAGCTACTGATCAATCAAGTTAGATTAATCTTCTTCATGCCCTAAAAGCCAGATGAAACCATTAAAAAACAGAAATGTTGCAATCATGTTTTTAACTTCCTGAATAGTTTCGGTGAAAGTTGCTCAGTCATTTCCGACTCTTTAAGACCTCACAGACTGTAGCCCGCCAGGCTCCTCTGTCCTTTGAAATCTCCAGGCAAGAATACTGGAATGGGTAGCCATTCCCTTCTCCAAGGGATCCCCCCAACCCAAAGACTGAACCTGGGTCTCCAACTTTGCAGGAAAATTCTTTACTGTCTGAGCTCAAGTGTCAGATAAATACAATACTTTATTTCCTTTGCTCAAAAGCTGTATTTCCAAACATGTTTGTAAAATGCCTAAAGGTATGACTGAGGATTACCATATCAGAACTTAGTTTAACAAATACACCTATCCATAAACCCCCAAATCTCTTATATTTATACCAAAACACTGGCAGGTCACAGCTTTCTTATTGATATTTTAAATAACAACAGATCTTTTTAGAGGATATATTTTGATTCTGAACATGGAAATAAATCAATCTTCCATTATGAGAAAAAAAAAACTGAATGCCTATCAGATTTAGTAAAATATAAATAATATTTTTTAACATTTTAGGCAGAACCATCCAAATGACCAACATAATGCAATTAAATAATGGTCACTGGGTATCTATCATGTCCAAGGTTTTTTTAAGTACCAGCATATAAAGATAAATGAGACATGTTTTGTGTCCTCAAGGAACTCAGGTTTAAAAGAGGAGGCTGATCTATAACAAATATTTTGTAACAGAATGTGATAGATGGAGCATTAGCAGAATATTTACAAGTAGACCAGGAGATACAGTATTTAAGGGTACTAGGGAAGCCCCGTTAGAGGAAATGGTCTCTCACTTCATTCTAAAGACTGAATAGGGACTTCCCTGGTGTTTCAGTGGCTAAGACTCCACACTCCCGATGCAGGTGCCCCAAGTTCAATCCCTGGTCAGGGAACTAGATGCCACATACTGCAACTAAGACTTGGCACAGATAAATAAATAAATATTTTTTAAAAATAAAATAAAGACTGAATAAAACTCAAGGACAGGAATACCTTTCAGGTAAAAACTGCCCAACAAAGATACAGACATTGCAGACATCTGCTGGATTTATGTTTTACCAACAGCACAACCATGACTTACCTGGTGGTTCAGATAGTAAAGAATCTGCCTGCAATGCAGGAGACCAGGGTTCAATCCCTATGTTGGGAGATCCCCTGGAGAAGGAAAAACAAACCCACTCTAGTAATCATGCCTAGAGAATCCCATGTTCAGAGGAAACTGGAGGACTACAGTACATGGGGTCACAAAGAGTCGGACATGACTGAGCAAATAACACACACACACAAGAGCATATCCACATAAGAGAGACTGCAGGAAGGCAATAAATATGAATATAACATTTAGAACTGTTTACCAATCTTTCTTTTATTGGAAATTACAAACCCTACATTTTAATAATTTGTGAAGTTAATATGGCAAGAAAATATAACCATTAGGTATATACAGAGTCCCAAATTAACCAGAACTGCTTCAGTTTAAACCTCTATTCTTATAAACAACATAACATGACCTTTTTAAGAAATGTCATGATATGTCCAATATACGATATAACATTCATTGAAGAAATTTAAGAAATTTCACCTTTAATATAGTATTATTAACACTTCAGTTCAGTAGTTCAGTCATGTCCAACACTTTGTGACCCCATGGACTGCAACATGCCAGGCGTCCCTGTCCATCACAAACTCCCATAGCTTACTCAAACTCATGTCCATCAAGTTGGTGATGCCATCCAACCATCTCAACCTCAGTTGTCCCCTCCCTTCTCCTCCCGCCTTCAATGTTTCCGAGCATCAGGGTCCTTTCGAATGAGTCAGTTATTCCCATCAAGTGGCCAAAGTATTGGAGTTTCAGCTTCAGCATCAGTCCTTTCAACGAATATTCAGGAATGATTTCCTTTAGGATAGACTGGTTGGAACTCCTTGCAGTTCAAGGGACTCTCAAGAGTCTTCTCCAACACCACAGTTCAAAAGCATCAATTCTTCAGCACTCAGCTTTCTTTATAGTCCAACTCTCATATCCATACATGACAACTGGAAAAAGCATAGCTTTGACTAGGCAGACCTTTGTTGGCAAAGTAATGTCTCTGCTTTTTAATATGCTGTCTAGGTTAGTCATAACTTTCCTTCCAAGGGGCAAGGGTCTTTTATAATTTCATGGCTGCAGTCACCATCTGCAGTGATTTTGGAGCCCAAGAAAATAAAGTTTGTCACTGTTTCCACTGTTTCCCCATCTATTTGCCATGAAGTGATGGAGCTGGATGCCATGATCTTAGTTTCTGAATGTTGAGTTAAAGCCAGCTTTTTCACTCTCCTCTTTCACTTTCATCAAGAGGATCCTTGAGTGCCATAAGAGTGCTGTCATCTGCATATCTGAGGTTATTGATATTTCTCTTAGCAATCTTGATTCCAGCTTGTGCTTCATGCAGCACAGTGTTTTGCATGATGTACTCTGCATATAAGATAAATAAGCAGGGTGACAATATACAGCCTTGATGTACTCCTTTCCTGATTTGAAACCAGTCTGTTGTTGAATGTATAGGTCTAACTGTTGCTTCTTGACCTGCATACAGATTTCTCAGGAGGCAGGTCAAGTGGTCTGGTATTTCCATCTCTTGAAGAATTTTACACAGTTTGTTGTGATCCACACAGCCAAAGGCTTTGGCATAGTCAACAAAGCAGAAGTAGATGTTTTTCTGGAATTCTCTTGTTTTTTCAATGTTCCAACAGATGTTGGAAATTTGATCTTTGGTTCCTTTGCCTTTTCTAAAACTAGCTTGAACATCTGGAAGTTCACAGTTAATGTACTGTTGAAGCCTGGTTTGGAGAATTTTGAACATTACTTTGCTAGTGGAGAGATGAGTGCAATTGTGCAGTAGTTTGTACATTCTTTAGCATTGCCTTTCTTTGGGATTGGAAAAAAACTGACCTTTTCCAGTCCTGTGCCCACTGCTGAGTTTTCCAAATGTGCTGGCATGTTGAGTGCAGCACTTTCACAGCATCATCTTTTAGGATTGGAAATAGCTCAACTGGAATTCCATCACCCCCAACAGCTTTGTTCACAGTGATGCTTCCAAAGGACCACTTGACTTTGCATTCCAGGATGTCTGGCTCTAAGTGAGTGATCACACCATCGTGCTTATCTGGGTCATGAAGATATTTTTTATATAGTTCTTCTGTGTATTCTTTCCACCTCTTCTTAAAATCTCTGCTTCTGTTAGGTACAGGCCATTTTTGTCCTTTATTGTGCCCATCTTTGCTTGAAATGTTCTCTTGGTATCTCTAATTTTCTTGAAGAGATCTCTGGTCTTTCCCATTCTATTGTTTTCCTCTATTTCTTTGCCTTGATCACTGAGGAAGGCTTTCTTATCTCTTCTTGCTATTCTTTGGAACTCTGCATTCAAATAGGTATGTCTTTCCTTTTCTCCTTTGCCTTTCTCTTCTCTTCTTTTCTCAGCTATTTGTAAGGCCTCCTCAGACAACCATTTTGCCTTTTTGCATTTCTTTTTCTTGCGGATGATCTTGATCACAGACTCTTGTACAATGTCCCGAACCTCCATCCATAGTTCTTCAGGCACTTTGTCTACCACATCTATCTAATCCACTGAATCTATTTGTCACTCCCACTGTACAATCATAAAGGATTTGATTTAGGTCATACCTGTAGCTACATACAAATAAATTATGCTTTAGTAAACTTTACCTGTCTCCTGAGAAACCTGTATGTGGGTCAAGAGGCAACAGAAACAACTGGACATGGAACAACAGAGCAGTTCAAAATTCGGAACGGAGTATGTCAAGGCTGAATATTGTCACCCTGCTTATTTAATCTATATGCAGAGTACATCATGTGAAATGCTTGGTTGGATGAAGCACAAGCTGTAATCAAGACTGCAAGGAGAAATATCAACAACCTCAGATATGCAGATAATACCACTCCAATGTCAGAAAGCAAACAGGAACTGAACAGCCTCTCAATGAGGGTGAAAAAGGAGAGTGAAAAACCTGGTCTGAAACTCAACATTCAAAAAAACTAAAATCATAGAATCTGGTCCCATCACTTCATGGCAAATAGATGGGAGAAAAGTGGAAGAAGTGACACATTTTACTTTCTTGGGCTCCAGAATCACTGCAGATGGTGACCACAGCCATGGAATTAAAAGAAGCTTGCTCCTTGGGAGAAAAGACATGACAACCTAGACAGCATGTTAAAAAGCAGAGACATCACTTTGCCAATAAAGGGCCTTATAATAAAAGCTACTGTTTTTCCAGTAGTCACGTACAGATGTGAAAGTTGGGCCATAAAGAAGGCTAAGTACTAAAGAACTGATGCGTTTGAATTGTGGTACTGTAGAAGACTCTTGAGAGTCCCTTGGACTGCAAGAATAAACCAGTCAATCCTAAAGGAAATCAACTGTGAATGTTCATCAGAAGGGTTGTTGCTGATGCTCCAATACTTTGGCCACCTGATGTGAAGGGCTGACTTATTGGAAAAGACCCTGATGCTGAAAAAGACTGAGGCAAAAGAAGAAGGAAGCAGCAAAAGATGGGATGGTTAGATAGCATCACCAACTCAATGCATATGAATCTAAGCAAACTTCAGGAGATTGTGAAGGACAGAGAAGCCTGGCGTACTGCAGTCCATGGGGTGGCAAAAAGTTGGACATGACTTAGAGCCTAAACAACAACAAAATCTCCACATTCTATTAATAATTTCAACATCTGCACAATCTCATCTAGTAGTATGCAAGTAAGGCCAATCTATAGTAAAAATAACTTTTTGGTTAAATAACAAAGTGACGTGAAAGTCACTCAGATGGGCTTCCCTGGTGGCTCAGCTGGTAAAGAATCCGCCTGCAATGCATGAGACCTGGGTTGGGAAGGTCCCCTGGAGAAGGGAAAGGCTACCCACTCCAATATTCTGGCCTAGAGAAGTCCATGGACTGTATAGTTCATGGGGTCGCAAAGAATTGGACACGACTGAGCGACTTTCACTTATCTCTCTCTCCCTCTCTCAACCCCAAAGAAGACTACCAATAACCCTTTCCCTGCCTCTCTTTCCAGATGCAGGATACTGAACATATTCATGGACAGCCTTAAAAGTGTTCACAAAGTGCATACTGAGAAAAATAGATTCTTTCTTCCCATCTCAGGAATGAGAAGTACATGATGCTGTGCTCCTGCTAGTCACGTGATGCACCAACCAAGAATGGCAACAGCTTACCAAGTGCAAGAAGTCTTCAGGACTCCAATCAACAGAGCCAGTAGGGAACAAAGAAAATGACGGATCAGATACTTCCAAAATACACACCCAAAACAGAAACTGAGCGATCTTGGCAGAAATACTCTGAATCTGTCATTCACTGTATAGAGTAATTTTACAACTATTTATGGGGTTTGGGGGCTTCACTGATAGCTCAGTTGGTAAAGAATCCACCTACAATGCAGGAGACCCTGATTTGATTCCTGGGTTGGGAAGATCCGCTGAAAGGATAGGCTACCCACTCCAGTATTCCTGGGCTTCCCCAGTGCCTTAGCTGGTAAAGAATCTGCCTGCAAAGCAGAAGATCTGGGTTCACTCTCTGGGTTGGGAAGATCCCCTGGAGAAGGGAAAGGCTACCCACTCCAGTATTTTGGCCTAGAGAATTGCATGGATTGTATAGTCATGGGGTCTCAAAGAGTTGGACACGACTGAGCGGCTTTCACTGCAATTATGGGGTTTTGGTAATGTTTTTGCATTAAACCTTACTTCTACGGTTACCTCAAAAAAGTGCATACTTTATGACAAATTAAAACCTGAATTTGTGTCTCAAAAACGTGGATGATGATTTCTAGGAAAATAAAAGCTAGCAAAAGTGATGCTCATTTCAAGAACAAAAGAAAAAAGCAGATAAACTACAAACAGAACTTTTTCTTGAAACCATCAGAGCTGAGGTCACAGGATGACTGAGTAGCCTTAAATCTAAGAAAAGGCATGCCTCCCCCAAGAAGAAGAAGATGCCATCACCAGCTCACCTACAGCAGAACACAAAAGGAAGAAACATCAGGTCCCATACTGACAGTAAGATAAAATCCCCTAAAAATTTCAACAAACTATAAATACTGAATGGAGGCAATTAGGAGAATATAGAGCCTCTGGGGAACACAACCACAACATGAGTTAATACCCCATTCAGGCTTTTCTTTAGCAACCCACTACTGGGTGCTCATCAAATTGTGTGATATTAGTTCAAAGTGACTGTGATTAGGTGTAGATTCTAAACTCAAAGTAATCACTAGACAGATGCTTTATAACGTAAGAGTAAGAAGTCAATAGGAATAAAAGGGAATCATAAAATGAGAAATTAATACAAAGAAAGGCAGAAAAAAGAAAAGGAACAAAAATAAAGCAACCAGCAAGATGGTAGATTTTAATCAAGTAAGTTCAGTTGGTAAGTCATCTTCCTGCAACCCAGGAGACCTGGGTTCAATTCTTAGGTCGGGAAGATCCCCTGGAGAGGGGCATGGCAACCCACTCCAGTATTCTTGCCTGGAGAATCCCATGGATGGAGGAGTCTGGTGGGCTACAGTCCACAGTGTCACAAAGAGTCGGACATGACTGAGCAACTAAACCACCACCAAGTTAACTAAGGTGTAACTGCACGTACAGCATCCAGCATGGGGCCAGTGTCATCACTGATCACACGAAAAACACACAGATACATAGATGCTGAGAGTCCTCTGCCTCCCTAAACCTGGAACCCAAAACAGTATTAATAATACTCTCCTATCAATAACCTCAGATATGCAGATGACACCACCCTTATGGCAGAAAGTGAAGAAGAACTCAAAAGCCTCTTGATGAAAGTGAAAGAGGAGAGTGAAAAGGTTGGCTTGAAGCTCAACATTCAGAAAACAAAGATCACGGCATCTGGTCCCATCACTTCATGGGAAATAGATGGGGAAACAACAGAAACAGTGAGAGACTTTATTTTGGGGGGCTCCAAAATCACTGCAGATGGTGACTGCAGCCATGAAATTAAAAGACACTTGTTCCTCGGAAGGAAAGTTATGACCAACCTAGACAGCATATTAAAAGCAAAGACATTACTTTGCCAACAAAGGTCCATCTAGTCAAGGCTATGGTTTTTCCCGTGGTCATGTATGGATGTGAGAGTTGGACTATAAAGAAAGCTGAGCGCTGAAGAATTGATGCTTTTGAACTGTGGTGTTGGAGAAGACTCTTGAGAGTCCCTTGGACTGCAAGGAGATCCAACCAGTCCATCCTAAAGGAAATCAGTCCTGAATATTCATTGGAAGGACTGATGCTGAAGCTGAAACTCCAATACTTTGGCCACCTGATGCGAAGAACTGACTCATTTGAAAAGACCCTGATGCTGCGAAAGACTGAAGGCAGGAGGAGAAGGGGATGACAGAGGATGAGTTGGTAGGATGGCATCACCGACTCGATGGAGTTTGAGTGAACTCCGGGAGTTGGTGATAGACAGGGAGGCCTGGCGTGCTGTGATTCATGGGGTCGCGGAGAGTCAGACACGACTGAGTGACTGAACTGAACTGAATTAACTTTTTCCTGTGTCTATGAAGAAGTGAAGTGAAGTCGCTCAGTCGTGTCCAACTCTTTGCGACCCGTGGACTGTAGCCCACCAGTGCTCCTCCGTCCATGGGATTCTCCAGGCAAGAATACTGGAGTGGGTTGCCATTTCCTTCAGGGGATCTTCCCGACCCAGGGATGTCTTTTCCAGAAGTCACATATCTGGAATCAAATAGTATGTGGTCTGCTCAGATTGGTCTATTTCACTTGGTAATATATATTTAAAGTGCTTCCATGTCTTTCATGACTTGAATTATTTTTTAGCACTAGATAATATTTCATTATTTGGAAGTACCACAGTGTATGTATGTAAGGAAATCTTGGTTGCTTCCAAGTTTTGGTGACTATGAATAAAGCAGGGACAAATATTGAAGTATAGGCTTTTGTATAGATACAAATTTTCAACTTATTTCAGTAAATACAAAGAAGTGCAACTGATGTATCATATGCTAAGAGTATGTTTAGTTTTGTAAGAAACTGTCAAATTGTCTTCCCAAGTGGATGCGCCATTTTGCATTATCACCAGCAATGAAAGCTGTATGAAAATATGAATTAAAACAATGAGATCTCACTATACATCTATTAGAATGGCTGAAATCCAGAACACTGACAATATCCAGAGTTGGTAATGATGTGGAGTATCAAAATCTCAGATTCAATGCAATTCCTATCACAATACCAATGCCATTTTGCAAAGAAAGAACAAATAATTTAAAACTCTTATGGGAACACAAAAGACCCTGGATAGCCAAAACAATGTTGAGAAAGAAGGGCAATGCTGGAGGTATCATGCAGTCTGATTTCAAACGATATTACACAGCTATGATAAAAAATTAAAAAAAAAACGTTATGGTACTGACATGAAAACAAACACCTAGTTTAAAAGAACAGACTAGAGAGCCCAGAAATAATGGATGGTGATAGGCTGTCACCATCATTTAATTGACACCAAAGAAGACAATAATATACAATGGAGAAAACACAGTCTCTGCAACTAGTGGTGCTGGGAAAACTAGTCAGCTACATGTAGATGAATAAAACTAGAACATTTCCTTATACCATATACAAAAATAAACTCAAAATGTATTAAAGTCTTAAATGTAAGGCTGGAAACCAAAAAACCTCTAGAAGAAAACATAGGAACACTCACATAAATTGTGAAAGCTTTGGGGGTTTTTTTTGGCTCTACCTCGTAAAGCAAGGAAACAAAAACAAATAAACTGGACTGAGTTAAACTTAAAAGCTTTTGCACAGCAAAGGAAACTTTTGACAAAATTAAATGACAACCTCCTGAATGGGAGAGAATACCTGCAAACGATGTGACTGATAAAAGGTTAGTATCCAAAATATATAAGCAGCTCATATAACCCATCAAAATTCAACAACTCAATTTTAAAAACATAGGGTGAAGACCTGGAGAGACATTTTTCCAAACAAAACCTATAGGTAATCAACAGGCGCAGGAAAGATGCTCAGCACTGCTGATTAGCGAAACGCAAAACAGAACCAGAATGAGAGATCAGCTCCCACTTGTCAGAACGGTTATCATCAGAAAGACCACCAGTTACAAACTGCTGGTACGGAGGCAGCAACGAGAGCCTCTGTGTGCTGTAGACAGGAATGTAAATTAGTGTAGCTACTGTAGAAAACAATAGGGAGGGTTCTCAAAGTCTAAAAACAGAACCACCATGAGTGTGAGCACTGTCACTTCACTTGTGTCTCTTTGCAACCCTATGGATTGTAGTTCGCCAGGTTCCTTTGTCCGTGGGATTTTCCAGACAGGAATACTGGAGTGGGTTGCCATTTCCTACTCCACTGTGTTTGCCTGTTTCAGGACACCAATCCATCCTGTTATCTCACTTCTCTGTTAGATTTAAGACTCGTTTTTTATTTTTCAGTTCGCTTAGCTCTGTGCTGTTAGGATAGGGTGATCATTTCTAAGTTCCTTACACGCATGGGAAAGCACAAGTTCCCCACACACTCTTTCTCAGGAGGTGGTGCTCCACAAAATTGGGGCGCACAGTGAGGAAAGGGAAGACACAGGATGCAGAAAGCAAGACAGTCTAATAGGTGAGGAGAAAAGAGAATTGCTAGGAGGGTAGGGAGGAACAGTCTCAAGGTGCTGCTGTGCAGGAGGCAGAGTGACAGAACAGGTAACAGAGGGAACTGTAGTTCCTCACAATGGATGCCTACAGACAAAAAATAGAAGATGAAGAATGAAGTTGCATCCCTTCAGAAGGTCTCAGGAGAACCTGTCTGCCTCTGAGAAGAAAGACGAAGGGACAAGGTTAACATGGAGGTTTAATTTTTACCTTCACCATGTGCATATGGTCCTTGCTCTTACTGGAAAAAAACTTTATACAGGATTTATGTAGTATAATGCAATATGAAATATAATTGTCATATTCTCAAGAAATATATGCTTTCAAGAGTTAAGATTTTGTTTCCAAACATATATATTTAATACTTTCAGCAAATCAATCTGATGTCCTGGTAATAATTAAGTTGCAGAGCATTTAAAGCTCTGAGCATGCAAATCTGAGAACAATATGTCTACTATAAAATATTAAATCTGGTTAGCATCATGATAAACATGGGATATTACTCCTCAATTTGTTCCTGTTCTTACTTTTTTCTAGCAGTAATTTAAAGCAATTTGCAAACTGTGCATTAAGATTCTTAACAAGTCCATAGATGGGGTCTGCTTAATTAATGAAAGTATATGTGTACTTGACTGAACTTGATGCATTGCTGCCAAGTGGTTAGGAGCATTGATGTTGAAGTCAAACAGACTTGGGTTCCGACTCTGTCCTTCTACATAACAAGTTATCTGACTGGGAAGAAAATACTTAAACAAGTTTGTCCCTCAAGCTTCTTCCATTTTCAGAAATGGAGAATAAAAACTACTGAAAAGAACTAACATAATAGTCATGTGAGGTGTCTGGCATAGTGTCTAGTCTATGGTTATTCCTTGATAGAGTATACACAGTTAGGGGCTATAATATAGTTAACCATACAAATTAAGGGCTTCCCTAGTGGCTCAGTGGAGAAGGCAATGGAAACCCACTCCAGTACCCTTGCCTGGAAAAATCCCAGGGACAGCGGAGCCTGGTAGGGGTCACACAGAGTCAGACACGACTGAAGAGACTTAGCAGCAGCAGCAGCTAGTGGCTCAGACAGTAAAGAATTCACCCGCAACGCGGGAGTCCTGGGTTCAATCCCTGGGTTGGGAAGATCCCCTGGAGGAGGGCATGGCAGCCCACTCCAGTAATCTTGCCTGAGAATCCCCATGGACAGAGGAGCCTGGTGGGCTACAGTCCACAGGGTCACAAAGAGTCAGACACGACTGAGTGACTAAGCACAGCACATACAAATTAAGGGTTTGAAAGTGAAACTGAAAGTGTTAGTCATTCAGTCATGCCTGACTCTTTGCGACCCCATGGACTATAACCTGCCAGGCTCCTCTGCCAACAGAATTCTCCAGGCAAAAAAACTGGAGTGGACTGCCATTCCCTTCTCCAGGGATCTTCACGACCCAGGCATCAAACCCAGTTCTCCCACACTGCAGGCAGACTCTTTACTATCTGAGCCAACAGGGAGCCCCAAATTAAGGTTTAAAAAGTAGTTATTCAGTAATAGCTTTTCAGTAATATCTAATGGCTATATAGAGTTCTATGCTTTCTGTAGTGATACTGGGGGTAACACTGAAATTGTGTACAACCGTTTCCTTCTACTTTCCTCAAACTTAGTTTCCATTAAGAAAAATGGAAGAAACACTGGCAGTGAAACTGGAAGAATAAAGATAAAATGGGGGGAAAAAAGGTTTAAAGTATAATTTTATTCTCACTTGTGACAATGACATACTCTCTTCCCATTCTGTTTCATTCTATAAATCACATTTAGTTGGTAGCTTGAGTTATGTGTATATTCTTTTTCCATCTTTTCTATGTAGTAGTTAAGTGACTATTGTCAAATAGCTGGCAATAAACCTCTGACGCTGTTCAGTCAGTCTCCATGGACCATCATCCTAGAGGTAACCACCTCCTTCGCTGCCCTTTCCCCTGTACCTGCCTGTTTTGCTGCAAATTCATTACTTAATAGAGTCTTCGCCTCCTAGATATGAAAGAACACCCTTTTCTCACCATTACACTCAAGTGCTTTTTCCTGATTTTCCCAACCACCACTGACTTCAGGCCTCGCCGGCAGGATCAACATTCCAGACCCTTGCACCTCTCTTTCTGTGTAAACCCTCTGTCCCTCCAAAATGCACGCCATCTGGACAAATCTTCCAATCTTCACAACACTGTCGTCTGTCACTACTTCATAGGCTCTGCCATTTCAGACACGTGGGATCAGTCTTCCATTTCCCTCAAATTACTGACATTATACTGGCTGAATCCAAGGTCCATGTGCTCAAACTTTAAATATTCTAGCCATTTCTTTGCTAGAATTTATTTTCACTTGAACAACTAATCTCTATTGTGGAGAACTTTATTTTACCTTCAGCTGAGACTCCTCTGAAACTTTTCATTTCATAATCCAATCGGACTGGAACTTCCAACCATCATTTCTCTTACTCTCCTCTCCCAGTGACCCTCAATGAGGCATCCAATCCTATAAAACCTCCACTGGTTCTTGATTAGTTAATGCTCATTTTTCTAGACTGTTCTTCATCAACCAGAAGACTATGGTTGAAGGCATAGAAAATTTTATTACTAGCACCCTGATTGCCTGATCATCTGTCCATCCACTAGATTTCCTCTACAAACTCCAAGTACAAAATCATGTCATCTGTTTCGTTTCCTAAATTTTTAGTTCATAGATTTCAGTTATCAAAGTACATAGTTCAAAGAACCAACCATCTCTACAAGATTTGTTATGAAAAGTCAACCTCACTCCCTTTGCTCTACTTTGTCTTCACCATGGGCAATCACTTTTCCTTCTTTCAGTTGACGCCTCTAATATTTATTTCCATGTGTAACAAGTCAACTACTGTGTGCTGTGCTTAGTCCAACTCTTTGTGACCCCATGGACTGTAGCCCGCCAGGCTCCTCTGTCCATGAGGATTCTCCAGGCAAGAATACTGAAGTGGGTTGTCATCACCTCCTCCCGGGGATCTTCCTTACCCAGGGATCGAACACAGGTCTCCTGCACTTAAGGCACTCTTTACCGTCTGAGCCACCAAGGATTAACAAATATACAAATCTCAGTAGCACACAGCAATCAACTTCTTTCTCACACACAGCTATGGGATGGCTGAGGTTGACTGTGCTGTAACCTGCAGGACTGTAGGTCGGCTGTGGCACTTCTGATCCATGGGTCGCACACTACAGGTCACATTGGAGGGACAGCGACCAGACTGTGCCTTCCTTAAGACAACAGATGCAACAAAGGGCAAACCCAACAGCAGAGGCACATTTATGCCTCTTTCTACATCTCCTCTACAAAAATCCCAAAGCAAGCTAGAAGGCTAAATCCATCAAGGATCAGAGAAAGAGACTTCACTTACCAGGAGGACACGATAAAGGTAAAAAGCAGAACACTGTCAGGCCTGAACAACTGAAACAGTTTACTATCACACCATCTCTCTAAAGAACATACAGCTCCATTTTCTGAGTTAGCCCTCAGATATAGAAGAATTGTGTCTCGTCTCCTCCTCCCCACATCACAATACACGCCAACACTTCCTATTTCTCATGCCTTCAGTATCTTAATTTTTGGTTACATCGAGTGTTTATATTAGTGACGATGTCATCGTTACTCATAGCTAAGTTATACACTGAAATTCCTTTCCTGCACAAGTCTTTGTGTTTCCTGGAGTTATAACTTCTCTTTTGTTTCAACTGTTTAGTTTTCTATATACCTATGAGTCATTCAACAGCAAATAACTATTTGTCTAGATCTACTCTGAAGATATTCAGACACGTTAGGTATTCACCAACTTTGTATTTCTGAAGAAGTCACCCTTGGAGTCTTCTGACCTTTTTCAGCAGAGACTGGTGACAGTGACACACAGCTATCATCCTGAGAACACCCTACACCATGATCCTGGGGATACTCTTCATCATTCTCCTGCCATGAATTTCCAACATCCATGTAATTTTTTTGAATAACTCTCTGTACACATCCTCGAGTAGCTTTCTGAGACAAGGACTGCAAGAGGTAAGCTTTAAAAATACTTTTTGTTGCATTATTTCTTTGATATTTCTTCCTCTCAATTTTCTCTTTGGGCAAGTTTTGTCATTGAATGCTTACTTTTTTTACTGGACGTCTACTTTTCTTTTCTTCACTGTATTTCATCTTTTAATCTTTGGGGGAAAGATCCTCAGATTTTAACTCCAGATCTTGTTTTTATCCTCTGAACATTCATTTGTTTAAGCATTCTGATCTTATTTCATGTTTGCAATGAAGTTTTACCTCTGTAAAGATATTAATTTTCTAAGAGCTTCCCTTTCCCTGCACATTCGCTGTTTTCTCGTGGTAAGTGCGTTCTTCAAGTGGGATGGTAAACCTATTCAGCAGTGAGTGCAGGCATGGGGTTTGTAAACCGTGAGCTTCTCTACAGGGTGATGGGGTTGAGATGATCACCAGGGAATCTCTGAGGTTAGTACTTCTAGGTCTTTCTTCTTAGACTAAACATATTATTCAAATAAAACTTTGCAATGTCCAGCCAGGAAAGAAAACCAAGCCACCAAGATATTTGCTGCTGAGTGGAGAAGACGCCAAGGGCTTCCCCCATCGGGTAGGCAGTATGCACAAGGTCTGTTAGTCATTGTTTGGGGCAAGGCACTCCTTCCTTCAACCAGTGTTCTCTTCCACACGGAGGGAGTTCTCCCCACCACCCACCTGCTTCTGTAGTGGGGATGAGAAGGGTGATAGAGTAGAGAAGGTGATCTAGAGATCAGACTACTTTTTAGTAGTTTTTACATTCCACTAAAGTGTCCTAATTTTGTCCCCCTTCACTCAGTTCTATGGGTAGTTGTTGTTCACTTGTTAAGTCATGTTTGATTCTTTGTGACCCCATGGACTGCAGCACACCAGGCTTCCCTACCCTTCACTCTTCTCCTAGAGTTTGCTCAAACTCATGTCCACTGAGTCAGTGATGCCATGCAACCAGCTCATCCTCTGTCTAGGGGTACCTGGGGCTACTGTTCCTGAACTTTTGAGCAATTCTATTGTAGTCAATTTTAATTCTTAGCTTTCCCTACAATTCCCTTCCAATTCAGCCTTCTCAGATGCATTGCTGTCAGTTACTATTCATTCACCTTCTTCTAGTTACTTTTTGCCATCACCACTTCTCATTCTCCTTATTCCTGTGGGTTCACGTTGTTTTTAATCCCTTGCTAAGGCAATGGCAAGCCACTCCAGTACTATTGCCTAGAAAATCCCATGGATGGAGGAGCCTGGTAGGCTGCAGTCCATGGGGTCGCTATGAGTCAGACATGACTGAGCAACTTCACTTTCACTTTTCACTTTCACACATTGGAGAAGGAAATGGCAACCCACTCCAGTGTTCTTGCCTGGAGAATCCTAGGGACGGGGAAGCCTGGTGGGCTGCCGTCTATGGGGTCACAAAGAGTCAGACATGACTGAAGTGACTTAGCAGCAGCAGCAGCAAGGGACTTTAATGAGGTTTTGGTAGTAAACAAAACTAGATTCATGTTCAGTTGGTTATTTGTACCCAGAAACAGGAATATGTGCATTCTAATTAGGTAAGTTATTCTAAATTGTCATCCATTGAGATGGCTTCAATTTACATTTCCATCAACAACATATGAGAACGTGGTAGAGTTGTTCACATGAGGTAAATAAAAAGGACTCAGAGGGACTGGAAAAACCTCTAAAAATATTATTTTTTGTATATTTTTCTGGGGAGGGATTCAACAAGTATCATAGCTTTTATAACACAAAAAAGTAAGCGACTATTGTTTTATGGTGATCATGTAATGGTCCACTGTTACCAATAATCCAATCACGTATCTATTTTTCTAGCTTCAGCATCACTTGCAGTTTTATTTCTGCATAGAAGCCTGGGACGCTTGCCCAAAAAAGAATATATACACTGGAGAAAAACTCAACCAAAGGCATGCATGCACAAGTTTCTCACTCTGCCATTATAGAATCCTACTCAGAATGTTTCAAGCAGAAACAAAATAGGCTATCTTACAATGAGGTAAATAATGAACACCTGCATTCAATTTATCATCTGAAAAATCAGATGATTGAAGCCTTTTGCATACATTTACATTGTTTGAATTATGCAATCTATTTTAGAACTACAGGAGAGACAGTCATCCAAGAAGCTTTGTTCTTTCAATATATCCAATCATTGTATGAGTAAATAAACAACTCAGACTAAGTCCATATGAGGTTGATAACGCGGATGCAGTCCTCAGTCTTTAGGAAACAAAGTATAATGACCTGGCTAAGGACAGAATTTCTTCTAGTACAAATTTTTAGATGAGTTTATATAGAATTACATTACAAAAGGCTTTCAAACACAAGTTTTAAAAATACTATTAGTTATTAAGATTTTTTTTGCCAGTACTGCTCAACCAAAATCTACTCTGAGCTTATAGACAAACACCACCCATATACATCAGTTAATTATTACCTAGAAGGTGATACTTTTTTTGCTGCATCCAGATAATTAGAGATGAAAATAACATGGAAAAATGAATTTCAGTGGCAATTTTATATCTGTTTTTAGCTATTTTTGTTGACCTTCACAATCAAATATTGTCAAGCATTATTAAAAACTATGAAGTTCACTGGAATATTTTACTCTTACATAACTTCTTTGAAAAAATAAAATGATTAAAGTTTTCAAATCAAGACACTGAGGTACTACCCAGAAACCCATTGAGTAGACATATCACATATGCATTATCCAGCCTCAGGATCAACAACTAAGGGAAAAACTGAAACACTAAATCAGTATCCAACTGCAAAGGCAACTTTAAATTCATGCAGGCAGAAGTGTTAGATGGCTGCTGTTGTAATCTCATCAAGAGATCATGAGGATCTGAAATAAATCTAGGAACAGAGAAGGGAAGGACTGGAGCCAGAAGCTATTTCAGCATCAGTACGGTTGGAGACACTATTACCCCAGCTGGAAGGTGCAGAAAAAGAAAAGAGGTCTGTTGGTCAGATTCATGGCATCAGTTTAACTTCCCTGTAGGACAACTAGTAGGAATACACAAAAGAAGTTGTAAATACATGTCCAACACTTATGAGAGAAACAGATAAAGAAAATTAGAAAACTTGGGGAATATCTACCCAGATATGATAGCTAAGTTGGTAAAGAATCCACCTGCAATGCAGAAGACCACAGTTCTATTTCGGGGTCGGGAAGATCCACTGGAGAAGGAATAGGCTACCCACTCCGGTATTCTTGGGCTCCCCTTGTGGCTCAGCTGGTATGCGGGAGACCTGGATTTGATCCCTGGGTTGGGAAAGTCCCCTGGAGAAGGGAAAGGCTACCCACTCCAGTATTCTGGCCTGGAGAATTCCACGGACTGCACAGTCCACGGGGTTGCAAAGAGTCGGACATGACTGGGTAACTCTCACTTTACTACCCAGATGCTAAGCAAATATTGACAGAAAATTTACCAGGCACCCTTCTCTAAAATCACTGAGAAGGATGAACGAGGCTGGGGAAAATTATACAAGCAAATCAAACGTAAGGAAATCAAATGTGTGTGTTCACAGGCTGGGAGAAATGTAGAAAAGCACCGATGATTTCATGATATCAGTTCTACTTTTTCTTCACTAATAAAAGTTGCACAAATTTAACCTGAATTTAGTGCAATACCCTAAACTGCAACAATATACTGTAAACCCCAGTCAAAAAGTATCTCATTATCTCCTCTGAAACCACAGTTTTAAAATTATCCCACCTTCTCAACAACTTGCCCAATAGCCTAGTGCTGACCCACTCCTCACACTAGTTTCAGTACCTTCAGTCTTCTCCCTGGTTCGCACACTTCACGTGATGTTTTCAAATATTTCTTCCAAGTCTCACTTTACAATCTAGTTCCCCCAGCATCAACTTTTCACTTAAACACTGTGAAACTGTTTCCAAGTTTTCTAGGAAACTCTGTGGCTCCTAGAAAGAAAGGCAATGCCAAAGAATGCTCAAACTACCGCACAATTGCACTCATCTCACACACTAGTAAAGTAATGCTCAAAATTTTCCAAGCCAGGCTTTAAGAGTCCACGAGCCATGAACTTCCAGATGTTCCAGCTGGATTTAGAAAAGGCAGAGGAACCAAAGATAAAATTGCCAACATCTGTTGGATCACTGAAAAAGTAGGAGAGTTCCAGAAAAACATCTATTTCTGCTATATTGACTATACCAAAGCTTTGACTGTGTGGACCACAACAAACTCTGGAAAATTCTTAAAAATGGGAATACCACACCACCTGACCTGCCTCCTGAGAAACCTGTATGCAGGTCAGGAAGAAACAGTTAGAACTGGACATGGAACAACAGACTGGTTGCAAATAGGGAAAGAAGTTCATCAAGGCTGTATATTGTCACCCTGCTTATTTAACTTACATGCAGAGTACATCATGAGAAATGGTGGGCTGGAAGAAGCACAAGCTGGATTCAAGACTGTTGGAAGAAACAGCAATAACCTTAGATATGCAGATGAAACCACCCTTATGGCAGAAAGCGAAGAAGATCTAAAGAGCCTCTTGATGAAAGTGAAAGAGGAAAGTTAAAAAGTTGGCATAAAGTCAGAAAACTAAGATCATGGCATCCGGTCCCATCACGTCACCGCAAATAGATGGAGAAACAGTTGGAAACAGTTTGGGGGCTGCAAAATCACTGTTGATGGTGACTGCAGCCATGAAATTAAAAGACCCATGCTCCTTGGAAGAAAAGTTATGACCAACCTAGACAGCATATTAAAAAGCAGAGACATTACTTTGCCAACAAAGGTCTGTCTAGTCAAAGCGATGGATTTTTCCAGTAGTCATGAGAGTTAGACTATAAATAAGCTGAGCACCGAAGAATTGATGCTTTTGAACTGCGGTGTTGCAGAAGACTTTTGAGAGTCCCTTGGACTGAAAGAAGATCCAACCAGTCCATCCTAAAGGAAAATCAGTCCTGAATATTCACTGGAAGGACTGATGCTAAAGCTGAAACTCCAATATTCTGACCACCTGATGCAAAAAGCTGACTCATTTGAAAAGACCCTGATGCTGGGAAAGATTGAAGGTGGGAAGAGAAGGGGACAACAGAGAATGAGATGGTTGGATGGCATCACTGACTCAATGGACATGAGTCTAAGTAAACTCCCAGAGTTGGTGATGGACAGGGAGGCCTGGCGTGCTGCAGTCCATGGGGTCGCAAAGAGTCGGACATGACTAAGTGACTGAACTGAACTAAACTGTGGCTCCTAAAAGCTATTCTCTACAGTCTAACCTACATCTTTCAATCATGAAAAGTCATAGCTAAGAGAACAAGAATTAAATCTGCCTGAAAACTAGGCCACTGAGGCTAAAACTAACAACAATAAAAAAGGTACTCGGCAATCAAATGAACGATGGACTGAGCTGTGCAACAACATGGATGAGTTTCACTATCATTATGCTTTAGCCTAAGAAGCCAAACACAGAAGACTACAGATTGTAATTCCTGTTTATGTGACATGTTAGAAAGGCAAATTCAAAAGGAGGCGAAAACAGATAGCTGGTAGCTAATAAGGGTCTTGGGGTGGGAGAAGGTAACTGACTGCAGATTTGGACACGTGATCTGCCTTGCTCAATATAAGGCAGCAATGACAATGTGCCAGTGGCAAGTCTAGGCTTTAAGAAACATTGTGTGTTCCCATCCTTTTAAACCTCTTCCATCTCTATGAGAAGACCATGTCTGGACAGACTGCTGGTCAAACAAAAGTGCACGAATGGAGCAGAGCTGTCCAGCCAGCATACACCCTCAGTGCAAAGCAGAACAGCCCCAAAGCACAGCATATGAGCACACGAATGCCCACGCCCACCCCCACACACTTACTGATGAGAGACTGGACTGAGGCCTACCGGTCCCTCTCTCACCATCAGAGAGCTAGGCTGAGGTTCCTGGGCAGGATGAAACCTGGTTCCAGGAAAAGAGAAATCATAAATTTAGCAGCTGGGGCAAGAAAGTGGATTAATCACAAGGCAGCAAAATCCCTAAAAATAACTTGGGGTCTCAACAGCTTGCCAGTTACCAGTCAATTATCTTTTCCCAATCACTTATGTGATTGGAAAACTCTGAATCTCTCTTCCTTACAAACTCAAGATTTAATCAGGAAATTTTCATGGACATTGAAAAGTTCCAGTGCCAATAAAAGCTCCTGATAGAGACAATTCTCTCAAAATCCTTCTGAAAGATTTCATGACTACCAGCATCACTGATAATTACTTGCAAATATGGTGAATTGCCCAAAAGCCTGTCCCATACCAACATGACAAGTACAAGACTGACTCACCTCTGTGAGGATGCGACACAGGTACCCCTTTCACAATACATGTGAAGTCTCCAGAGACTCAGCTCATTACCAACAAGCTGAAGACTCTTCTTCCATGCACCAAACATTCAGAAAATTCCATCTTTAACCTTAAAGTAAATCTGTACAGTGGAATACATCAACCATACAGCCAACATCAAAAGGAATGGCCCTCCTTTTTGAACCATATTTTGGGAATATATAGTGAACTTGGTAATAGGTAAGTGACAGTCTGTCTGAAACCTACTATGAAAATATTTAGTCTTGATGCTCAAAAGGCATAGCACAGTAATACCTTTTTCAAGATCGGGATATGTTTTAAGAGAAGCTGGGGGAAAAAAAGAAATTTCAAGGGATGGCATGAAGGACAAAACACACGACTCATACCCAACTCCAGCTCTCAGTCCTCAGAAAGAACTACATTCCCTCCTAGAGTAATAATTATTTCCTGAATGCTGACATCTATTCCCTGTTATTCAATGTAAGCGAAAGCACATTCTCTTTCCAAAAGGATTATCGTGATATTAAACAGACATCCAACATATGAAGGCCTAGATGTAGTACCCAAAAAAAAAAAAAAACAGGAAAAGAAACAGCTCTGATTAGTTTTCACTGTGAAAATATCAAGAGTAGGAAACATATGTAGATATCAAAGAAGGAAATCCCTCTTAAAATGTGGATGTCCTGGGATCAAGAGAGATCATCTGTCCTTACCAAGGCAGTCACAGAGGTCCTGTTCTCTAGGGAATCCTCCTGTTAGAAGATTTAATAGCCATCAAGTCCAGTATGAGCTAAAATTACCTTTATTTGTAGGCACTGGGACCACAAAAAAAGCTGAAGCAATAGTCCTAAAAGAAGCAATTAATCTATGTTAAATACATGTAATCAGTTCTGCATGTGTTATGTTTTGAGGTTAAGAGAAAGATTCGAAACATTTCTAAATAATTCTTGCCAAATCTTGTGTAGTTTGTTAAGTGGTGTGATTTTTCTTTTCCAGGAAGTACAATGCTTCTAAAAGATCTCAGGGTGAACACCACTGAACACTGAAAGCTACCTCTTGATTGTTCAAATGCACAGTTGCAGGATAGAACCAGTTTCCTTCCCTCATGTAACTCCAATTAGGATGGATTTTATCTACTGTCTAAAACTATCAAATCACAAACATGCCATCATATTTGCCCCACCCAGGGCCATTTTTGGTGCCTTGCTACAACTGTCAGAGAACAAGTAGGAGCTGGAAACTGATGTTTTTCCAGGTTAGAATAAAATGAAAATCAACACCTTGAATAACACATTCGAGTTCACTTTTACCATGTTTTAACTTTCTCCTGGTTTTCCTAAAAGAATCTAAATATTTTATAGCATCCTTTCAATCATCACCTCGAAGAGACAGCAGTTCTTTTATTTTCTCCTTTCCTAAGAATTAAGAATGCTCCAATTCATTCCAGGTCAAACTCTGATTATTTTAAATGACCTCAACTTTGAGGAAAAGCGAGGGAAGGTGGCCAGCACTCAAGGGTATCAAGTAACAAGCACCTTAACACTTTTGTTCATAGTGCCTCTTGTGCAAACAGAAAAATGGTAACTCCAAGGGAACAGCCACTGGAAAGATCCATATACTCTCTCCAGCATAAAATACTTTTTATTTCATACATTTAGTTCACTAAAAATTTTAAGTTAAATGATGATTTTTATCCTAAAAATGTATGTTTATTAAGAAAATGTATAGCAATATATATGCTCATGTGTGTGTGTGTGTGTGTGTTATTCACTCAATCATGTCCAACTCTTTGCAAGTCTATGGACTGTAACCCTCGGGGCTCCTCTGTCCACGGGATTCTCCAGGCAAGAATAGTGGAGTGGGCTGCCATTCCCTTCTCCAGGGGATCTTCTCGACCCAAGGATAGAACTTGGGTCTCTCACACTGCAGGCAGATTCTTTACTGTCTGAGCCACCATGGAAGTCCATATATGCTCATATCAGTACATATGTATCAGCATCTATGTATGATAAATCCCCTGGGGGAGGAAATGGCAACCCACTCCAGTATTCTTGTCTGGAAAATCCCATGGACACAGAAGCCTCACAGGCTACAGTCCAAAGGGTCGCAAAGAGCTGGACAGGACTGAGCACCATACCATACATATATCAACACAGGCACTAAAAAGGGGGAGCTCCACGGTTCAGCAATTAAGATGCAATGTACAACACACTCCCCTTGTTTTGTACAGAAGTGGAAATTCACCACACCTGACCCAGGTGTGTCCCACATCATTGATTTGCAACAAAATACTGGGCAATATTCACCACACACTGTCTTTGCGTAATGCTAAAAAACTGTACAATGTCTTTTTTTTTTTTTAGTTCCCCATAAAATTCAGATTACAAAGGCTCCTGTTGTAACTTCTCATTTTATCTAGTATTTTTGAAAGCCGCATATATTTTACATTAGAAGGAAGATGATACTAACTCATATGTTCACTCACCGTAGAACTTTGAGTGAGAAAATGTCTTTTCATTTGTCCAGGATATTTTTAGAGGATTTTTTGTTTTTAATGGTTTCTTCTCCTATTGTTTATTCCTTGTTTATTATTTTACTCAGTTTCTTAAAAGATTTGAGAGCCCTGACTTAATTTTTAACCAAAGAACTTAGATATCTAGACGTTTCACTGTGCAAATAAGCTGATTAAATAAAGAACAATTTAAGTAAGTAGTAGACTACATTCAAAACACTAGTCTTATTTCAATTTTACTGCAAATTAAAAACACTACATAGCACCATAGTTAGATTAAATCATAATATTGTTATAAACAAATTCCTAACTTTCTGCTTTGCTTGTAAGAACTACAGACAAGTAACTCTACCTCTAGTTTTCAAAATAGAATGCTTCCAACTGTGTTTCGAGAGAGAACGTGTGGTAATTCAGGGTCATTTTTAACATGATAGCCAGCTAACCAAACAACACACTTCAGGCCGCAGTAGGAAAACTGAATCCTTTACCAATGGCTTTCTGAGCAGCTTATCTACAAGACCTGGAGTTAAATTATCAAAACAATTAAAACATTATAACCCCACTATGGGAAACTTCAAAGTGTAACTTTTAAAATAAATGATTTTTCATACAGTTTTAATCACTGGTTATATCCAAGAGGTAGGTCAAACCTATTCAAGGCCCTATGCACAATGAATTTTGCACTGACAGAAGTTAGGAGCTTGTGAAATACTGAATTTATTATTCCATCCATTATTTATTTGCTAGCATTTCTACCTGTGCCTGACAAAAATGCAAAGGAATCTGTAATCAAAAATAGCATATTTTCAAACTATATTCCAGAGGTATCAGATTCCTACTAAAATTTAGTGTCAATCATATGGCTCTAGAAACCATATACTACCACCATCTGGATTACCTGAGAATAGCTTGTCTGCACTAATTTTTAATCTAAAACTGCTTTTAGAGTATAATCAGGCCTTTCACTGTCCTTAGATTATGTACAAATAGTATTTGACTAATGATTAAGGAACACTGACTTCAATAGGAGGGCATTATATTAAACATATGGAAAATTAACTGCTTAGGCACTGCTTTATCCAAGAGCAATCTTTTCTTCTCATCAGTAAAACTGCAAAGTAGTAGTATAAACAATCCTACACACACAGTATACACGTGTGTGCACACACAAAAGGCCAGGGATTTCACAATCAGATTAAGCCTTAACTTATGTATTTTCATAAGGAATTTCTTTAGTTTAAAAAAAGGTGTAAATAAAGTTAATTCTCCTTTGGTTGCAGTCACAAAAGTCATAAAAAGGAACAAGTCCCTAGAAACCATGAAGTCAGCCACAAGTAAAAGAAATACTGCATTCAACTTCAAGGAATTTTTAGATCAGGTTAAACCAGCAGGGGTTTCCCTGGTGGCTCAGTGGTAAAAAACCCACCTGCCAATGCAGGAGACACGGGTTGAATCCCAGGTCGGTAAGATCCTCTGGAAGAGGAAATGACAACCCACTCTAGTATTTTTGCCTGGGAAATTCCATAGACAGAGGAGCCTGGTGGACTACGTCCACTGGGTTGCAGAGTCAGACATGACTTCAAGACTGAGCACACAAACCAGCAGAAGTTCCTGCTTGTTTCAGAAGTTTACAACAGCTTTCCCTCAGTTTACCGAACTAGAAAAGGTAAAGCGCAGTCACCAAGGACCAGGAGCTGGTCCTCTAGCTTTCTTTCAAGTAATAAACTCCATGAAACCATATTATCTTAAGCAGCAGTCCCCAATATTTTAGGCACCAGGGGCTGGCTTCATGAAAGACAATGCTTCCATGGACTGGGGGTGGGGAGGTAGTGGTGGACACCCCTGATCTTAAGGATCACAATAAAAAAAAATGCACTCATCCATTACATACACATACACACTCGCAAATTATCAGCTGCCACATGTCAGGAACTGCGCAAAGTAGTAAGAACCAACTCACTGCATTCTAAAAGTTCTGTGTCACAAATAAGAAACTTTTAATTTTGTCGATTTTTAAACACCTATTATCACACTATTTTGTGACACCCTTAGCAAAAACAAGTATATTTCTACTCCCCAAAAAAAGATTCAAAATAAGACTGTCTTCATCTTTACTTGCCACCACTCGTCACATAATATACCCTTATCTCCCCTTTAGCTTTAACTGCAAAACTAAAATACATAAAAAATTGTCTCCATCAGTTGCTTCTGCAGAAGTGCAGTGTGCTCTCTGAGTGTCACTAGCTGTGATCCACAGCAGGTGTTCCTTCTGCAAATAAGTTCAGGAAATGCTAACTTCCACAAAGTTCAGCAACTTCATTTCAGAGACTGTGGCTTTTATTATTTTTTTTGGAGGCTAATCATTTTACAATATTATATTGGCTGGTTTTGCCATACATTGACATGAATCCACCCCGGGAGTATATGAGTTCCCCTTTCTGAATCCCCCTCCCACCACCCTCCTCTCCTTATCCTCCCTCTGGGTCATCCCCGCACACCAGCACCGAGCATCCTGTATCATGCATTCACCCTGAACTGGCGATTCTATTTCACATATGATAATATACATGTTTCAATGCCATTCTCCCAAATCATTCCACCCTCACCCTCTCCCACAGAGTCCAAAAGACTGTTCTATACATCTGTGTCTCTTTTGCTGTCTCGTATACAGGGTTTACTAATACACATTTTGAATATTCTAATGGGGGTTATCATGTCTAGCATTTTCCAAGTATATTTCACCAAGAAATCTTTTCCCGAACCTTACTATTCTCAAGAACAAAGTTCCACGGACCACAGCTTGCAAATTATGATTTACCCCTTCCTAGTTCAACTTTTCCACAGAACATGCGCACAGTCCATCTCCCTCTTCTAGTCTCTCCCTCTGTTTTGTCTCTATTCTGTCTTTACCCCTTTCTCCATTTTTCCTCTCCCCTCTCCACCCTCATATCTTTCTTTCTCATCCTTTCCAGTCCTCCCTTCCTTTCTCTTTTTCTCTCTCTCCCCACCCCTATACCTCTTTCAGAAAAATCTAACCATGGGTTTCATGCCAACCATAATATCTATATATTAATAATGAGCCCATGTTTAACAATCAAGACTTTGATTATATAACCTAAGATTTTATTTTCAAGCTACTAGTTCAAAGTATGTATGTGCTTTGTATTAGACACTGATTTTCTTATTTCCAGAAACATCTCTCAAGCTTGCCCACTTTACCTATTTAATCAAAAGGCAGTAAGGCACTAATTTCATCTAACGTGAAAATTATCTACCAGTCTAATGGGAGAAAATATGTCTGATCTGTTAATTTAGCATATCTACTGAATCATAATGAAAACATCAAAGTAGATATAAACACATTTTAGAGACACATATTTCCAATTTAAAGAACAAGACATTTAGAAGATATTTATTTAGAACTTAAATATAATTTAAAATAATTAACATGATAGATACAACATATAAACAGTATATATAGTATCATCTTTAACATATTTGGTTCTTGCATATTTGACACTGATGCTCCTAAACTCATGCATAACTGACTTGCAAAAATCAAGTAATGCAATTACTTGATTTAAAATTACATGTTGAGAGGGCTAAACAAAAAAAGCTAAGTATTCCAAAAATTCCTTTTTCCATAAGAACAACAAAATCATTGGCAGATATTATGAAAATCAACTTTTTAAGAACTCTACAAAGTAAACATAGGCATGTGACAATCTGTAGAATTGTTCTAATACATAACATCAAATCTTGGTAAAAATAAGATATTGTACAATTTTAATATATTCTGTTCTGCCACACACTCTCTTCTGAGCATAACAGCCTTGCAAACCAACTGCCTACAATGACAACAAAAACCAGAAGGTTAGAACAAAAACAAAACAAGGTCACAACTTCTCAAATTCATTTCCCAGATAACTGTCATAATCCGACCTGTCCAGAAGTTCCCTGAAAAATCCAAAGCCCAAGGTTTGTCTTTATTTGACTAGAGTCAGAGCTTTCCAGCGCAGTGCTTCCCTGGAAACAGCTCTCTAATGTAGTTTTGTTAAAAAGATCTCTTAAAACTGTTAAAAGATCCAGTTTAACAAAAATATAACAGATATACAAAGAAAATGAAATATAAGTAGAGAATAATCATGGGAAAGAAACTGAAGAAGCTGAGACTTTGGACTTACAAGACAAAGATTGTAAGTTTTTTCAGTTCAGTTCAGTCGCTCAGTCGTGTCCGACTCTTTGCGACCCCATGAAAATATGTTTAATGAACTGAAGGAAACCATGTCTAAAGAATTAAAGTATTAAAAAGTTGCCTTGTCTGTTAGATGATATTAAAAAAGTAGAAATCACTAATAAAAACCAGATTGAAATTCTGGAACTGAAACAGAATTTGAAACTGAAAACTGTAACAGAAACGAAAACTTCACTAGACAGACACAACAACATGGTTGAGCAGTCAGAAGAAATAACTGGCTCAGTGAAGACGGGTCTCCTATGATGGCATGCTTGATGATGTCCCACCTAGAAGGAAAGGAGAAAAGGGGCAAAAAAGAATTTGCAAAGAAGTAATGTCTGAATACATCTTAAGTTTGATGAAACATGTTGATATACACATTTAAACTCAATGAACTTCGAAAAAAGAAACAGGAAGAGATACACATCTAGATGCATGACAATCAAACTGTCAAAAAAACCAACAGAATTTGGAAGGCAACAAGTAACTTATGCACAAGACTCACCACTCAAGTTAACAATTCCTCAGCAGAAACAATGGAGGCCAGAAGGCAGTGGGAAAATATATTTGTAGTGCAAAAAGAAATTCAACCAAGAATTCTATAGCTAACAAAATAATCCTTCAAAAATGATGCAGAAATTAAGGCATTCCCAGGTAAGCAAAAAGTGATAGAATTTGTGGACAGCATGGTGTACAAGAAATACCAAAAGGAGATACTGAGGCTAAAATGAAAGAACGCTAGACAGCAACCTGAATCTACATACAGAGTACCAGTAAACAAACCTACACACAAAGGTAAACATAAGTGACAGTATGACGTATTTTTGGTTTAACTTTTTCTCCTTCTTATAAGACAATTGCAAAGAGCAATAATTTTGAGTGAACGGCATGCAGTGTATAAAGATGCAATTTACATGACAATATAGCACAAACTAGTGTATAGAAAGTAGGTAATGGACGAGCACTGTGAACTCTTGTATTGTCTAAGAAGCAAATCAAGGTAATTCTTTTAATGTCAGAAAAATTTTAATAAACAATTATGTAGGACAGACAAACAAATCTGTAGGCAGTACTCAACCATTAAGTCATCAGTCTTGGAACTCTGCTGTAATGTTGCTCTCAGTACTATAAAACTAATAAAATATGTACAATTATCCTATTTTGTACAAAGAAAATTCACTCAAAGTGTAAGCACGCCCATAAATGTCCAAGTCATCAAAGATGAAACCTTTACTCACCTATTTTCACCAGAACCCAAAGGATTTCCTTTAGTCCTCTGCATCATTATATGTAAATTAACAAATATTACATATAAAGGTTTCATTTGCTTTGTGTGGATCACAATAAACTGTGGAACATTCTGAAAGAGATGGGAATCCCAGACCACCTGACCTGCCTCTTGAGAAACCTGTATGCAGGTCAGGAAGCAACAGTCAGAACTGTACATGGAACAACAGACTGGTTCCAAATAGGAAAAGGAGTGCGTCAAGGCTGTATATTGTCACCTTGCTTATTTAACTTATATGCAGAGTACATCATGAGGAACGCTGGGCTGGAAGAAGCACAAGCTGGAATCAAGATTGCTGGGAGAAGTATCAATAACCTCAGATATGCAGATGACACCACCCTTATGGCAGAAAGTGAAGAGGAACTCAAAAGCCTCTTGTTGAAAGTGAAAGAGGAGAGTGAAAAGGTTGGCTTGAAGCTCAACATTCAGAAAACAAAGATCATGGCATCTGGTCCCATCACTTCATGGGAAATAGATGGAAAAACAGTGGAAACAGTGTCAGACTTTATTTTTTTGGGCTCCAAAATCACTGCAGATGCTGATTGCAGCCATGAAATTAAAAGACGCTTACTCCTTGGAAGGAAAGTTATGACCAACCTTGATAATATATTGAAAAGCAGAGACATTACTTTGCCAACTAAGGTCCGTCTAGTCAAGGCTATGGTTTTTCCCGTGGTCATGTATGGATGTGAGAGTTGGACTGTGAAGAAAGCTGATCGCCGAAGAATTGATGCTTTTGAACTGTGGTGTTGGAAAAGACTCTTGAGAGTCCCTTGTACCGCCAGGAGATCCAACCAGTCCATTCTAAGGGAGATCAATCCTGGGTGTTCATTGGAAGGACTGATGTTAAAGCTGAAACTGCAATACTTTGGCCACCTCATGCGACGAGTTGACTCACTGGAAAAGACTCTGATGCTGGGAAAGGTTGGGGGTGGGAGGAGAAGGGGACAACAGAGAATGAGACGGCTGGATGGCATCACCAACTCTGTGGACATGAGTTTGAGTGAACTCCGGGATTTGGTGATGGACAGGGAGGCCTGGCGTGCTGTGATTCATGGGGTCGCGGAGAGTCAGACACGACTGAGCGACTGAACTGAACTGAACTGAAATTCCCTATAAAAACACTATTATTTATTCTGTATTGTATAGGTAAGTGCTCTAATGCAGTATTTAAAAATGCTTGTAGTAAAGTGCCACATCAAAATAAGATATACTAGAAAACAGTCAATTTCAGCTAAAAATATAAGCCTATATCCATCATTTCTTCCAAGCTGTTTTTTTTTTTTTTTTTAAATACGGGACTTTTTTTTTCTTTTTTAACATGCCAGGCACTGGGCTCAGGACAAGAGTAACACAGTGAACAAGACAAAGTCCCCTCCTTCTTAGACTACAACTTACAGGGGGGATAAAGGTAACATTTACCCCACCACAGAGTTGCCAGAACTTGCACAGGACTCATTATTAACCCCACCAGAGTTCCACCAGAACTTCCACACGACTGGGGAAACAGACCCTTGGAGGGCACAAACAGAACCTGGTGCACACCAGGACCCAGGAGAAAGGGGCAGAGACCCCGCAACAGACTGACTCAGACTTGCCCGTGAGTGTCCAGGAGTCTCCGGCAGAGACGTGGGTCAGCGGTGGCCTGGTGCAGGGTTCAGGGCACTGAGTACAGCAGTGTACGCACAGGACCTTTTGAAGGAGACAGCCATTATCTTCATGACCTCCACCACAATTTGCTCTCAAGTCAAACAACAGGGAGGGAATAGCCCTGCCCAGCAACAGAAAACTGGATTGAAGATTTACTGAGCATGTCCCAGTAATGCTGAAGAAGCTGAGTTGAACGATTATATGAAGACCTAGAAATAACATTCAAAAAAGATGACCTTTTCATTATAGGGGACTTGAATGCAAAAGTAGGAAATCAAGAGATACCTGGAATAACAGGCAAATTTAGAGTACAGAATGAAGCAGGGCAAAGGCTAATAGAGTTTTGCCAAGAGAATGCACTGGTCATAGCAAACACTTTCTTCCAACAACTCAAGAGAAGACACTAAACATGGACATCACCAGATGGTTAATACTGAAAACAGACTGATTATATTCTTTGCAGCCAAAGATAGAGAAGCTCTATACAGTGAGCAAAAACAAGACTGGGAGTTGACTGTGGCTCAGATCATGAGCTCCTTATTGCTAAAATAAGACTTAAATTGAAAAAAGTAGGAAAAACCACTAGACCATTCAAGTATGACCTAAATTAAATCCCTTATGATTATACAGTAGAAGTGACAAATAGATTCAAGGGATAAGATCTGATAGACAGACTGCCTGAAGAACTATGGATGGAGGTTCATGACACTGTACAGCAGGCAGTGACCAAGATCATCCCCAAGAAAAAGAAATGCAAAAAAGCAAAATGGTTGTCTGAGGAGGCCTTACAAATAGCTGAGAAAAGAAGAGAAGCCAAAGGCAAAGGAGAAAAGGAAAGATATACCCATCTGAATGCACAGTTTCAAAGAATAGCAAGGAGAGATAAAAAAGCCTTCCTCAGTGATCAATGCAAAGAAATAGAGGAAAACAATAGAATGGGAAAGACTAGAGATCTCTTCAAGAAAATCAGAGATACCAAGGGAACATTTCAAGCAAAGATGGGCACAATAAAGGAGAGAAATGGTATGGACCTAACAGAAGCAGAAGAGATTAAGAATATCTTCTTAATACACAGAAGAACTATACAAAAATATCTTCGTGACCCAGATAACCACAATGGTGTGATCACTCACCTAGAGCCAGACATACTGGAGTGCGAAGTCAAGTGGGCCTTAGGAAGCATTACTACGAACAAAGCTAGTGGAGGTGATGGGATTCCAGTTGAGCTCTTTCAAATACTAAAAGATGATGCTTTGAAAGTGCTGCACTCAATATGCCAGCAAATTTGGAAAACTCAGCAGTGGCCACAGGACTGGAAAAGGTCAGTTTTCATTCCAATCCCAATGAAAGGCAGTGCCAAAGAATGTTCAAACTACCGCACAATTATACTCATCTCACACCCTAGCAAAGTAATGCTCAAAATCCTCCAAGCCAGGCTTTAATAGTATGTGAACCATGACTTTCTAGATGTTCCATATGGATTTAGAAAAGGCAGAAGAACTAAAGATCCAATTTCCAACATCCACTGGATCATGGAGAAAGCAAGAGAGTTCCAGAAAAACATCTATTTCTGCTTCATTGACTATGCCAAAGCCTTTGACTGTGTGGATCACAATAAACTGTGGAAAATTCTGAAAGGGATGGGAATACCAGACCACCTGACCTGCCTCTTGAGAAACCTGTATGCAGGTCAGGAAGCAACAGTTAGAACTGGACATGGAACAACAGACTGGTTCCAAATATGAAAAGGAGTACATCAAGGCTGTATATTGTCACCCTGCTTATTTAACTTATATGCAGAATACATTATGAGAAACACTGGGCTGGATGAAGAACAAGCTGGAATCAAGATTGCCAGGAGAAATATCATAACCTCAGATATGCAGATGACACCACACTTTATGGCAGAAAATGAAGAACTAAAGAGCCTCTTGATGAAAGTGAAAGAGGAGAGTGAAAAAGTTGGAGTTGGCTTAAAACTCAACATTCCGAAAACTAAGATCATAGCATCCGGTCCCATCACTTCATACTTCATGGCAATAGATGAGGAAACAATGGAAACAGTGAGAGACTTAATTGTGGAGGGCTCCAAAATCACTACAGCTGGTGACTGCAGCCATGAAATTAAAAGACGCTTCCTCCTTGGAAGAAAAGTTATGACCAACCTAGACAGCGTATTAAAAAGCAGAGACATTACTTTGCCAACAAAGGTCTGTATAGTCAAAGCTATGGTTATTCCAGTAGTCATGTATGGATGTGAGAGTTGGACTATAAAGAAAGTTGAGCGCCAAAGAATTGATGCTTTTAAACTGTGGTGCTGGAGAAGACTCTTGAGAGTTCCGTGGACTACAAGGAGCTCAAACCAGTGAATCCTAAATGAAATCAGTCCTGAATATTCATTGGAAGGACTGATGCTGAAGCAGAAACTCCAATACTTTGGCCACCTGATGCAAAGAACTGACTTATTTGAAAAGACACTGATGCTGGGATAGACTGAAGGCAGAAGGAGAAGGAGACGACAGAGGAGGAGATGGTTGGATGGCATCACCAACTCAATGAACATGAGTGTGAGTAAGCTCCAGGCATTGTGACGGACAAGGAAGCCTGGTGTGCTGCAGTCCACGGGGTCACAAAGAGTCGGACATGACTGAGTGACTGAACTGAACTGAAAGGTAGCAGACATGTAAACCAGAGCAAGTAGACAATTACAGATTACAATCAGAAACAAAACCAACCACAGTGAGAGCCATCCAGTCAAGCCTAGTTTATATCAACCAACACTCAGCCAACTTGCAATCAAGTAAGTGAGAATGACTGTTTTTGCAAGCTATGGGGTATTGGGGGGAATATTTGTACCAAGTAACAGCAGACAAACATTTGTAACAAACACTTGTAACATCAGGCACTGTATTAGGAACTTTACATGTGTGAGCTCATCCAAACCTCCCATTGATCCTTCGCCATAGATAATATTTTTAGCCCTACTTAAGAGTCGGACACAACTGAGCGACTGAACTAAACTGAACCAATAAGGAATTGAGAGTGATAGACTGAATGACCTGCTTAGAGTCACACCATTAATGACTGTGAGAACCAAGAATGAAACCCAATCGGTCTAATTTTAAAGTTCTGTGGCTCCTCCTTACTTTGATAGTATCCGTCCTCCTAAGTTGGCTCCAGTCTGCTAACAACAGTATCAGTACATATACTTGTGCTATTTCTTTTCTAGCACTTATGAAAATGAATTATAAAAAATAAACTACAAACTCGAATTGGTGTCTCACTGTTCCTGCCCAATTAGGACCTCCTTTACCTAGGCACAAACTGAACAGAGTGCTACCAAGCTCTGACACCATTTTAAATGATCATACTGTTTCATCTTCCGGAAAGTGGAAGCAAGCAGTCATACCAGCAAAGTAAATTTAACTATTTATCATTTAAATTAGATAAGAAATTTTAAGGAAATTCAGTTTTTACAAAAAGTCTTACTGAAAATATTATTATTTCCAGATGACATTGTAAGTATACAATTTGATAGTGACAATATCCTCTTGGAAAATAAAATATGATGGCAAGAATATTTGTTTTAGGAAGATAGTGAATTTAGTAAATTCCTTTATCTGGATCAAGAAAGCCATGGTAAGTATCAAAAGTGAAATTTATTTAAAATGCAGCAGTCAATGCACAGTTCATTTTTTTTTACATAATTTTGTACTGCTTTATATACCACAAGGACATGACATAACATGGTGATTTGTACTCTGGTTGAAAACAAAGGGCATTTATGCTTTCCACAATCAATCAGACTCAGGTATGAAGTAGATACCCTACTTCTAATGACAGGAAGGCTGTGACTCCTAACTCCACTGTGGTAGGGAGCACACAGGCCATATGAAAGGATTTATCCTATCTTTGTCAGCCTAAGGAGGCTTTGGACATGTACTATTTTTTTAAAACTTACAAGGAAACGAGATTACTTTAAGGAAAAGGCAAAAAAAATAAGTTCGGCCAAAGTATTGTAGAATTTTTAGTTTTTCTTAGAAATGGAGGATATAAAGTTTTTCCTTGAAGCTTTCTTATTATCCTAAAGACAATAATGGTTAAGGGTATGTTTCCAAAAAAGGAATTTAGTGTCATTAAACATGTAAGTTTAACAGAATGTTTCCTGAACCTCCCCACTTAATTACAGTCATCAGATACTAACATCCTATTTATTGCTTCTATTTCAAATATGGGATTTCCTGATAGCTCTGTTGGTAAAGAATCTGCCTGTAATGAAGGAGACCTGGGTTCAATTCCTGGGTCGGGAAGATCCCCTGGAGAAAGGACAGGCTACCTATCCCAGTATTCCTGGGCTTCCCTTGTGGCTCAGCTGGTAACGAATCTGCCTGAAATTCAGGAGACCTGGGTTCGATCCCTGGGTTGGGAAGATCTCCTGGAAAAAGGAAAGGCTGCCCACTCCAGTATTCTGGCCTGGAGAATTCCATGTATAGACCATGGAGTCTCAAAAAGTCAAACACGACTGAATGACTTTCACTTTCATTTCAAATATACTCATTCTCCTATGGCATATATATCAAAAACCTATTCAACATTAGAACCAAATCTCAAAGTGAAACTGAAAAGATAAAAACCACACAGGTAAAGAGACAATATGCTAATAAAAATTGACTGCTGAAGACATTCACAACTGAGCTAAGGACACAATCTCTAAGCTTTTCCTCCTAGGGTATCAAACCTTATTATAAGGTTCTTGCAAAAGAAATTATACTTTTTTATGGGCAACTTATTATCAAAATGAATTAAAATATAGCACACCACTGTTTAAAGAATCAGTTTCAGGAAACCTAACAGGTAATCAGGCTGTAATTTTTATCTTGTTTTTGCTCTTTCATATATATATGGGTGCTTTTAAGTACCTTGACTTCTTAACTACCAAATGCAAAGATCACCTACCAGTTACGCTGCTTTCCACAGACTACTCAGTTAACTAATTTCCCTTTCCCTCTGCGTCAATAAAAACTCCAGGGTTAATTCAACCAAAGTCCTAGGATGAAGCCAAGGAGAATGAAAGAAAATGAAAGTGAAAGTTGCTCAGTCGTGTCCAACTCTTAGCAACCCCATGGTCTATACAATCCATGGAATTCTCCAGGCCAGAATACGGGAATGGATAGCCTTTCCCTTCTCCAGGGATCTTCCCAACTCAGGGATTGAACCCAGGTCTCCCACATTGCAGGCAGATTCTTTACCAGTTGGGCTACAAGGGAAGGCAAGGGGGACATTTTAAATCAGTTTCAAAGGACCAAATAGCCTTAAAGACACATACACATCTGCCAGATCAATTTCCATTCAAAACACACTTTCAGTTCACACAGCTGTAAGGAACAGATATAAACACCCGCTCAAAGTGGATGCTTAGACCAACAGGCACCCAAATGAGAAGTGTCGAAGCCAAGGGCAAGTAGCTCCAATCCAAGTAATACAATTCATCACTTGTTCAATGAGTACATTCTAACATCTGTTATGCAGAAATTTTAAAAGAAGAAATACGTCATTGAACAGAAACGTGATATGATTAAATCTGTTTAAGTTCTGTAAGCTAAAAGATCAATTATTATTGGAGCTTTGCATACAAAAACTAGTAATTTTCCCCCACTGAAACAAACTTGTTTTTCCCCCTACTAACTTAAGCCTGAAATCTCTTTCAAAGCAACTGTTTCTTTTCTAACACAATATAAAATATCCCTGTGGTGATTCATCTGGTAAATGCATTTACCACTAACTCCTCATATTTTTAACTCCATCCTTCCATCAGCTCAGTCTGCTTGGGCTGCATTAACATCCCAGGCCCATTCATGCTCATGTAACCAAGTAAATTTCCACTGGATGATCTTTTCAACCTCGATTCATCTCGCTGACTTGACAATTTATATAACCCAGAAGTGAAGTCGCTCAGTCGTGTCCAACGCTTTGCGGCTCCATGGACTGTAGCCTACAAGGCTCCTCTGTCCATGGAATTTTCCAGGCAAGAGTGCTGGAGTGGGTTGCCATTTCCTTCACCAGGGGATCTTCCCGACCCAGGGATCGAACCCGGGTCTCCTGTGTTGCAGGCAGACACTTTACCGTCTGAGCCACCAGGGAAGCCCCTTATATACCCCCATCCAAGCTCAATAACAAAATATAATCTGAACAACAACAAAATTTCAGGGAAAAATTTCTAGGTTACTTCCAAATCTTAACATTATGAAAGTTAAAGAAATTAAGTTTAAAGAATTAACAATAAGTTTTTTACAAGTAAAGGACAGGGAAGCCTGGTGTACTGCAGTCCAGGGCGTCACAAAGAATCGGACACAACTTAGTTACTGAACAACAGTACGTTTTTACATGGGAACACTTTACTAGGGAGTGAACAAACTGAAGCCAACAATGGGTTCACAACAAGGTGTAACTTCCACTAATCACTGCTGTCTCTAGTTATTTCTTCTGAACAATCCAACAAAGATATTTTCCCTTTTCACAGTCAAAATTACCAAGACTCAGAAAAGTATAGCAAATGACTGAATATAAAAGAAGCAGAAACTAAACACAAACTTAGGCCTGGGAGATTCCACAGTTTTTACTTTTACAACATGATGATTGTGATGGATTAGAGAAAGACACAAATTCCTTGGGGTGGGGTGGCACTGTCCTCCCTCTCCTTAAATGTACGAGCTGGACTCTAACTGTTCTGACCTATAGACAACAACGGAAGTGATGGTGCTTCAGACCTGGGCACAGGCTGTCACAAGACCAGCAGCTTCCACCTTGCTCTCCTGGAACCCAGGCTAGCTTCAAGTTCACGGTCCCACTCTTCAATTCACTGTTGATCACAGTCAGAAGAATCATTACAGGCTTTTTAAATCCAGGATATATTTCAGTTCTCAAATGTTCATTTGATTTTTCAAGCCTTTTCCATATTTGTCTTGAAAACTCCTCACTCAGCCATTCTATGAACTTTTTATGTCAAACCACGTCTTCTAGGTTCTTCAACGTATTTGTCATGGTTATTTTAAAGTCACACTGCTTTCCCATCGTGGGGTGTTTTTCTTAACACTTTTCCTAACCTGAATCACTTTTACCTTTTTAATTGTTTAATGGCTTGAAACACATACCAGACACTGTAGAGGTCGTATTTTATACAAACTGTAGATTACTGTTCTCCGTGGTGTTTCCCGGGAAGAGGTACTCCTAAAATGTAGTCCTCCTAGAATACTGATGAGAAGCCAGAGGTGTTGACCAACTATAGCATACCAAGACTCTGACTCCAAATCCTGTCTTCCTTTAGGGTGAGCAGCTGAGGTCTCTCTGTTCATGTCCTTCAGGCTTCCAGTTGATGTTTTTCCCCTGAGACTCTTGGAATACTGTGAATACTTCACAACGCACAGCCTGAAGTTGGCCAAGGCTTGAGGAGATTTCATACACATGTTTCAGGCCTGCCTCCTCTGTGGCTCCCAACATTTTGGAATAGCCCTTCCAAAGGCCACCTTCCTTCACACCCCAAACTCCACGATCTAATTTCTCAGGACAAAAAAATACAAAAAGTTCTCGGCCTGACCATTTCAGAGACCAAGAAGTTACCTCAGGCAGAAGTACTTCATGTATCAGTCGGAAGTTGTCAACTACACAAAAATTTCAACAGAAGAGATTTAACATATTATTAACTACGTACAATTGTTATACTACAAATGAGTATAACAGAACTCTAAAAAACATACCAACTCTGAGGGAACACACCCAAGGAAGGAACAACTTGGAAAAAAGAGGGGGTAGGGCCTCGATCCAAGGCTGAGATTCCAATCTCACTGGAGAAAGTATGGCTGTGGCCCACTGGATGGGGGAGGAGTTTAGCCTCTTGACCTGGGCCAGAGAAGGTACACAGTCAACAAGCTAAGACTGGCATTTCAGAAACCACGAGCAAGGAGGACTGGCAAGCTAAGAGCCCCTCTGGATGGCCAGGAGCCTGAGATTGATGAACAAGGAACTGCAGACAGGGACTGACAAGCCCAAATCCTCCTGCTGGAATGCCAAGCAACCAACACTGGCATGCACACAAGTGCGGTCCTGGACTGCAAGCAGGAAATCCTCCACCAGCCTGTCAGCAGGCAGCAGTTGGCAGGCAGAGAACGGCAGGCCAGAACTCGCATCAAAAACTCATTCAAGAGTGAATGGCACTAAGTGCCACACACACTCAGATGGCAGCTGTGTATCTAGCAGGAATGGAAGTACACCAGACTCGAGAAGAAAAGCCTTTTCCTCCTGCAGTGTGTCGTTAGCACGCTCCGCAGCAAAGGAGAGATGTCCACATCTATGGGATCCAGCAATGGAGTGCAGAGTGGATTTAGAGCTGAGTAACACACTGTATGGGCCTCCCCCATGGCTCAGCGGTACAGAATCCACCGGTAATGCAGGAGCTTCAGGAGATGCAGGTTCGATCCCTGGGTGGAGAAGAAGCCCTCAAGGAGGGCATGACAGCCCACTCTAGTATTCCTGCCTGGAGAATCTCATGGCCAGGGGAGCCTTGCAGGTTACAGCCCATGGGGTCGCACAGAGTCACACATAACGGAAGCGACCTAGCATGCACAAACCACACTGTATAAACATGTATCTTCCCTAGCCTGATCCCCTTCTTTCAAGGGGTGAATTCTTTCCCACTTTTGCACGTTTTTGGTCCTCATTCCCTTTGCACACACACATATACACTTGTGTCTCATCTCTCTTTCTCCACCCATGTCTCTCTCTCAAGGACGACTTGGAGTTTATCATTTTTGAATGATAAACTGAAGAGCTGTCTGTTCAAGGAATTCTATCCTGACTAGGAGCCAAGAACCCTAGGAAATGATTTGACACAGAACCTGGAGAACACCATAAGCAGAAAACTACCACTATTTTGTTTCAGATTACCTACTGGGAGGTTTATGACATGTATGGCCATCTTGGCATTTTGCAGCGCTCCTAAGTTTCACTAAAAATAAACCCTGTCCAAAATGATCTCAGCTAAATAATAATAATAATAATTCCACTAGTTCTAAAAGAAATTGAGTTTATTAAAAACCTATGACACTGTCTCCTTTAATGGCTGAGATAATGCTAAACTACATCTCGAGGTTATATTTTGAAATATCAAACTCTTTTATGCCCACAAATAACAAGACATTTATGTCCACAAATAACAATGTCCATTCCATAATATCATGACAAACTTTGAAATCATGTGTAGGGCAGAGATTAAATTTTTATTTAAGTCCACCATATATCAGAACATGTTGAAGGGCACATAGTCTGAAGGGCTGGCTCCACACAAATATTTCAGACACAACTATTCTCTACAACAAACATGGCTCCTAAAATGACAGATTTAATATAGTATATAGTTAATAATCTTTTTTATGTCACTATACATGACTTTTCAATTTTCTAAGCAACAGCCCAGTAAAACAAAACCCTGCCGGAACCACTTAAAAGCAAAACTTTCCTTCTGGTTCTTTTGGCAATGCTTTGTGAAACACCCAAGAAGAAAGCTACATTACAAACCCAAACAACTGTGGCATCAAAAAGCATGTGAAATTATTACTTTATAAGAGACATGTGCATCTTTTTAAAATGCTAAGAAAATAATTGAGCAACAACACAAAACAGTAAGAGTTGCTTGTACAATATGTAAGTGGACACAGGATGGATAAAACTCCACACCTGAATTAGATGTGCCAGCCTGAGGAGTAACATGTGATACGGGATTACAGGAGTTAGACTTCAGGCTGTGTGTGGCTGGGAAATATGTGCACTGGACAGGCAGGTTCAAGGATCAGAGAAGGCAAGACTGATCAGTCAATCTCAGTAGATAAACACACCCTGCCACCGAAGGCAGATGCTGAGGGGAAGTCACAGAGAGGTCTGTGTAGCTACGGCCGCAACTGGCCCCCAGTCCAGTGTCTGTCTTGTGGTGAACCGGGGCTAGTAACAGTCAATGGCTTTATTAGTCAGATAGACAAGCTAGATGGAGCGACATGGGGAGGACAGAGTACAACTACCAGGCATCTTTGCGTCTGCTGGTCAATCTAACTGACAACAAAAAGACTTTAGGAGGAAAATACCTTCTAAAACTCGTTCACACTGTTCTTTTGGCCAATCTAACATAGAAAAATAGTTTCCAATTTAGCCAAACTGATCCAGCAATGCCTACCACAGATGGGTGTAATTCAGATACCCACTACAAGAGGACATAATTCAGAGATGCACAGAAAAGAATAGTTGTTAATTCACCCACTTAACAGAACATACAGTTTGATAGGGTGAATGAAATGTTATGAATTTTAAAATTTATATTCCTTCGTGATAAAGTATGTACTCCAAATATCTCACTATATATTTTCCCATCATTCTCTAATTTTCCTAAAAGGAAATAGCCTCAGGAGGGATAAATTGGGAAACTGGTATTAACATACACATACAACTACATATAAAGAGGATAACTAATAAGGACCCACTGCAGCCACTCCAGTACTATTGCCTAGAAAATCCCATGGATGGAGGAGCCTGGTAGGCTGTGCAGTCTGTGGGGTCGCTAAGGGTCGGACACGACTGAGCGACTTCACTTTCACTTTTCACTTTCATGCATTGGAGAAGGAAATGGCAACCCACTCCAGTGTTCTTGCCTGGAGAATCCCAGGGACGGGGGAGCCTGGTGGGTTTCCGTCTATGGGGTCACACAGAGTCGGACACAACTGAAGTGACTTAGCAGCAGCAGCAGCAGCATAGCACAGGGAACTCTACTCAATACTCCATAATGGCCTCTACAGGAAAAGAATCTAAAAAGGGTGGATAAATCTATATATATAGCTGATTCACTTTGTTGCACACCTGACAAAAAAACAAATATCACTGTGACTCAACTATGCTCCAATAAAAAAATTTTTTTTAAAAGACCCTCACATAAGAGTTTAAGTTCTTAAATCTGCCTCCAAAGCTTTTTTGGCCATGAGCTGGTAAGTTAACACCCAGATGTTAATACATATACTACACAAATTAACATAAGTCCAAAAACTAAATGAGATCAAAATTTAATTCATCATCTGATTGTGGATGAACCCAAACTTTACAAGGTTTCCTTCTACAGTCAAATGAACCAAGAACTTTTTCATTCTGAAACTTATTTCTTCCCTCGAAACAACAGCATTCCTTTGCTAGTACACGGTATGGTTCATGATGTGATCATGGAATCGCTTGGTAGTCAGGAACTCTTGGCACTTTTGGAAGAGCATTAATCAGAAGGACTGCCCATGGGCTACTGTCGGTCATCTGTCACATACAAAGCCTGGAACTGGACTGTCAGTTATGTCTAATTCTTCAGTGTCCATGTAATTTCTCAAACCTCCTTAAAAATCCTGCCCTCTCCCAACTGTCCTCCAGAAGGCAGCCCCTACTGTGAGATGCAGACTCTCGTAGTAAAAGATCAAAAAAAGAAAATACTGTATCTCTCAGTTCATTTGTTTACTTAAAAAAAAAAAAAAAAAGCAGCTTATCTTGCCAAATTCTGTAACCAAAAGATTAGGATTTTAGAGATAAAACAAAAAGCCTTTGACAGCTCCAAGAGGCCCTCTGCCTGCTGCTCAGAACAGAGCACATGTTTCCACTGGATGCCTCTTTCCACAGATTCCATTCCCCACCTTTAACTTTCTTACCAGAAAGGTACAAACACAGCAAAGATTTCCAGTAAGCTCCCAGACTGGAAATTTTTTTTTCCCTACCATCTTATTTTTCCATTACCATGTCATGAACTCAGGACAAACTACAGGAAGAAAGTAACAACCCTACTGTTTTTGTTATCCCCTCCTCAGTCTGATTCTATGTCCTATTTGCCTCATCTTTTGTCTGTCGTTTGTTTTTCTTACAAACAATTGTAATTAGACTGCCTCCACACTGCATTTTTTAAAACATTACCTAACACAGGTAAAGACAGATATTCATATCTTATTAATACACATTCCTAAAGAATAGGTATGAACCAGGGTAAGAGCATGAAAAACTTTATATATTCTCTAAGGTTTCTACACTAAGTATATAACATAAAATACACAATGCTCTTACAATTTATTATACCAAGACCTCACAAATTTTAGAATTCTCACAACAACATTCATTAAACATCTACTAGATTTGAGGCACTTTGCTAGATAATGAAAACAAAAGAAAGATTCAGAGTTAAATATGTTTAGGGGCTTCCCCAGTACATCAGTGGTAAAGAATCCGCCTGCCAATGCAGGAAACATGGGCTCCATCCCTGGGTAAGAAAGAATCCCTGGAGGAGAAAATGGCAACCCACTCTAGTATTTTTGCCTGGAAAATTAAATGGACAGAGGAGCTTGGCAGGCTACAGTTAACGGGGTCACAAAAAGTCGGATACAACTGAAGCAACTGAGCAACAGAGCAGCAGTGGAGTCAATTACATTCAAGAATGCATGATCACCCCAAATACCCAAAACAATCCTTAAAAAAATAAATTCTCTCATTTTCTGATTTCACAACATGCTGCTGCTGCTGCTAAGTCACTTCAGTCGTGTCCGACTCTGTGCGACCCCATAAACGGCAGCCCACCAGGCTCCCCCATCCCTGGGATTCTCCAGTCAAGAATACTGGAGTGTGTTGCCATTTCCTTCTCCAATGCATGAAAGTGAAAAGTGAAAGTGAAGTAGAGTCCAGCTCTTAGCGACCCCATGGACTGCAGCGTACCAGGCTCCTCCATCCATGGGATTTTCCAGGCAAGAGTACTGGAGAGGGGTGCCATTGCTTTCTGCATCACAACATACTAAACAACTACAAAACTTAATGCAAAACTACAGTAATCAAATCAGTGTGGTCCGAGGATAAAGACAGACGAATAGACCAGTGGAACAGAAATAGAGACCCCAGAAATAAGCCCTTACATTTTTGGTCAAATTATTTGGTCCAAAGACTATTTAACGGAGAAACGACAGCATTTTCAACAAATGAATATGAATGAAAATGAATATTAACATGCCAAAGAATAAAGTTATACTCTTACCTAATACCATACACAAAAACTAACTCAAAATGAAACAAAGACTTAAGTGTAAAAACTAAAATTGTAAACCTCTTAGAAGAAAACATAGAAGGTTTCAGGACACTGATTTTTCAATGGTTTCTTGGATATGGCACCAAAACACAGACAAAATTTGATAAATTAGAGTATATCATAATTAAAAGCCCCACGCATCAAAGGGCACGATCACTAGAATTGAAAAGGCAGAACACAGAGTGGGAGAAAATATTTGCATAGCAAATTTGGTCAGGCATTAATATCCGGAACATATAAAGAATTCCCACAACCGAACAAGAACACAACCCAGTGTGTGAAAGCTGCAAAGGACTTGAATAGATATGTCTCCAAAGAAGATATATAATTGGCCAATTTTCAGACAGATAGCCTCTTCCTATAGTTAAAAATTAAAAATAATATGTCAATAAATTTGAAATATCAATAAAACAGATAAATTTCCAGAAAAACATAGCGTGTCAAATTGGCACCAGGAATATCAAAGCTTTGATAGTTCAATAAACATTCAGTTCAGTTCAGTTCAGTCGCTCAGTCCTGTCCAACTCTTTGCGACCCCATGAATCACAGATGCCAGGCCTCCCTGTCCATCACCAACTCCCGGAGTTCAAGACACTGCAATGTTAATTAACAATAGCAATCAGGATCCAGTCCAATTCAACAGCATAAAATGACCTAGAACTAATCTCCTCACATGGACACACCAAGTCTACGTCCACACACAGAGCACTTCCTCCTGAAGAACTGAGGGCTGACTGAACAGCTTCTGCACAAGTAATAGAAAGACCACATAGATAAAGATGGGTAGGAGAGATGGTATCAGTGAAAACCACACCCCACAACGTGGCAACCTGCTGTAAGGAGGGACATCACCAGGGGCCTGTGCACAGATCTGCCTGTCATGGGGTGCCATGGAAAATAAACAGTGGTTTAAGGACACCTGTACTACATGAAGGAAATGTATTTACTAACCAAAGAGCATTAGACAAATGGAAGGCATAGGGATAGTGAGGAACAGCTGAAACTCTCTCTGGGATCAGAAGCACCACAGACTGCCATTTTTTGCATTCCTCAATCTTGATGGCACAGGTCGGAACACAGTCCAGGCACTCAACTGGCCTGCCAATGCTGCCGCAGAGTCCCCAACCCCTTGGCCCATACCAGCTCCAGGCATCTTACCAAGTCAGCTCTCCTATAGTGCACACCAGAACCTCACAGTGCCCATTCAAGTTCCAGTGGTCCTTCCAAGGTAGCCCCATCACAGTGCACCTAGAGACCCTCCAGCCCAAGACCATTCCAGCCCATCTATGCAATTCACCCATCCCACAGAGTCTACACTAAGTATACTCCTAAACAAGGCCAGGCCCTTAAGGCCAGGTGCGTGTGTGTGCTTAGTCATTCAATCGTGTCTGACTCTTTGTGACCCCATGGACTGTAGCTCGCCAGGTTCCTCTGTCCATGGGGATTCTCCAAGCAAGAATACTGGAGTGGGTTGTCATGCCTCCTTCAGGGGATCTTCCCAACCCAGGGATCAAACCCAGGTCTCCTGCACTGCAGGAGGATTCTTTACCATCTGAACTACTAGGGAAGCCCAAGAATAATGGAGTGGGTAGCCTATCCCTTCTCCAGGGAACTATCCACCTCAGGAATCAAACAGGGGTCTCCTGCATTGCAGGCAGATTCTTTACCAGCTGAGCCACCAGGGAAGCCCTAAGACCAGAAGAGGTAGCTATTCTGCTTAATTCAAAGATACGCAGAAATTAAAGAACAAGATAAATCCGCTCTCCCCAAGTCAAATGAAACAGAGATAACTTAGCCGATAAAGTAACAATCATAAACATGCTCACCCAACTCAGGACAAAAACAGAGAAAAGACTATTAACAAAAGTTACAAACTGTTAAGAAAGAACTAATCAGAACTGAAGAACACAACAATTGAAATGAAAAATATATTAGAAGCAATCAATAGCAGATTAGATGATACAGAAAAACATATCTTCAATCTGGAAGACAAAATAGTGGAAATCACCCAAACAATATCTATCAATACATATCAATCATTTTTAATGTAAATAAACTAAATGCTCCAAAAGACAGAGCAGGTGAATGGACAAAAAAATGAGACCTATCTATAAGCTGCCTACAAGAGACTAGTGTAAGACATAAAGACACAAAAAGATTGAAAGTGAAGTGATGGGAAAATTCCATACAAATGGAAGCAAAAAACATACTGTTGGGGATAGCAACATGCATTCTCAACAAAAAGCACTGTGAAAGAAACACTAACTGAAGACAAGGGCATTAAAGAGTAATAAAGAAGTTAATCCAAGAAGATAACACAAACTATTTATACACCCAATGGAGGAGCACCTAAATACATAAAGTAAATATTAACAGACATAAAGGTAGAGATGTACAGCAATACAGTAACACTAGGTGACTTTAATACTCACCTACAACAATGAACAGATCATCCAGACCAAAAACCTGATATAGAAATAATGGCCTCAAGACACATTAGCCAAGACCGGATACAGAACTTTCCATACAAAAACTATATAATACACACTATTTTCAAGTGCACATGAAACAGTTTCCAGGATAGATGACATGTTAGGTAATAAAACAAGTCTCAATAAATGTAAGAGGACTGAAATAAAATCAAGCATCTTTTCCAACCATGAAACTAGAGATCAACTCCAAGTAGAAAACTGGAAAAAACAAATGTAGAAACTAAACAACATGTTACTGAGTAACCAATGGACAAGAAAATCAAAGACAAAAGTAAAATACCTTGAAACAAAGGAAAATGTAAACTATCCAAAATCCATGGGAGACAGCAAAAGCAGGTCTCAAAAAACAGTTCATAGCAATATAGACTTACCTTAAAGAAAAATCACAAATAAAAAAGTACATTTAAAGGAAGTAGAGAATAATAAGAAAAGTCAAAGTTCAGTTCAGTTCAGTCGCTCAGTCGTGTCTGACTCTTTGCGACCCCATGAATCACAGCATGCCAGGCCTCCCTTGTCCATCAACAACTCCCGGAGTTCACTCAAACTCATGTGCATCGAGTCGGTCATGCCATCCAGCCATCTCATTCTCTGTCGTCCCCTTCTCCTCCTGCCCCCAATTCCTCCCAGCATCAGAGTCTTTTCCAGTCAGTCAACTCTTCGCATGAGGTGGCCAAAGTATTGGGGTTTCAGCTTTAGCATCAGTCCTTCCAATGAACAGATCAGATCCAGGAATGATCTCCTTTAGAATGGACTGGTTGGATCTCCTTGCAGTCCAAGGGATTATCAGAGTTAGTGGAATAATAAACATCAGAGAAGATATAAACGAAATAAAGACTAAGAGACAACAGAAAAGATCCATGGAACTAAGAGCTGGTTCTTCAAAAATATAAACAAAATTTTTAAATCTTTAAGATACATTCAGTAAGAAAAAGAGAGGGCACAAATAAAATCCAGAAATTAAAGAGAAGTTACAACCAACACCACAAAAATACAAATAATCATAGGAGACTTCTATGAACAATTGCATACCAACAAATAGAATATAGAAGAAATGGACAAATTTCAAGAAACACACTATCTTCAAGACTGAATCTTACAAGATTAGAAAATCTGAACAGTTTGATTACCAGTAGTTAAACTGAATCAGTAATTTAAAAACTCCCCCCAAATAGTCCAAGACCAGACAATCTCACAGGTGAATTTTACCAAACATTTAGAGGGGAGTTAACACGTATACTTCACAAATTATTTTCTTTTTTAATGCAGAAGAAGGAATACTCCAGACTCATTCTACAAAGCTAGAATCACCCTGATACCAACACTAGACAAAGATACTACAAAAAGAGAAAATTCCAGATCAGCATTACTGGTGAACCCAGATACAAAAAAACTCAACATCATAGTCAACAAAAGAGTCCAAAATGCAGTACTTGGATGCAATCTCTAAAACGACAGAATGATCTCTGTCCGTTTCCAAGGCAAACCATTCAACATCATGGTAAACCAAGTCTATGCCCTGACCAGTAATGCTGAAGAAGCTGAACGGTTCTATGAAGACCTAAAAGACCTTTTAGAACTAACACCCAAGAAAGATGTCCTTTTCATTATAGGGGTCTGGAATGCAAAAGTAGAAAGTCAAGAAACACCTGGAATAACAGGCAAATTTGGCCTTTGAGTACAGAATGAAGCAGGGCAAGGAGTTGTTATTAGCAGGGCTAATAGAGTTTGCCAAGAGAATGCACTGGTCATAGCAAACACCCTCTTCTAATAACACAAGAGAAGACACTACACATGAACATCACCAGATGGCCAACACCGAAATCAGATTGATTATATTCTTCGCAGCCAAAGATGAAGAAGTTCTATACAGTAAGCAAAAACAAGACCAAGAGCTGACTATGGCTCAGATCATGAACTCCTGATTGCCAAATTCAGACTTAAACTGAAGAAAGTAAGAAAAACCACCAGACCATTCAGGTATGACCTAAATCAAATCCCTTATGAGTGTACAGTGGAAGCGACAAACAGATTCAAGGGATAAGATCTGACAGAGTGCCTGAAGAACTATAGATGGAGGTTCATGACATTGTACAGGAGACAGGGATCAAGACTATCCCCAAGAAAAAGAAATGTAAAAAAGCAAAATTGTTGTCTAAGGAGGTCTTACAAATAGCTGTGAAAAGAAGAGAATTGAAAAGCAAAGGAGAAAAGGAACAATATACCCATTTGAATGCAGAGTTCCAAAGAATAGCAAGGAAAGATTTAAAAAAAGCCTTCCTCAGTGATCAATGCAAAGAAATAGAGGAAAACAATAGAATAGGAAAGACCAGAGATCGCACCAAGAAAATTAGAGATACAAAGGGAACATTTAATGCAAAGATGGGCTCAATAAAGGACGGAAATGGTATGGACCTAACAGAAGCAGAAGATATTAAGAAGAGGTGGCAAGAATACACTGAACTATACAAAAAAGATCTTAACGACCTAGATAATCAAGATGGTGTGATCATTCACCTATAGCCAGACATCCTGGAATGTGAAGTCAAGTAGGCCTTAGGAAGAATCACCAAGAACAAAGTTAGTGGTGATGGAATTCCAGCTGAGCTATTTCAAATCCTAAAAGATGATGCAGTGAAAGTGCTGCACTCAATAGGTCAGCAAATTTGGAAAACTCAGCAGTGGACACGGGACTGGAAAAGGTCAGTTTTCATTCCATTCCTAAGAAAGGCAATGATAAAGAATGCTCAAACTACCGCACAATTGCACTCATCTCACACGCTAGTAAAGTCATGCTCAAAATTCTCCAAGCCAGGCTTCAGCAATACGTGAATTGTGAACTTCCAGATGTTCAAACTGGATTTAGAAAAGGCAAAGAACCAGAGATCAAATTGCCAACATCCGCTGGATCACTGAAAAAGCAAGAGAGTTCCAGAAAAACTTCTATTTCTGCTTTACTGACTACGCCAAAGTCTTTGACTGTGTGAATCACAATAAACTGTGGAAAATTCTGAAAGAGATGGGAAACCCAGACCACCTGACCTGCCTCTTGAGAAATCTGTATGCAGGTCAGGAAGCAACAGTTAGAACTGGACATGGAACAACAGACTGGTTCCAAATAGGGAAAGGAATACATCAAGGATGTATACTGTCGCCCTGCTTATTTAACTTATATGCAGAGTACATCATGAGGAACGCTGGGCTGGATGAAGCACAAGCTGGAATCAAGATTGCCAGGAGAAACATCAATAACCTCAGATATGCAGATAACACCACCCTTATGGCAGAAAGTGAAGAAGAACTAAAGGGCCTCTTAATGAAAGTGAAAGAGGAGAGTGAAAAGATTGGCTTAAAGTCCAACATTCAGAAAACTAAGATCAAGGCATCTGCTCCCATCACTTCATGGCAAATAGATGGGGAAACAGTGGCAGACTTTATTTTGGGGGCTTCATGACTGCAGCCATGAAATTAAAAGACACTTGTTCCTTGGAAGCAAAGTTATAACCAACCTAGATAGCATATTAAAAAGCAGAGACATTACTTGGCCAACAAAGGTCCATCTAGTCAAGGCTATGGTTTTTCCAGTAGTCATGTACGGATGTGAGAGTTGGACTATAAAGAAAGCTGAGCACCGAAGAATTGATGCTTTTGAACTGTGGTGTTGGAGAAGACTCTTGAGAGTCCCTTGGACTGCAATGAGATCCAACCAGTCCATCCTAAAGGAAATCAGCCCTAATTATTCATTGGAAGGACTGAACCTGAAACTCCAATACTTTGGCCACCTGATGCGAAGAGCTGACTCACTGGAAAAAACCCTGATGCTGGGAAAGATTGAGGGCAGGAGTAGAAGGGGACAACAGAGGATGAGATGGTTGTATGGCATCACCAACTCGATGGACATGGGTTTGGGTGAACTCCGGGAGTTGGTGACGGACAGGGAGGCCTGGCATGCTGTGGATCATGGGGTCGCAAAGAGTCGGACACGACCGAGTGACTGAACTGAACTAAGCAACAAAATCAAGTACATTGGAAAGTCCAAAACCAATCAGAACCAAATATTTAGTATTAATATATCTTAAATGTATATCACATCCATAGAATTTTAATGAGTTCAATTACTGTCAACTCAGTCACATGTCAGTATTCACATACCCAACTAGTTTTCCTACTGTGTGTATGTACTCATACACATACATTTGGACATGTAAGCATAAATACACATTATAGTTAACAAAACAAATTATATTAATATAATATCATGAGCATATTCATGCTCCATAAAAATTCCCTCAAAACAACTTGAAGTGACACTTTAAAATTACTAATTAAACTAGTTCTAGAAATAGAGGCCAAACACAATTTTTCACATTTACAAAAATGCTGTCAATCACCAGCTTTAAACCAAAATGTCTGTGTATATTTCTGATTTCTCAGATGAATTTCTTGAAGGTTTTAGAAAAGAATTCAGTATGTACATACACATTTATAGTGCCCCCATGCAAAGCTTTTTATATAATAACTGACCTAGTGAGTGAGTGAAGTCGCTCAGTCGTGTCCAACTCTTTGCGACCCTGTGGACTGTAGCCTACCAAGCTCCTCCGTCCTTGGGATTCTCCAGGCAAGAATACTGGAGTGGGTTGCCATTTCCTTCTCGAGGGGATCTTCCCGACCCAAGGATCAAACCTGGGTCTCCCACATTGGAGGCAGACGCTTTAACCTCTGAGCCACCAGGGAAGTCCTAATAACTGACCTAAGTGATAACAAAAAAAATATACCTACATATACCTATGTATGTATAAAATTCTTACATTTGAAAATATTACAAACTTCACTGCTGCTGCTGCTGCTAAGTCACTTCAGTCGTGTCCGACTCTGTGTGACCCCATAGACGGAAGCCCACCAGGCTCCCCCGTCCCTGGGATTCTCCAGGCAAGAACACTGGAGTGGGTTGCCATTTCCTTCTCCAATGTGTGAAAGTGAAGTCGCTCAGTCGTGTCCAACCCTTAGCGACCCCACGGACTGCAGCCTACCAGGCTCCTCCATCCTTGGGATTTTCCAGGCAAGAGTACTGGAGTGGCTTGCCATTGCCTTCTCCGACAAACTTCACAGAAGCCATGAACTCTTCCAGATGTTAGAGATAAGACAAAATCCTTGCTCTCATGTAACATTCAGGAAAGAGAAAAACCTACCAAAAATACATCACTGATACGAAACTAAAGCAAAATAAAGCATTACATGATGAAGAATATTATTTTATATAAGGTTATCAGTGGAAAGCTCCTTTAAGGAGGTAACATTTGCATAGGTATCTAAATGCAGAGTGGAAACAGTGTTAATATCTTGAAGTGGCCCAAAAGAACCAGTACATTGGAGATTTTTCATATTTATATCCATATTCTTTATATCCATATTTTTTTCCTGTTCATGCATTGAACAAATATGTACTTGGTACTAACAATGTGTCGGTCAAGTTGCTAAGACAGATACCATCCCTGCCTTCACAGGGCTCGTGATCTAGCCGGAGAGTTGGACATTTCACAATTGATTTCACAAGTAATTATTCCACTCTAATTGTGATGCTGGGCAGAAAAAACAGGGCACTTGGAAAATGTGCAGTAGGTTGGTCTAACCCAGTACATATGAGGGTGGACAGCAAAGTCTTCCCTAAATGATAATTTACTTACTATCTAAAGGATATATAGCAAGATGGGAAGTAAAGTTCTAGACCAAACTTGTATCTGAGGAAATTAGGTGCTGGAGAAGACTCTTGAGAGTCCCATGGACTGCAAGGAAATCCAACCAGTCCATTCTAAAGGAGATCAGTCCTGGGTGTTCATTGGAAGGACTGATGCTAAAGCTGAAACTCCAATACTTTGGCCACCTCATGCAACGAGCTGACTCACTGGAAAAGACTCTGATGTTGGGAAGGATTGGGGGCAGGAGGAGAAGGGGACAACAGAGAATGAGATGGCTGGATGGCATCACCGACTCTGTGGACATGAGTTTGAGTGAACTCCGGGAGTTGGTGATGGACAGGGAGGCCTGGCGTGCTGTGATTCATGGGGTCGCGGAGAGTCGGACACAACTGAGCGACTGAACTGAACTGAACTGATACTCAAATATGGCCTTAGTTCTGGTCTCTGTAGCCTTATACTATACCCTATCCCTTCTCAATACAGTATCAGTCAGTCCTGAATATTCAACTGGAAGGACTGATGCTGAAGCTGAAACTTCAAAACTTTGGCCACCTGATGCGAAGAACTGATTCATTTGAAAAGACCCTGACGCTGGGAATGACTGAAGGCGGGAGGAGAAGGGGATGACAGATGACGAGATGGTTGGATGGCATCATCGACTCAATGGATGTGACTTTTAGTAAGCTCTGGGAATTGATGATGGACAGGGAAGCCTGGCGTACTGCAGTCCATGGGGTCACAAAGAGTTGGACACAACTGAGTGAGTGACCTGACCTGAACTGATTCCATCAGCAGATCAATGTGTTAACGCAATAACTGAATGCAGCATGCCGAAGGGTAGCAAGGAGAGGTGAGCAGGCCTTCTTAGACGACAGCGCAAAGAGACAGAGGAGACAGCAGAACGGGAAAGCCTGGAGGGCTCTTCAAGAAAATCAGAGACACCAAGGGGACACTTCATGCAAAGACGGGCTCGGTAAAGGACAGAAATGGCAAGGGCCTAACAGAAGCAGAAGAGATTAAAAAGAAATGGCAAAAATACACAAAAGAACCATACAGGAAAGGTCTTAATCACCCAGATAATCACACAGTGTGGTCACTCACCTAGAGCCTGACATCCTGGAGTCTGAAGTAAAATGGAACTTAGGAAGCATTATAACAAACAAGGCTAGTGGAGGTGATGAAATTCCAGCTGAGCTATTTCAAATCCTAAAAGGTGATGCTGTTAAGATGCTGCACTCAGTATGTCAGCATATTTGGAAAATTCAGCAGTGGTCACAGGACTGGAAAAGGTCAATTTTCACTCCAACCCCAAAGAAGGGCAATGCCAAAGAACGTTCAAACTACTGTACAATTGTGATCATTTCACAAGCTAGCAAGGTAATGCTCAAAATCCTTCAAGACAGGCTTCAGCAGTACATGAACCGTGAACTTCGAGATGTTCAAGCTGGATTTAGAAAAGGCAGAGGAAACAGAGATCAAATTGCCAACATCCACTGGATCATAGAAAAAGCAAGGGAATTCCAAAAAAAACAACTACATCTGTTTCACTGCTGAAGACTTTGATTAAGTATATTACAATAAACTGTGGAAAATTCTTCAAGAGATCGTTATACCAGACCACTTTACCTGTCTCCTGAGAAACCTGAATGCAGGTCAAGAAGCAACAGTTAGAACCTTACATGGAACACGTGAATGATTCAAAATTAGGAAAGGAGTATGTCAAGGCTGTATATAGTCATCTTGCTTATTTACCTTATATGCAGAGTATATCACGCAAAATGCCAGGCTGTATAAATCACAAGCTAGAATCAAGATTGCCAGGAGAAATATCAACAACCTCATATAAAGAGATGATATCACTCCAATGGTAGAAAGTGAAGAGGAACTAAGGAGCCTCTTGATAAGAGTGAAAGAGGAGAGTGAAAAAGGTGGCCTGTAACTCAACACAGAAAATTAAGATCATGGCATCTGATCCCATCACCTCATGGCAAATAGTCGGGGAAAAAAGTGGAAGCAGTAACAGATTTTATTTTCTTGGGCTCCAAAATCACTGTGGATGGTAATGGTAACCTAGAAATAAAATGTTTGCTCCTTGGAAGAAACAGTGACAAACCTAGACAGTGTATCAAAAAGCAGAGACGTCATTTTGCCAATGGTTTGGTTTGGTTTAGCCAATGGTTTGCCATAGTCAACACTATAGTTTTTCCAGTAGTCATATACAAATGTGAGATTTGGATCATAAAGAAGGTAACTGTTGAAGAACTGATGGTGCTGGATAAGACTCTTGAGAGTCCCTTGGACTGCAAGGAAATCAAACCAGTCAATTCTAAAGGAAATCAACCCTGAATATTCATTGGAAGCACTGATGCTGAAGCTCCAATACTTCAGCCACCTGATGTGAAGACCCCAATTCAGTGGAAAAGACTCTGATGCTGGGAAAGATTGAGGGCAAGAGGAGAAAGGGGCAACAGAGGATGAGACGGTTGGATGGCAGCACCGACTCAATGGACACAGGTTTAAGCAAGCTCCGGGGACAGTGAAGGACCACAGAAGCCTGGCATGCTGCAGTCCATAGGATCACAAAGAGTCAGACATAACTTAGTGACAGAACAATAACTACAATCAATATGTTATGTCATCCACCTTAATTTACAAAATTCTTAATTTATAACCCCCTTTGCTCACCCCCATTTGTCTCCTCCACATGCATGGAAGTTCATATAAAGAGCGGCCCTCCTATTCTCTAGCCAATCAATTGCACCCAGACTTCTGTTACTACTGTTCCCCTTCAAACACCACTCATCTCACATTAGAAAGGCTTAGGATCAGTTCTCAATCCTTTCTTTCTTCTTTTTAAACCATTGTGGAGCACTGAATCATTCTTGAACTCCTTTCTTCACTAGGCTCCTGGGACATTACCCTCTTACTCTGTGGCCACTCCTCTCCTGAAAAATGTCCTTCCCAAGGAATTAGGAATTTCCTAATTCCCAGAATCTGAGTATGTCCATTAATATGGTAAAGGGACTTTGAAGATAACATTAGAGACTTTGAGATGGGGAGATTACCCTGGATTATCTAGGTGGGCCTGATGTAATCACTAGAATTCTTCTCAGAGGAAGGCAGTAACACTGAAAGCAAGAGTTTGGAGTGGTATGAAGGACAGGCCAGGAGCCAAGAATGGAAGTGGCCTCTAGAAACTAGAAACATCAAGGAAATAGTCTCTACTGCAGTCTCAGGAAACACGGCCATCACCTTGATTTTAGACTTCTGATCTCCAGAATTTTAAAGCTCTCTTTTCAATTCTCTGAGAGTGTGGTAATTTGTTTCAACAGTAATAGGAAACTAATACATCTTTCCAAACTCAAAATCTTTGACTGCCCCAGGATTCAGCCTTTGTCTCTCCTATTTTCTCTCTACCAGTTTTTCTAGTTATCTCAGTCAACGCATTAAATGTCTGAAAGATGACAATTGTCAAGTGCCTATCTTTTTTTTAATTATTTTTTTATTGAAGGATAATTGCTTTACAGAATTTTGTTGTTTTCTGTCAAACCTCAACATGAATCAGCCACAGGTATACATACATCCCCTCCCTTTTGAACCTCCCTCCCATCCCCTCCCCATCCCACCCCTCTAGGTTGATACAGAGCCCCTGTTTGAGTTTCCTCAGCCATACAGCAAATTCCCATTGGCTATCTATTTTACGTATGGCCACCTCATGCGATGAGTTGACTCACTGGAAAAGACTCTGATGCTAGGAAAGGTTGCGGGCGGGAGGAGAAGGGGACGACAGAGAATGAGATGGCTGGATGGCATCACAGACTCTGTGGACATGAGTTTGAGTGAACTCCGGGAGTTGGTGATGGACAGGGAGGCCTGGCGTGCTGTGATTCATGGGGTCGCAGAGAGTCGGACACGACTGAGCGACTGAACTGAATGTAAGTTTCCATGTTACTCTTTCCATACATCGCACCCTCTCCTCCCCTCTCCCTGTGTCCGTAAGTCTGCAATGAACAATGCGATACATGTGTCTTTTTCAGTTTTTGGTTTCCTCACAGTATATGCCTAAGAGTGGGATTGCTGGGTCATAGGGTGGCTTTATTACCAGTTTTTTAAGGAATCTCCATACCGTCTTCCATACTGACTGTATCAATTTACATTCCCACCAACAGTGCAAAAGCATTCCCTTTCTCCACACCCTCTCCAGCATATGAATTATAGTTTCATATATTCAACTATCTGCTTTACAATTTTTACGAAGTCTACAGGAAATTTCAAACTTAGTACAACAGAAGCGAACTTTTGATCTAATCATACAAAAACTCTCTTCCCTAGCATTTCCTATCTCAATAAAGGACAACTGTGTCCTAGTTATTCAGAGCAAATCTTCAGACCCATTGGTCTTCCCATTCTGATACCTGATCCCTGACTAAATGGCCTATCCTCATTTTACCTCTAAATCTCTTCAGAACACAAACACTTCACACCAAATACTATATTACACAAATTGCCCTAACTGTCATCATCTTTGCCTTGATCATCACAATAGCTTACTTCTTCCCTTACCTTCTGTAAGGTACCATCCCCACAAGGGATAGGGTGGCCCCATAGAAGTGGGACTTCACACAGCACCACCTAAAGTTCTCCCTTCATTCAAGGTAAAACCTAAAGCCAATATCATTGCCTTTAGGACCCTACAAGATACTACACACAGGGCCTCCCTAACCACATCTCCTACTTCCCTCCATGATGTCATTCTTCTCTAGCCTCACTCCACCTTTTTAGATTCTTCATCCCATACCTAAAAGAATGCTCTCAGGTGCCGGCATGACTTATCTCCTCACTCACTTCCCAATGCTGGCTTAAATTTTGCCTTTTCACACGGTACCTCTGACCAATCTATGGAAAATGACTTCCCACCCCTGGAACTCTGTCCTGTTTTACTCTTCTCTACTTGTTAAAACCAAAACATATACATACACAAATAGTAAAGATAAGAGACAAATATTTTATACAAACTTCCTTATGAATGACTTTATGATCAAAAATGATTTTCATAAGAACTTGCATCAAAACCTCCAAAATGCTGTGAGCATTCCTCATCTGAACCATAGAAGAGTTGGTTTTGTGTGACTTCATTCTCAATTCTCCCAAGAATGCAACAGAAGAGACTTTACCACATACAATGAATACCTTAGGGTTTGCATGTGGTAAATTTCGGTTCCCAAAATTCAGTGTTAATCAGGATCACATGACAGGCTTGTTTGTTAAAACACAAATAGGTGTTTCCATTCCCAGAGTTTCTAACTAAGTAGGTCTGAGGTGAAGGCCTAGAATTTGCATTTTAACAAGATCTAAACCATGCTTAAGGTTGCTGGTCTGGTAACCATAATTTGAGAATCAGTACCTCAGTGCTTTAGGGCTTAATTCTCTACCAAAAATTGTTGAAACATACTACTCTAATGTAAGGATCATAGGATTGTATTAAATTTTCTAAAATAGAGCTAACATTTATTCTTCTTAAAGTGAGTGCTCACATAAAGATGAATAAATTATTTTATTAATCTTAAAAAATATTAGAAATATTAAGCAGATGTCTAGCTCAACAAGATTTAGGCTTTTTAGGATTTTAAACAGGGCAACATTTGATTAATGACCAAATGAAGGTAAATTTCTGTGTAGAAAATTTTAAGAAAACAAACTATGGTCAACTATTCATACCATGAAAACTGGTTCTCATTTACTGAGAATTCAATATTTAAAACAGTAATTGATAATCAAGATTGATTCATTATGTCATTAACTACTTTTTATCCAAAATGTGGGCTTTCCTGGTGCCTCAGTGGTAAAGAACCCTCCTGCCAAGGTAGGAGACATGAGTTTAATCCCTGAGTTGAGAAGATCCCCTGGAGAAGGAAATGGCAACCCACTCCAGTATGCTTGCCTAGAAAATCCCATGGACAGGGGAGCCTGGCGGACTATAGTCCATGGGGTTCCAGAAGAGTTGGACATGACTTAACAACTAAACAACAACAACTATCCAAATTGTGGCATTCTTTTATTATAAAATGTCAATATTTATATTACTATTATCTCATATATCTCTAAAGTCCAACCGTCTCTATTTACTGATTGTTTAACATCAGCCAAGCACTGCTTTAGTTGTTGCAATGATCCTATTTCATTGGAAAGTTTCTGTCAAGCATAATACCTGATATTTAATAACTGTTTAATGAATAAACACAGAAATGATTAGCAGTAAAATTTACAGGTACAAAAATGTTTCCAAAACATGAAAACAAAGATAATTCAGTATAACCTAAACATGAATGATTTGGTATTTTGAAATCACTTACCTTTAAAATTTTAACACAATGTCTCTACAGCTGTGCAGATTGTTTACTACAGTAGGGCTGAGACTGCTTAACTTTCAAAGACCCACTCACCAGACAAGCCCTTGGCCAGCGTCAGAGAGTTTGTTTCTTGGAGTGTTTCCAGGGAATACTTAACTGATAAGAGTGGTTCACTGTGCCTAGATGTCCATGTAAACCATATGGTTTACGCTGAACACCTGCTTTCCTCCTGTGAATCTGAAATTTATGTGCAAGGCAGAAGTATCTAAATGACCAACCCAATGCCTTAAGACACCAAGTCTCTAATGGGCTTCCCTGGAAAGAAGCATCACACCCATGCTGCTGCCTTGTCACTGCTGGAAGGAAGGTGTGCTGTGTGTCACCCTGAAGGTGACAATCACGAGGAAGATTTCATATGGACTCCTCCAGACTCTGTCTGGGTCTTTTTCTTATATGAACCAACTTCACTCTAATTAACTTGAGCCTTGAGTTCACTCTAGAGCACCATGAGTTTTTCTAGCTCATCTCCACATATGGCAGTGATTCTTAAAGATACCCAATATGGCAGATTTTTAAAAAGCCAAGGTTCTTACCTGCTGATATGCTTCATAGATCACATCAAACAGAAAGGCCTGTGGCATTTCACTTGCCCTGTGTTTGGCACGTTCCAGTGAGTGGTCTAAGCAGCTATCTGCAGACGGACTGATGACAGTAGATACAAGAGGTCGGATTGCTCCTGAGGCCTAAAGAACAAACAGAGATGTAAATGACACATTTATAGCACCGAAAAAATATCTAAAAGTTAAATTCTGAATTCTGGATCTGTCTTGAAATGGATCTTATACCTTCAACAAGCTATCTCAAGAAAATATTCAAACAAGTCTTTGTTTTGGCTCATAAATAACATTATTTACAATCAAAACCAGTCTCAGTACTTCCCTGGTGATGCAGTGGATAAGAATCTACCAGTGCAGGAGACATGAGTTCGATCTCTGATCCGGGAAGATTCCACAAGTCACAGAGCAATAAAGCCCGTGTGCCACTGTTAAGTCCATGCTCTAGAGCCCCAGAGCCATAACTCCAGAGCCGGCAAGCTACAACTAATGAAGCCCGTGTGCCCTAGAACCCATGCTCCACAACAAGAGAAGCCACCACAATGAGAAGCCTGGATACTGCAACTCAAGAATAGCCCCTGCTCGCCACATCTAGAGAAAGCCCATGCACAGCACGAAAAACCAACGCAGCCAAAAAAACACCCCACCAATCTCAAACCACTACAGTTCTATAAAGTAAGAGACATAAATAATTTTTCACTATGGGTCCAAAATCCTTTTCATCACAGGCTACTGAAGTCAAATACTAAAAAAGGATGCTCAGATAAATTGGACACTCCCTGAAGATGGGAGGCAGAAAGAGACTATTGCCCAGGAATGAAATGGGTTACACATGAATATTTACTTGTTAATGTGCCTTCAAATATTTAATTTACACATTAGATCATTAAGGAAAAAAACACATTCCCAAAGATCTCCAAAATGAGCTCCGCCACCATCCAAATGACAATGAATTTCTGTCTTGCTCTAATTCCTGTGAAAAATAGCTCCCTTCAAACACAGCATCCATGTGAAGCTCCCCAAGGCAATATGTCCACTGATTTCAACTGCTCTGATGAAAGCTCTGTCTCATGAATAGATGCATCTAAATTTTAAAAAGACACCTTATCTGACAGTTTTTCCCTTTACCTTTAATAAAGTTACACTGTAATATAGTCTTCAAGGTCAATACCACACAGCTACCTTGGTGAAGTAGCCTTAAAATGAAATTCCCAGTTAGGATAATTTACCCAACTGTCTTATATTAACTGTAAAATGTCTTATGTTTCATGTAAATACAGCACATAACATTAACACCTAAGAAGAATTTGGTCTCCAGGAGACCACATCTGAGAAAGATAGACTGTCCACAAACTAGTTTACAAAAGTCAAGGGATTGGCTGAAAATCAAAGCTAATGTGTGAGCCAAGCAGACAGTATACAAACTGTGTCACCATTTCCAATGACTCAAGCAGAGATTTGGAGCCTAGGCATAAAAGCAAAAGTGAAGAGACAGCCAGGGCTGATAGGGAGTGATTATGTCCAAGTGGATGAAAGACAGGTAAAGAGCAAGCCCGTTTGGTAGCTCTATTTTTAGTTTTTTAAGGATCCTTCATGCAGTTCTCCATAGTGGCTGTACCAGTTTACATTACCACTAGCAGTGTAGGAGGGCTACCTTCTCTGCACACCCTTTCCAGCATTTAAAATGTTTAGACTTTTTGATGATGGTCATCCTGACCAGTGAGAGGTGATACTTCATTGCAGTTTTGATTTGCATTTCTTTGATAATTAGTAATATTGAGCATCTGGAAAAGATGAGCTTTTTAGCCATCTGTATATCTTCTCTGGAGAAATCTTTTTTTTTTTTTTAATATTGAGCTGTGTGAGCTATTTGTGTATTCTAGAGATCAATCCCTTGCCAGTTGCTTCATTTGCAGATATTTTCTCCTATTCTGAGGGTTGTCTTTTCATTTTGCTTATGATTTCCTTTGTTGCACAAAAAGCTTTTAAGTTTCATTAGGTCCCATTTGTTTATTTTTGGTTTTATTTTTATTACTCGAGAAGATCTTGCTGTGATTTATGTCAGAGTGTTCTGCCTATGTTTTTCTCTAAGAGTTATACAGTACCCAGCCTTTAATCCATTTTGAGTTTATTTTTGTGTAAGGTGTTAGGGAGTGTTCTAATTTCATTCTTTTACATGTGGCTGTCCAGTTTTCCCAGCACCACTCATCAAAGACACCATATTTTCTCCAGCATATATTCTTGCCTCCATTGTCATAGATTAGCTGATCCAGCAATCCCACTTCTGAGCATATATCCACAGAAAACTATAATTCAAAAAGATACATGCACTACAATGTCCACTGAAGCACTATTCACAATAGCCAGGACATAGAAGTAACTGAAATGTCCATCAACAGAGGAATAGGTAAAGAAGATATGGAACATACATACAATGGAATATTACTCAGCCAGAAAAAAATAAAGAAAGAATGCCATTTGCAGCGACATGGATGGACCTGGAGAGTGTCCTACTGAGTGAAGTCAGACAGAGAAAAACAAATATTACATGAGATCGTTTACATGTGGAGTCCAAAAAAGGGTACAATGAAGTTATCTACAAGACAGAAATAGAGTTACAGACGTAGAAAACAAACCTATGGTTATTACAAGGGAGTAAGGTGTGGGGGGAGGGATAAATTGGGAAGTTGGGATTAACATACACACACTATATAAAGTAGATAACTAATAAGGACCTACTATACAGCACAGGGAACTCTATTCAATACTGTGTAATGACTTCTACGGGAAAATAATCTAAAACAGAGTGAAGATTTTATATATATATATATATATATATATATATATATATATATAAGTCTGATTCACTTTGCTGTACACCTGAAAGTAACACATTATAAATCAACTACATGCCAACAAAACTTAAAAAAAAAAGAAAGGAGCAAACCCAACTTGTCAAGCTAGCACCTATCAGCAGAGGTTTTAGAAGACAAGCTAGGAAAGGAATGCACCCATGTACATAGTGCTTTTTAAGGGAAAAAACAGTTCTATTTCAACTACTTACTTACTACTTACAACCAGACTATGACGTAACATTAAGAGAACATGAGATACACAAAATGTCACCAAGAGCTGTGCAGAGTCTCCTCCCAGCTAAACAACTGTAACTAAAGAAAAGCATTTTGCAAAAACAACCGTTTAAAGTCTTTGAAAATTGTCCTAAGGGCATTCAACAAATTAACATTTAAGAATCTCTCTTAAATCTTGGAGAGAATGAAGCCTGCGGTACTAGAACCATCATCCGTTTTTTCCTTCATTCCACAACATCCAGCTCAGTGTGACTGAAGTTCCACTCAGAGTCGGTGTGGCCAAGAAGATAGGCCTCCCTGTACCACTAGCTCCCAGTGGCAGGGGCAGAGCGCAGCATTTCCCAGCCCACTCAACTCCAAGACACAAAGGCTCAATCACAGACAAGTGTGGCCAAGAGGTGGTAAGAGAGTCCTTCTCCCACAGAGCCTCCCACAGCCTCCACCCACAGAGTGAAGACCTACCCCTTGCATGGGAGGCAGGGAACGCTGGGGCTCTCATCACCCTTGGCCCAGTTCACACAGAGGGCAGAGGTTCTGTGCTGGAAGAGGCAAAAAGAAGAGGAGTCTACTGCCTCCAGGCAGCACCTCACTCATGAAGAAGTGGTGAACTCAAACAAACAGCATGCCTACCGATAGCCCCAAAACACAGGCATGGTGACTTTTCACAGTGAGAAAGACAAGCTCTAATAACAGACGACTATGAAGCTCACCCCAGGGGAATTCACTTAATTGGAAGTGAGTGTGAGAAAGTTTACGGATAAGTACACTCTCAAACAGAGATCAGCACGGTAAGCAATTAAGAGGAAGGTGATCGCTTCATGAGAGCAAAAAGCTGAACCATAGGCAAGCTAGTTTATCAGAGACAACCAGAATAAGAGATAGCTAACAAGAACCTCCCACCAATTCCCAGAGTCAGAGCAAACCTCAAATACTGGCTTCACAAACTACCCCTGCCAAGGGGCCAGAATTTAATTGGATGAAACCATAGCGTCCTCTATGTACTGGGCATTGGTCCAAAGTAAAACAGTTAGCAGGCAATGAATGGAGCTTGTCAGTTGGGTGTCAGAGGCAGGCAGTATAACAAAGAGATCAGGCTGCTAAAACCACTGTCATTCCCTGATAACTAAACACACATCTAGAACTCCACCCTCTGTGAAGTGACTTCAGAGGTTTTGCCCTGTACAGGAACAAGACTGTAACTTTTCTGGCTTATTTTAGTAGCCAAGAAAATAAGCCCTACAGAAATAGAAAAAATACATTTTCAAAAATATGCATTTTTCAACAGCAAAAAAATGGAAAGACATGCATCCAAACAGGAAGGTGAATGTATACAAAGAAAAAAAAAAAGGAACAGAAACTGCCTGTGAGAGGACCAGATATCACACTTAAGCAGGTAAGATATCAAATCAGGTATTACAAACATGTTCAAAGAACAAAAGGATACCATGTGTAAACAAAGTAGGATGACCATTGGTATCATCAATATTAAGAATAGATATCTTAAAAACTGAGTGACAATTTTAGAATTAAATGTAACTATAATGAAATATTCACTAGAGAGGTTCAATAATAGATTTGAACTGGAGAATAACTGAATTTAAAGTTAGATCAATAGATTGTACAAAGAAAAATGAACAGATTCACCGAGATATGTAGGACGTCATTACAGACATTTCTGTAATAGGAGTACCAGAAAGAGAATAAAGGCAAGAAAGGAGCAGAAAAAATATTCAATGAAATTATGATTGAAAATTTCCCAAGGAAAACAATCTCCACACTCAACGAGCTCAATATATTCAAAGCAGAATACACACAAAGTAATTTATATCCAGATACATCATAGTAAAAAATGAAAAAGCTAAAATTACAAGAAAAAATGTTGAAAGCAACCAGAGAAAAATGTTTTATCATTAACAAGAGAACACCAATAAAATTAACAACAGATTCTAATCAGAAACAATGGAAGCCAGAAGGCAGGTAGGTGATATGATAACTGCTCAAAATAAAAACCTGTTAAACATAAAGTCCAGCAAAATAAGCATTTACAAAAATCAGATCAAAATAACTTCTCAGAGCAAACGAGCAGATTTCATGTCTAGCCGATTCACCCTACAAACCTCAAGCTGAAAGAAAGCCAAGTGTAGACAGTAATTCAAATCCACACGAAAAAAAGACCACCACTGAAAAAAAACAAGAAAAAAAGAGTATAAGTGCCTATTTCTCCTGTCTTATGAGGTTTAAAAAGAAACTGTATAAAATATATAAATAACTGGTCAACATATAAATTTGAAACATGTATTTGACAAAAACAGCATAAAAGATCAGTAAAAGTGTATTAGAGGAAAATAATGGTATCTTGAACCCACAGTAACAAGTGAAAACTGAAAATAGAAAACAAGAAGGGTAATAGGACATTGGGCTTCCCAGGTGATGCCATTCCTTATAAATACAACTCACCTTTCTTCTCAGCTTCTGTAACTGTTGTAAAATAAAATGAGCTGATAACAACAGTGGATAATTGGGTTTCTAACACACATGTGCCTAACACTAAATAGCACAAAAAGGCGGAAGAGGGAAGAGAGCTATTTAAGGGTAACATGCCTGTATCTTCCTAGATTTTAGTTAGCATATATCTGGATTAGGTTAAGATATATACTATAAGCCCTGGAACAGTCACTAAGAAAATAAAAGTTGAAATGAAAAAATAAGCAAATTAATGTTCCAATAGAAAATATTATTTTAATATGAAAGAAAGCAGTAATGAGGAAAGACACACAAGAAACAGAAAATAAACTGGCCAATGTAAACTCAAAAATATCAATAACATTAATTTTAAGTGGATTAAACAATCTAAAGTCATACAGTCAAACTTGACTAAAAACCCAATACACTGAATACAGAAGGATGAAAAGGTATATATTGTTTGAGTGAACTCCGGGAGTTGGTGATGGACAGGGAGGCCTGGCGTGCTGTGATTCATGGGGTCGCAAAGAGTCGGACGCAACTGAGCAACTGAACTGAACTGAACTGAACTGAACAGTAACCATAAGAAAGCTGAAGTATCTATATCAGAAAAAAAAAAAGAGATAAAATCCTTTTGTAATTAAAAAAGAAAGGGAAATTCAAAAATATATAAAAATTCATCTAACAGATCTCCAAGTACATGAAGCAAAAATCAGTAGGACTTAAAGAAGAAATAAATAACCCAACCATTGGAGACATCAACATCCTACTTTCAATAAAGAGTAGAACAACTAGGCATTATGGAAATAAGACTTGAAAAGCACTATAAACCAACTATATCTAACGTATCAAATACTCCACCAACAAGAGTATGTTCTTCTAAAGCATACATGGAGAATTCTCCAGATCAGACCAAATACTCAGCCATAAAAAAGACACAATAAATTTTAAAAAATTAGAGTCATATTAAATATGTTCTCTGACCTTAAGAGTGAAATTAGAAAACAGCAGTGCAGCCAAATGGTTGTCTCAGGAGGCCCTACAAATAGCTGAGAAAAGAAGAGAAAAGCAAAAGAGAAAAGGAAAGATATAACCATTTGAATATAGAGTTCCAAAGAATAGCAAGGAGAGATATGAAAGCCTTCCTCAGTGATCAATGCAAAGAAATAAAGGGAAACAACAGAATGGGAAAGACCAGAGATCTCACCAAGAAAAGCAGGGATACAAAGGCAACATTTCATGCAAAGATGGGCACAATTAAGGACAGAAATGGTATGGACCTAACAGAAGCAGAAGATATTAAGAAGAGGTGGCAAGAATACACAGAACTGTACAAAAAAGATGTTCCTGACCGAGATAACCACAAGGGTGTGATCACTCACCTAGAGCCAGACATCCTAGAATATGAAGTCAAGTGGCCTTAGGAAGCGTCACTATGAACAGAGCTAGCAGAGGTGATGGAAATTCCAGCTGAGCTATTTCAAATCCTGAAAGATGATGCTGTGAAAGTGCTGCACTCAATATGCCAGCAAATTTGGAAAACTCAGCAGTGGACACAGGACTGGAAAAGGTCAGTTTTCATTCCAATCCCAAAGAAAGGCAATGCCAAAGAATGTTCAAACTACTCCACAATTTTACTCATCTCACACCCTAGTAAAGTAATGCTCAAAATTCTCCAAACCAGGCTTCAACAGTATGTGAACCATGAACTTCCAGATGGTTAAACTAGATTTAGAAAGGGCAGAGGAACCAGAGATTAAATTGCCAACATCCGTTGGATCATCAAAAAAGCAAGAGAGTTCCAGAAAAATATCTACTTCTGCTTTATTGACTATGCCAAAGCCTTTGACTGTGTGGATCACAACAAACTGTGCAAAATTCTAAAAAAGATGGCAATACCAGACCACCTGAGCTGCCTCCTGAGAAATCTGTATACAGGTCAAGAAGCAACAGTTAGAACTGGACATGGAACAACCGACTGGTTCCAAATTGGGAAAGGAGTACATCAAAGCTATATACTGTCACCCTGCTTATTTAACTTATATGTAGAGTACATCATGCAAAATGCCAGGCTGGATGAAGCACAAGCTAGAATCAAGATTGCAGGGAGAAATACCAATAACTTCAGATATGCAGATGATATCACCCTTATCACAGAAGGTGAAGAGGAACTAAAGAGACTCTTGATGAAAGTGAAAGAGGAGAGTGAAAAAGCCAGCTTAAAACTCAACATTCAAAAAACAAAGATCTTGGCATCTGGTCATTTATCTGGAGTAAATAAGAACACAAACTCAAAGATACCCACTCCTTTGTTCACTGTAGCATTACTTATAATAGCCAAGACATGGAAACCTAAATGGTCACCATGAAAGAAAAGATAATGTAGAATACATACAATGGAATATTAATCAACCACAAAAAGAATGAAATTCTGCCATTTTCAATGACATGTGAAGAACTCAAGGGCATTATGCTAAGTGAAATAAATCAGGCAGAAAGACAAATACTTTATGATCCCACTATGTGGAACCTACCAAAATAAAAAACAAAAATAGCTCATCAATACAGAGAACAAGTTATTGGGGAGGGGGGGGAAGGGGCAAAATGTGTGAAGGAAGTCAAAAGGTACGAAACTTCCAGGTACGAAATAGGTCATGGGGATGTGATACAGTTGATATTACAATGCATATTTAAAAGTTGCTAAAAGAATAGACCGTTAAGTCTCTTCAGAAGAAATGCTGTAACTATGTATGCTGATAGATACTGACTTATTGTGGTAATTTCTCAATGTGTACAAATGTTGAAACATTATGTTGTATATCTGAATCCAGTATGTTGTATGCGTACATCAAAAAATGCTTTAGAGAACCAAATAGCAATGTAGGAATTAAGAACACAGCCACTGAACAACAGACTAGTAAATGAACCAGAGAAGAAGTCACTGTGAAAATGATATTTTGAGAGCAGCAACGTACACAAGGTAATGTAACCTGAGAATGCAGCTAAAGTATTCACAGCTGGGGTTGTCCATATAAAAAGAAGACATTTTCAAAATCAAAAACCTAGCCTTCCACGTCAAGATATTGAAAAAAGAGAAAGACTAAAGGTAACAGAGGCATAGAGAATGTAAGAGTGGAAAATAGAAAAAGAGAGGAGAAAACAAAACCAAAAGTTGGTTCTTTGAAAAGATTTAACCACTTTTTTCTAGTTTAGCTAAAGGTTTGCAAAATTCAAATAAGTAGTATCAGAAGTGAAAGTGTTGACATTTCCACTAACCTTGCAGAAATAAGGAGTAAGAAAATTACAAGTGTATTTTAACACATTAGGTTACAGATAAAATTACAATTTTCAGGAAAGACACAACCGAAACTACCTCAAAGATAGAAAATTTGAATAGACTTTTAATAAATTTAGGCATTTTTTAATTTGCCACAAAGAAAGCCCAGGCCCAGATGGCTTCACTGGTTATTTATAATGAAAAAAAACTGGAAACACCAATTCCTCACACTATCCCAAAAGGCAAAAAAGAGGAACACTTGCCAACACATTCTTTAAGAAAAGTATTAACAAAACCAGAGACATCACCAAAAAACCTAACTACAGATAAATATCCCAGAAAAGTACCAAAAAAAACCCCACAAAAGTCAAGATACCAAACCAAATTTGGCAACAAGTAGTATTGTGAACCATGACCAAGTGGGATTTAGCCCAAGAAATTAATATTAGACATACCAAAAAAATCAATGTAATACACCATGTTAAGAGAATAAAGAACAAAAAGACACTAACAACTCAATAGTCTTAGAAAAAGTATCTGACAATATCCAACACTCCTTCATGAAAAAATCCATGCAACAAACTAACAGCAGAGAACTTGCTCCATCTGATCAAGGGCATCTACAAAACATCCACAGTTGACATCATACTTAATGGTGTGATGACTCAATGTTTTCCCTTCAACATCAGGAACAAGGATGTCCACTGTTGCCACTTTCAATAAAAGTACTGGAAGTTCTCGTCAGGGCAGTTATGCAGGAAAATCTAATATAGGCATCCAAGAAAACTAAAACCGTCTTCATCTGCAGATGATCTAATCTTGTATACAGAGAATTCCAACGCATCCATTAAAAAAGTATTAGAACAAATAAACTAGTTCAGCAAGAATGCAGAGGACAAGATTAATACATAAAAGTGTATTTCTAAATATTCACAATGAACAATCCAAAAGTAATTCATTTACAGTTATCTTCAAAAAGAACACTTAGGAACACTTAGGGAATATTTAACAAAAGTATAATATATTTAGATATAGTCAGTATGTGCAAAACATGCTAAGAACTACAAAAAATTTCCTACCTCTGATCGAAAGGCCAACATCTCCACATACTTACTGGCATCCATTCCTTCCCATGTAGATTTTCATACAATAGTCTGTCCTGCCTCAATTTTTATTCTTTTATTAAATTGTCTCCATTTTTAGAGACAAATTACTTAGAAGCAATTTGTGACACCTCCCATCATTAAATCAGTCTTCCATCGATCATACATCTGCCAGCTATTAGCAAATTTCTCCGCACCAATCTAAAGCAAAACTCTTTCACACAATTGTCTGTACTGTACTACTCCTTATCGGTAATTTCTCTCTCCTCCCATGCATGTTATGGTCTACTTTTATTAGGATTTTATCTCCACAACTCCACAAGATAAATTTTTCAAGCTCACAATGAACCTCCACATTGCTCTTTATCTTCTTGAGAACGTCTATTCACTTGGTTTTCAGAAACCATTATCACCAAGGAAACCCTCTCATCGTTTCACACTTGAAATACTAGATCCTTAAATCCTCCTTCTAAGTGGAGAGTACTTCCAGAGCTCAGACCTCAGACTCCCCTAGCTAACATTCATTCCACAGGTGACCTCCTCTAGCCCCGTAGCTTCAAGTATCAATACCATCTTACACTAGACCATGCAAATCTATACATCCAACCTAGAAAGTTCTCTTTAAATCTGGACTCGTACATCCAAATAACTATTTAACATCTGTCCATTTCAAAACATACATCTGGACTATAAAATCAAAGTTCTGGTTTTACCCATACCACACCCCCCAAACTGGCTCCTCTACAGCCTTTCCCATCTGTATGTATGGGAAAGATGTGTATATACAAAACTATTCTTCTAGTTATTCTTACAAAAAACCTTGAAGGTCACTGTTTGTTCTGCTGTCTTACATTTCATAATGAATCCATCAGCAAAACATCAGTTTCAAGTATCACAAATCTGCCCAACTTTTCAGTTTCTACTGCCACAATCTGAATCCAAGGCACCCATGTTCACTCTCTCAGATCCCACACATGAAGCAGTGATCATGAACGCATTACAGCTGCACAGAGTCACATGAACAGGTTTCCACCAACATATTGTGCAAATAACATGCCATCAAAATATATGTAAAACAGTTAAAAATCTGATGAATTATACCTCAACAAAAAAATAAAACCTAACTAGTACGTTCTTTAGAGACACATGCTACAAAATTGAACACAAGGGGAAGAAAACAAACTTCCAAGATAACGTTTATCTGTCTGGAAGAAGCAAGCACAATCAAGGCAGGGACAGAGTAACTAGTTGTGTTCTATTTATTACACCACGTGGTATATCTCCAAGTGTCTGAAGTTCTCTGCATGTTTTCAGCATTTTTAAAGAGGATTTCTAAGATGTATATCTATGGACCCTCATTCTGATTACTGAAAACTAACATTAAGAGCAGAGATCATTCAGAACTTAGATGTCATTACGGTAGGACTGGTATGTTCGAGAAATTCCTAGGTTGTTTTCTATGGAAGCCAGAACATCAGTTGGAAAGTAACACAACATAAAGACAATTGAAAACACAAGATGGCCATCAGCTTCCTAAGTCCCACTAAACCAAAGGCCCATGAAAAGGGTAACAAATGAAAATAACTCCTCTGTTGAAGTATGGGCAAAGTCAGTTGCCTTTAAAATACAACTGAAAAGTCTGCTATGAAACATAATTGCCAAGTTATCAAACATACTGTCTCTGTGGGAATTAGCCTAATAAGCTCTGAATGGAAGCTTAACAGCTCAGCACCACAGTGATTACTTGCCTCTCAGGCTAATCTATCAAATATTTCCACATGTCAATGCATGGAAATCATCATAGATACAAATCATTCAATATGGAATAACGAACCCCACCTCTATAGTTTACTTTTAAAAGCAAAATTGAACAATGCTTATCATCCATCCACACAGCAGGTACTAACATGCATTCCTCTCAGGCATCTGCATTCAAGCTAATTATGACACTCTACAACAGAAACCCTGACTAGGTAATTACCATTTCAGTTAGCTGAGTTGTCTTTATTCAGAGACTACTTAATAAATGTTTACAGAATAACATCTTCAAAGCTGATCATTGTAAGTTATGAGATTTTTTACAATTTAACATTTTTATAGTAGAATACTTCCAATCTCCTTTTACGAGGAAAGAATCTATAGTTTATTCAGTATAGAAATATAAATTTTAGGAAAATCTGTACAAATTGTCCTATCACTACAAAGTATCCCTAAACTTGAATATGCAAAAAAAAGGAATAAGGAGTCCCCACTGTATACTAAGCTTTGATTCCAGAAAATTGGAGTAATACCATTTGTGTAAAAATTAATGTGATCAGAGATATACTTGGATATCCACTAAAGTTTAATTCCTAGGTATACTTATTTCCCCTTGGTCTATCCTTTCCAACTTCATTTTCAAATAATTAATTGAACAGATGTACAAGGGCATATAGTTTCAGGTAATAAAACAAAGTCACCCACAAAGGATTAATCTCCAAAATATACAAACAATTCATACAACTCAATATCAAAAAAACAAACAACCCAATCAAAAAATGGGCAGAAGATCTAAATAGACATTTAGCCAAAGAAGACATACAGATGACCAAAAGGCACATGGAAAAGATGCTCAACATCAATCATTATTGGAGAAATGCAAATAAAAACAATGCAATGAGATATCACCTCACACAACTCAGAATGATAATTATCAAAAAGTTTACAAATAATAAATGCTAGAGTGGGTGTGGGAGGTTCCCTGGTGGCTCAGCTGGTAAAGAATCTGCCTGCAATGTAGGAGACCTCGGTTCAATTCCTGGGTTCAGAGGATCCCCTGGAGGATGGCATGGCGACCTACTCCAATATTCTTGCCTGGAGAATCCTCATGGACAGAGGAGCCTGCTGGGCTACAGCCCATGGGATCGCAAAGAGCTGGACATGACTGAGTGACTAAGCACAGAGAGCGTGTGGAGAAAGAAAACCCTCCTACACTGTTGGTGGGAATGTAAACTCGTACAGCCACTGTGGAGAACACTATGGACATTCCTTAAGAAAGAGCTATCATATGATCCAGCAATCCCACTTCTGGGCACATACCCAGAGAAAACCATAATTTGAAAAAATACATGCACCCCAGTGCTCACCCCCATACAATAGTATAATAAACAACAGCCAAGACATGGAAGGGACTGTGAATGTCCACTGACAGATGAATGGATAAAGAAGGTGTGGTATATATATACAATGGAAAACAAGTCAGCCATAAGAAATAATGACGTAATGCCATTTGCAGCAACATGGATGAACCTTGAGATGATCATACTAAGTCAGTCAGAGAAGAAAAATATCATACGATATCATTTATATGTGGATTCTAAAAAGTAATACAAATGAACTCATTTACAAAACAAACACACTCACAGACTTTGAAAACAAACTTATGGTTCCAAAAGGGGAAAGCTGGTAAGCGAGGGATAAATTAGGAGGTTGGATAAACAGATACACACTATGATATATGAAACAGACAATCAATAAAGAACCTACTGTATAGCACAGGGAATTCTACTCAATACTTTGTAATAACCTATATGGAAAAAGAATGTGAATAATAGATACATGTATAACTGAATCTCTTTGCTATATGCCTGAAACTACCACAACACTGTAAATCAACTATACTCCAATATAAAACAAAAATTAAACAGTCCAGAATACATTGCATAAAATTATAAAACTGGGTAGTTAAAGTGCATGCTCAATACACATACATATTAACTTCAGCAGAATTTCCAAAGTGTTGTTCATCACTGCTAAATAAGCATGCTGCATAGTTCTAAGAGATTCCACATACAAACCATGCCAAAGTTTCTCATTATTTAAATTCCACTGTTTCTCTCCAGATTAACATTTTTCTAACAAAAATTAATGCTGCTAACTATCCTACAGCACATGGATTAGCCCACCCCTCAAAAAATGAAGAATTATCTTACTCAAAATGTCTGTCATGTGAACACTGAGAAACCATGTGCCTGGTTGATATTCAAATATGGCCTGGAGCCTGATTTCAGACACAAAAATCCTTGCTTTACATATTGCAAAAATCCAATACAAGAAGTATAGGAGACCTTGTTTTATGAGAAAAGATAAACCATAAACAAGGTCGGAAAAGGTCCCAGGCAGTAATACCCCTTAGGTAAACATTCTTTCCATAAATAGGTCTGCAGAGATGTGGCAAGCAAAAAATCAGTGCCAAAACCCTAATTTCACAGAAACTTGAAGGCAAGGATAGGGGAGGGCAGGAACACAGGGATTTCAACAGAAGAGATGACACCTACTGCCAGGGAAGAGAAAAAGTAAAAGCACACAAAATACATATCCCCTATTTCCTGTGGCTCACATACCATACTAACAGTCAAGTCCAGTCAGTCCAGTTCCCTGAACATCTTAGTACTATCTACTTCCCTATCCATTTCATTTGGCTTTAATAGACTTCGTCATCATTCAGCTGCATCATTACTATAGATCCCAAACTAATTTCAGTTCCCTTGAACTCTTCCTTTAGCCAATCTACCAAATGAGGTAAACAGTCATCCTTGTAAAAGTCAAGTCTTATCATTCCCTGCTCAAAACTCAGTGGCTCCCTCTTACCTATGGATAAAATCCAAGGAAAGGAATCAGAGAGGATTAGTGAATTTCAATCTGCAATGAATCCAGAGACACTGAAAAAGACAAATTTGAGTGGTTCTATCCAGTTTAACAGGGCAGGTCTGGAATTCAGAAGCAAGAAGCCCAAGAATAAGAGAGATTTGGGCCAATGTTTCTGTGGGACTTAAAACAAGTGCATACAGATGTGCTGTACCCACAAAATAATAGACATGCAGTCCTAAGATGGTGGAGGAACAGGATGAGGAGACCACTTTCTCCCCCACAAATTCATCGAAAGAACATTTGAATGCTGAGCAAATTCCACAAAACGACTTCTGAACGCTGGCGGAGGACACCAGGCACCTAGAAAGGCAGCCCATTGTCTTTAAAAGGAGGTAGGACAAAATATAAAAGATAAAAAGAGAGACAAAAGAGTTAGGGACGGAGACCCGTCCAGGAAAGGGAGTCGTAAAAGAGGAGAAGTTTCCAAACACCAAGAAACCCTCTGACCAGCCAGTCTGTGCGGAGTTTTGGAATCTCAGAGGGCAACATAACTGGGAGGAAAAATAAATAAATAAATAAATAAAATCCACAGATTACGTGCCTAATGGCAACGCCCAGCAAAAAAGTAGCCCATATGCTCAGCAAGCAGGGGCTGAACAGGGCAGCGTGGGCTGCATTGCTTAGGGTAAGAACCAGGCCTGAATGCCCTGAGGGCAATCTGAGGGAGCTAACGTGAGATAGCAACTCAAACTGGGATAACCAGAGAAAGAAATAAAAAAGAGAGAGAGAACTTTCCCAAGAAAGGCCTTAACCTAAGGCACTGCCAGCTGCTCACAGAACAAAGGACTGAGCCAATACCAGAGGCAAGCTAGCCAGCTGGACTGGCACATCCCCCGCCACAGACAGGCCGGCGGCACCCAGAGCTGGAAGGCAAGGGGCAAACTCGGCCCCAGAGACGGCGTCCTCCACCAAACTGCCAGCAGGTTCCCAGTTGCTAACCAAGCCTTCCTAGGATCCTGGACGGATGACATCCGCTGGGAGGGTCGCGCTGGGAGAGATCAGCTCCCCAGACGGGACACACGGCACACCTGAGACAGCACTCCCGCTGCGAACCCAGGAAATGGAGCGGCTGGGATGGGGGAGGCGATAAGACGCACCGCACCTAAGGAGAGTGCGCTCGCCAAGCTCATGGTTGCCTGAGCTGCTCGGACCTGGGAAGGGCACAAAACGCAGGCCCAACCAAGTCTGCACCTTTGTGGAGTACCCAAGAAACTGAACCTGAGCAGCTTAGACCTGGGAAGTGCACACAACGCAGGGCCCACTTTAGACAGTTCCCCTCCAGAGCAACCTGGAGCCTGAGCAGTGTAGACTGGGAAAGCACACACGCCATAAGAGGGAGCAAACCCAGTGTGGCCCAGGCACTGCAAGCACTCCCCACACACACCAGTGATATTTGTTTGCAGTGTTCCTCCCTCCCCACAGCACGACTGAACAAGTGAGCCTAAATAAGTGACCACCTTCGCCCCCTTGTCTTGTATCAGGGCGGAAATTAGACACTGAAGAGACTTGCAAACAGAAGAAGCCAAAATAAACTGAGGGAACCTCTTTGGAAGTCACAGGTGAAATAGATTAAAACCCAGTAGTTCACTGACTACATTGGAAAGGGACTATAGATCTTGAGAAGTATAAGCTGGAACAAGGAACTATCTGAAACTAGACTGATTCCACACTGCCCGCAACAGCTCCAGAGGAATTCCTAAATATATTTTTACTATTATCATTTTTAAAATTTTTAATTTTTTTATTTTTAAGTCCTCTATTACTCCTTTAATTTTCATTTTTATAAAGTACTATTACCTTGTAAAAAAAAAGACCCTATTCTTAAAGCAAACTTCATATATATTTTTTATAATTTTGGTGGTTTGGGGTTTTGTTTAATATTGTATTTTTGAGACTCTAACCTCTATTCTAGATTTTTAATCTTTGCTTTTTGGTATTTGTATTCAACTTTGTACCTTTAAGAATCCAATCTTCAGTACCCATTTTTACTTAGGAGTGTGATTACTGGCTTGATGGCCCTATCCCCCTTTTGACTCTCCTTTTTCTCCCCTACCTCCCTCTTCTCTTCTCCATGTAACTCAGCAAAACTTTCTGGGTGTCCCTCATTGTGGACAATATTTTCTGCATTAACCTAGATGTTTTATCATCAGTGCTATATGGATGGAGAAATCTTGAGGCTACCATAAGAATAAGACTGAAAACCAGAAGTAGGAGCCTTAAGTCCAAAACTTGAGAACACCAAAGAACTCCTGACTCCAGGGAACATTAATCAACAAGAGCTCATCCAAAAGCCTCCATAACTACACTGAAACCAAGCTCCACCCAAGAGCCAACAAGTTCCAGAGCAAGACATAGCCATGCAAATTCTCCAGCAACAAAGGAACATAACCCTGAACCTTAATATACAGGCTGCCCAAAGTAACAGCAAACCCATAACATCTCAAAACTCACCACTGGACACTCCATTGCACAACAGAGAGAAGAAATCCAGCTCCACCAAGCAGAACACCGATGCAAGCTTCCCTAACCAGGAAACTGTGACAAGTCACTCGTCCAACCCCATCCACAGGGAGGAACCTCCACAATAAAGAGGAACCACAAACTGCCAGAATACAGAAAGGCCACTCCAAACACAGCAATCTAAACAAGATGAAAAGGCAGAGAAATACTCAGCAGGTAAAGGAACACGATAAATGCCCACCAAACCAAACAAAAGAAGAGGAGATAGGGAGTCTACCTGAAAAAGAATTCAGAATAATAATAGTAAAAATGATCCAAAATCTTGAAAACAAAATGGAGTTACAGATAAACAGCCTAGAGACAAGGATTGAGAAGATGCAAGAAATGATTAACAAGGACCTAAGAGAAATAAAAAAGAGTCAAACAATAATGAATAATGCAATAAATGAGATAAAAAAAACACTCTGGAGGGAACCAACAGTAGAATAATGGAGGCAGAAGATAGGCTAAGTGAGGTAGAAGATAGGACGGTGGAAATAAATGAAGCAGAGAGGAAAAAAGGAATTAAAAGAAACAAGGACAACCTCAGAGACCTCTGCGACAATGTCAAACGCCCCAACATTCGAATCATAGGAGTCCCAGAAGAAGAAGACAAAAAGAACGGCCATGAGAAAATACTTCAAGAGATAAGAGTAGAAAACTTCCCTAAAATGGGGAAGGAAATAGTCACCCAAGTCCAAGAAACCCAGAGAGTACCAAACAGAATAAACCCAAGACGAAATACCCCAAAAACAGATTAATCAAATTAACAAAGATCAAACACAAAGAACAAGTATTAAAAGCAGCAAGGTAAAAACAACAAATAACATACAAGGGGATTCCCATATGGATAATAGCTGATCTTTCAATAGAAACTCTTCAAGCCTAGAAGGGAATGACAGGACATGCTTAAACTGATGAAAGAGAAAATCCTACAATCCAGATTACTGTACCCAGCAAGGATCTCATTCAAATATGAAGGAGGAATCAAAAGCTTTAAGACAAGCAAAAGCTGAGAGAATTCAGCACCACCAGACCAGCTCTTTAACAAATTATAAAGGATCTTCTCTAGACAGGAAACACAGAAAAGGTTTATAAACTTGAACACAAAACAACAAAGAAAATGGCAACAGGATCATACTTATCAATAATTCAGTTCAGTTCAGTCGCTCAGTCGTGTCCGACTGTTTGCAACCCCATGAATCATAGCACGCCAGACCTCCCTGTCCATCACCAACTCTCAGAGTTCACTCAAACTAATGTCCATCAAGTCGGTGATACCATCCAGCCATCTCTTTCTCTGTCGTCCCCTTCTCCTCCCACCCCCAATCCCTCCCAGCATAAGAGTCTTTTCAAATGAGTCAACTCGTCGCATGAGGTGGCCAAAGTATTGCAGTTTCAGCTTTAGCATCAGTCCTTCCAATGAACACACAGGACTGAGCTCCTTTAGAATGGACTGGTTGGATCTCCTTGCATTCCAAGGGACTCTCAAGAGTCTTCTCCAGCACCACAGTTCAAAAGCATCAATTCTTCGGCGATCGGCTTTCTTCACAGTCCAACTCTCACATCCATACATGACCACGGGAAAAACCATAGCCTTGACTAGACGGACCTTTGTTGGCAAAATAATGTCTCTGCTTTTTAATATACTATCTAGGTTGGTCATAACTTTCCTTCCAAGGAGTAAGCGTCTTTTAATTTCATGGCTTCAATCAGCATCCGCAGTGATTTTGGAGCCCAGAAAAATAAAGTCTGACACTGTTTCCACTGTCTCCCCATCTATTTCCCATGAAGTGATGGGACCAGATGCCATGATCTTTGTTTTCTGAATGTTGAGCTTCAAGCCAACCTTTTCACTCTCCTCTTTCACGTTCATCAAGAGGCTTTTGAGTTCCTCTTCACTTTCTGCCATAAGGGTGGTGTCATCTGCATATCTGAGGTGATTGATATTTCTCCCGGCAATCTTGATTCCAGCTTGTGCTTCTTCCAGCCCAGCGTTCCTCATGATGTACTCTGCATAGAAGTTAAATAAGCAGGGTGACAATATACGGCCTTGACATACTCCTTTTTCTATTTGGAAACAGTCTGTTGTTCCATGGCCAGTTCTAACTGTTGCTTCCTGACCTGCATACAGGTTTCTCAAGAGAAAGGTCAGGTGGTCTGGGTTTCCCATCTCTTTCATAATGTTCCACAGTTTATTGTGATCCACACAGTCAAACACTTTGGCATAGTGAATGAAGCAGAAATAGATGTTTTTCTGGAACTCTCTTCCTTTCTCCATGATCCAGCGGATGTTGGCAATTTGATCTCTGGTGCCTCTGCCTTTTCTAAAACCTGCTTGAACATCTGGGAGTTCACGGTTCACATATTGCTGAAACCTGGCTTGGAGAATTTTGAGCATGACTTTACTAGCATGTGAAATGAGTGCAATTGTGTGGTAGTTTGAGCATTCTTTGGCATTGCCTTTCTTTGGGATTGGAATGAAGACTGACCTTTTCCAGTCCTGTGGCCACTGCTGAGTTTTCCAAATTTGCTGGCATATTGAGTGAAGCACTTTCACAGCATCATCTTTCAGGATTTGAAATAGCTCAACTGGAATTCCATCACCTCCACTAGCTTTGTTCATAGTGATGCTCTCTAAGGCCCACTTGACTTCACATTCCAAGATGTTGGCTCTAGGTGATTGATCACGCATTCATGATTATCTTGGTCATGAAGATCTTTTGTACAGTTCTTCTGTGTATTCTTGCCACCTCTTCTTAATATCTTCTGCTTCTGTTAAGTCCATACCATTTCTGTCCTTTATCGATCCCATCTTCGCATGAAATGTTCCCTTGATATCTCTAATTTTCTTGAAGAGATCTCTTGTTTTTCCTAGTCTGTTGTTTTCCTCTATTTCTTTGCATTGATCTCTGAGAAAGGCTTTCTTATCTCTCCTTGCTCTTCTTTGGAACTCTGCTTTCAAATGCTTATATCTTTCCTTTTCTCCTTTGCTTTTCGCTTCTCTTCTTTTCACAGCTATTTGTAAGACCTCCTCAGACAGCCATTTTGCTTTTTTGCATTTCTTTTCCATGGGGATGGTCTTGGTCCCTGTCTCCTGTACAATGTCACGAACCTCCGTCCATAGTTCATCAGGCACTCTATCAAATCTAGTCCCTTAAATCTATTTCTCACTTCCACTGTATAATCATAAGGGATTTGATTTAAATTACCTTAAATGTAAATGGGTTGAATGCCCCAACCAAAAGACAAAGAATGGCTGAATGGATAAAAAATCAAGACCCCTGTATATGTTCTCTACAAGAGACCCACCTCAAAACGGGAGAAACATACAGACTAAAAGTGAAGGGTTGGAAAAAGATATTCCATGCAAATAGAGACCAAAAGAAAGCAGGAGTTCAGTTAAGTTCAGTTCAGTCGCTCAGTCGTGTCTGACTCTCCGCGACCCCATGAATCACAGCACGCCAGACCTCCCTGTCCATCACCAACTCCCGGATTCACTCAAACTCATGTCCATCGAGTCGGTGATGCCATCCAGCCATCTCATTCTCCGTCGTCCCCTTCTCCTCCAGCCCCCAACCTTTCCCAGCATCAGAGTCTTTTCCAGTGAGTCAACTCATCGCATGAGGTTGCCAAAGTATTGGAGTTTCAGCTTTAGCATCAGTCCTTCCAATGAACACCCAGGACTGATCTCCCTTAGGATGGACTAGTTGGATCTCCTTGCAGTCCAAGGGACTCTCAAGAGACTTCTCCAGCACCACAGTTCAAAAGCATCAATTCTTCGGCGATCAGCTCTCTTCAGAGTCCAACTCTCACATCCATAGATGACCACGGGAAAAAAACCATAGCCTTGACTAGACGGACCTTTGTTGGCAAAGTAATGTCTCTGCTTTTTAATATGCTATCTAGGTTGGTCATAACTTTCCTTCCAAGGAGTAAGCATCTCTTAATTTCATGGCTGCAATCAACATCTGCAGTGATTTTGGAGCCCAGAAAAATAAAGTCTGACACTGTTTCCACTGTTTTTCCATCTATTTCCCATGAAGTGATGGGACCAGATGCCATGATCTTTGTTTTCTGAATGTTGAGCTTCAAACCAACCTTTTCACTCTCCTCTTTCACTTTCATCAAGAGGCTTTTGAGTTCCTCTTCACTTTCTGCCATAAGGGTAGTGTCATCTGCATATCTGAGGTTATTGATATTTCTCCCGGCAATCTTGATTCCAGCTTGTGCTTCTTCCAGCCCAGCGTTCCTCATGATGTACTCTGCATAGAAGTTAAATAAGCAGGGTGACAATATACAGCCTTGACGTACTCCTTTTCCTATTTGGAACCAGTCTGTTGTTCCATGGCCAGTTCTGACTGTTGCTTCCTGACCTGCATACAGGTTTCTCAAGAGACAGGTCAGGTGGTGTGGTATTCCCATCTCTTTCAGAATGTTCCACAGTTTATTGTGATCCACACAGTCAAAGGCTTTGGCATAGTCAATGAAGCAGAAATAGATGGTTTTCTGGAACTCTCTTGCTTTCTCCATGATCCAGTGGATGCTGGCAATTTGATCTCTGGTGCCTCTGCCTTTTCTAAAACCTGCTTGAACATCTGGGAGTTCACGGTTCACATATTGCTGAAGCCTGGCTTGGAGAATTTTGAGCATCACTTTACTAGCGTGTATGATGAGTGCAACTGTGCAGTAGTTTGAGCATTCTTTGGCATTCCCTTTCTTTGAGATTGGAATGAAGACTGACCTTTTCCAGTCCTGTGGCCACGGCTGAGTTTTCCAAATTTTCTGGCATATTGAGTGCAGCACTTTCACAGCATCATCTTTCAGGATTTGAAATAGCTCAACTGGAATTCCATCACCTCCACTAGCTTTGTTAGTAGTGATGCTTTCTAAGGCCTACTTGACTTCACATTCCAAGATGTCTGGCTCTAGGTCAGTGATCACGTTATCGTGACTATCTTGGTCGTGAAGATCTTTTTTGTACAGTTCTTCTGTGTATTCTTGCCACCTCTTCTTAATATCTTCTGCTTCTGTTAGGTCCATACCATTTCTGTCCTTTATCGAGCCCATCTTTGCATGAAATGTTCCCTTGGAAGCTCTATTTTCTTGAAGAGATCTCTTATTTTTCCTATTCTGTTGTTTTCCTCTATTTCTTTGCACTGATCGCTGAGGAAGGCTTTCTTATCTCTCCCTGCTATTCTTTGGAACTCTGCATTAAAATGCTTATATCTTTCCTTTTCTCCTTTGCTTTTTGCTTCTCTTCTTTTCACAGCTATTTGTAAGGCCTCCTCAGACAGCCACTTTGCTTTTTTGCATTTCTTTTCCATGGGGATGGTCTTGGTCCCTATCTCCTGTACAATGTCACGAACCTCCGTCCAGAGTTCATCAGGTACTCTGTCTATCAGATCTAGTCCCTTAAATCTATTTCTCACTTCCACTGTATAATCATAATGGATTTGATTTAGGTCATATCTGAATGGACTAGTGGTTTTTGCTACTTTCTTCAATTTAAGTCTTTATTTGGCAATAAGGAGTTCATGATCTGAGCCACAGTCAGCTCCTGGTCTTGTTTTTGCTAACTGTATAGAGCTTCTCCATCTTTGGTTGCAAAGAATATAATTAATCTGATTTCGGTGTTGACCACCTGGTGATGTCCATGTGTAGAGTCTTCTCTTGTGTTGTTGGAAGAGGGTGTTTAGCAACACTCATATCAGATAACATAGACTTTGAAATAAAGGCTGTGAAAAGAGACAAAGCAGGACACTACATAATGATCAAAGGATCACTCCAAGAAGAAGATATAACAATTATAAACACATATGCAACTAACACAGGAGCACCGCAATATGTAAGACTGCTGCTGCTAAGTCACTTCAGTCGTGTCCAACTCTGTGTGACCCCATAAACGGAAGCCCACCAGGCTCCCCCATCCCTGGGATTCTCCAGGCAAGAACACTGGAGTGGGTTGCCATTTCCTTCTCCAATATGTAAGACAAATGCTAACAAATATGAAAGGGGAAATTAACAGTAACACAATAATAGTGGGAGACTTTAATACCCCACTCACACCTATGGATAGATCAACTAAACAGAAAATTAGCAAGGAAACACAAACTTTAAATGATACAATGGACCAGTTAGACCTAATAGATATCTATAGGACATTTCACCCCAAACAATGAATTTCACCTTCTTCTCAAGTGCACGTGGAACCTTCTCCAGGATACATCACATCCTGGGCCAGAAATCTACTTTGGCAAATTCAAAAAAATTGACATCATTCCAAGCATCTTTTCTGATCACAATGTGGTAAGATTAGATGTCCGTTACAGGAAAAAGAACTATTAAAAATTCCAACATATGGAGGCTAAACAACACGCTTCTGAATAACCAACAAATCATATAAGAAATCAAAAAAGAAATCAAAATATGCATAGAAATGAATGAAAATGAAAACACAACAACCCAAAACCTATGGGACACTGTAAAAGCAGTGCTAAGGGGAAGGTTCATAACAATACAAGCTTACCTCAAGAAACATGAAAAAACTCTACTGAATAACCTAACTCTACATCTAAAGCAACTAGAAAAGGAAGAAATGAAGAACCCCAGGGTTAGTAGAAGCAGAGAAATAATAAAAATTCGAACAAAAATAAATGCAAAAGAAACAAAAGAGACCATAGCAAAAATCAACAAAGCCAAAAGCTTTGTTGATAATAAATAAATAAAACTGACAAACCATTAGCCAGACACATCATGAAACAAAGGGAAAAAAATCAAATCAACAAAATTAGAAATAAAAATGGAGAAATCACAACAGATAACAAAGAAATACAAAGGATCATAAGAGACTACTATCAGCAACTAAATGCCAATAAAATGGACAACTTGGAAGAACTGCACAAATTCTTAGTAAAGTATAACTTTCCAAAACTGAACCAGGAAGAAAAAGAAAATCTTAACAGACCCATCACAAGCATAGAAATTAAAACTGTAATCAGAAATCTTCCAGCAAACAAAAGCCCAGGACCAGACTGCTTCACAGCTGAATTCTACCAAAAATTTAGAGAAGAGCTAACACCTATCCTACTCAAACTCTTCCAGAAAATTGCAGAGGAACCTAAACCTCCAAACTCATTCTATGAGGCCACCATCACCCTAATACCAAAACCTGACAAAGATGACACAGAAAAAGAGAACTACAGGCCAATATCATTGATGAACATAGATGCAAAAATCCTCAACAAAATTCTAGCAATCAGAATCCAACAACACATGAAAAAGATCATACACCATGACCAAGTGGGCTTTATCCCAGGGATGCAAGGATTCTTTAATATCCACAAACCAATGTAATATACCACATTAACAAATTGAAAGATAAAAACCATATGATTATCTCAATAGACACAGAGAAAGTCTGACAAAATTCAACATCCATTTATGATAAAAACCCTCCAGAAAGCAGGCATAGAAGGAAAATACCTCAACATAATAAAAGCTATATATGACAAACCCACAGCAAACATTATTCTCAATGCTGAAAAACTGAAAGCATTTCCCCTAAAGTCAGGAATAAGACAAGGGTGCCCACTCTCACCACTACTATTCAACATAGTTTTGGAAGTTTTGGCTACGGCAATCAGAGAAGAAAAAGAAATAAAAGGAACCCAGGTTGGAAAAGAAGAAGTAAAACTCACTGTTTGCAGATGACATGATCCTCTACATAGAAAACCCTAAAGACTGCACAAAAAAATTGCTAGAGCTAATCAATGAATATAGTAAAGTTTCAGCATGCAAAATTAACACACAGAAATCCCTTGCATTCCTATACACTAAAAATCAGAAAACAGAGAGAAATTAAGGAAACAATTCCATTCACCACTGCAACGAAGAATAAAATACTTAGGAATTAATCTATCTAGATAAACAAAAGACCTATATATAGAAAACTATAAAACACTGATGAAAGAAATCAAAGAGGACATAAATAGATGGAGAAATATAACATGTTCATAGATCGGAAGAATCAATTTAGTGAAAATGAGTATATTACCCAAAGCAATCTATAGATTCAATGCAATCCCTATCAAGCTACCAATGGTATTTTTCACAGAACTAGAACAAATGATTTTACAATTTGTATGGAAATACAAAAAAAAAAAACCTCAAATAGCCAAAGCAATCCTGAGAAAGAAGAATGGAACTGGAGGAATCAACCTGCCTGACTTCAGGCTATACTACCAAGCTACAATCATCAAGACAGTATGGTACTGGCACAAAGACAGAAATAGAGATCAATGGAAAAAAATAGAAAGCCCAGAGATAAATCCATGCACCTATGGACACCTTATCTTTGACAAAGGAGGCAAGAATATACAATGGAGAAAAGTCAATCTCTTTAACAAGTGGTGCTGGGAAAACTAGTCAACCACATGTAAAAGAAACTAGAAAACTTTCTAACACCATACACAAAAACAAACTCAAAATGGATTAAAGATCTAAATGTAAGATCAGAAACTATAAAACTCCTAGAGGAGAACATAGGCAAAACACTCTCTGACATAAAATCACAGCAGGATCCTCTATGGCCCACCTCCCATAATATTGGAAATAAAAACAAAAATAAACAAATGGGACCTAATTAAACTTAAAAGCTTTTGCACAACGAAGGAAACTATAAGCAAGGTGAAAAGACAGCCTTCAGAATGGGAGAAAATAATAGCAAATAAAACAACTGACAAAGAATTAATCTCAAAAATATACAAGCAGCTCACGCAGCTCAATTCCAGAAAAATAAATGACCCAATCAAAAAATAGTCCAAAGAACTAAACAGACATTTCTCCAAAGAAGACGTACAGATGGCTTAACAAACACATGAAAAGATGCTCAACGTCATTCATTATCAGAGAAAAGCAAATCAAAACCACAATGAGGTACCATCTCACACAGGTCAGAATGGCTGCTATCCAAAAGTCTACAAACAATAAATGGTGGAGAGGGTGTGGAGAAAAGGGAACCCTCTTACACTGTTGGTGGGAATGCAAACTAGTACAGCCACTATGGAGAACAGTGTGGAGATTCCTCAAAAAACTGGAAATAGAACTTCCATATGACCCAGCAATCCCACTACTGGGCATTCACACGGAGGAAACCAGAATTTAAAGAGACACATGTACCCCAATGTTCATCACAGCACTGTTTATAATAGTCAGGACATGGAAGCAACCTAGATGTCCACTGGCAGACGAATGGATAAGAAAGCTGTAGTATATATACACAATGGAATATTACTCAGCCATTAAAAAGAATACATTTGAATCAGTTTTAATGAGTTGGATGAAACTGGAGCCTATTATACAGAGTGAAGTAAGTCAGAAAGAAAAATACTAATGCAGTATACTAACGCATATATATGGAATTTAGAAAGATGGTAACGATGATCCTATATGCGAGACAGCAAAAGAGACACAGATAAATAGAACAGTCTTTTGGACTCTGTGGGAGAAGGCGAGGGTAGGATGATTTGAGAGAATAGCATTGAAACATGTATATTATCATATGTGAAACAGATCGCCAGCCCAGGTTCGATGCATAAGACAGGGTGCTCAGGCTGGTGCACTGGGATGACCCTGAGGGATGGGATGGGGAGGGAGGTGGGTGGGGGGTTCAGGATGGGGAAAACATGAACATTCATGGCTGAGTCATATCAATGTATGGCAAAACCCACTACAATACTGTAAAGTAATTAGCCTCCAATTAAAATAAATTTTTTAAAAAAATTTTTTAAATTAAAAAAAATAGGCTTACAAAGTTACATGTAACATGATTCTATTTATGGAAAAGACAAAAATACATGAGCAGAGAACACATCAGAGGTTTACAGGGGTTATTAGAGGAACAAGGATCTGAATAGTAAAGACAACAGGAGGAAATTCTCTGGGATGTCAGAACAGTTCTATATCCTACCTGGGGTTGTAATCACAAGAATCTTTACGGGTGTTAACACTCTGAGTGTACATTCCCCCAAGGTGACAAATGTAGATTTAAACAATATAAATATTCTATTACACATAGATTTAAACAATAATAAGTATTATGGGCATGATTTAGATTGCTCAGAAATATTTTGTTCCGTGAAAATAAAAGTTAAAGAAACCTTATTTAAAGAGTGGGAAGGAGAATCTGAAAAGTGAGTGATTAAAAAAAAAAAAAAGAGTAAAGTCGTAGAAGCCAAGGCAGGGGCAAAAATTCCAAGGAAGAGCTAGTTAACACTATCAAGTTTAAGACATTCTGTATACACTGCATCCTCTAAAGCTCAACTCTCATGTCAGTCATCTGGAGTTAGCATAAATGCATGGTTCACAGCCAGACTGCCACTACTTCAGACAGCACTGTGGTGCCCCTGGCCACCAACACTTCTGACCAACTGACTCCAAATTCAAGAGGTTCCCACAACTCCTATTAAGTTCAGTAATTCACTAGAATTACTCAGAGCTCAGGAAAATGCTTATTAGATTACTATAATATGATTATGATGACTTCCATTACAGTTTTATGACAAAGGATACAAATCAGACTAGATCAGTGAAGAGACACGTGGGTGAGACCTGGGGAGACCAGAACATAGACATTCTGTGGCACCCCCTCCCCCATACACTCAGGCAGCACCATGCTTCCAGCACATCGCTGTTCACCAACCAAGGGGCTCCTCACTATGCCTCGGTACCCAGAGTTCACTGGGACTTCACTTCCTAAGCATCTAGTTCCAAATAGGAAAGGGAGTACATCAAGGCTGTATATTGTCACCCTGCTTATTTAACTTATATGCAGAGTACATCATGAGGAACGCTGGGTTGGAAGAAGCACAAGCTAGAATCAAGATTGCCAGGAGAAATATCAATAACCTCAGATATGCAGATGACACCACCCTTATGGCAGAAAGTGAAGAGGAACTCAAAGGCCTCTTGATGAAAGTGAAAGAGGAGAGTGAAAAAGTTGGCTTAAAGCTTAACATTCAGAAAACTAAGATCATGTCATCCAGTACCATCACTTCATGGGAAATAGATGGGGAAACAGTGGAAACAGTGTCAGACTTTATTTTGGGGGGCTCCAAAATCACTGTGGATGCTGATTGCAGCCATGAAATTAAAAGATGCTTGCTCCTTGGAAGGGAAGTTATGACCAACCTAGACAGCATATTAAAAAGCAGAGACATTACTTTGCCAACAAAGGTCTGTCTAGTCAAGGCTATGGTTTTTCCCATATGGATGTGAGAGTTGGACTGTGAAGAAGGCTGAGCGCTGAAGAATTGATGCTTTTGAACTGTGGTGCTGGAGAAGACTCTTGAGAGTCCCTTGGACTGCAAGGATACCCAGCCAGTCCATCCTAAAGGAGATCAGTCCTGTGTGTTCATTGGAAGGACTGATGCTAAAGCTGAAACTCCAATACTTTGGCCACCTCACGCGACGAGTTGATTCACTTGAAAAGACTCTGATGCTGGGAGGGATTGGGGGCTGGAGGAGAAGGGGATGACAGAGAATGAGATGGCTGGATGGCATCACTGACTCAATGGACATGAGTTTGAGTGAACTCCGGGGGTTGGTGATGGACAGGGAGGCCTGGCGTGCCGTGATTCATGGGGTCGCAAAGAGTCGGACAAGACTGAGCGACTGAAATGAACTGAAGCATGACTGACTGAACCATTGAGCTTGTGACCGAGTTCTGACTCCAGCAGTATTCCTCTCACCCTGAAGCAGAGCTGATTCAAAGCCCCAGGGGTCTTTCTGATAACCAGCCTCTATCCTGAGTCATCTCATCTTATTAGCATAAGCTCAGATGAGATCCAATGGGCTCGTGAAAAACGAAGACTCTTGACAAATTTCCAGGATTTAGTCTCCCCGCAAGGAACCAGGGACAAAAGCCAGTTGAACTCCTTACTATACAACAGAATATAAATGTATTTAATCAGGAATTGGAAAGTTACGGTGATTTTAGAACAGTCAGAGGACAAAGAGGCCAGACTGCAAAGCACTGAGAAGTAAACTGGAGATGAATCAACAGAAGCAATAAATGTAATTTGTTACTGTAAGAAGTTGATTAGGGAGAAGAGGATAAAACATCATTAGAGATGCAAAAGCAGAGGGCTTGGGAAAGAAACATATGCTCATAACTAAACATCATCCCTCAGGAGCAAGTCTTTCAGAGGTTGCTGTACTGATAGCAATGAACTGAAAATGAGACCTTACTGGCAGTTCTTAGAGTATGCGTAACAGCTAACTAATCCTTTTAAAAAGGATTCTCCCTATATCTTTACTTTTCAGTGTTCCAATTTATTTTACTCTTCTAACGCATCCTTTATAACAATGTCCTTATAACTAGGTCCATTTGTGCATGCTAAGTCGCTTCAGTTGTATCCGACTCTTTGCAACCCTATGGACTCTAGCCTGCCAGGCTCCTCTGTCCATGGGATTCTCCAGGCAAGAATTCTGGAGTGGGTTGCCATGTCCTTCTCCAGGGGATCTTCCCAACTCAAGAGATGGAACTCAGGTTATCTCCTGTGTCTCCTGTATCAGTAGGCATGTTCTTTACCACTAGCGTCACCTGAGAAGTCCCCTTATAACTACATCTCTTGACTTAAATCATGCAGAAATACACAAGTACTTCATACCTGTAAAGGACTCCTATTTTGGCAATATGGCAGACCACAGACCTTGCAAAATCTATTACAACTCTTTAAATGAAGAATTCATAAACAGCTTTTTCTAAGAGATTTTTAAAATTGCCTTTTTAGAAATGAACTTTAAACTATGACCTAAAACTAACATAATAGCAGCCAGAGGCCAAGGAAGTAAGATGGCAGACAGCCTTGTGTTAAAAAGAGTTTTAAAAAATGAGAAGTAATGAGGAACTGGATCTTCAATCGCTGCTACTTGCTTGCTTAGAACTGTAGCCTCAAAGATCCATGAGAAGCTATCAGTTTAGTTCAGTCGCTCAGTCGTGTCCAACCCTTTGTGACCCCATGGACTGCAGAACCCAGGCTTCCCTGTCCATCACTAACTTCCAGAGTTTACCCAAACTCATGTCCATTGAGTCAGTGATGCCATCCAACCATCTCATCCTCTGTCATCCCCTACTCCTCCCACCTTCAATCTTTCCTGGCATCAGGGTCTTTTCCAGTGAGTCAGTTTTTCACATCAGGTGGCCACAGTATTGGAGTTTCAGCTTCAGCATCAGTCCTTCCAATGAATATTCAGGACTGATTTCCTTTAGGATGGACTGGTTGGATCTCCTTGCAGTCCAAGAGACTCTCGAGAGTCTTCTCCAACACCACAGTTCAAAAGCATCAATTCTTCAGTGCTCAGCTTTGTTTATAGTCCAACTCTCACATCCATACATGACTACTGGAAAAACCATAGCTTTGACTAGATAGATCTTTGTTGACCAAATAATGTCTCTGCCTTTTAATATGCTGTCTAGGTTGGTCATAGCTTTTCTTCCAAGGAATGAGCATCTTTTAATTTCATGGATGCAGTCACCATTTGCAGTGATTATGGAGTCCAAGAAAATAAAAGTCTGTCACTGTTTCCATTGTTTCCCCATCTATTTGACATGAAGTGATGGGACCGGATGCCATGATCTTCGTTTTCTGAATATTGAGTTTAAAGCCAACTTTTTCACTCTCCTCTTTCAAGAGGCTCTTTAGAGCCTCTTCATTTCCTGTGATAAGGGTGGTGTCACTTACATATCTGAGGTTATTGATATTTCTCCCAGCAATCTTGATTCCTGCTTGCGATTCATCCAGCCCAGCGTTTCTTATGATCAACTCTGCATAGAAGTTAAATAAGCAGGGTGACAATATACAGCCTTGATGTACTCCCTTCCCAATTTGCAACCAGTCTGTTGTTCCATGTCCAGTTCTAACTGTTGCTTCTTGACCAATACACAGATTTCTCAGGAAGTTGGTAAGGAGGTCTGGTATTCCCATCTCTTGAAGAATTTTCCACAGCTTGTTGTGATCCACACAGTCAAAGGCTTTGGCATGGTCAGTAAAGCAGTAGTAGATGTTTTTCTGGAATTCTCTTGCTTTTTCGATGATCCAACGGATGTTGGCAATTTGATCTCTGGTTCCTCTGCGTTTTCTAAATCCATCTTGACCATCTGGAAGTTCACGGTTCACGGACTGTTGAAGCCTGGCTTGGAGAATTTTGAGCATTACTTTGCTAGCGTGTGAGATGAGTGCAATTGTGCAGTAGTTTGAACATTCTTTGGCATTGCCTTTCTTTGGGATTGGAATGAAAACTGACCTGTTCCAGTCCTGTGTCCACTGCTGAGTTTTCCAAATTTGCTGGCATATTGAGTGCAGCACTTTCACAGCATCGTCTTTCAGGATTTGAAATAGCATTTAAAGAGCAGACTAGAAAATAACTGCACTCAAAGCAAAGACAATACAGCAAAATTGTCTGTCCTGGATTGGGGCCAGGGTGGGGCAGGGGAGCAAGCAAGCTGGGCATGGGAGTAGTCTCCTTTAAGAAGTAGTAACAGTCATCTACACTTTGTGCATTTGAAATCTGGTTTAACACCACCATAGTGTCCTCAAACTAGTGTTCCCTGGTGGCTCAGTGGTAAAGAATCTGCCTTCAACACAATGCAACGCAGGAGACATGGGTTCAATCCCTGGATCAGGAAGATCCCCTGGGAAAGGAAACGGCAATCCACTCCAATATTCTTGCCTGGGAAATCCCATGGACAGAGGAGTCTGGCGGGCTACAGTCCACAGGGTCGCCAAAGGGGCAGACACGATTTAGCAAGTAACAACAATGTCTACAAAATCTCAACCCCAAAATTGCCAAAAGTTGCTACAAATTGGAAAAGTCCTTGGGATCCCTGGCAGAGGGGACACAAATCACATTTCAGAAACATACCTTTATCCCATGTCCAAAGGATTCCTGTTCAGAGGACTGCCAAACATGGGCTTCACAGTACAAATTGCAAAAGAGGACACAAATCAGGAATAAAAGTGAATAGAATTGAAGAGAATTAAACTGTCAAGAATTACTGTTATCTACAATGTATAAAATGTTTAAATATTGAAAAGCAAAATAGAAAAAGACTAACCACATTTGAAACATATACAGAACTCCTAGAAACTGATAATTAATACAACTGCAAAAATACTTTAGGAAGAGATTAAAGCTAAAGAATGGAATAAAAAACTGAAATTACTCAGGAGGCGGCCCACAACAACAAAATTGAAAGTATTAACAAGTTGAGACATGAGGACAAGAAAAGGTTTATCCTACACATATGGATAAGGAGAAAAGGCAGCGAAAGGGGGAAACAGCTGTCAGGTGGCAAATGGTACAAGGTCAATATTCAACAGGATAATCACTTAGGATTTTCTAGAATTCATTTTAAACAAAACGTAAAATTCATAAAGAACAATAAATCCAAAGCATAGGGGGAAAAAAATCGTATCTTGACATACCTGAGACACTGCACAGTAGCCTAAAAATTCTTACATGCAACCAGACAGAAAAGGAAGATTACTTTCAAGGGATACCATTATATTCATTAGCAGAGTTCACAAAAGGTCTATTACGGTCAGGAGATAATGACATACTGTATTTTCAAGGTACCAGGGAAAAAAGAGCTATACACTTAGAATTTTATACTCTGACCAACTATCAAAAGTAAAAAAAGTAAAAGAAAATAAAAGAAAAGCAAAAGAAATTATTAACAGCTGCCCCACTGAAGTCATCTTGCCTCTATGGAGCCCAAGAACAACAACGCAGTATATACAGATAAAAGAAAGGAACTGGTGTCCTGGCAACACTTCTGAGCCCCCATATGCAGACAACCTAATTTCACCCTTAATTTGGAGACTCTTAGTCTGTTAAAGCAATACATCACCATTAATTCGGATTTTAAACCAAAATGTAAAGTTAAAACATCAGAATTATCTTAAGCCTGTATATTCACCAAGGGTCTGTCACAGCCTCAGAAAATCATTCAGGAGGTGATTTATCTCAAGGGACCTTTGGGAAAATTAAGAGGCAAGAAAACAGGTGATCAGTTAAACACAATTTAAAGTAACAAAGGAGAATGAGTTCAAAGGAATCCCAGGCAAACAATCGTCAAGGTGCTCCAAGCAAAATCTTTGGTTCAGACTGAGCCTCTGCAATTCACCTAAGGTTAAAAACGATGCCAATTCCTCCCCCACCCCAATTCAAGAACTTCAACTACTAATAGTGTAAGTCTCAATTAATTGCTGTTTTGTTTTGTTTTGTTAATTAGAAATGACAGGATATAATGTCTCAGCTTCCTGAGGCTATTTATTGGGTTACTCTCCTCAACATTCTAAGGAAATTAGAATGAGCAAAATAAATGACCCCATCGAAAACTGTACTGTTTAAAGCAAACTGTTCCTGAGTAGGAGAAACTAGCTTTTCATTGCCCATAGCTCCTTTACAACTCTCATAAATTATAGATAAGTGACAGCAAATCAAAAATCATTACTGCCTACACACTTGACAATAGATTTTGCCCAGTTCAACTGGCACCCCACACGCCACAGGCAAAAATACAGCTTTGTCTATTTGTGAATTCAACATTCCTTTATTCCACACAAATTTGTTCTTCTCTGGATTGTAACATCTGTCTGGTTCCTGATGGCAGTAAAATCCTTAACATGCTCCTTATATTTTTATGAAAATAATTTTACGCTCGTGAAAATTATCCCTTAACACCAACAAAAACAATGCAGTATTTCTTAAGAGATCGAACTTCTGAAGTTTTCTTAAATTCGTTGTAAAGATTTTGCTTTAAACCAACTTCTTAATGTCATCAGAAAGCTTCAGATTTAATTAAAATACAATTTGCTTTACTTAGAATGCATAATGAGATTGAATCTTACAAGTTATATTCTGATTAACACACTTAAGAAAATTAGTCTAAAAGGAATTCTAAGGAATCTGCAACTAACAAGAAACCACTAACTGCTCCACATTTTTATGTTTTATTGGTCACCTGTTTTTTAGTCACCTGTTACATGACATTCTCAGCACATTAATTGGCTCAAATTAATATTTTGCCTTTCAGATACAGTACCAAAAGGATCACTTTATAAACAATCTTAGAAATTCTCTGAATACTCAAAAAAATTCAAATGTTTAATCTTCACAGTGAGTTTAAGTGATATTTTTCCAAAAGGTAAACAGGCAAAGAGCCATAATTTTATTTGTACTATGGTATGCATTAGAATTTGCATCTACCCCAATTACATAGACTTTCCTAAGAACTTTTTAAACTTGTAAAGTTTTACTCAAATTCTTAAGAGTTATAAATCTTTCCTCTTATTTCTCCTTGTCACCCTTGTACCTGACTACACTGCTTCTACCACAGTCGAAGAGCAAGAGCTCAGAGAAAACACAAGAGCCATGAGATAGTCTTGTGGTCACTAATGTTCCTGCAACGTAATTTTCACTACATCAAAATACCACCTAGAAGTTGTACTGAAGATAAGAAAAATGTTTCATTTTACCTATGAAATTCTTATATACATCTAAATTGTAAAGAAATTCATGTTGGAGAGAGAGGAAATAAGGAGCAATTTCCTGAAAATGAAAATCCAAATACATATAGATAACTAAACAGAAATCAGAGACTGTCCTTCCCAACTGAGTATTTTATAACTTCCTGCCCACCCAGATGGCTAAAAAGCCTGCAGTGACTCCTTCCGTTGGTCTACAATCTTTGGAGGAAACTATTGTCTTAGATACTGTAATTCTTACAGTAATACCACTTTAAATATTTATTTTTTTTTTTTGAACAGAGGAAAATTTATGCGTCGAACCTGGACTGGTCACTTATGATAATATACATGCTACAATTCCATTCTCTCCAATCATTCCACCTTCACCCTCTCCCACAGAGTCCCAAAGACTGTTCTAAATGCCTATGTCTCTTTTGCAGTCTCTTATACAGGGTTTAGGTTACCATTTTTCTAAATTCCATATATATGCGTTAATATACGGTATTGATGTTCTTCTTTCTGGCTTACTTCACTCTGTATAATTGGCTCCAATTTCATCCACCTCATTAAAACTGATTCAAATGCATTCTTTTTGATGGCTGAGAAATACTCCATTGTGTATATGTACCAAAGCTTTCTTATCCATTCATCTGCAGATGGACATCTAGGTTGCTTCCATGTCCTGGCTATTATAAACAGTGCTGCAATGAACATTGGAGTACATGTGTCTCTTTCAATTCTGGTTTCCTCGGTGTGTATGCCCAGGAGTGCGATCGCTGGATCATATGGCAGTTCTATTTCCAGTTTTCTGAGGAATCTCCACACTGTTCTCCATAGTGGCTGTACTAGTTTGCATTCCCACCAACAGTGTAAGAGGGTTCCCTTCTCTCCACACCCTCTCCAGCACTTATTGCATGTAGACTTTTGGATAGCAGCCATTCTGACTGGTGTGAAATGGTATCTCATTGTGGTTTTGATTTGCATTTCTCTGATGATGAGGGATGTTGAGCATTTTTTCATGTGTTTATTAGCCATCTTTATATCTTCTTTGGAGAAATATCTGTTTAGTTCTTTGGCCCATTTTTTGATTGGGTCACTTAGTTTTCTGGAATTAAGCTGCAGGAGCTGCTTGTATAATTTGGAGATTAATCCTTTATCAGTTGCTTCATTTGCTATTATTGTCTCCCATTCTGAAGGTTGTCTTCTCACCTCGCTTAGAGTTTCCTTTGCTGTGCAGAAGCTTTTGATTTTAATTAGGTCCCATTTGTTTATTTTTGCTTTTATTTCCAATATTCTGGGAGGTGAGTCTTGGAGGATCCTGCTGTGATTTATGTCGGAGAGTGTTTTGCCTACGTTCTCCTCTAGGAGTTTTATAGTTTCTGGTCTTACATTTAGATCTTTAATCCATTTTGAGTTTATTTTGGTGTATGGTGTTAGGAAGTGTTCTAGTTTCATTCTTTTACAAGTGGCTGACCAGTTTTCCCAGCACCACTTGTTAAAGAGACTGTCTTTTCTCCATTTTATATTCTTGCCTCCTTTGTCGAAGATAAGGTGTCCATAGGAGCGTGGGTTTATCTCTGGGCTTTCTATTTTGTTCCATTGATCTATATTTCTGTCTTTATGCCAGTACCATACTGTCTTGATGACTGTGGCTTTGTAATAGAGCCTGAAGTCCGGCAGGTTAATTCCCCCAGTTCCATTCTTCTTCCTCAAGATTGCTTTGGCTATTTGAGGTTTTTTGTATTTCCATACAAATTGTGAGATTATTTGTTCTAGTTCTGTGAAAAATATTGTTGGTAGCTTGATAGGGATTGCATTGAATGTATAAATTACTTTGGGTAGTATACTCATTTTTACAATATTTATTCTTCCAATCCACGAACACGGTATATTTCTCCATCTATTCATGTCCTCTTTGATTACTTTCACTAGTGTTTTATAGTTTTCTATGTACAAGTCTTTTGTTTCCTTAGGTAGATATATTCCTAAGTATTTAATTGTTTTCGTTGCAACAGTGAATGGAATAGTTTCCTTAATTTCTCTTTCTATTTTCTCATTATTAGTGTATAGGAATGCAAGGGATTTCTGTGTGTTGATTTTATATCCTGCAACTTTACTGTAATCATTGATTAGCTCTAGTAGTTTTCTGGTAGAGTCTTTAGGGTTTTCTGTGTAGAGGATCATGTCATCAGCGAACAGTGAAAGCTTTACTTCTTCTTTTCCAATTTGTATTCCTTTTATGTCTTTTTCTGCTCTGATTGCTGTGGCCAAAACTTCCAGAACTATGTTGAAGAGTAGTGGTGAGAGTGGGCACCCTTGTCTTGTTCCTGACTTTAGGGGAAATGCTTTCAGTTTTTCACCATTGAGGATAATGTTTGCTGTGGGTTTGTCATATATAGCTTTTATTATGTTGAGGTATGTCCCTTCAATTCCCACTTTCTGGAGAGTTTTTATCAAAAATGGATGTTGAATTTTGTCGAAGGCTTTCTCTGCATCTATTGAGATAATCATATGATTTTTATTTTTCAGTTTGTTAATGTGGTGTATTACGTTGATTGATTTGCGTATATTGAAGAATCCTTGCATTCCTGGGATAAAGCCCACTTGGTCATGACGTATGGTCTTCTTAATGTGTTGTTGGATTCTGATTGCTAGAATTTTGTTAAGGATTTTTGCATCTATGTTCATCAATGATATTGGCCTATAGTTTTCTTTTTTTGTGGGGTCTTTACCAGGTTTTGGGATTAGGGTGATGGTGGCCTCATAGAATGAGTTTGGAAGTTTCCCTTCCTCAGCTATTTTCTGGAAGAGTTTGAGTAGAATAGGTGTTAGCTCTTCTCTAAATTTTTGGTAGAATTCAGCTGTGAAGCCGTCTGGACCTGGGCTTTTGTTTGCTGGGAGATTTTTGATTACAGTTTCAATTTCCGTGCTTGTGATGGGTTTGTTCAGATTTTCTATTTCTTCCTGGTTCAGTTTTGGAAAGTTGTACTTTTCTAGGAATTTGTCCATTTCTTCCAGGTTATTCATTTTATTGCCATATAATTGCTGATAGTATTCTCTAATAATCCACTTTAAATATTTAGCACTTTACTATACTTTGGCCACCTCATGCGACGAGTTGACTCACTGGAAAAGACTCTGATGCTGGGAAAGGTTGGAGGCGGAAGGAGAAGGGGACGACAGAGAATGAGATGGCTGGATGGCATCACCGACTCTGTGGACATGAGTTTGAGTGAAATCCAGGAGTTGGTGATGGACAGGGAGGCCTGGCGTGCTGTGATTCATGGGGTCGCGGAGAGTCGGACACGACTGAGCGACTGAACTGAACTGAGCTGATGCAGTTTATATATATACATATATAAAATTTCCAATTCTAAAAGCAACCTTATAAGTTAGCATCTATATTTTTAGAAGGAAAATGAGCTCAAAGAAGTTGAGAAAGTTGAACACACCATACTACTAATAATCAGAAAAACAGAATTGGGCCTGAGTCTGTTCAACTCCACAGCGTATTTCTATTATACAATACCAAGTCTGGGCCATAAAATTTCAAATTTCAAATAAAGTCTCAAATTTAGACCACCAACTTAAGTTTAGTAAGGATTTATAGGATTTTAGCCTATTAGTCTAAAAAAAACCAAGTATGTCCCAAAGATTACAAGAGGCCTTCTGCTATCCTGTGTTTATTTTACTAAAATAGAAGTGAACACAGCATTTTGTCATCCTAAGATTATTCACTTTAGGGGATGTAAAAATCTTGCCTGGCTGTTTGTGCCAGAAAATAACCACTTTTGAAGACTGAAAAACTGAGTGAAATGAGCCAGGGTTGTTTTTTTTAAGTCATACAACTCCTAGACTTTTACAAGATTTCTTAGGCATTTTTAGGTAAAAGAATGGAACTAAATATGCAGCTAAGGTCCACCTATTCCCATCTGTACTCTAACAACTTTATTGCATTCTTCTCCAAAGAGTTCATATTACATTATGATAAATGACTACACAGCAAAAGAAATTCCAGAACCGTCTCAAAATCTATAATAATATAAACTTCCTAGAACTAATTAGCATAATGTCTTAGGTAACCTCGCCCATTTTAATTAATTTGACATTTAAA